>NC_066583.1:1353486-2022729 GCF_024323335.1 Lathyrus oleraceus | reverse complement strand
AAAGAAACCTTATTGGATTTTTAATTCAAAACAGAAATAAAATAGAAAAATAAATCCTAATGAACTTTTAATCCAAAAAAAGAAATAAAATTGAAAATCGCAGAAAATATTAAAATTGTTATTAATGACATAATTGTGCATGCCGTGTATTCCATATTGAATTTTCATTCATTATGTTCTATAAATATGAATCATATTGTATTCAAAAGATACACTGATAATGAGAATAATATGGGGCGCCAATAGGCATGGCGCCTTAGTCCCCTGTTTTTTGTTTTTTTTTTCTATTTTAGTTTTTTTTAATTATATTTTTTTTATAATATTTTTTGTTTATTATATTTAAAATTTATTATTTAATACATAATAAATAAAAATAAAAATAAAATAACTTCATTAAATATATAATAATTGATTACATTAGAAAGACCAAAACCCTAATGACCCGCCCGATTATAACGTCCCCCGGTTCCACATCCCGGTGCGTTAGGTTGTCTCCGAGGTCTCCCACGATTTTCTTGAGGTGTTTGTGGTCTTTGGGTGCTGACCTGATCGAGCGATGGCTGGTTGGAAGGTCCGGCAGAAGTTCCGGTGGTATTTGACAGATGTGTCATCATTTGCTCCCAATATCCGGAGGGGTTGTGGCCAACGGCGCTTCCGTAATGGAGTTTGGTGCCCATGTCATCGTAGTTAGGGCGTTGGGGTTGGGTGAATTGGGGACGGTATAGTTGCCCAAATTGGGCCATTGAGTCGTTTTGAAAACGAAGCAATGGTTCTTGGGGCGTACTATAGTTAAACAGTGGTTGGGTGTTAAATGGTGGGGGGCTACGATGACGTGACCCATATGAATCATCTGTGCTATAGACGGTTGTGGTTGCGGGGTTTGGTTCTTGGTTTTGTGTTTGGGTGGATGGTATGAATGGATTGCGACGTTGGATGGTTCGTTGTTGGGTGGTTGGCATGAACGGGTTGTGATGTTGGGTGTGTGGTTGTTTTGTGTATGTGGTCGGTTGATGTTGTGTGGTTGGTTGTTGGGTTTGGGTGGGTTCACATTGGTGTTGGGTGGTGAATTGATGTGGGACATACAATGACGAAGCAAGTTGGCGCGGATCCATCAAATACCGCGGCTCAGATACGAATTGCTAAGTTGTTACAGACCTAAACCATGCCATATATTGTTGAGTCGGTCTTGCACCTTGGATGACTGGTTCGTTCAGGATGTGTTGTCGTTGATTCCTCCATTGACGACACATGTCTTTTGCAAAGTCTCTCCAGTCAGAATATGTTGGTGTAAGCCCTAGAGGCAAATACTTTTGGTATTTGTATCGAATTATTTATTAATAATAAAAGGCTTTTTCTTTATTACGTTTGTTTAATAAAGTCCCTAGAATATCTGGTCTGTTTAATGTATCAAGTATGACTTAATCATGAGATCACATTAAACATAAGGACACTATTCTTAAAGTATCCGTAGTCGAGCTTTATTGTGAAGTGGGATGACATTAAAGCATTAAGACTATTATGTATATAGACTGATGATCACATCTCATGGATCATGGATAAGGAGTTATCAAGTCTTAAACATAGGTATGAATATTAAGAGTAATATTTATACCGGATTGACCCGCTATGAGAATACTATATAGAAAGTTATGCAAAGTGTCATAAGTTATTCTCATGGTGATAATGGTGTATACCACTCTTCGACCTGAAACCACTATGGACCCTAGATGTAGAGTCGAGTGCTTTATTGCTGATTAAACGTTGTCCGTAACTGGATAACCATAAAGACAGTTAATGGGTACTCCACGAAGCATGCTGAAGGACATGAGTGACCTAGATGGAATTTGCCCATCCTGCATAACAGGATAAATGTCTATGGGCCCAATATTGAACTGGACAAGGATGACACGGTCTATGCCTTGTATTCAATATAGACATAAAGGCAAAAGGATAATTATACACATAAGTATTATCACAGAAGGAATTGTCAGATCACATGACATTTTCGTGTCTTGGGTAGCAGTGATGTGTTGCTAGATACCGCTCACTGTTTATTATGTTAAATACATGATTTAATATAATTTCCAATGCCGCGAAAACCTACAGGGTCACACACAAAGGACGGATTGATGAGAGATAGAGTAACTAAGGAACACCGTAAGGTACGGTGCCCTTAAGTGAATTGTAGAACATCGTAAAGGTACGGTGTACTTAAGTAGAATACGAAATATGGTAGGGTACCATGAGCTTAAGTGATTTTGGGCATATTATAAGATATGGGCCAAAATACACTTAAGTGGGCTTTTTAGCTTGAAGCCCACACAAGTGGTTCTATAAATAGAACCCTTGTGCAGAAGCATTGAGAGCGGTTGCATTATTTTCGTTTTCTCTCTCTCTCTCTCTCTCTCTCTCTCTCTCTCTCTCACTCACTCAAAGCCTTCATTCGTACCAGCTAGCACTGAGATTGAAGGAATCCGTTCGTGTGGACTGAGTAGAGACGTTGTCATCGTTCAACGTTCGCGATCGCTCCGTGGATCTGCATCAAAGGTTTTGATCGTCACAAGAGATCTGCACGAAAGGTTTCAATCGTCACAAGAGGTAAATATTCTATCACTGATCATGACCATTCGTAAGGATCTCTAAAGGAGAAAATTTTAATTTCCGCTGCGTTTTGGATCGCAATTCTCCTTCAGTGGTATCAGAGCCACTTACGAAACCATGACTCGGATAACTGTTTATTTTCTGTATTAATATGATTAAAAGACAGAATGAATCAATTAATTAAACAAGTAATTAAATTTGGCATCATGAGTGTACGAGTTGGATGATTGATGTTGACTATGCTTCGGAACCGACATTAGTATGGTGAAGTAGCGATACATCGATCGTCCATAGGTTACGCAATTGAGACCGATCAACTTATATATGATATAAGTAATCCTAATGCAAAGTACGGTATATGTGATATATTGTTTCTGTTTCGTTTATTCAAACACTAAATGGTTGTTTTCCTTTGAGCGATCAATGGTCATTTGCTTCGGAATCCGACATTAGTATGGTGAAGCAATGACCTGTTGATCAATCATACTGAATCAACAATCGAGGTGTGTTTGACGGTCTGAAATTGGTGCATTAGGGTTAATGACGGCGCAAGGGTTGTGCCGTCAAGGAGTTGTTAATTGAGGGCTTGTTGGAACACGTCTGCTGACTGTTTCAAAGCGCTGGTTTTTGGTCGCGTGACGATCGCCATGGACTTGTGACGATCGTAACAAGCTGGACGTGACGGTCGTCACGTGCTTTGTGACGGTCGTCACATTCACAGATCCATAATTCTAGGCGTTTTTGTTTTTGGCCGCGTGACGTTCGTCATGGGCCTGTGACGGTCGTGACATGCTTGTGACGGTCGTCACACTCACAGAATCAGAATTCTCGGGGTTTCTGTTTTGTGACTGCGCAAGAGTTGTGTTAATGCAAAACAATGTCCATTTCAAATGAATTGTTCATTAAAAGGAATTAAAAACTAATAATAATAATAATAATAATAATAATAATAATAATAATAATGGAATTAAAATTAAAGGAATTAAAAATTAATTTGGTTTTAATTAATTAAAGGAATTAAAAATTAATAATAATAATAATAATGTGTTTATCATTATTGCCTTATGGTGATCAGTTATGGCCTTAGTCTTCCTTCATTTTGTTTTGGGTTTTTAAATACGACCTGCGTGTCGTGCCTCTCCTTTTAATCTCTTAATGTAACTTCTTTTCTCATCTCAATCCCTCGTATGTAAAACGAGTTTCTTCTGTAATGTAATGTTATGAAGAAAGAGAAGAAGACAATGTTATGAAGAAAGAAAAGATTTCAATATCAAAGGAGGACAACCTTGAAGATCAAAGGAGGACAGCCTTGAAGATCTTGCTTGGAGAAACTTAGATCGTTATTAGGTTAGCTTAGGTTCTCTAATTGGCTTGGGAGAACAATTGCGCTAGGGGGCATAACTGTTCCATTATGTATGTTGATGCATGTGTATGTATGTTGATGCATGTGAATATATGTTGATGCATGTGAGAGACGATTTATATGATAAATAAGCCGGTGAGATCATAATGATTACAATTCCCTCAAATTAAATATTAAGTTTATGCTTTCCAAGTTTTAGCACTCATCAAGACTAGTATCGGATAATGTAGGTTTCGCCTACGCGAGGTACATGTTCTATATTAGTAAGGTGCGATGGGATAATTGTAATATCCAACTGCTAAGACAATGGGTCAAACTTAACTAAACAAATTATAATAATATTATATATATGTTATGCTTTCCAAGTTTTAGCACTCATCAAAACTAGTATCGGATAATGTAGGTTTCGCCTACGCGAGGTGCATGTTCTATATTAGTAAGGTGCGATAGGATAATTGTAATATCCAATTGCTAAGACAATGGGTCAAACTTAACTAAACAAATTATAATAATATTATATATATGTTTGCTTTCCAAGTTTTAGCACTCATCAAGACTAGTATCGAATAATGTAGGTTTCGCCTACGCGAGGTGCATGTTCTATATTAGTAAGGTGCGATGGGATAATTGTAATATCCAACTGCTAAAACGACGGGTCAAACTTAATATGTTTAGAAGCAAGAGTTGGGAATGATCCATATGATGGATTGGAATAAGGAGTTATTCACCCAACTGAAATTTTCGAGAGTTGTATGAGATACAATTGGAAGGAGTTCCTACCTAAATAACCTAGTTTTGTGTAATCCGCCTACGCGGACTTAGAACGAAGTGAAATATGGATCTCGACCCACTAGAAAATCTTCCAACGGGATTTTCCGAATCAAATGATGAGGGTCATTTGTTTTGAGTAAAATAGTGGGAGCATGTTTAATTAAAGGCCTAATTAAATATGTTAATGATACTTATATTTTCATTAATCTCAAAACACCTCTAACAAACATTTTGTGATCAATCCTTGACAAAGATAAATTGTCTGGGACAAATTTTCTAGATTGACACCGAAACCTGAGGATTGTCCTCAAACATAATAGAAAGCTGTATGTCTTGGAGACACCTGTTCCTGAAGAGGAACCTCCTAGTTCTGCACCTAAGGCAGAAAGAGATGCTTATAAGAAGCATGTCGATGATGTCAATGAAACTGCTTGTCTCATGCTGGATGTCATGAACTCAGAGTTGCAAAAGCAACATGAGAACATGACAGCGTTCGATATGATCGAACACTTGAAGATGCTCTATCAAGAGCAAGCAAGGCATGAAAGGTTTGAAGTTTCAAAAGCCCTTTTTTTTTCAAGGCAAGTTAGATGAGGGAGCCCCTGTAGGTCCCCATGTGCTCAAGATGATTGGGTATGTGGAAAACCTTGAAAGGTTGGGTTTTCCCCTCGGAAATAAACTTGCGACTGATTTGATCTTGCAATCGTTGCCAGATGGATTCAGTCAATTTGTCCTAAATTTCAATATGAATGACATGGACAAATCGCTTCCTGAACTGCTAGGCATGTTGAGAACAGCTGAGCAGAATCTGAAGACAAAAGGGAAGTCCATTCTGATGATCGGAAATGGAAAGAGACAGAACAAAAGGCCCACCAAGCAGGGTGATAAAGGGAAGGGCAAGGAAGTTGCCAAACCCAGACCCACTGTTGCTGCTTTGAAGCCTAGTGGAGGCATAGCAAAAGCAGACACCTGCTTCCATTGAGGTAAGACCGGACACTGGAAGAGAAACTGCCAAAAGTACTTGGAAGATGATAAAATCTCCATTCACAGGAAAAGGTGAAAGAGCTAATGATCTTTTGGCCCTCATATATACTGATGTATGTGGACCATTGCACATACCAGCCAGAGGAGGTTTTCAGTACTTCATCACATTCACTGATGATTTCAGTAGATATGGTTATGTGTATTTAATGAAACACAAATCAGAGTCCTTTGAAAAGTTCAAGGAATTCAAGAATGAAGTACAAAACTAACTAGGTAAGAATATTAAAACTCTTCGATCAGATCAAGGTGGTGAGTATTTAAGCCTAGAGTTTGATGACCATCTGAAAGAGTGTGGGATCCTATCCCAACTTACTCCTCCTGGAACACCCCAATGGAATGGTGTATCTGAGAGAAGAAATCGAACCCTGTTAGACATGGTCCGATCCATGATGAGTCACGCCAATCTTCCAAACTCCTTTTGGGGACATGCACTATTGACATCAGCTTACACACTAAACCGTGTTCCATCCAAAAAGGTTGAAAAGACACCATATGAGATATGGAGTGGTAAGAAACCACATATGTCTTACATAAAGATTTGGGGTTGCGAGGTTTATGTGAAACGACAAATTTCAACTAAGCTTGAGCCCAAATCTGACAAATGCTTATTTGTGGGGTATCCTAAAGAAATAAGAGGGTATTACTTCTACAATCCTTCTGAGGGCAAAGTGTTTGTCGCTCGAACTGGAGTTTTCCTAGAAAAGGATTTTATTTCCAAAGGAACCAGTGGTAGGAAAGTAGAGCTTGAAGAAATTCAAGAATCACAAAGCATAGATACACATATGGAGGAATTAGAGCAGGAAACACAAGAAGTTGTGGAAGAGCAACCTGCTCAAGTAGAACAAGACCAGCGTAGGTCAAGCAGGATGCGTCAACTACCTGAGAGATATGGATATCTCATAACTGATCAAGGTGATGTATTACTCATGGATCAAGATGAGCCTGTGACCTACCAAGAGGCCATAACTGGTCCCGAGTCTGAGAAGTGGCTAGAAGCCATGAAATTTGAAATGGATTCCATGTACACAAACCAAGTTTGGACCTTGGTAGAGCCTCCTGTAGGAGTTAACCCTATAGGATGCAAGCGGGTCTTCAAAAAGAAGACTGACATGGATGGTAAGGTACATACCTATAAGGCAAGACTGGTTGCAAAAGGATATAAACAAATTCATGGGATTGACTATGATGAAACCTTTTCACCAGTTGCAATGCTTAAGTCTGTTCGGATTTTACTTGCTATCGCTGCATATCATGATTATGAAATATGGCAGATGGATGTCAAAACTGCTTTCCTTAATGGAAATCTTCTTGAGGATATGTACATGACACAGCCTGAAGGATTTGACATACCAGAGGAAGCCCAAAAGATATGTAAGTTACAAAGATCAATCTATGGATTGAAGCAAGCTTCCAGAAGCTGGAATCTTCGTTTTGATGAAACAGTAAAACAATATGGATTCATCAAGAACGAAGATGAGCCTTGTGTCTACAAGAAGGTTAGTGGGAGCATGATCGTTTTCCTAGTATTATATGTAGATGACATATTACTCATTGGAAACGATATCCCTACCCTACAATAAGTAAAGTCTTGGTTGGGGAAATGCTTTTCTATGAAGGACCTAGGTGAAGCAACCTATATATTAGGAATCAGAATCTATAGAGATAGATCACAAAAACTGCTTGGCCTAAGTCAGAGTACATACATAGACAAAGTGTTGAGACGCTTTAATATGCATGATTCCAAGAAAGGATTCATACCTATGCAACATGGCCTGTGTCTATCAAAAACACAATCCCCTTTAACTAAGGAAGAAAGGGATCGCATGAATAAGACTCCGTATGCATCTACAATAGGATCTATCATGTATGCCATGTTATGTACTCGACCAGATGTCTCGTATGCTTTAAGTGCAACGAGTAGGTACCAATCTGATCCTAGTGATGCTCACTGGGTAGCTGTCAAGAATATCCTTAAGTATTTAAGAAGGACTAAGGACTCATTCTTGATATATGGAGGTCAGGAAGAGTTGGTTGTAATTGGATACACCGATGCTAGCTTCCAGACAGATAAGGATGACTTTAGATCGCAATCTGGTTATGTGTTTTGCTTAAACGGTGGCGATGTGAGCTGGAAAAGTTCAAAGCAAGATACAGTTGTTGATTCTACAACCGAGGCCGAGTATATTGCTGCCTCAAGTGCAGCAAAGGAAGCTGTTTGGATGAAAAAGTTCATTAGTGAACTTGGCATAGTTCCTAGCATTGTGGATCCCATTGGTCTCTACTGTGATAACAATGGTGCTATCGCACAAGCCAAGGAGCCTAGATCTCACCAACGATCCAAACACATACTTAGGCGTTATCATCTCATTCGAGAGATAATAGATAGAGGAGATGTGAAAATATGCAGAGTACATACACTTGACAATATTGTTGACCCACTGACAAAGCCTCTTGCGCAGCAGAAGCATGATGGCCATACTAGATCTATGGGTATTAAGGGTATGCCTGATTGGCTCTAGTGCTAGTGGGAGATTGTTGGTGTAAGCCCTAGAGGCCAATACTTTTGGTATTTGTATCGAATTATTTATTAATAATAAAAGGCTTTTTCTTTATTACGTTTGTTTAATAAAGTCCCTAGAATAGCTGGTCTTTTTAATGTATCAAGTATGACTTAATCATGAGATCACATTAAACATAAGGACACTATTCTTAAAGTATCCGTAGTCGAGCTTTATTGTGAAGTGGGATGACATTAAAGCATTAAGACTATTATGTATATAGACTGATGATCACATCTCATGGATCATGGATAAGAAGTTATCAAGTCTTAAACATAGGTATGAATATTAAGAGTAATATTTATACCGGATTGACCCGCTATGAGAATACTATATAGAAAGTTATGCAAAGTGTCATAAGTTATTCTCATGGTGATAATGGTGTATACCACTCTTCGACCTGAAACCACTATGGACCCTAGATGTAGAGTCGAGTGCTTTATTGCTGATTAAACGTTGTCCGTAACTGGATAACCATAAAGACAGTTAATGGGTACTCCACGAAGCATGCTGAGGGACATGAGTGACCTAGATGGAATTTGCCCATCCTGCATAACAGGATAAATGTCTATGGGCCCAATATTGAACTGGACAAGGATGACACAGTCTATGCCTTGTATTCAATATAGACATAAGGGCAAAAGGGTAATTATACACATAAGTATTATCATAAAAGGAATTGTCAGATCACATGACATTTTCGTGTCTTGGGTAGCAGTGATGTGTTGCTAGATACCGCTCACTGTTTATTATGTTAAATACATGATTTAATATAATTTCCAATGCCACGAAAACCTACAGGGTCACACACAAAGGACGGATTGATGAGAGATAGAGTAACTAAGGAACACCGTAAGGTACGGTGCCCTTAAGTGAATTGTAGAACATCGTAAAGGTACGGTGTACTTAAGTAGAATACGAAATATGGTAGGGTACCATGAGCTTAAGTGATTTTGGGCATATTATAAGATATGGGCCAAAATACACTTAAGTGGGCTTTTTAGCTTGAAGCCCACACAAGTGGTTCTATAAATAGAACCCTTGTGCAGAAGCATTGAGAGCGGTTGCATTATTTTCGTTTTCTCTCTCTCTCTCTCTCTCTCTCTCTCTCTCTCTCTCTCTCTCTCTCTCTCTCACTCACTCAAAGCCTTCATTCGTACCAGCTAGCACTGAGATTGAAGGAATCCGTTCGTGTGGACTGAGTAGAGACGTTGTCATCGTTCAACGTTCGTGATCGCTCCGTGGATCTGCATCAAAGGTTTTGATCGTCACAAGAGATCTGCACGAAAGGTTTCAATCATCACAAGAGGTAAATATTCTATCACTGATCATGACCATTCGTAAGGATCTCTAAAGGAGAAAATTTTAATTTCCGCTGCGTTTTGGATCGCAATTCTCCTTCAGAATAATCCCACTGTGCATCGACCCTTTTTTGATGCCAATTCCCCAAACACGTGGGAGATTCTGGAATATGTTGTAGCATTCCGAACTGCAGTTTGACCCGGCCACTTTGGTGCATTTCAACTGTAGTGAATTGGATAATCGGTGTCTTCGCTGTCCAAACTGCAACATCGTTATGGTTCACATCATGATCTAGACCCAGATATGGCCTCCAAACAAACTGGAAAAAAAATACCAAATCGTTAGATGGAAAATAATTTGAGAAGTATTTTTAGATTAACTATAGTTTGGTAGGAGTATTACATCATCATGTCCAATGTGATCCAATAGATTTCGATAGACTACAATAGTGTGTTTCGGACACCTATTGTAGTTCATTCCCCTTACTGACCACCTAAGATAATAAAAAGAAGTGAAAAATATTATTTACTGTTAATTTAAATAATAGATATAATTAACTAAATGGTGAATGGTAAAGTGCTAGACTTACTTGGTTGCAAAGGGGAACACGAATGGACGCTCATTTTCTGGGGCGAGCGAAGGCATCCTAGACCACCCCCAAGCTTGAAGCAAATAAGCACATGAAAAAAAGTACATGTATTCTTTTTTGCAGTTCTACACATTGCACTATATAGATGGGCCAACACAGCTGAACCCCAACTATAAGTGTTTACCTTATTGATGTTGCATAATAAAGGTAAATACATATATTCACAGAATCACCTGTACTTTCTGGAAACAAAAAGTTACCAAATAAAATCATAATATAACACCGAGCTTTTATTATTTTCTCATACTCGGTTGAATCTTCGGACAATACTAAACTGGCATAATATTGTTGAAGGTATTTTAAATTTATACATTGCCCCCTTGCTTGACTGGATGTGTCTCCCTCAGTTTCGTCGTCTAACAAAGGGGCACCCAGTAATTCATTGCATATATTGTTGTCTTAGTTAACTTTCCTATTCACTGCCTTTCCATCTATACGAATACCCAACAACATGTACACGTCCTCAAGTGTGACGGTACACTCACCAATCGGAAGGTGAAATGTGTGGGTCTCGGGTCTCCACCTCTCCAACAAAGCCAGGATGAACTTGTAGTCCACCGAGTACGAAACAATGTTTAGTAGATTTCCAAATCCACATCCTCTAATATATGGTTCTATTAAAGGATCGTGGGGCACATATTCATGTACACGGCATCTAAACCGCTTCGGATCCTAATAACAAAAAAAAACGAAAATACAATTAGAAGAAGAAATACATTCTCAAGAAATATGTATTAGATGTAATCCAGAAATAGAAACTAAAAAGAAAGAGATTTCAAAGGTATAACACAAAGAACATATGTATTACAAGTAATCCAGAAATAGTAACTAAAAGAGAGAGATAACATACAAATGCAGAGATATTCTCGATTGTGCCTCTGTGTTCATCGCCCATAGTTAACAAAGACATGATTCGATTTTGCAAAGCTTAAGTTTGTTAGATGAAAGAAATATGGTAGAAGGAAAGAGTGTGATGAAGATGATTTGATATTGTTAATATGGTAGACTATTTATATATGAATAAGTGAGTAGGTTTAGAAACCATAAAGAGTGTGATTGGTTGCATGTGGTGGCAAGAAGAGACAAGTGAATGACAAAAGTAGCATGGAAGGAATCTAGTAGGCGCATGTGAAGAAATCACATGCAAGAGGAAGAGGAGCCATTACCTTTGGCGCCTACATGTGACTTTTCACATGCAAGGAAGAGGCGCCCTTCCTCTTGGCGCCTTTGTGTAAGGCATTTGGAAGGGGCGCCCTTCCTAGTGGCGCCTATGTTAAATTTTGTGAAGAGGCGCCCAACCCTTTGGCGCCTATGTTACTTTATGGTGCCAAGGGAATGGGCGCCTATGTTTACTTTATGTTTAATCTTAGGGCACATTAGGGCACAGAGAACTCAGAGATTCTTTGATTCCCTGGGTATTGAGTATTCTTTTCACTCTTCCCTCTGTGTATTCTTTTCAGTCTTTCCTCTGTGTGCTAGATTCCTTCAACTGCATGTATTCTTTTCACTCTTTTCTCTGCGTGCAAGTATAGTCAACTCTGTACAGACAATTATGAATTTATTAATGCATTGGTCAACTATTTATGTTGTGCGGTTGAACAAGATTTACAAATCATTCAGTTTCAATTCCATTCAACACAATGTCTTCCACACAACAATATATGATCAGTGCACATGTTGAAGGTGAAATATTTGATCATCAGTTGTTCGGTTTTTGTTTTCGAGACACACAGGTGACTCGTTTTACAATAAATCGGCGATCAAATTTTTCACACCTAAAACAAAGAATAGAAAAGAAGTTGCAGCGCAATAATGTCGGTCAGATCATCTATAAAAATCCAGTTTGTTTTGGCGATAATCCGTCTTTAAAGGTGAGTACAATAATCTCGCATATTAGGGAAGAGTACAACTACACACCATCATATAGGAAGGCATGGATAGCTAGAACAAAAGTTGTTGAAAAAGTGTTTGGCAATTGGGAGGAATCTTACAAACAACTTCCAAAATACATGTTCGCTCTAAAACACTATGCTCCCGGTACAATTTTCAAGATGGAAACATTGCCCGCATATACACCAGGTGGTACGTGTGCTGTTGGAAATAGAATATTTCACCGTCTATTTTGGGCGTATCAACCGTGTATCACAGGTTTTTCTTTCTGTAAACCAATTATACAAATTGATGGTACATGGTTGTATGGAAAATACAAAGGAACGTTACTGATGGCAGTGGCACAAGATGGGAACAACAATATTTTTCTGATCGCCTTTGCCTTAGTTGAAGGGGAGACTGCTGAGGGATGGAGTTTTTTCCTAAGAAATCTCCGATTGCACGTAGCACCTCAACCTAACTTGTGTTTGATCTCTGATAGACACCCTTCAATCATCAGTGCATATAATAACATTGACAATGGCTGGCAAAATCCTCATTCGACGCATGTGTTTTGTATTAGACATATTACTCAGAATTTCATGGGAGAAATCAAAGATAAGACGTTGCGTAAGAAGGTTGTCAATGCAGGTTACGCATTGACAGAACCTTCTTTCAAACACTACCGCGAGGAAATAAGATTGTCGAACGAAGATGTGGTTCGGTGGATCGATAGTATTCCGTTGGAGAAGTGGACTAGGGCATACGACGGCGGACAACGTTGGGGCCACATGACAACAAATCTTGTGGAATCAATGAACTCTGTCTTTAAAGGAATTCGTAACCTACCAATAACCGCTTTGGTGCAAGCTACATATTTCAGGCTAGGGGCGTTGTTTGAAACCAGACGCTCAAAATGGAGTTCCGTGTTGCAATCTGGACAGTTGTTCAGTGATGCTTCAATGAAATTCATCATACATGAAGCTGCCAAAGCAAACACACACGTGGTTACGGTATTTGACCGAACAAAAGGTTGGTTTAGTGTTGCCGAGTCCATGGATCACAATGAGGGCATGCCAATGGGACAGTACATAGTTGAATTATATAGAGGTTGGTGTGACTGCAGAAGGTTCCAAGCCTTCCGTACCCCCTGCTCCCATGTCATAGCGGCGTGCTCAAAGGTTCGAAGAGATCCATCCTACTTGCTATCTGAACTTTACAAAGTCTCCAGTCTTTCAAATGTTTATAAAATTAGTTTTTCAGTAGTGGCAAAAGAGGATTATTGGTCAGAATATCAAGGGGACATCGTCTGGCACAACGAAGTTATGCGAAGGAAGAAAAAGGGTCGCCTTAACAGCACCCGAATTCGAACCGAAATGGATACGGTGAACAAAATGGTTAGACTATGTAGTTCATGCCGTCAACCAGGTCAAAATCGTAATAACTATCCTAGTGTTGGAACGAGCACAACCAGATAAATTCAGATGTACCTCTATTGCTATATATGGAAACTTAAATTTATTTCAAAGTACCTCTGTTGCAATATATGGAAAATTAATTTTACTTCATAGTAGACGGCTGTGACGAAAAGACAGTTGTTCATAAAAAATAACACAAACAATTAAAACAACTAGAATACAAAAACTATGCGACTACAACCATCAAAACAATTTTGAACATGTACTGCATCATCCTACGAGCGTCTTGGTCGGTCTTAATATCCACCCATTCACGCACTTCTCCGTTTTGGTTGAACGTGGACACAAGCCATTGTATTCTTCTAATCCGTTCACCCTCTCCAATTTCTCCCTCTAACCAACTATACAACGTCCGATTAAGACGTTCAAACGTATCTATGTTCCAAAGTCGAACCTGTATCGGAGCCGCAACGGCAGAAAATATTACATCAGCATTTCGTTTCTGAATGTATGTAGACATTGTTAAAACAAAGAAAATTAAAATTGATGGTTGGACTAGACTAGGAGATGAATTTGAGTGAAAATAATTGTATGCAAGGTGATGGTATTTATAGAGGCGAAAGATAAATCCGACAATACACATAGGCGCCACAAAAAGTGGCACCTATCACACACACACACACACACACACAAAGGCGCCATGCCTACTGGCGCCCCCCTTAGGAGGGAGCCTAAGGCGCCATGCCTATTGGCGCCTCCTTTAGGAGGCCCAACCAGGCGCCAATTGCATTGGCTCTTCCTTTAGGAGCCCAATGCATTGGCGCCAATACCTCTGGCGCCTGCCCTTAAATTTTAAGGGGTGCGCCAACTCCCCCGGCGCATCCTCTCCCAAACATGGTTATTTTGGAAAATTTTCTGAAAACTTGGTTATTTTCGTATTTAATTTGAAAAACATGGTTATTTTAAAAAAAAAATCGAATAATACAATACACTCTCTTCTTCTATTTTCTATCTTTGTTTTGTTTATTTTCATAATACGATATCAGCACGAAACTCTAACTATTGGTTCTTTGTTTATTCATTTTTTTTACATTCCTCATTTTGAATCATGAGATTATATTATATCTTATTGAATAATCAAATATTCTTGAAGGATTACAAAATAATGAGTATGTTTCATAATTCTTGAAGAACTTATCAAACATCCTAAAAAGATCATTTTTCAATCCTAAAAATGTTATAGATATAAAAAGATTATTATATAATTCTTGAAGAACTTATCAAGATAAAAAAGACAGAAAAAAATAATAACTTTTATATAGTTTCTGAAAAACTTATCAAATAGAAATATTGTTAAATAGTTCCTTTGTAATATCTGCAAGCAAGGCATATCATATTAAATAAATGCCAACAATATACCAATTCGCTTCCTAAGGTAATATTTAAAACTAAAAGCACAAATGTGTGTGACATTAATCATTAACAATGTCACCATTAAAAGGAATATCTTCAACATCACAATAGATGTGGCAAAATTAGTACGATTGATTATGCAGGAAGGAGAGAGGTGACCATTTCATGACTCATATTTAATGAGATTTGGCTAGGGGTGTACGCGGGTTGAGTTGGATCGGGTTTGGCCTAACTCGTTACCCAACCGTTTCAAACTTCAATGGGTTGGATTCATCATCCAACCCGCAATTTCATTGTCAAAACTGACCCGAACCGACCCGTTCATTAATGAGTTGGGTTCACTGTTTGTGTTTCAAATGAAAAAAAATATTTTTTATGTTTCTTTTTGTCGGTTTTATAAAAATGTAACACAACTCAATACAATCTTACTCATTTATAACACTCAAATTCAATGAAACACATCATATAATATCTAATAAAATTCATCAATACGACATACCACTTTATAATAATATAAAATTCAACAAGATGCGTTATTTCCATAAAATACATAAGTTGAAAATGATATAAAAGAAAATAAGAAACAATATTAATCTTAAAATTACGTAAAATTGTTGGTCTAATAGTATTATTGATGGAGAATAATTTTTTTTGGAAAAATTATGGTTATTACTGAGATATTAATTTTATAGTGTTATTTAAAATAATAAAAAATTACTAAAGTCACATCAATGGGTTGGGTCAACGGATCCGCGGGTTGCAAAACTCAAACTCGATACCTTAACCAAAACTATACGAGTTGTCATGGGTTGGATTGGGTATACCCGTAAATGAATAAGTTTGAGTAATTTATGGGTTGAATTGAGTTGGGTCAACGGGTTCGTGGGTCGATCCGCACCCATGAACACCCCTAGATTTGGCGTATCCTTCATTTAAGAAACTGATCACTTGTAATGTTGAAAACTGTTGTTTATTTCAATGCTTCAAAGTGCTTATGGGTGACTAAATATTAAACTCCGTCAACATTGATCTCCATCAACCCTGATATCAATGATGTTTACATCAACCCTGATATCAATGATGTTTACTTCATCATTTATCATCATAAATTCAAATGTCGCACATTCGTGAAGTCACATTTTAGTATGAAATAAAAATCGATCATGCAATTCAATCATTAAAATATTTCAAAAAATAATGTATGCATTAAAAATAATTCATCATAAATAATAATTAACAAAAATAAAATAAAAATAGGCAACACATATTTAACTTTGAAGGTTTTTTTAACATAGATTTATTAAATCTTTTATTTGTTCAAAAAGTGGTTCATCTGTGTTTGGTTCCAACATTTCCATCCCATGAAAACCTTCTCTTAAGTATTCTACAACATTAACCCCTTTACTTCTCAACATCTCCACAAACTCAAGTTGACGATCAATCAAAGGGTCTCCATAACAACCCATGAAAAGGATCTTCCATCTTAATCGTTTGATTTCATTAAAACATTTATCATCTCCTTCATCCATAATCATCGGATTACTAAACTTATGATCCCTGTATGCCCCCTCGGGCAATGCAAATTCCCACATTAGATCATTCGCCTTCAAAGGCAAAACTCGATCATTTTCAAATTTCAACTCCGAATTTGTCCTTTGGGATCCACCAAAAAAAGGTTGGTGCAATATCAACCCTTTGATCTTCAATTGGTCAAAGTTATACTCATCAACGATTGCAGCACATTGTAAACCTGTATGGTACGCAATGTTCCCTCCCGCACTAGATCCCATAAGATAACAATTAGACACATCACAAAATTGGCGAACCCATTCCTCATTTCTCAACCAATGTAATGCCTCAACTGCATCATCATAGGCAGCGGGGAGACGTGATTCCGGGGCCAGACGATAATCCACGGAGGCTACTACAATGTTAACTTTTTCAGCTAATTTGAAGCAAAAGTCATGGTTGACCGTTGAAGAAGCCCTGAAAAATACAAAACCCCCTCCATGATAGTAAACGATTATAGGCAATTTCTTAGAATTGTGAAGTGTTTTTTGAGGTAGAAACAAACGTATCGAAGTTTTGTTAATAGGGTTAATAGGTACATCTTTGGATAGAATAATGTTATCCGGATCTTGTGTGGGTTCAGTGTTTGGTATTTGCATGAGCCTTGTAACACTACCGTCATGATGTATGATAATTGGTTGGCTCTCTAAAGGATCAATGGTTGAATTTGAATCTAATGATGAACCTTCTTTTGAATCATGCTTAGACATGGTGGTTTGTTAGAGTCTATTGAATTAAGATTTATTGACAATACAAACTAATTTTAGTATAAAAAATTTATAAAAAAAATTAGTAAAAAATATAACATTAATTGTTTATTAACATAATAATTAACTAACAGTTTTGTATTCAATTATAAAAAAATGTTTAATGTTATTTTTTTTTACTCATTAATGATATTTAATAAAGAAAAACTGAAAGATCAAATGTTTGTTACTAGGATTAAGAAAAAAAACGTGAAAAGAACTTATATTAGTTACAATTTATAATTTGTTTTGATTGGTTATTAAGTAACAAGAATGTTTAACCGTAAATCGGAGTAAAGCACATGGACGGTGTTTAACGTTAAACCATGTATATTAAACGGTATTTTTAGATGATGTGATAACAATAAAAAAAACTATTTGATATTTTAAATAATTGTTTTAAAAATAAAAGAAATTAGAAAATATATTAATAATATAAGATAATTTTATACTGTTACGACGTGCATTCCATCAAATCGTCCCGACTTGAATGATTTAACATATTAGATTTTAAGTGATATCGATGGTCGTTTGCAATCTTTCTAGAAGGTTTTGAATTATGTATCTTAAGATAATAAGATGAGAATTTTCGGAGATATTGATGGTCGTTTACAATCTTTCTTAGACACCATGCCAAAATCTTAAATTGTCTTTCAATTTTCGGAGATGCATCTTCGGACGTACCTCATGTAACACAATTCATTTGCTTTTAAGTCACATCACATTTAATGGCCTAAATTATTTCGGGAATACAGTTCTGGAATAATTTACGTCATTAAAATGGGGTGTGGCTCAAAAACAAATGAATTGTGTTGTATGAGATGCGTTCGAAGATGAATTTCCAAAGAATAGGGGTTTAGAATTTTCGCATGGTGCCTAAGAAACATATAGGGTGCATTCAGAAAAAGATTGAGATATTATTAATGAGCTAGCACATAAAAAAATAAAAAATTAGTTAGAATTTATGAGTTTTTTCAAAACTATTAGGTTAGAATTCATGGGCTATTTCGAAAGTATTGGATTAAAATCCATGGACTTCCATGCACTTAACATCTTTTTAGGACTCACAAACATTCTTCCAAAATTATCACCTCCCAACTCAAACCTTATTCAAAAGTGTGGCAATCATTCTTCATATCAAATGTTGAAAGCCACTCAAACTATTATGACTGCAATCTTTCAAGGGTGTTCGAACTATTAGCAATATCACATAGAGAGTTAATTGATGCGGATAGGCTTATATCATAGAGCATGTCTCCCTTGCAAATTCAAACAAAAAAGGTACTTGGGAACCTTTTCATTATCAGTTCCATTTTCCAAAGGGAGGGGAGGGGTGTTTTTTTGAAATGAGGAACATTTGGTCTAAACCAAAGACATCGTCAAACAAGGCTTATTTCGATGGATTATTGAGAGGACAGATTCATCTTAGAGGAGAACAACAAGAAGAGACATGACCAATGGAGTAAGATCAAAGAGCTCTTGCACCATCCTATCAAATATATGTTATAAGCACAATGAACTGTATATAGGATACATCAGTCACAACCTTAAAAAATCCATTGATCATGAATCCTAATTTGGGTGCGGCTGCAGATGCATACAGGATAATTAACCTGTCTCCATGCACCTTTGAGGAATTTGGGATGAGTAAGGTCATTGATTCTTTCTTTGAAGGACAGAGAATCATATTTGTTACAAGCGAAGCTCAATTGGGAGCTCATTTCGATCATGATGAGCAGAGGAGTCGTGATTGTTCCCATCTCATCATTCTCTAGGCTAGATATGAGTTTGTCGTTCACTCTAGATTTTTGCTATTACTTTTCTCTCTTGATTTATGTTTTATTTTATTTTTCTTTTTTATTTGTATTTTTTCAATTGTTTTTCATTTTAGTTATTTTGTAATAGTTTTTTTTAAAATGGTAGTTGATTAGTAGTACTCACAATAATGATTTTGTAATCATTTCTTTATAATTCAAATGTTGTTTATCTTAGAATTTTTAGGTCACAAATGTAATATTGCATGTGTTAGGATCATTATTTGATTAGCCAAAACTATAGTGGTCTAATTAATATTAAGTATCTGGTTACAAGTATAAATGTCATGAAATATAATATTATTGTGTAGATACCATAAGTCAATTCTATTTGATAAGTGGTCAAATTAGAATATTGAAAACTAAGAAATAATCATAAGGTTATTTATAGGATTTATGGTCTCCATTTGTAGAGCGATTAAAAATATAGCTCATCAGAAAAATTATCTCTCCATCCCCATCAGAGAAAATTAAGGAGCTCTAAGGAACTCTACAATTGGAAGATCATGTACCCGATAACCTTCAACTATTTCCAATGTCATACACATGTATGCTTTTGCTTTCCTTCTCTGATTGAATTCTGATATGGGTTTAAGGGATGCAAGATGATGGATTATCGACTCATATGGATTAGTTTAGAATTTTGTTCTTATTTCTATATCGATAGAAATCATAAGGTTATGAACAAATCTAACAAGTGGTATCAGAGCCACTCACATATAATTCAATTTTATTTTAGATTTTTTTATTAGGATTTCAAAATTAGAATCCTTTTTTATCTTTCAATATTTGTAAAAATTATGTTGTTATGTTGTAAATCATAAAAAATACGGTTAATTTTATTTATTTATTTGAATGACTATTTTTAATAAATAAGTAATTAGATTTTTTTTTGTGAAAATCGTGATTTTTTTACTCAAATAACCCTATTTTTCAAAAAAATCCAAAATAACCCACTTTTCATATTATTTCCCAAAATACCCCACTTTGAAGAGGAGGCGCCAGATGAATTGGCGTCTGCTCTTAAACTTAGAGAGGAGGTGTCAATTGGATTAGCTAGTCCACTTAGTGTTGTCAATCTAATTGGGGCCCGTGTGTTAAGTTTTAAAGGAGGCGCCAATTGGTCTGACACCTGTGTGTGTTTCGTAATTTTTTTTGAAAAACATTGTACATTTTAGATAAAGTCGAAATTGGACCAATTCATATTAATATTAATACCCGTTTACACAAAAAAGACTAATGTCAATGATTGGGATCACCTAACCGACCTCCGGCCCCACATCCCCTAGCTACCCTTACTCGTGGACCTAACCCACGTTGATGATTCACCCCAGGTGTTTGAGTATCTGAGGACCCATGAACATCACCACCAACTGCAGGAGATTGCCTGAGATAGTCAGACAAATCAGCGTAGTCTTGTGTATGCATCGAAGGGGTACCGCCGTAGCTTAGTTCTTGACCCATGCCAGAGTAGTTGGGATGTGTTTGAGTTGTTGGAAGGCGACCAAGACGGTTGAAGGGAGACACTGGTGTGAATGATGTGCCGAGGAAGGGTTGAAATGATTGTTGTGGTGTTTAGTAGACATATGGTTGTTGAAGGTTTTGGTTTTGAGATGTTTGGGCTTCTTTACTATAATAGGAGGAGGGACAGTTGGTGTTAAATGATCGTTGAGTGTTTTGGCTAAGGCAGCTATGATATGGTGATGTGTTGGGTGCATAACGGTGTTAGGTGTCTTGATGATGATCTACTTGTTGGTGGTGGTACGGGGTATGCTCTTGGTATTGTGGTTGGGTGTTTGGCATCTTAGGGTTGTAGGTATGTGTGTTTGTGAATCAAAAATTTTGATGGATAGGGGGTTGTGAGTAGTCGGTCTGACAATGTTGTTGGGGGTTAAATGTTGAGCCTTCTGGTGTGTAAGCTGCCTAACGTGGGTCGTATAGGTACATATCCTCGGCGATGAACTCAAATTTAACCGATCTATACCAAGCCATATAATTACGACTTGGTTTTCTTCAGTTGGCATCACAATGTCAGTTAAGACATGGTCTTGGCGGTGCTTCCATTTGCGACACTCAGATCTAGTGAAGCTTTGTCATGAGTTAAAGTTCCATTGGTCGTTAACTTTGCGTAGATATCATTCTCCTAGGTTTTCCGGGGGATATGGGAGGTGTTGAAGCATACCGAACCACAATTTAACACGACCACTATTGTTCATCTCCACAGTGGTGAATCTTATGATCGATGTGCATGCAGTTCAAACAGTTGCATCTTGTTCGTTGATTTCACGGTCATTATCCAAATTTAGATATGGACGTCAAATGAGCTGAAATGTGAACATATATTAGATTATAAATTTGGTAGAAGAAATTAACAAATTTTTACGAAATAATTATGTTAATGGCAATACATCCGTCGGTCGAAGGTGATCCAAGAGGTTGCGATACCGGGTAATACAGTGTCTAGGACATCTGTTATAACTCATACCACGTGCCGACCATCTGCACCATAAAAGTAAAAATATTATTTAGAGATAATAATCGGTAAAGTAAGTAAATATAGTCCATTTTTAAGAACTTACTTTTGTGCGTACATGAATGTGAATGGGTTGTTGTTGACGGGCGCTAGGGACGGTAGTCTGGACCAACTTCATGCTTGGAGCAAAACAACCCATCCAGAAAATGTAGATGTGTCTTTGTATGCATTTTTACACAAAGATCTATAAAGATAAGCCAAACAAGCGGACCCCTAACAGTAACTTTCTATTCTATCTACATGTCTTAGTAAAGGTAAATACATAACATGCATACTAGAACCACTACCTTAGGGAAACTAAAATAAACCAACTAAAAGCATAATGTAACACCTAGTTTTTATTATTCAAGCCTCTTCAATAACATTCTCATCTAACTGTAAGTTGTTATAATATGCCTTAAGGCGTGAAAGGAGTATACATGGACCTCTTGAGTTATCATCTAACAAATCAGCATCCAAGAGGTCCATTCAAATTGAATTCGCATACTTGGTTTTACCATTTACCGCCTTACCTTCGATAGGCAGTCCCAATAACATATAGACGTCTTCTAACATCATGGTACATTCACTGGTTGGAAACCACAATGTGTGTGTCTCAGGACGCCATCTTTCACATAATGCAAGAATAAATTTAGTATCCACTAACCAAGATATTATTTTTCTTATATGTCCAAAACCGACGAGTTTGACATCTGGTTGAATCATCGGGTCGATGTGTACAAATTCGTGGACCCGAGTTCGAAACCTAGAAACATCCTAAAAAAGAAACAACAAAATTCGTTACTTTGTAAAAAATAAACAACAAAATAAGTATCGTTATAAAAAATTTGTTCTAGGAAAATAATATAAGAATTAAACGCTTACATAAGTTGATATGTTTGCAACTATACCTCTGTGCGATTCACCCATAGTAAGGAGAGACATCTATCGGAATAAATATATGAAACAGTGGTTGTTGCAGATGAAAGAATGGTTGTTGTAGAGGAAGAAGTGATTGCTGGTGATGAAAAAAAGTGAACCTTGCATGACTATTTATAATGAGAGACATGCAAAGATATGCAAAAGTTTGAATGCTTGAATAAAAGGGCTTGCATGTAGGCGCCAATTGGTTTGGCTTACACATGAAAAATTCACATGCTAGTGCCATATGGACTGGCGCCTCCTAGGCTTGCATGCATGCATGGTCTTTACATAGGCTGCATACTGTATGGCTATCTGCATGCTGAGTTTCGAGGTCTGTAAGGTGCCACATGGGCTAGCGCCCATGTAAAAATATAACATGCAGGCGCCAATAGGACTAGCGCTAGGGTTTGCATTCATTCCACGTCACTTGGATATTTAAGTGTTTTACCATTTCATCCTACAATCAACACAAATTCATCTGCACCAAAAAATTTACTTTTCATCTGCACAAAAAATATTACAATGTCATATGCACCCAAATATAATATCAATGTTCACTGCAACGGTGAGACATATGAGTGTGATGTATACAGGGTTTATTTTTGAAACATCGATACTATCTGACTTACGATAAAGAGAAATTCAGATTTCTTGCATTTTAAAAAATGAATTGAATCCTGCATAGGATCTAGTCTTGTATCACAAATCATGTATCAAAATCCAATTTATTTCGAGAACATTCAATGTAAAATTTTCCCACTAAAGGTGAGGGACGATGGGGATGTTGAATATATGTTTGTTAGTCACGAATATTCTGGTTGCAACTCTATTGAGTTATATATTACTCTTCAGTCAAGTATACCATCTCAGAAATCTCAGATAACTAATCAAGTTGAATTTGATGGATTTGATTCAGAAAAATCCAATGAATCCGACCTAGAAGTAGAAGCAGAAGTCAACTTCGTTGACGACGAAGAAGAAGAGACTGAGACACAGGTCGATCATATGTTGAACACCAACATTGAAGATGACGATCATTCAGTGCCATTACCTCTAACTCATGTATATAATCTGCCTCAATATATGACAAACATGGATCTACATGAAGATGAAACATCCAATCCTGTTTTTTATAACCTGTATCCACGATCAGAGGGTGAGTTAAAAGTGGGAGACATGTTCTGCACTAAAGAAGAATGTGTGCGAGCTATCAAAAAACTCCACATGAATAACTCTGTTGATTTCACCGTGCAACGCACTGATTCGAGAAGGTATGTCATCGAATGGCGTAACATCCTTTGTAAGTTTCGATTGGTTGCATATCACAAGAAGTGAAGAGACTCTTGGGAGATAGCTTCCATAGACCCGTCTCACAGTTGCATTGCCACTAATGTTGTACAAGATCACCGTAAATTAAACGCTGCATTGATATGTCAAGACATTTTTCCATTTGTTAACAAAGATCTATTCGTGAAGGTGAGTATAATAATATCTCATATCGTCATAAGATATAATTATACTCCATCTTACAAGAAAACGTGTATTGCAAGGGCAAAGGTTGTTGAACACGTATTCGGCAACTGGGAGGATTCATACAAAGAATTGCCACGGTTTTTATGGGCACTTAAAACATACACACCAGGAACTGTTGCAATTATGGAGACTTTGCCAGCATTTATGCCAGATGGAACTTGTGTTACTGGAAATAGAATCTTTCACCGTCTCTTTTGGACATTTCAACCATGCATCAAAGGTTTTGCATTCTGCAAACCTATTATTCAAATTGATGGAACATGGTTATACGGAAAATACAAGGGTACTTTGCTTATGGCTATTGCACAAGACGGCAACAACTATGTCTTTCCCATTGCCTTTGCTCTGGTTGAAGGTGAAATCGCTGGTGGTTGGGGTTTCTTCCTTCGACATCTCAGAACACATGTCGCACCATAAACCAATCTCTGTTTGATTTCAGATAGACATGATGCCATTGCGAGTGCTTATAATAACCATGATAATGGATGGCATGATCCTCCTTCTACCCATGTCTATTGCATTAGACGTATCGCACAAAACTTCATGCCTGCAATCAAAGACAAGAACCTTCGCAAAAAAGTGGTGAATGCAGGGTATGCTTTAACTCAACCGTCATTTCAATATTACGGTGACGAAATTAGACTGTCTAATGCATATGCATGGGTGGATAACATACCAGTAGAGCAGTGTACAATGGCATTTGACAGAGGCTGTCGATGGGGCCACATGACAACAAACCTTGCGGAATGCATGAACGACGTATTCAAAGGCATTAGAAATATACCAATAACCACATTGGTCAGAACAAGCTATTTTAGATTGCCATCTACCTTCGCAACCAGAGGTGAAAGATGGAGTGCAATGTTAAAGTTAGGTCAAATATTCAGTGAATGTTGTATGAAAGTGATGAAAGAGGAAAGTATCAAAGCTAGCACACACGCGGTTACAGTCTTTGACCGTCATAGACAAAATTTCAGTGTACATGAAATAATGGACCACAATGAGGGGAGGCCAAACTTATCCTATGCTGTCAAACTAAACAGAAGTTGATGCGATTGAGGAAAGTTCCAGGTCTTTTGTATTCCTTGCTCCCATGTCATTGTGGCATGCGCACATACTCGCCAAGACGTTTACAAGGCCATCACCGTCATGAATGTGTATAACAAAAGCTTCTCAGTGCTACCAATGGAGGAATACTGGCCTCCATATGAAGGTGACATAGTTCGGCACAACGATGAGATGCGAAGAAAGAAAAAAGGATGGCCAAACAACATACGTATTAGAACAGGAATGGATACGACTGATAAAATGATAAGATTATGTAGTATATGTCGTCAATCCGGACACAATAAGAACAAATGTCCCAATCTATGAGCAACATTTGCATCATAATTTAGTACCTCCTTTCATTTTTTGTAGCCTTGGATTTTTGTATATCGTTAACTTTTTGTTATAACAAGGTTAACAACAAACATCACTACAACATAAGCACACTTAAAATAGAAGAAGTCCAAATAAACAACACAAAAACCAAACATCGAATACAGATGAAAATACTTAACCATAATATTTAAAAAGAACATCTCTAATTGATTACAACAATCAAACTGATGTCATCTCGTCCAAACATCATTTCCCTAGCATCCTTATCAGTTTTAACTCGCACCCAATCAAATATACTATCGAGTCTCTCAATACTTCTAATTTTTACCCATTCTGGCATTTTTCCATCCAACCAACGAACCAGCTCCCTCTTCAGTTGATCGAAACTACATATGTTCCAGAAGAGCATCAACATTGGAGGTTTGTCTCTCGAATAAATAACTTTTCCATAGCGGCGACGAACACCAAACATATTTGCAATATGGCGAAATGAGATGTGGAAAAATGAATCACACAACACCTCTATTTATAAAAAAAATTGCACATTACACTGAGGCGTCAGACCAATTGACACCCCTCTTCCAACTTACACATGGGCGCCAATTGGATTGGCAGCACCATGTGTTGTAGCCAATCCAATTGGTACCCCCACCCTAAATTTTAAGGGTTGATGTCAATTGGTTTGACGCTTATGCCTTATTTATTTTTTTGAAACTGTGGTAGATTGGGATTTTTTTTGAAAACTATATTATTTTAGGAATTTGTTTGAAAATGTGAGGTATTTGAATAAAAAATTCCGAAAATCCTTGTCTAATTCGATGTGATAATTACATTGATTGTGTATGTGGTTGTTTCAATTTTAAATTTTGAATCATGTCGTCGTTCCTTTTCGATTTTGTTAAATCTTCAAAATCACTAGAGAGCTAAAAAACAGTAATCATGCGTAAAAATAAAAGGTATTATGTATACATTCTAGTGTCTTCTGGGTGTTGTTCATGTTCCTCTTTTGCAACATTGTGGTTTTGGTAATATGTGATTTTTTATTTTTTTTCTCTCTCAAATACGTAATTCATATGCCTAAGTGTTTCCAACAGTAAGTCTAATCGTCAGCAATGAATTCCGAAAAAGTCAATGTAATATCAATGGATGAATGTGGTCAATATTATCTAAATATAAATAAAGATATATTAATTGTTACTGCATTTGTGTTCTAGTATTTCTTAGTCGGCACAGTGGTTGTTATGGATGTAATTTTAAGTTGAGAAACGTGGTTATTATAAAACAGATTCTCAAGTCTAACATATATTGTCATCACACACCTAACTAGGAAACCATTACTCACAAGTCAGAACCACAAGCACTTACTTGCATGCTTTAATTAGGAAATTGTCATGACACTTATTGAATTTTTTACTAAAACAATCCAGATTTTGAAAAATATTCCCAAAATAACCTTGATTTCAAAAATAATCTTAATCTACCCCATTTTTAAAAGGAGACGCCAATTGGATGGCTAGGACACATGGTATTGCCAATCCAATTGACACCCATGTGTAAAGGTTAAATGGAGGTGCCAATTGGATTGACACCGTAAGACCCTAATTTTGACCATAAGATCCCTCATGGCATCATATCATTGCTCATTGCATTTTGCCTCAAGGATCATAACATCTTGGCTCCTTAACCCTTGGGTTGGGACTTGTGTAGGTTGGTTTGAGACCACCAAGCATGCTTGAATTGTATATTATTGCTTTTCTTATTTTTTTTACTAACCAAAAGCACAAAAATATGTCACTAACTTGTTTTGTTTTGAAGCTTAAGTAGTCATGTGATCCAAGGCTCCTAGGAGGCCCCTATGCTCATTGAGGTGACCAGAGGAAGATGAAAGCAAGCATGACAATGGTTCCCAAAGATCTTAATTATCATATATGTCTCCCAAGTATCTCAATTTGTCAATTTCATCAAGATAAACCAAAGGGGCTTGAGGATTGTTTCCCAAGGAAACCCTAATTCAACTGTACATTGACTATGCCTTGCTCATGAAGCAACCTCAACCTATGATCAAATAAAATCAAGGGAAGTTATTTAATTCATCATTTTATGAATGTATGAGCCTATTTGAGTATCCTCAATCATTCATTCATCAAGATTTGAAGTTTGGCTTTGAGAAGTTGATCAGTCAAATCATCTGACTATTTTGAAATCCACTGAGACCTAACGTTTTATGTGTTTGTTAAATTAAGATGACCCCAAGATAAAACATGTTATTTAGAACCATATGAACAAATTTCATGTTCATCAAAATTTCATTTTAAAATTTTAAGTTCATCATTCATTTCAAAACATTATAGGTCATTTTGACTGAAACCCTAATTTTGGGTCAACTTCCCAAGGACATAACTCCTTCATTTTTTATGATTTTGAGGTTAGACCAAGTGCATTGGAAATTTTAAGATGTCAAATTCAATTGTTATGTTAGATAAAATTTCATAATCCTAAAAGAAACACATGTGATAATACAAAACATTATAGGTCACTTTGGACCAAAGCCATTGAATCTTGAAAAAGTTCAACTTCAAGTGCCCATAACTTTCTCATAAAAACTCCAAATGATGTAAAATTTAAGTCGAAATTGATTGTATTGAAAATATATACAACTTTTATGTTGGAGGTTTTTTCATTAGAGGCTTTCATCATTGAAACAGAGGGGCTTGAAGTTGGTCATTTTTGGCAAAATTTTCAAATACATGTTTTGTACCTTGAACTTCATGACCAGTTTTCATAAATTTTCATACTCCAAATGGATTTTTGTCCAACATAGCTTTTGTTCCTTATGTCAAGACCTTTCTAACCATTACTCACATTCCTATGTTTGGATTTTCCAAATGGAACTTTCAAAGAGAGGAACTTTTATGACCATTTATGCATTTCATGTTAAATCTTGATACACAAGCAATTGCCTTGCAAACTGCACGTCCAATTCAACTTGGTTGATGTTCAACATTCATTTGCAATTGGTTTTGGGCCTCACATGCCCCTGTACAGGCCCATGCATGGAGGACCCAATTTCATGCACACGAGTTTGCTCACACATTCCTTGCAGGTGTGGCTATAAATAGCATGCTTGCCTCACTCAAATCTCAACCTAAAGGCGCCTGAGTCCCTACTGAAATCATTTCCCAACCTCTCACCAAAGGAATTTGAAATTTCATTTCTCATTTTCAAGTTTGATTTTCAACAACATCAGTTAAATTTCAATACTAATTCCTAAGCCTAACTCTCATATCATACATCAAGATCAAGCTGCAAGCAAAGGATTGGTTGGATTGAGCTCATAAAAGCTGCACTACAAAGGTTTATACCTCAAATGTTTTGCTTCGAATCTCACTTAATATTGTGCATTGCTTGTGTTGGTTTGGTTTTCTGAAGTCCTCATGTGAGAGGCAAGCCAATGGTGGCTTTAATTTTGTGAATTGTTGAACTTCAGATTGAACACCTAGTTTTTCAACCTCAGATTTCTTCTTCCATAAGGATCTTGAGTGAAAACTAAGGTTACAGGGGTGATGTACATCACCCCATTTTTAATTTGGTATAAGGATCGCGTGTTTTAGTTGAGGTTGCAAAACCTGCAACTGGTGGCCGGACTGTGCCTTCTCTTCAGAGAAGACGGTGGTTTCCACCACCGTCCCCACACGTTTGAACCATGGCCGTTGGATGATGATTACCAGATCTAATCATGGCCTTACATTGTTATGACTTTTTTAAATGCTTCATACCACGCGTTTGACTAGGGAACATCATGAGCGCGTGCCTGAGAGCCTTTGGATGGTCCACGTTAATTAATGGGTCTGGATCCAACGCTCCCTAATTTTTCCTATTTTCTTAATTTCTGTTTTATTTTCTTTAATCCTTTTTATTTTCAAAAATTCATAACTTCTTTATTTGGAATCATAAAAATATGGGACCAACTGCAAAATTTTTCTCTTAAATTCTAGTTTCACAAAATGATTTTTAATTATTTTTATGATTCCATTTAGTATTTTTTTGTGAATTATTTAATTTCTGATTGTTTTTAATTCATTTAAAATACCTTTTGATATTCAAAAATGCCAAAAATATTTTCTTAACTTGTATGAGTGATGATAAGTCTATGAAAAATATTCTCATCAATTTCTTAATTGATTTGAGATTTATTTGAGATTTTAGTTCATATATGTTATTTTTCTCCATTTTTAATTGTTTAAAAATAGTTTCTGTTTTCAAAAAATATTGAGAAAATTTGTCAAACCTTGTTTGACCATGTTAGACTTATGATGATCCAATTAGACTTATCCAAGTTGATTTGAATTGGATTTGAAGTTTGACCTCATTTTGTTCATTTTATTTTATGCATTATTTTAATTCCAAAAAATACCAAAAATATGTTTGACCTTTCTTGACTTCTAATCTTCATTTCACTTCTGTTTACCATTGGTTGATGTTGATTCCATTCATGTTTGATCAATGTGTTTTGGTTATGTCATTTGATTTCTCATTTTTGTTCATTTCATTTCCATCTCCATCTTCTTCTTTTTCTTTTGACCAATGAGTTAATGATTTGTGGTTAGCCTTGACATATGAGAGGCTTAACCTTCTTTGATCCAAATCAAATTCAACTTGATCAAATATCAAGTGAATTGCTTTGTGTCCAAGATAGGTTGGTTCTTACTCAAGCAAAAAACTTAAAATTCATACAAGGTCATCCTTCTTTTATTTTGGCATGGCATGTTGTAGGAGCTTGGCTTACTAGTCATGATCTCCAACTTGTGTTTATTTGCCTATAGTTTTATTGACCGGTCTCAGATAGGTGTGACTACTACATTAGTTCACTTACGATTGCTTAACATAGCGCTAAATTGCCTTATGGCACACTAACACTAACTACTAATTACTAACTTTTAATTCAAGCATTTAATTCTTGCAATTTACTTTAATACAATTTAATTTCTTGCTCATTTATCCATATTGTCTTTTCCCTTTGCTCATTTGAGCTCATGTTTATGTTTATGCCATTTGCCTTTTGCTCACTTGAGCACATTATTGTGTAAATATACTATTGCCTTGTGCTTGTTTTGTCTTTGTTTGTGTGAACCCAATGCAAAAAGGAGAAAGGACTTAGAATTAGGACCTTACCTATGCTTAATGGAGTTCAAAAGCAACTAGGCCTCATGCCTTTAGAATGCTAAATTTGTTGAAGAGCAACTAGGCCTCATGCCTTTAGAATGCTTAATCTTGAAAGTTGAATTGAAAGGACCCCTAATCTAAACTCTCTCTTTGTCCATTTCTATTATTGCATTGTTGAACTTTTTGATTGTTTTTTTTTTTGTGATAGGGATTCCAAACTCGAGCTAATTAGAAGGACCATTGTCATGAGCATCCAAGTTAAGAGAGACAAGTCCAATTGGAAGATCCTAGGAGCTTGAGTGAATATTTGCTTGATTGCTTGAGTTAATTGCTTGTTGCTTGCTAAGCCCAAAGGAAAGGAGCATCTTGGATCATATTTATGATCTCAAGAAAGGAACTCCAAGGGTTTTATTCTCTTCTCTCATATTTGCATGTTTAGGACTATCCCTTCTCTTCTTCTCTCCACTCTAACCCAAGCCAAACTCTTTTTGTGCAAACATTGACATTGTTTTCAAAACTAGAAACCTAGGCCATATGCCTTTGATTTTTTCAAATTCATTTGATTAATACTTATGTTAAATGAACCTTAAGCCAATTATGACTTCATTTTTTGTGAATACTTTTAACTTGTAAATACAACTCACTTCAAGTGTTTTTGTGGTTCCAATGACCATTTTTGTTAAAACATTTTTCATAAACATTAGTCGTAGGTTTGAGTTATCATAGTGGTTGATGTAAACCTCACCTCATCCTTAGTGATTGGACTATAAGTCTTCCATACTTATTATAGGGTGGATCCCTCACTAGTATGTTGAAGCTCACCTCACATGGTGGATTATTGGTTTAAGTTGAGTTTTCTCCCTTTGGTAACAAAATATCTTAAGGCTTTTGTCAAATCAATTCACCAACTTATTTTGAGATTTTTACCCCGAACTACGAGGTTTTGATCCTACCTTTGTGATGACACGTAGGCATTGGGTTTATCCATTCAAACAACAAAATTGTAAATAATATGTATATTCTTTTCTCATCTCCCCAAACATGTTTGCACAAATATTTTCACAAATACCAACCTACCATACAACATTTGCAAAAAGGGCTCCCTTAGAGTACTAAGGATGTTTTGTATGCTTACTTTTGGTTTAGTCAATAAATCTAAAGGTAACGAATACCCCGCTATAGACACCACTGTGTGTTTTGTAATCTTTTTTTCAAAAATAGTCTACATGATACATAAAGTCGAAATCAGACCAATTCATATTAATATTAATTCCCATTTATACAAAAAATACTAATGTTGATGACCGGGATCACCTAACCGACTTTCGGTCCCATATCCCCTAGTTATCCGAACTCGTGGCCCTAACCTACGTTGATGATTCACCCTAGGTGTTTAAGCATCTGAGGGCCCAGGAACATCACTACTAACTGCAGGAGATTACCTGTTGAGATAGTCAGACAAATCAGCGTAGTCTTGTGTATGCATCGAAGGTGTACCACCAAAGCTGAGTTCATGACCCATGCCAGAGTAGTTGGGTTGTGTTTGACTTGTTGGTGGGCGACCGAGACGATTGAAGAGAGACATTGGTCTGAATGATGCGTCGAGGAAAGGTTTGAAAGATTGTTGTGGTGTTTGGTAGAGATAGGGTTGTTGAAGGTTTCAATTTTGAGATGTTTGTGCTTCTTGGCTATAGTAGGAGGAGGGACGGTTGATGTTAAATGATCATTGAGTGTTTTGGCTAAGGGGGCTTTGGTAGGGTGATGCGTTGGGTGCTAAGCGAAGTTAGGTCTCTAGTTGATGATCTAGTTGGTGGTGGTGGTACGGGGTATGCTCTTGGTATTGTGGTTGGGTGTATGGCATGTTAGGGTTGTATGTTTGTGTGTTTGTGGAATGGAAAGTTTGACGGATAGGGGGTTATGTGTAGCCGGTCTGACAATGTTGTTGAGGGTTAGATGTTGAGGCATCTGGTGTGTAAGTTGCCTGGCGTGGGTCGTATAGGTACATATCATTGGCGATGAACTCAAAACCAACCGATCTATACAAAGCCATATAAGTACGACTTGGTTTTTCTTCAGTTGGCATCACAATGTCAGTTAAGACATGGTCATGGTGGTACTTCCATTTGCGACATTCAGATCTAGCAAAGTTTTACCATGGGTTAAAGTTCCATTGGTCGTTAACTCTGCGTAAATGCCATTCTCCTAGGTTTGTTGGGGGATCTGGGATGTGTTGAAGCATACCGAAATGCAATTTCACACGATCACTGTTGTGCATCTCCATAGTGGTGAATCTTTTGATCGGTGTGCATGCAGTCCATACGGATGCGTCTTCTTCGTTGATTTCATGCTCATGATCCAAATTTAGGTATAGACGCCAAATGAACTGAAATGTGAATGTATGTTAGATTATAAATTTGGTAGAAGAAATTAACAAGTTATTACGAAATAATTAGGTTATTATCCATACATTTGTCGGTCGAAGGTGATCCAAGAGATTGTGATACTGGGTAATACAGTGTTTAGGACATCTGTTATAACTCATACCACATACCGACCATTTGCACCATAAAGGTAAAAATATTAGTTAGAGATAATAATCGATATAGTAAGTAAATATATACCATTTTAAACAACTTACTTTTATGCATACTGGAATGTGAAAGGGTTGTTGTTGACGGGCGCTAGGGATAGTATTCTTGACCAACCCCATGCTTGGAGTAAAACACCACATTCAGAAAAGGTAGATGTGTCTTTGTGTGAATTTTTACACAAAGAGCTATAAAGATAGGCCAGACAAACGGATCCCCAAGTGTAACTTCCTATTCTATCTACATGTCTTAGTAAAGGTAAATACATAACATGCATATTAGAACCACTACCTTCAGAAATAAAAAATAACCAATTAAAAGCATAATGTAACACCCTAGTTTTTATTATTCGAGCCTCTTCGGTAGAATGCTCATCTAAATGTAAGCTGTTATAGTATGCCTTAAGGCGTGAAAGGAGTATACATTGACCTCTTGAGTTATCAGCATCCAAGAGGTCCATGCAAATTGAATTCGCATAGTTGGTTTTACCATTTACAACTTTACCTTTGATAGGCAATCCCAATAGCATGTAGACGTTTTCTAACGTCACGGTACACTCACCGGTTGGAAACCAGAATGTGTGTGTCTCAGGACGCCATCTTTCACATAATGCAAGAATGAATTTATTATCCACCGACCAAGACATTATTTTGCTTATATGTCTAAAACCAGCGAGTTCGACATACGGTTGAATCATCGGGTCCATGTGTACATATTCGTGGACCCGAGTACAAGACCTTGAAACATCCTATAAAAGAAACAATAAAACACGTTACTAATTTGATATGTTATTAAAAGGTATTCTAGACAAATAACAAAATAATCAAACACTTGCATAAGTTGCTATGTCTGCAACGGTTCCTCTGTGCGATTCACCCATTGTGAGGATAAACATCTTGTCGGAGATGAAAGAGGTTGTTGCAGATGAAAGATTTGGTGTTGTTGAGGAAGCAGTGAGTGTTATGTGGGAGAAATGTGAGAGTCTCTTGCTTATTTATAAGGTGTGACATGCAAAAGTGTGGAAGCTTGGAAAATGTGTTTGCATGTGCTAGCCAAATGAATTGGCGCCCATGTGCATTTGCTACATGCTAGCGCCAATCAAATTGGCGCCTCTCTAGGATCATGCATGACATATCTAGACCTAGCCTGACTCTGCATGCTTGTTTACGAGGTCTGCATGCAAGACATGGTGTCGCCAATTGGACTGACGCCCATGTGCAAGCATTGCAAGCAAGCGCCAATTGGATTGGAGTTAGGGCTTGCATGTGTGACATGTGGCTTCCCTTTGCTTGCATGCTGGACACATCACTTCCGTCTTGCTTGCATTTTTGACACATGAGTCTGAGTTGCTTGCATATTTGACACATCACTTCGGACTTGCTTGCATGTGTAGCGGTGTATTCGTCACTTTATGATTTATTGATTAAACCAAAAGCAAAGTATACAAAGAATCGAGTCGCCACCGCCCTTTTATTTATCCAAAGGAATGGCTAAAAAGCGAACAAAAGCCTAAGAAGTTTTACACATAGAAAACTAATGAAAAGATCAGAGATCTGGGTAAGGGGTTAATTACGCAATGGAAAGGTGTTAGGCACCCAAAACGTCCTAGGTACTCCTAGGGAGCCCTTTTCACACTTGTTGTACGAAATGTTATTTGTTTATGAAATATTTATTGTGCAAACATGGATTGAAGGGATGAGAAAAGAATATACAAGTTGTTATTTTTGTGTTTGGATGGATAACCATTGCCTACGTACCTTTACAGGATCAAAACCTCGTAGTTCGGCTAAAAGATTTCCAAAATATGGGTGAATTGATTTTAAAACAAAAGCCCTAAGGTCTTTCGTTATCCACGGGAGAAAACTCAACCTTATACAAACAACAAGTCCACCATGTGAGAAAAGCTTCAACTTGCTAGTGAGGGGTTAACCCTATAATAAGCAAGGAAGTCTTACAATTCAATCACTAAGGACAAAAGGTGAGATTAACATCAACCACTAAGATAATTGAGATCTATGGCTAATGTATGAAAACTTATCAAGAATGGACAAAGCCACAAAACAATTGAATGAGTGAAATTAACCAATTAGGAGTATTTACAAAAAAGGGTCAAAGTATGATTAGAATTCAATTCAAAAGAAGTATTGTGAAAATGAAGTTTGAAAATCAAAGGCTTAAGGCCTAAGTTTCTAATTTGGAAAGAGATGAGAATGTTTGTACAATAGTTTTCAAGTTTGAGTTAACATGCAAAGATGGAGGTTTAAAGAGACAAAAAGTGGGAGGGTGAGGAAGTAAAACTTCTTAGATGTTCACCTCTTGAGATCATATGTAGATGATCCAAGTGATTCCTTTGGAATAGGCAACAATGCAAATAACAGATGAACAAAGCAAATGGATACCGGATGCCAATCAATGGACTTATTCCAATCTCACAAACAAACATGGATACCAGATGCCAATCAATGGACTTACACCAATCTCACAAACAAACATGGATACCAGATGCCAATCAATGGACTTATTCCAATCTCCTAAACAAAACAAAACAAGGATACCAGATGCCAATCTATGGACTTATTCCAATCTCCAAGGAAACAAAACAAAGATACCAGATGCCAATCTATGGACTTATTTCAATCTCCAAGGAATGATCATAGGAAACAAATGCCAATAAATGGACTTACAATTGACTCCTCACATACAACAAACAACAAAAATGCAATAAGCAAGAGGGAGTAAGTTGCCAATAGATGGTCTTACACTCGACTCCAAGGAAATAGGATGCCAATCAATGGTCTTAGTCCCAACTCCTTCCAGATCATAGGAAACAACTGCCAACAAATGGACTTACAATTGACTCCTCAATGGACAATCAAAGGTGTCACAAAGATATGAACAATGATCATGCAATGATGTACAATTAATGATGATAAATGCACTAAGGCACACATAGGCAAGTATGCACAGATGAATTAAGTAAGCGGACAAACAAGTCAATTAGCACACACTATATACAATCAATTAGGCTCAATCAAGGTTAGGCTTTACAGCCAACTGGAATGGGGTAATTTGAGCTCTTAACCCTAACATTGAGAGTTAGGGTGAAGCAGATGAAATGGAGATGAAGGGTGTGCCTCATAGCTCTTATCCCTGGTCTAGGAGAGCTTTAAACAATAGAAAGTGTGGGAGTTCAGAAAGTTGGAACTCTTCTCCACAAGTGATTGACTCTATAAGATCTTGGGTTAGTATTCACAATGCATCAACACATGGTGTGAGCAAAGTGAATGACACAACTGAATAGCAGGATATGGATTACACATCTCTTTTATCTGCCAATTGCCTCATAAGAGGACTTTTCCTGCTTGGCACAAAGATAAACAAACACAAGCATTGCCTCTTAAGGAGGACTTCAAACAAGTGTCTGCCCACATAATAGGACAGGTCTTCCAGACTACATGAAGATTAGAGGTTATACCTAAGTGGTTAAGCAACCAAGCAAAGCAAGTTCAAAATGAACTTAAAGCAACTTATGTACCTGTGGAAACATCAAACAAATCAGTACAATACTCAGACAATCAAACAACAGTCAATAAGCAACAAACAATCCCAATGTACAAAATGTGTAAGCCAAAGGTCAAACTCAAATGAGTCAACATCAACCTACAAAGCACACAAATATTAGTAACCAAAGGCAAACATCAATGCTCAAGTGAGGAAGCATCATTAACCATGGAACTTGGATGTTCAACCTGAAATCAAAGCTCAAAGATAAGCAACAAACCACTAGGTCAAAGCCTAGGGTCAAAGATGGAGAAAAAATTTAAAGCAGGAGCTGAAATTTAACATGAATCAACTTCAAACACATCTTGAAACATTCCAAAAGGTCTCACATCAATATCATCAACCAAAAGCATTTCATGATAAATGAAGTTCAAGGCAATTTTAAAGCTCATATGTGATCAACCAGAATGAAAAATCTCAATTAAATCAGAAAGGATTAAAATAATTCCAACAAAATTCATGCTCAATCACAACATCCATAACATGCATCATACAAAAAATCAGGGCAATTGGAGATCATTTGGCATGGCAAACACATCACATAAGTTGAACATCAAAAGGTGTGACACAAATTGTCACACCAACTTAGCATGATCATAAAACAGAAATGACAATTGATAAAAATACCAAATCAACACTAAAATGTCAAGCAATGAGTCTAGTTTCATCATGAAAATTTTCAGAATCATTGGATCAAAGACCAGCATTTCACAAAGGTATAAGCATGGCAAGGTCAAATAAGCATACATGTTCAAACATCCTAGCACAAAAAATTATCCAGCCAAGCACAACTTGCATTTTAATAATCATAAAAAAGTAGACAACATGAGGATCATAATGCAAAAAATTGGAAGTCATTTGGTTTAATTTTCAGTTTATGGTGAATTTCGGAAGTTTGAGAAAAATTGAAATGAAAACATGAAGCCAAACATGAAATAATGAAGAAAAGGAGAAAAATGCAAGGCAAATGGAAAATGTCCTCAACCGGATTTGAACCATGTATATATTTGAAATCATCAGCGCGCCAACAGCCAAAACGATTGCGTTTCAGCATTAAACCCTAAACGCGCGCTATGCATGGATTTCAAAATCCGCAGGTAATCCACATGAACTCCCAGCTAAATCCGTAGGAAAACACATGCGTTTCATAACTAAATTCGCAGGAAAACTGGAAACGCATGAACACGATGAAGATCATGAAGATCTTCATCTGGAAATTTCCAGATTCAAAAAAAATGTTCCAGAAATTGGTAAAACTTATATCAATCAACTCGCCATGCATCATACATCAAGAATCAAACAATAGTTCATGCAAAAACATCAATATACGCATGGATCGAAGAGAATCAAAATCAACATCAAAACTTGAATCACATGTAACTAACTCAAATATGCACCAAATCACTCCAAATTTCCATCAGAATTACCACCATTCAATGATCTACACGATAGGCATAATGATTTGGAAAATTAAAGAATTCGAAAAACTAACCTCTTGATGAACAGAATTGAAATCACTTGCTTCCAAGCCTTGCCACGCTTCAAATCTTCTCCACTATGCTTCTTGAGATGAATGATGATGAAATGGAAGCTCAATAATGCACGAAATCAGCTGAATCTCCAGCTGCCATGAAACCTTCAAGCTATGAACATGAACAATAAAGCCACGATGTCCTCTGTTTCCACGTCCAAATGTACTCTACAACACCTCAGGATGATGAATGGATCACTGAAAAGTGTTTAGGTTTGAAGAATTTTGGAAAAAAAATGAGAGAAAAAAATTTGGAGAATTTTGTTGAATCTAGATCTGAAATGTGCTAATTGTGAAAACAGTTAGAGTTTAAGCCTTTATACTCAATGCTAATCATGTTTAGGAAAGGTTTAGGCAAAATGCAAAAGAGTTTAATCCATTTTGTGGTGTAAGTGCAAAAAATGAATTTTCTACTTTATGCACCTTCATGCACGTGAACAGTGCATGTTCTGGCCCAAAACCCACTTAAAAACATCCCATGCAAGGTTTGGAAATGACTTGGTATGCTCATGATCAATTAAAATGACTTTATGAAATTTTTCCCAAAAATCTTCATGAATGCACCAATGATCATGCAATGAGATTTCATGCCAAGTGATAGTATGCTTGGAAAATACATGTTACAAGGATCAAAGTGCAAAAAGAACCACCCAATTTGGAGTTCTGGTTGAGAAGTTATGCTCATTTGAAGTTCCATGCATAGTTTTCCATGTTTTGATCATATCTCCTTAACCACATATGAGAAATTGATGATCTTGGACTTTTTGGAAATGGGAGAGAAAGATCTATAACTTTCATGTTCAACAAAATTTCATTTGAAGCTTTCTTAATGATATAATTTGAAGTTGAAGTTGGGTTAAAACCTTTCCATTTTTGGCAAACTCAAATTATAGCTCACTTTCTATTTTTGGAAAGTTTTGACCTGACTTTAAATTCTTCAAGGTGAATGTTTGAAATGTCAAATGAGACTTGTTTGAACATGAATGAAGTATTTCTAACCACTTCCCACCTCCAAATCCACAGTTGACTTTGCAGTTGACTTTCTAGGTCTTCAGATGACTTGACAATGTTCTGATGAAATTCAAGCCTATACCACTTGGGATTTTGCTTCAAAATAACATAATGGTTCATATGAACTCTTGATAATGATTGTGGGGTCCAAATTCTCAAGAATGACTACCATCTATTGCTCAATGACTGCCTTTGACTGCTTTGACCTGTGATTGCTTCATTTGCAAGACAAAGGTTAGATGACATATTTTTGTACTTTTGGTTAGTGATGAAAAAGAAAAGCAATGATATACAAATGCAAAACATGCTTGGTGATCAAGAATCACTCTCAAAAAGATAACCCACCCATAAGGAAGGAAGCAAGGTGCACAATGATCCTTGAGGCAATGAAATATTATGATATGATGCCATGAGGGATCTTAGGGACAAAATTGGGGTCTTACAGCATGTTAGACACATCACTTACCTATTTAAGTGTCTTGCTATCTACATCCAACAATCAACAGACATTCATCTACATTAGAAAATGAATTTTCATCTGCACAAGAAATATTACAATGTCATCTTCACCAGAATATAATATCAATATTCACTGCAATGGTGAGACATATGAGTCTGAGTTATACGGGTTTTGTTTTTGAAACACCGATACCATCTGACTTACGATCAAGAGAAATTCAAATTTCTTGCATCTGAAAAAACGAATTGAATCATGCATAGGATCTGGTATTATGTCAAAGATCACGTATCAAAATCCATTTTTTTAGAACAGTCAATGCAATTTTTTCCTGCTAAAGGTACGGGATGATGAAGATGTTGAATATATGTTTGTTAGTCACGGATATTCTGGTTGCAATTTTATTGAGTTGTATATTACTCTTCAACCAAGTATACCATCTAAGCAATCTCAAATAACTAATCAGGATGAATCTGATGAATTTGATTCACAATACTCATATGACGTTGACCCAGAAGCAGAAGCAGAAGTCAATGTCGTTGAAGAAGAAGAAGAAGAGACCGAGACACAGGTCGATCATATGTTGAACAACAACATTGAAGATGATGATCAACCAATGCCATTACCTCCAAGTCATGTCTATAATCCGCCTCAACATATGACAAACATGGATCAACATGATGATGAAACATCCAACAGTGATTTTTATAACCTGTATCCACGATCAGAAGGTGAGTTAAAAGTGGGAGACATGTTCCACACTAAAGAAGAATGTGTGCGAGCTATCAAAAAATTTCACATGAATAACTCTGCTGATTTCACAGTGAAGCACACTAATTCGAGAAGGTATGTCATTGAATGTCGTAAGATCCTTTGTAAGTTTCGGTTGGTTGCGTCTCACAAAAAGAAAAGCGACTCTTGGGAGATAGCTTCAATAGACCCACTCACAGTTGCATTGCAACTAATATTAAACAAGATCACCGTAAATTAAGCGCTGTATTGATATGTTAAGATATTTTGCCGCTTGTTAATAAAGACCCATCAGTGAAGGTGAGTATAATAATATCTCATATCAGAATAAGATACAATTACACTCCATCTTACAAGAAAGCATGGATTGCAAGGACAAAGGTTGTTGAACAGGTATTCGGAAACTAGGAGGATTCATTCAAAGAATTTCCACAATTTTTATGGGCACTAAAAACATACGTACCAGGAACTGTTGCAATTATGGAGACATTGCCAGCATTTACGCCAGACGGAACTTGTGTTGATGGAAATAGAATCTTTCACCGTCTATTTTGGGCGTTTTCCCCGTGCATCAAAGGTTTTGCATTCTGCAAACCTATTATTCAAATTGATGGAACATGGTTATACGGAAAATATAAGGGTACTTTGCTTATGGCGGTTGCACAAGACGACAACAACAATGTCTTTCCCATTGCCTTTGCTCTAGTTGAAGGTGAAACTACTGGTGGTTGGGGTTTCTTTCTTCGACATCTCAGAACACATGTCGCTCCACAAGCCAATCTTTGTTTGATTTTTGATAGATATGTTTCCATTGAGAGCACTTACAATAACCATGACAACGGATGGCATGATCCTCCTTTTACCCATGTCTATTACATTAGACACATCGCACAAAACTTCATGCGTGTAATCAAATATAAGAACCTTCGTAAGAAAGTGGTGAATGTTGGGTATGCTCTAACTCAACCGTCATTTCAATATTACCGTGAAGAAATTAGACTATCTAATGAAGATGCAGGAAAATGGCTGGATAACATACCAATAGAGTTGTGGACAAGGGCATTTGACGGAGGCTGTCGATTGGGCCACATGACAACAAACCTTATGGAATGCATGAACGAAATTAGAAATCTACCAATAACCTCCTTGGTCAGCTCAACCTATTATAGGTTGGCTTCTACCTTCGCTACCAGAGGTGAAAGATTCAGTGCGGTGTTAATGTTTGGGAAAATATTCAGTGACTGTTGCATGAAAGTGGTAACAGTCTTTGACCGTCATAGGCAAAATTTTAGCATACATGAAAAAAATGGACCACAATGAGGGGAGACCAAATTTATCCTATGTTGTCAAACTAAACAGAAATTGGTACAACTGTGGAAAGTTACAGGCCTTCTGCATTCCTTGCTCCCATGTCATTGTAGTATGCGCACATACTCACCAAAACGCTTACAGACATCTATCTGATGTTTACAAGGCCATTACCGTCATGAATGTGTATAACAAAAGCTTCTCAGTGCTACCAATTGAGGAATACTGGCCTCCATATGAAGGTGACATAGTTTGGCACAATGACGAGATGCAAAGAAAGAAAAAAGGACGGCCAAACAGCATGCATATTAGAACAGAAATGGATACGACTAATAAAATGATAAGACTATGTAGTATATGTCGTCAACCAGGACACAATAAGAACAACTGTCCCAATCGAGGAGCAACATCTGCGTCATAATCTTTTTGTAACCTTCAATTTTTATATATCATTAACTTTTTGTTACAATAAGGTTAACAACAAACATCACTACAACATAAGCAAACTTAAAACATAATATTTCTAACTAATTACAACAATCAAACTGATGTCATCTCATCCAAACATCATTTCCCTAGCATCCTTATCAGTTTTGATTCGCACCCAACCAAATATACTGTCGAGTCTCTCAATACTTCTAATTTTTCCCCTTCTGGTATTTTTCCTTCTAACCAACGAACCAGCTCCCTCTTCAGTTGATCGAAACTAGTGATGTTCCAGAAGAGAATCAACATATGAGGTTTGTCTCTCGAATAAATCACTTTTCCATAGCGGCGACGAACACCAAACATGTTTGCAAAATGATGAAATGAGATGTGAAAAATGATTCACACAACACCTCTATTTATAACCAAAAAAATTATACTTTACACTGAGGCGCCCGACCAATTAGCGCCTCCTCTCAAAAGTAACACATGGACGCCAATTGGATTGGTAGCACCATGTGCCCTAGCCAATCCAATTGGCGCCTCCTCTCTAACTTTAGGAGCTGGTGCCAATTGGTCCGACGCCTCCTCTTAAAAGTGGGGTAGTTTGGGATTTTTTTTGAAATCAGGGTTATTTTGGGATTTTTTATTTAAAATTAGGGTTATTTGGGTAAAAAATTCATACTTATTTGTTTGTAATTTTGATATAATTAACTTTATTTCAATTTTGTTCAAATTTTGACTACGGTTCTATACAATAGTTTAACATTTTAAATGAGTCAGTTAAAATAAAAAGTCGTCAAAGTGACCTATTTTATGGAGATTATTTATGAGAAATGTTAAATGATTTTTCTGTTTCGTGTGTATGTTTATCCATGCAAATATAAATTGACGCAAAGGACAATTGGTGGTTTGCTGGTTTCCATACGCACATGTGATGGTAAACATGTGATAATTATAAGATTTCACGTATGAATAGTAAATCAACTCAAAGAGAGATTTATTATTCAGTATTTTTTTATTATCAATGTTTGATCATTATAACAAGAGTGTCACTAGCATTCAACTTTATTTTCCAAAGACTTGATATTGATGGTGCACTAGGCATCTTGAAATGAGTTGTGCCATAATTTGAACATGTTGGTGATTAAGTTTTAAATTTTTTGTGTTAGTATATTTATAGTGTTTATTATGTTATATTTTTCAGCTATAATTGTTCAATATCTGCTAATATGAATAAGGTTCAGGTCCTTAATGGGATAAATTTTAAGGATTTGAATGAGAACATGGAAATTACTCTTAACTGCATGGATCCTAACCTTGCATTAAGAATGAAGCAACCACATTCTCCTACGGAATCTAGTGCCTCTAAACAGAGAAAAAATTATGAGAAGTGAGATCGCCCCAATCGCATAAGTCATGGTTTGGTATGTTCTAAGGTCAATTTAGCTTTAATACCTGAAAAACACTTGGTGGTTAGACTTTGGAGCAACTACTAACATTAGTGTTTCAATGAAGGATTGTCGGAACTACCGAAAGCAAAATGATGTTGAAAGATACACCTATGTGAGATATGGAAAGCCAGTGGAGGTGGAAGCTATATGGTATTTTAGATTATTATTGTATACCAGATTTTATTTGGATTTGAAAGACACTTTTGTGGTTCTGTCATTTAGACAAAATTTAATTCCAGTTCTTATTTGGACAAATCAGGTTATTTGTGTTCATTTGGGAATAATATGTTTAATCTTTTAATTTAAATATTATTGGAACTGACTCACTTATTGTAAGACCCTAATTTTGACCCTAAGATCCCTCATGGCATCATATCATTGCTCATTGTATTGCCTCAAGGATCATAGCATGTGTGTCTCCTTACCCTAGGGTTGGGACTTGTGTGAGTTAGTTTGAGACCACCAAGCATTATTGAATTGTATATTATTTCTTTTCTTATTTTGTTTACTAACCAAAAGCATAAAAATATGTCACTAACTTGTTTTGTTTTGAAGCTCAAGCAATCATGTGTGCCCTTGCTCCTAGGAGGCTCATATGCTCAATGAAATGGCCAGATGAATATGAAAGCAAGCATGAAAATGGTTCCCAAAGATCTCAATCATCATAAATGTCTCCCAAGTGTCTCAATTTACCAATTTGATCAAGATAAGCCAAAGGGCTTAAGGCTTGTTTCCCAAGGAAACCCTAATTCAACTGTGCCTTGCTCATGAAGCAACCTCAACCCATGATCAAATTCAATCAAGGGAAGTTATTTCATTCACTATTTTATGAATATATGAGCTTATGTGAGTTCCCTCAATCATCCATTCATCAAGATTTGAAGTATGCACTTGAGAAGTTGACCGGTCAAGTCATCTGACTATTTTGAGATCCACTGAGACCTAACTTTGGATGTGTTTGTCAAATGAAGATGACCCCAAGAGATAAAATGTTCTTAAGAACCTTATGAACAACTTTCATGTCCATCAAAAATTCATTTGAAACTTGGAAGGTCATAATTCATTTCAAAATATTATAGGTCATTTTGACTGAAACCCTAATTTTTGGTCAACTTCCCAAGGATCTAACTTCTTCATTTTTCATGATTTTGAGGTGAGACCAATTTCATTGGAAATATTAAGATGTCTAATTCAATTGTTATGTTGGACAAAATTTCATAATCCTAAAATAAACATATGTTATAATACAAAACATTATAGGTCACTTTGGACCAAAGCCATTGAATCTTGAAAAAGTCCAACTTCAAGTGCCCATAACTTTCTCATCAAAAATCCAAATTATGCAAAATTTAAGTTAAAATTAATCATCTGGAAAATATCTACAACTTTGATGTTGAAGGGTTTTCCATTTGAGGCTTGCATATTTGAAACATAAGGGCTTGAAGTTGGTCACTTTTGACAAATTTTTCAAAGGCATGTTTTGTACCTCAAATTTCATGATCAGTTTTCACAATTTTTCAAACTCCAAATGGATTTTTGTCCAACATAGATTTTTTTCCTTATGTCAAGACCTTTCCAACCATTACTCACATGCCTATGTTTGGATTTTACATGAGTGACTTTCGAAGAGGTGAACATTTATGCCCAATTATGGAATTCACATTGAACCTTCATGCACAAGCAATTGCAATTCAAACCACACGTCCATTTCACTTCAGATTATGCTCAGCATTCATTTCCACCAGCTTTTGGGCCTCACATGCGCCTGTACAGGCCCATGCATGGAGGACCCAAGGCTTCATGCACACGAGTTTCTCCTCACTTGGTGTAAGACCCTAATTTTGTCCCTAAGATCCCCCATGGCATCATAACATTGCATTTGCATTGCCTCAAGGATCCTTAGCATCTTGGTTCCCTTTGCCTTTGGGTGGGACTTCTTGAGAGTGGTTTGAGATCACCAAGCATGTTTGAATTGTATATCATATTTTGTTCACTAACCAAAAGCACAAAAATATGTCACTAACATCTTTTGTTTGTAGCTTGAGCAATCACAAGGTCAAGAGCTTCAAGGAGATCACTTATGCAATGGTAAGGTCAAGAGGAAATGATAGCAAGCATGGTAATGGTTCCCAAAGCTCTCTTCCATCAAGTATGCCTCCCTAGCATCTCAATTCATCATTTTGATCAAAGCAAGTCAAAGGGTTTGAGGTTGGTTCCCCAAAGAAACCCTAATTCATCTATGCACCACAATGCCTTGCTCTTGAAGCAACCTCAGCCCATGGTCAAATACAATCAAGGGAAGTTCTTTAATTCATCATTTCATGCATATTTGAACTTATTTGAGTGTCCTCAATCATCAATTCATCAAGATATGAGTTGTGGTCTTGAGAAGTTGATCAGTCAATTCATCTGACTATTTTGAAATGCACTGGGACCTAACCTTTTAAGTGTTGGTCAAATGGAGATGATTCCAAAAGAAAAAATGTTCTTAAGGACAATATGAACAACTTTCATGTTCATCAAAAATTGATTTGAATCTTGGAAAGCCATCTCCCATTCCAATACATTATAGGTCATTTTGACTGAAACCCTAATTTTGGGTCAACTTCCCAAGGACATAACTCATTCATTGTTTATGATTTTAAGGTGGGATCAAATTAATTGGAAAGAATAAGATGTCTAATTCAAATGTTATGTTGAACAAAATTTCAAAATCTCAAAGGAAATACATGTGATAATGCAAAACATTATAGGTCCTTTTGGACCAAATGCATTAAAAGGCAAAAAAGTCCAACTTCAAGTGCCTATAACTCTTTCATCAAAAATCCAAATGATGCAAAATTTAATCCCATTTTGATTGTATTGAAAATATATACAACTTTGATGTTGGAGGTTTTTTCATTTGAAGCTTGCATCATCAAAACAGAAGGGCTTGAACATTGGCCAAATTTGGAAACCTTGCATTGACATGTTTTGCACATCACACTTTAAACTCAAAATTCACTAATTTCCACACTTCAAATGGATTTTTGCCCAACATAACAATTGTTCCTTACATCAAGACCTTTCCAACCATTACCCACATGATCATGTTTGGATTTGGCAAATGGCATTTTCGAAGAAGGGAATATTTTGGTGCATTTATGGAAACTTGATTCAAACTTCATGCATAATCCAATTACATCATATTTGCACATCCAAAACCAATATGCTGATGTTAAGCTTGCCAAATCAATTAGATTTGGGCCCTCCATGCGCCTGTACAGGCCCCTGCATGGAGGCCCTCTTCATTCATGCACATGAAATTTTCATGCATTGCCTTTGCCAATTGCTATATATAGAGCTGTTCAGCCTCACTCTTCCTCAACCTAATGGCGCCAGAAATGTTGCACAACTGAAATCATAACCAATACCAAAGAAGCTATCTCACTTTCTTTCAAATTTTTCAGATCCAAAATTCAACTACATCTGGTTGAATCGTTGGATCTAAAGCTTCTGAACCTTCATCATTCATCTCATTGATCTTCTATTTTGGCAAAGAAAGCAAAGAATCAAGCTCTAGTTTCCAGAAATCAAGCTTACTCTTCAACTGGTATTTTCTTCGAATCTAATCATCCATTGACCTATTTGCTTGGATCTTGTGTTGGCTGAAGTCCTCTCAATAGAGGCATCATGATTATGCATTTAATTTTTGAAATCCATTGAGTTCATGATGAACACCACAGAACTTCCATCCCTGATTTCTCTCAATATAGAGATCTAGAGTGGAATTGAGTGGCACAGGGATGATGTACATCATCCCCGCTTTTTGAAGATGTATGGATCGTGCATTTTAGTTGCCTTTTGGATCTCTGCAATTTTGGCCGGAAAATCGAAGCTCAACGGAGAAGAAGGTGGCTCCGGTGGCCGTCCCATTGCCAGATGCATTGTGGACCCTTGGATTCATTTTCCAGATTTGATCTTGGCCTTTGATTGTTATGACTTTTATTTAATTTATGTGTGGTTGCATTGACTTGGTCCTATGATGCGCGCGCATGCCATTGCCTTCAGATCATCCACGTCATTTAATGAAAGGAGATCTAACGCGCCAGGATTTTCCACATTTTCTAATTTCTGATTTTATTTTGTTTATTCCCTTTTATTTCAAAAATCAATATCTCTCTCATTTTCAATCCAAAAATTATGGGACCAATTGCATTAGTCTCCAAATAAATTCTATTTTCTATTTCTGATTTTTAATATTTTTTATTTTGTCATTTAATATTTTTTGTGAATTTTCTCTTTTCTGGTTATTTTTAATTCATATTAAATAGTTTTTGATATTCAAAAAATACAAAAATATTTTCCTAACCTATTTGAATGATGATGGATCTATGAAAAATATTCTCATCAATTTTTAAATTGATTTGAGATTTATTTGAGATTTTAGTTCAATTAGGTTATTTTTATTCATTTTTAATTGATTAAAAATAGTTTCTGACTTTTTAAAATTCTGAATTTTTTTGTCAAACTTGGTTTGACCTTGTTGAACTTGGGATAAATTGCTTGGACCTTTCAAGGTTGATTTGTAGTGATTTTGAAGTTTGACCTTTCTTTTATTTTTAATTCAAGGTTATTTTAATATTAAAAATGCCAAAAATATTTTGCTTATTGTTTGATCTCCAATCTTCATCTCATTTCTGATTTCTCATTGTTTGACTTTGACTTTCAATGTGATTTGGTCAATACATATGGATTGGTACATGATATTTCATCTTATGCATTTTGATCTTTCCATTTCCTTATCCATTCTTCATCTTCTTCTTCTTCTTTCTTCTTCCTTTTTCATCAATGAGTTGAAGGTTGATAAGTTAGCATTGATTAGAGAGACTTAATCTTCCTTGATCCAAATCTAATTCATCTTGATCAATTGATCAAGTGAATGGATTTGCATTAAGGATAGGTTGTTTTCTAAATCATGCAAAAGGCTTAAACCAATACAAGATCAATTCTCATTTTCTTTTTTGGCATGGCAAGTTGTTGGAACTTGTTTCACTAATCAAGACTTCTAACTTGTGTTGTTGCCTACATTATTATTGACCGGCCTCAGATAGTTGTGACTTCTACATAAGTCCAATTACGATTGCTTAACATATCGCTAAATTTGCTTTATGGCACACTAACTACTAACACTAACCATTAACAATTAACATTTACCTTTTGCTCTTTACTTTTATGCAATTTACTATTCTTGCACATATTATCCATTTGCTTTTCTCTTTGCTCACTTGAGCCCATGTTTATGTTAATGCCATTTGCCTTTTGCTCACTTGAGCACATAATTGTGTATATACTATTGTGCTTGTGTTTTATTTTGATTGTTGTGAACCAAATGCAAAGAATTGTACAAATGGACTTAGATTCTAGGACTTTCCCTATGCAAATTTGGAGTCAAAGAGCAACTAGGCATTGGGCCTTTAGAGTGCTATAAAAAGTCAAAGAGCAACTAGGCATTGAGCCTTTAGAATGCTTAAGATTGAAGATGAACATTGAAAGGACCATATTCTAAACTCCCTCTTGTCCATTCTTTGATTGTATTATAGAACCTTTTGATGTGTGTTTTCTTTGTGCTAGGAGTGCCAACTTGAGCTTAATTGAAGGACCATTTCCATGCTCATCCAAAGTGAAAGACACAAGATACATTGAGGATCTCTTAAGAGACTTGTTTGATTGCTTGAGCTTGTTATTTTTGTGATTGCTTATTCCAGAGGATGGGAGCTACTTGGATCATCACTATGATCTCAAGAGAGGAACTCCTTGTGTGGTTTTGTTCTCTTTTCATCCTTTCTCTTTTTGTATTACTTAGGACTTAGCCATTCTTCTTCTTCTCTCCACTCGAACCCAAGCCAAAACTTTTTGTGCAAACATTTAACTATTGTTTTCAAACTTTAGAAACCTAAGCCTTATGCTTTTGATTTTCAAACTTTCTTTTCATAACACTTATTTTGAATTGAATCTTTAAGTCAACTTTGACTATTTTGTATATACTTCTAATTGGTAAATATAACCCATTCAAGTGTCTTTTGTGGTTCCAATGGCCACTTTCTTAATCAAAATCTTTCATAATCTTTAGCTATTAGGTTTGAATTATCCTTGTGGTAGATGTAATACTCACCTATATCCTTAGTGATGGACAATGAGCCTTCCATGCTTATTATAGGGTTAACCCCTCATTAGTATGTTGAAGCTACCCTCACATGGTGGTTTTGTGGTTTGGTTGAGTTTTCTCCCTTTGATAACAAAAGACCTTAAGGCTTTTGGACCAATCAATTCACCAACTCAATTTTGAGATTTTTATCCCGAACTACGAGGTTTTGATCCTAATCTTTTTATAAGATGGTACGTAGGCAATGGGTTTATCCATCCAAACACAAAATGTAAATAAACTTGTACATTCTCCTCTCATCTCTTCAATCATGTTTGCACAAACAAAATTTTCACAAAACAACAACCTTGCAACAAGTATGAAAAGGGCTCCCTAGGAGTACCTAGGATGTTTTGGGTGCCTAACACCTTCCCATTACATAACCAACCCCCTTACCCAGATCTCTGTTCTCTTTTACTAGTTTTTGTTAAAACTATTAGGTTTTTGTTCGCTTTCTAACCATTCCTTTGGATAAATAGAAGTGCGGTGGCGACTCGACTTGTATGATTTACCTTGGATTTAGTCAATATCTCTAATGGTAACGAATACCCCGCTACACTTGGCATCAACTCCAGCTATAAATAAGAGCCTTGCCTCATTCAAATTTCAACCTGAAGCTCTGCTGAAATCCATACCCAACCTCACCTAAAAGGAATTCTGATTTTTTTCTCTCAATTTAAAACTTGAATTTCAACTTCCTTGGTTGATCTTCAGTTTCCAATTCCTAAGCCTTGCATCATCATCATCATCTCAAGATCAAGTTGGAAGCAAGAGATTGAGTGAATCGTGTTGCTTAAAGATGCACTTCAAAGGTTTATTGCACAACTGTTTTGATATATATCTCATCATATATTGTGAATTGCTTGTGTTCGTTTGGTTTTCTGAAGTTCTCGTGCAAAAGGCAAGCTTGTGGTGGCTTTGATTTCATGTTTTAGAACATTTCAGTTTGAACACCTGGACTTTCCATCTCAGATTTCTCATTCCATAGGGATCTTGAGGACAATCCAAGGTTACAGGGGTGATGTACATCACCCCAGCTTCATTTTGGTATAAGGATCATGCATTTTGGTTGAGGTTTGAAAACCTGCAACTGGTGGCCGGAAACAGTTAGCTCACCGGAGAAGACGGTGGTTTCCACCACCATCCCCACGTGGATACCTCCATGGCTCTTGGATCTCCTTCCAGCTTTATAATCTCAGCCATGCATTCATTTAACTTTTCTAAATACATTGTGTCACGCGTTGGACTTGAGAACATGATGGAAGCGCGCTTCTGAACCGTCTGATATGTCCATGTCATTTAATGAAATGGATCATGCGCTCCCTGATTTTCCATATTTTCCTAATTTCTGTTTCAATTTCTTTTATTCCATTTATGTTCAAAAATTCATAACTCTTTTATTTGGAATCACAAAAATATGAGACCAATTGCAAAAATTTTCTTTTAAAATCTAGTTTCATAATCTGATTTTTAATTATTTTTGTGATTCCATTTAATATTTTTTGTGAATTATTTTATTTTTGATAGTTTTTAATTCATATGGATCATGATAAGTCTATGAAAAATATTCTCATCAATTTCTTAATTGATTTGAGATTTATTTGAGATTTTAGTTCATTTGTGTTATTTTTCTTGATTTTTAATTATTTTAAAATAGTTTCTATTTTCAAAAAATGTTGAGCAAATTTGTCAAACTTTGTTTGACCATGTTAGACTTATGATGATTCAATTGGACTTATCCAAGTTGATTTTTGAATTGAATTTGAAGTTGACCATACTTTGTTCATTTTATTTTATGCTTTATTTTAATTCCAAAAAAAAAATACCAAAAATATGTTTGACCTTTATTGGTTTCTAATCTTCATTTCACTTCTGTTTACTATTGATTGATGATGATTTCATTCACATTTGATCATTTTGTTTTGATTATGTTATTTGAATTCTCATTTTGTCTATTTCATCTTCATCTCTTTTCTTCTTCTTTTTCTTTTGGCCAATGAGTTAATGATTTATGATTAGTCTAGACATATGAGAGACTTAACCTTCTTTGATCCAAATCAAACTCAACTTGATCAAAGATCAAGTGAGTTGCTTTGTGTCAAAGATAGGTTGCTTCTTGGTCAAGCAAAGAACCTGAAATCCATACAAGGCCTTTCCTTCTTTTATTTTGGCATGGCAAGTTGTAGGAGCTTGGCTTACTAGTCATGGTCTCTAACTTGTGTTTATTTGCCTATAGTTTTATTGACCGGCCTCAGATAGGTGTGACTACTACATTAGTCCACTTACGATTGCTTAACAAAGCGCTAAATTGCCTTATGGCACACTAACACTAACTACTAATCACCAACTTTTAATTCAAACATTTAATTCTTGCAATTTACTTTAATGCAATTTAATTTCTTGCTCATTTATTCATATTGCCTTTTTCATTTACTCACTTGAGCTCATATTTTATGTTTATGTTATTTTCCTTTTGCTCACTTGAGCTCATTATTGTGGATAAATATATTGTTGCTTTGTGATTGTTTTTGTCTTTGTTTGTGTGAACCCAATGCAAAAAGGAGAAAGGACTTAGACTTAGGACCTTACCTATGCTTAATGGAGTTCAAGAGCAACTAGGCCTCATGCCTTTAGAATGCTAAATTTATTGAAGAGCAACTAGGCCTCATGCCTTTAGAATGCTTAATCTTAAAGTTGACTTCAAAGGACCCCTAATCTAAACTCATTCTTTGTCCATTCCTCTTATTGTATTGTGAACTTTTTGATTGTTTGTTCTTGTGTGATAGGGATTCCAAACTTGAGATAGTAAGAATGACCATTGTCATGAGTATCCAAGTTAAGAGAGACAAGTCCAATTGGAAGATCCTAGGAGCTTGAATGTTTAACTGTTTTGATTGCTTGTTTGTTTCTAAGTCCAAAGGAAAGGAGCATCTTGAATCATCTTTATGACTTCAAGAAAGGAACTCCAAGGGTTTTATCTCTTCTCTTATCTTTGCATGTTTAGGACTAGCCCTTCTCTTCTTCTCCTCACTCTAACCCAAGCCAAACTCATTTTGTGCAAGCATTGACATTGTTTTCAAATTAGAAACCTAGGCCATATGCCTTTGATTTTTCAAACTCTTTTCACTAATACTCATTGCAAATGAACCTTAATTCATATTTTGACCTTATTTTGTGAATACTCCTAACTTGTAAATACAACTCACTTCAAGTTGTTTTTGTGGTTCCAATGGCCATCTTTGTTAAAACCTTTTCATAAACATTAGTCGTAGGTTTGAGTTATCATAGTGGTTGATGTAAACCTCACCTTATCCTTGATGATTGGACTATAAGTCTTCCATACTTATTATAGGGTGGATCCCTCACTAGTATGTTGAAGCTCTTTCACATGGTGGATTTGTTGGTTTAGGTTGAGTTTTCTCCCTTTGATAACAAAAGACCTTAAGGCTTTTGACCAAATCAATTCACCAATCTTTTGAGATTTTTACCCCGAACTACGAGGTTTTGATCCTACCTTTTGTGATGGTACGTAGGCAATGGGCTTATCCATTCAAACAACAAAATTGTAAATAATATGTATATTCTTTTCTCATCCCCTCAATCTTGTTTGCACATATTTTCACAAATACCAACCTACAATACACATTTGCAAAAAGGGCTCCCTTAGAGTACTAAGGATGTTTTGGGTGCTTAAAACCTTTCCATTGCATAACCAACCCCCTTACCCAGATCTCTGACATTTTTATTAGTTTTTGATTTGATAAAACTTCTTACTTGGTTTTTATTCGCTTTCTAACCTTTCCTTTGGATAAATAGAAGTGCGGTGGCGACTCGAATTATATGCTTACTTTTGATTTAGTCAATAAATCTAAAGGTAACGAATACCCCGCTACAGAAAAGTGGCGACTCTGTTGGGGAACTTATCTGATGCTTCCTAGTGGGTTTAGCCTACTTTTTGCCTTTGTTGTATTGTATGCTTATATTTATTTGTGACATATTTTTGTGCAAATTTGGGATGACTGTATTATTTATAATGAATGATTTGCTTGATATATCAATTGCTTGTGTGCTTAGTGGTCTCTTGTGAGATGAGTTCTATACCCGAACTCGAGTGAACTTATGATAGGAGAATGGAATAGTCTTGTTGACTTGTGTTGACTTGTGTGGAGTTATTCCTTAGCAAGTTGACTTGCAAGCCCATTCACTTGGTGGATGTCTTGTTGGGATCAATAATGTCACACGAGTAGTCGTGGTTAGGCATTATCTTTCCAATATATACCTTAGAAGCCAAGGACCTTAGATTACCTAAGCCTTCTTGGCCTATTTTAGGACGTAGTGCAAAGGTCGTTCAAGTGTAAGATTTGATACGATTGTTACGCGATACTACCCTCATAAGAGTCTCTCTTGAGAATATTTTTGGAATACGAGTAGTCGTTTTATCCGATAATATCCGAAAGATGAGATGATGACTATGGGAACCTCTTTTAGAACATGATTGTCAGGTTTAACTATAGTACACTCCCTTTGGGTGGTTCTTAACCGAGACTCCATGCTCATGACTTGCAACAAACCCTTGATTCACGGTTGATCCGTCCTTGTATATCCTCAATATCAATGGAACTTGGGTGTTGATAAGGTGTAAACCATAATCCACCAAAATGGATGATTGATATTGAGGATGACTTGATCCGTCCCGTGACATTTGTATGGCATGACTTGCTTGATCCTTGAGTGTGATTGTTACATCCATGCATTCATGCATTCATATGCATCCATATCATCAACAATGAGAAAATTTTCAAGGAACTTAAGAGGTCTATTTGCAAATTTTCAGACATGGATAAGCAAAGAAGGAATACTAAGAAGTACAGTTTCAGACAACCTGACTTGAAAGAGTTAAGGAGTTTGACATCCTATGTATTAGATCCCTTGGAGTTCAAGGCTCGCCATGGGAAGCTTCTGTCTATTCTTTCTACTCAGGTGGATGAAGGTATGATGAGTGTGTTGGTGCAGTTCTACGATCCTCTGTACCGTTGCTTCACTTTTCCAGATTTCCAGATTTTGCCTACGCTTGAGGAGTATGCCTATCTTGTGGGTATACCTATCTCAGATCAATTGCTATTCAGTGGCTTGGAGAGGGTTCCTTCTTCTCAAGAGATTGCTGATCTGCTTCACATAGATGCATATGATTTTGGTGCTCATATGACTACCAAAGGTGGAATTCAAGGTCTCTCATCTAATTTTCTCATTGCCTAGGCTACTTTGTTTGGGAAGGCCATGAGTGAGGACGCCTTTGGATCCATATTTGTACTCCTCATTTATGGACTAGTGTTATTCCCCAACATCTACAATTTTGTGGATGTGAACGCTATTAGGATTTTCTCTACTCTTAATCCCGTTCCGACTCTGTTGGGTGACACTTATTTCTCGTTGCATATGAGGAATGAAAAGGGTGGTGGTGCCATTGTGTGTTGTTTGCCTCTGTTGTACAAGTGGTTTATTTCGCACTTGCCTCAGACGCTCGCCTTCAAGGAGAACAAAGGATGTCTACGGTGGTCCACAAGACTGATGTCTCTCACTAATGATGATATCTTTTGGTATGACCGTGTATATGATGGTGTCCAGATTATTGACTCTTGTGGAAAATTCTCCAATGTGCCTCCTCTTGGTACATGTGGTGGAATTAACTACAACCCTATTTTAGCTCGCCGTCAGCTTGGGTTCCCCTTAAAGGATATACCTAACAACATTCTGTTGGAAGGTGTGTTCTTTCGAGAGGGTAAAGATCCCCAGAACTTGAAGGGAAGAATGGTCTGCGCTTGGCGCAAGATTCATAGGAAGGGAAGGAAAGAGCTTGGTCCGAAGAATTGTATTGCTTTGGAACCTTACACCTCTTGGGTGAGGAAGAGAGCTTCTGAGTACCGTATGCCTTACGACTATCCAAGACCTACACCTAAGGTTATGGTTGTGCCTTCAACCCTCCCTAACCAAGGAGTAGAGGAGTTGAGAGATGAAGACAATTCGCGTGCTTGGGTCCGTGAGCGAGAAGAGCTACTTCAGCAACTCAGAGATAAAGATGTTGTGATAAAATTTCTGGAGCATCAGGTTATTAATGAGCCAGATGATGTGGTTACTTCTCTTCTTCCTCAGTCATCCAGGTTTTGGAAGAGGAAGTATGATCGACTCGCCAAGGAGAAGGCAGATATGGAGGCAGCCTAGGAGAGAGAGGTGAAGAGGCTTCGTGCAGCTTATCTTTCGGTCTTGAGAGCTTTGGACGATTGCTTCGAGGGTATCATAGGATGTTCATTTTCCTTCTCTCTTGTATTGTATTTGGTTACCAAAACTGTACTACTTCTTTGGTGTAAAACGTTTTCCAAGTATTATTGCTATGAACATTCCATTATATGTCTAAAAGATCAATATTTTCAAATATTTGTAAATAGATCTCTACTAAGTTCCTCTAAAGAATATAGCTTATATTCTAATTAAAGTACCAATAAAGGCAACTACTGTAAGACCCCAATTTTGACCCTAAGATCCCTCATGCAATTTCATCATAAGCATTAGCATTGGGATCATATCTTGGCATCCTCCTTACCTCTCTTTCATTGGGTTTGTTTTGAGAGAGATCACCAAGCTCCATATGATTGTACCATACTTGTATATTATAATTTTACTAACCAAAATACCAAAAAATATGTCTTTGCATTTTCCTAACTCTTTTGTAGGTAGGGCATGATCCCCATTGATCTATCAAGTCCATATCTAGGGTTTGAGACCCTCATGAAAAAGAGCACAACCATGAATTGCTACAAGAATGGTTATGAGAATTATATATGAGTCCCATTGATCTCTACATGTTATATTGATCAAGTTTTCTTCAAGAGTTTGAGGGTGATTTGCCTTGGAAACCCTAGTTTGACTAGGTATCTTGAGTAACTTCTCCAACAAGCTATCTCACCAATCGATCCAATTCCTCAAGGGACATTTAAAAATTATTCATCTTATACATATATGATCTACCATGATCCAATAAAGTCCAAAGAATTCAAGGTTAGCAAGTTGGTTGATGGTGGTTGGCCAGATGAATTCATCTGATCAAAACTGGGTCTCCCTAGACCATATCTCCTACACTTTTCACCATATGAAAATGATTCCAAGATCAACATTACTCTAAATTAAATTCCAAACAAATTTCATGTTGAGACCTAGAGCTAGTTTTACTTGGAAAATCATTTTCTATGTTGAAACATTATAGGTCATTTTGTCTAAACCCTAATTTGAAAGTCAACTTCCCAAGGCCATAACTTGCTCAATTTTTATGAGATGAAAATTTTCCAAGTTGAATAATCAAATTCAAGATGACTACTTCAACTTTGATGTTTGGAGTGAAAGCTAATTCAACTATTTTAAGCATGTGATATGAGGTTACATTATAGGTCATTTTTTACCTATACCATTGAACAAGTGATTTTTCCAAACTTGAAAAATGTATAACTCTATCATTCCAAATCCAAATGGCATGAAATTTATGACCATTTTGAAGGTCGTTTAAAGACCTACAATTTTTATGAAGACAATTTTTTCATTTGAATCTCACATAAAAAGTTAAGCAAGGTGGAATATTGAGATATATGGCTTGACACTTAGAAACATTTTCAACATGTTGAAATTTCCAAACTTCCACCTCAAAATTCTCCATGTTACAAGTTCCAAATGAAAAATTGTTGAACATCAAACTCGTTCCCCTTGATCCAAGCTTTTCAAAAAACCCAAGTTCATGCATTTTAGATGAGGTTTGCTAGGTTTGCGCATTTCTTTAACAGAGCTGCATCTTTGGCAAGAATCAAGCTTCAAAATTTCAATTCACTTTGCCTTGCCAATCAAGCTTCCATTCAGACTTCATTTGGATTGATTTTGGACCTTTTTGCATTGCATCATGGGCATGCACATACCCATACACTCGTGCCATCAACATTGCTAAATTTGGATAAAATTTGAAGTGTGCAAATATCATTCATTCATGCTATAAATACATGCCCTATGTGCTCATTTGAATGACACCTTGCGCGCCAGCTTTGCCCCCCATTGAAACCCTCACATTCTAAAGGAAATCCTGATAAATTTCAGCTTTAAATTTGAGTTTGAATCTCAACTGTTGGAGATTCAAAAACTCCAGGATCCAAAGCCTTGCAACCTCATCAATCACTTCCTGCTAGCTTCTCAAGTGTGATCAGATCGTGTTTGGAGCAAGCAACATAAAGAACTGCATAGCATTGAAGGTAATTTTCAGAAAACTTCATCTCTTCGATTCTCTCTCAATTCTACTCAATTCTCTTGGATCTTTGGTTGTCTGAAGTCCTACCAATGTAGACAAAAAGATTCAGTTGCTTAGAGGTCAAATCGAAGCAACTCAGTTGACACACCTCAAAATTCAACTCCTCATATCTTTTTATATATTTGGATTTAGTTGAAATTGAGGTCATATTCGTGCTCTACGCCATTTTTTCTTTCAGATCATGTCCTCCTTTTTTATTTTGGTGATGGTTGAAGGTGGACCAATCCGATGAGGTCCACCGGAGAAGAAGATCGGAGCTACAGCTCTGGCTGTGTGTTGGAACGTCTCCAACCATAGGATCCATTTAAATTGATCTAATCTCACGCATTGGTTCTGATTACCATTCTTGTGGCGCATTGACTCAAGTCCACAATGGAAAGCGTGCTGAGGGGCACTTGATATGCCACCTCAATTAATGAGGGAGATCAAGCGGTCCATGTTTTTTCTGATTATTTGAATTTCATTTTAATAATTTTATTTTCATTAATTCATATTAATTTTAATATTGATCCAAAAAATATGAGTTTCACCAAAAAAATTCAAATATTTTTCTCTTTCACATTCTGAATTAAGATTATTTTTTGGATCATCATTAATATTTTTCATGATTTAATTGATTTTGCATTGGTTTTTAATTGTTTAAAAATACATTTAAGTCTTTAAAAATTCTGAAATTTTTTCTCCAAGGTCCTTTGACCTTGTTTGACTATGATAAATCCCATGGCCATTTATTTGGTGTTTTGATGAGGTTTTAGGAATTTGACAAACCATATTTAATTTAAATGCCTTATTTTAGTATTTTTAATTTGAATAAATGCCAAATAATTTTGTTGACCAATTGTGATGACTTGTTTGTGTTTGACTCTTATTGTTGGGCCTTGGTCAAGGTTGATTTGACTTTGTCAAGTCAATATCATTGGATTCAGGGGATTGATGGAATGTACATTCCATCTCCCAAAATGAATGGATGATATTAATTTGGTAAAAGTCCTCCTTTGACCAATTTGAGTTTTGATTCATTCCCCTCCCTCTTCATCTCATTCCCCTTCTTTATGCATTCATCTCATTTGATCTATGATATCTCAAAGTCCTAAAGCTAGTTGATTGAGAAATTAACATGAGTATGGATGAGATTAGGCCACCTCTTTTGCATATTCTTTTTGTGTGTGGTATGTTTCATGAGCATAGTCCATTATACTATGTCTCTAACATGCATTAACACCAAAGTTCTATTGCCCGACCTCAAATAGTTGTGACTTATGCATAAGTCCAATTGCGATTGCTTAACATGTGCTAAATTTGTGACATAAAAGGCATAACATTCTAGTTAGTGAGATTGTAAGTCTCCCCTCTTTCATGATATTGTGTGGAAACTTGGCCTTTTTTCCTTCCTTTGGAAGATGTCTTGGCTCAAGGATTCATGCTTGTGATAAGTGGGTTGAGTGTTCTCCAAAGAATGTCTTAAAATGAAAAGTAAAAGCAAAACAATACTAACTTCTAACTCATTAACAACTAACTTTTAATTTCAAGCCATTTACTTTAATGTCATTTAATTCTAGCCTTTATTCATTTGCCATTGTTCATATCATTCTAATTGTTTATGTTAATGCAATTTTCCCTTTCTCCACTTGGACCATATGCTGTGATATTTCTTGTTTGTATATACTTTGCTTGTTTGTGTGGTCTTTGACCAATAATATACATAATAACAACAAAAACCATAAAAAACCTTTTGTGTGGACTGTTGGCTTGATCTTGGACAAACGGACCTAGAACATATGCAACATTCCTATGCTAAAGGACTTGACCAATGCCAACTTATTGAGAAACCAAATGCTTGTTACTTGAAACTTTATCTGATACATCATTCAAGATCCCTCTGAGTTCATTTGCAACATGATCATTGTGAAGTTGTTATTTTGAACTTGTGACTTATGGAATTCATCTGTTACATGGGCTAATTTGAATAAGATCATGGAGTGGCTAAATCTTGGATGGGGCTATCTTTATTTGATGCCTTTGCTCTTCAAGAGAATATAATGGTGCATTTGTGTGTTGCTTGTTTCTAAATGTCCAAGGGAATTCTGGGTTTCTATTGACATTCTTGTCTATTGGATTGCTACCCATTTGGTCAGATCTTTTCAACTCTTAACTTTTAATTTTGTGCATAGGATTAGTCTCTTCATCTTCTCCTCATTTCTTTAATTTTAAAATCTCTCCCTCCCTTTTCAAAATCTTCTTTGATTGAACTTATTTTGTCCTAAACTTTGACCATTTTGCAAAAAGATAGAAACTTTGGCCATATGCCATTGCATTTTCAAACTTCTTTTTCTTAAATCAAATTTGTAAATAAACTTAACTATACTTGACTTAAACTTTCAAAAATCCAAAAAGAACTAACTCATTCAAATCATTTTTAGGCCTTTGTGCCTCTCAAACTTAATTTTTATTAAAAGCAATGCATCCACTTTGAAATTTTTATCACGAACTACGAGGTTTTGATCCCTCATTTTTATGTTGGTACGTAGGCACAAGTCCGAAGGGCTTGTCAAACACAAAAATATAATTAATGAATTATTTTCTCATCCCCCCATTCTATTTGTTCGAAAACATCATTTTATACAAAATACATACACACACAAAAAGGGATCCCTAGGAGTACCTAGGACACTTTGGGTGCTAACACCTTCCCTCTGTGTAACCAACCCCCTTACATGTAATCTCTGACATTTTATCAGTTTTGATTTGAAAACTTCTCACTTTTGGGTTTTGTTCGTACTTTTTCCCTTTTCCCTTAGAAAAAATAAAAGCGCGGTGGCGACTCTTGTTATTTGATCTCTATCTTTTCCATAGCTTGATGATCATGAATTTACCGCTACAGAAATTAAGTGGCGACTCTGATGGGGAGTAGTCACCAGTGGGTTTAGCCTACTTTTTGTGTGTATATATTTGTATATATGTGATGTTTGTATATATGTATGTGTGATATAATCTGCTTGTTGTGCTTGGTGATCTCTGAGTGGTGAGATAAGTTCTAACCCGAACTTGAGTGCAATTAAGATAGGAGGATGGTATAGTCATGTTCGACTTGTGTGGAGTAGTCCTTAACAAGTTAGCTTGAGATCCATCTGCTCAGTGAAGACTCTTTTAGATTTGGAAATGTCATACAAGTATTTGTGGTTAGGCATTACTATCTCTAATTTGGGTCCAAGAAGCTGAGGACCGTAGAACATTTACTCTTCTTGGCCTATTTAGGATGTAGTGCGGAAACTATTGGTACACAAGAAGGAATTAACTGCAACCCTGTTTTGGCTCGTCATCAACTTGGGTTCCCCTTAAGAGACAAACCTAATAACACTTTGTTAGAAGGTCTTTTATATGAAGAGGGTAAAGATCCCCAACATTTGAAGCAGAAGATTGTGCATGCTTGGCATAATGTGCATAGGAAAGGAAGATCCGAGCTTGGTTTGCGCAATTGTGTAGCTTTGGAAGCTTACACTCTTTGGGTGAAGAAGAGAGCTTTGGAATTGAAGATGCCTTATCCTTGTGAAATACCTATATCTATGGTTGTGGTTGAGCCATTAACTCTCCCTAACCAAGATGTGGAGGAGTTGGAAGACGCGCTCGCCAAGATGAAGCAAGAGAAGGACATGTGGGAAGAGAGTTTCCACGCTTTGAGAAGAAAGCATGAAGAGTTGCAGCTGGAGTCTAAGGACAAAGATGCACTCATTGAGCTACTTGAAGACCGAGTGACAAAGAGACAGAGAGAGCCAGAGGTTTCATCTTCTAGCATGCCTCAGCCTTCTGTTGCTTGGAAGAAGATTATTGACCAGCTTGTCCTCGAGAAGACTCAGATGAAGGCTTCTTTTGAGACCGAGATTCGACGCATTGGAAGGAAGTACGCGCCTTCAGCCAAGTCTTCTGACGTTGTTAGGGATCCTTAGGATGACTAGTTTCCTTCTCTCTTGTATTTTTCATTTGGTTTTTGAAATTGTACTCAGTGTAATCCTTCCAGTTATATAAATGAAAAAAGATATTTTTGGTCATATAAAAGTTATTCGAATTGTTGATATATATGTTTGCAAATGATATAATAAGTTCCGCGAAAACAAAAATAAATAATCAAGCATTGTATTTCATGCATCATTTGCATAAGCAGGTTTTCTCTTTTGCCAGATGTCTCGTTGGTATTTCTTATGTGCTTTAGCCAAGCTGACTCACCGGTACAACACCCGCACCAATCACTTCAAAATTATGGAGCATCTAGAGCAAGAGAACGGAGAGCTGAAGAACGAGATCGCTCGCCTGACTGCCATGATGGAGTCAGTTCTTGCTGCTTAGAGTCAATCTTCTCCAACGCCTACAACTCCTCCTCCTCAGAGGACAATTATTTCAGAGGTGGCTACCTCTACCATGCCTGCTGCTACCGCTCATTTCGCGCCTACTATGCCTGCCGGATTCCCGTGGGGAATGTCGTCCAACTTCGTGCCTGAAGGCTTTGCGCCTACTTTTTCTTCCATGCCGACATCTAGCCCGGTCATGTCCGTGCCACCTCCCGTTGTGCACACCTTACCTTGTGTAGAGGACACCATCTATCATTCTAAGCCGTCTGAGGGCCATGATGTGTATGAGAAGTCGGATGAAGTGAAGGATCAGTTTCTTGAGTTGCACGAGGAATTGAAGACGCTAAGGGGTAAAAATTTGTTTGGAAAGAGTGTTGCTGAGTTGTGTTTAGTGCCCAACATCAAGATCCCGATGAAGTTCAAAGTTCCTGACTTTGAAAAGTATAAGGGGAATACTTGTCCACTCAGTCATCTAGTGATGTATGCTCGCAAGATTTCTACTCAGACCGATAATGATCAACTGTTGATTCACTACTTCCAAGACAGACTAACCGGTGCTGCGCTCCGTTGGTATATGGGGCTGGATAGTGCAATCATTCACACTTTTAATGACCTAGGAGAGGCTTTTGTCAAGCAGTACAAGTACAATGTGGATATGGAGCTTGATAGAGACCAGCTGAGGTCTATATCTCATAAGGATAAGGAGATATTCAAAGATTATGCACAGAGATGGAGGGAATTGGTTGCCCAGATCACTCCTCCTTTGGAGGAAAAAGAGATGACAAAGATCTTTCTGAAAACTCTGAGTTCATTTTATTATGAACGAATGATTGCTAGTGCCCCCAGTGACTTTACCGAAATGGTAAACATGGGAATGAGGCTTGAGGAAGGAGTCCGAGAAGGACGTTTATCGAAAGAAGAAGCATCGTCAATTAAGAGATATGGCAGCAATTTTGGGAAGAAAAAGGACAATGAAGCGAATTCAATAAGTAGTGGGAGGCAGGGGAGGCCTCAGATCAGAAGGAATCAACATCCCGTCAACATCACCATCAAGTATCTTCTGTTATCCCGGTATTTTCTAATCAACAATCAACACTGGTTCAACAAATACAACGTCAACAACAACAACCGTAACAACGAACAAACACTTATAACAACAAAAATACCAACAACAATCATCATCAACAAAACTTTGAGAGGAAGAAGGTCTCTTTCGACCCGATTCCTATGTCTTATGCAGATTTGTATCCATCCTCGGTTCTCAAGAACCTGATCCAACCGAGAAACCCGCCGCAAATTCCAGAACCACTTCCTTGGTGGTATAAGCCTGAGCTCCGTTGTGCTTTTCATCAAGGAGCACCCGGACATGATATTGAGAACTATTATCTGCTCAAGCATGAGGTTCAAAAGCTGATGAAGAGTGGAATGGTGTTTTTCGAAGACCGTGCACCAAATGTGAAAGCAAATCTATTGCCCGCCCATGGGAATTCTTCTGTGAATATGGTGGATGGTTGTCTTGGAGAGTTTAAAGTTTTTGATGTGCGTTTTATCAGGAGGTCCTTAGTGAAAGTGCATAAGGATGTTTGTTTGGTAAGTGATTGTGAGCATAACCATGATGGTTGTGCTGTTTGTAGTGTTTACCCGAAGGGTTGTGAAGTGGTGAAAAGGGACATCCAGCGACTGATGGATGAAGGCATGATTCAAATTGTTCAATCCCGTCATGTGGATGACGATGTAAATATCATAGTGCCTATTTTCAAGAAGTCAGAAAGATTGGTAATCTAGTACGACAGCAGCAACAGTAACAATGTTAGTAATAGATCAGTATCGCCATTGGTAATACGGTTAGCGGGTCCAGTTCCGTATTCATCTGATAAAGTTGTACCGTATCAGTATAATGCTACAATGATAGAGGGTAGTCAAGAGGTTCTATTGCTTACGACTAGCTCTGTGGTGAGCATTTTTGATGTTACTAAGGTGACCCGCAGTGGTCGTGTGTTTGGGCCGGTGTTCCCAAAGGATAAGGAATAATCAGTTGCGAGTAAGAAGGTGGAAGTGCATGTTGAAGATCCAGTTGGTGTTTCAAAGGGTAATTCTGGTGAATCCAGCAATTTGAAAGCTAACAATGATGATGAGGTACTTCGGTTGATCAAGAGGAGTGAGTTCAATGTGGTGGAGCAGCTGCTCCAAACCCCCTCAAAAATCTCAGTGTTGTCTCTGCTCATGAATTCTGAAGCGCACAGAGAAGCACTGCAAAGAGTTCTGGAACAAGATTTTGTAGAACATGATGTTACAGTGGACCAATTCGATCATATTGTGGCTAACATCACTTCTTGCAATAATCTTAGTTTCTGTGATGAAGAACTCCCTGAGGAGGGAAGGAATCATAATTTGGCTTTGCATATTTCTATGAATTGCAAAGAGGATGCTTTGTTAAATGTGCTTGTTGACACCAGGTCGTCACTGAATGTACTTCCGAAGTCAACTCTGTCAAAGCTATCTTACCAAGGAGCGCCTATGAGGTATATCGGTGTAATAGTCAAGGCCTTTGATGGTTCGCTTAAAATAGTTATTGGTGAAGTGGACCTTCCAGTTAAGATAGGTCCGAGTGATTTTCAAATTAGTTTTCAAGTGATGGATATCCACCTGGCCTACAGTTTCTTGTTGGAAAGGCCATGGATTCATGAGGCACGATCTGTTACCTCCACCTTGCACCAGAAACTTAAATTTGTGAAAAATGGCAAGCTCGTGATTGTTGGTGGAGAGAAGGCATTGTTGGTTAGCCATTTGTCATCTTTCTCTTACGTTGAAGCTGAGGATGAGGTTGGAACCCCGTTCCAGGCCTTATCTATTGTTGCTGAAAAGAGAGTTGGGGCACCTATGTCCTCATTGAAAGATGCTAAGAAGATTGTGGAAGAAGGCAATGTTGATCAGTGGGGGCGCATGGTAGAGATCTCCGACAACAAAGGCAGAACCGGTTTGGGGTTCCAAAAAGGTTCATCAATTGCAAGGACTGAAGATATGCAACTTAGCTTCCGTAGCGGAGGGTTCATTCATGGTAATGAACAACACTTAGCTGTTGTGCTAGAGGATGATGAAGAGGAAGAATGCACCAATTTTGTGATGCATGGAAAGGCTTGCAACAATTGGATTGCTGTTGATGTTCCTGTTATTTTGCATCGATCTAAGTAATTGCTTTTATATGTTTTCAAAATCCTTCTCCTATGCCTAAGGGAGAAGTGAACATTGTTTGGGCATTTTCAAATTGATCATTAATAAAATTAATTCTATTCAACCACATCTATGATGTTTGTTTTTACTTTTTGCTTTATTCTGAAAATGGTAATCACAAAAAACATAAATAAACAATATAATTGTCCATCTGCATAATATTTGGTCACAAATCCACTTCTCTAAAATCAAAATATCAAATCGTTATGTAGGTTGGTTTCTAACCCCATTGAATATAATGATTCTTCTCCTTCTCCAAATTTTGAATTCCCTGTGTTTGAAGCTGATGAGGAAAGTGATGTAGAAGTGAGTGATGAATTATCTCGTCTTCTTGAGCAAGATGAAAAGACCATTCAACCTTTCGAAGAGAAGATTGAGCTTGTCAACTTGGGTTCCGAGCATGATGTGAAGGAAGTCAAGATTGGGTATCGCCTATGTCCAGATGTCAAGAAGTGGTTGATTGATCTTCTTCGAGAGTATTCAGATGTATTTGCTTGGTCCTATCAAGACATGCCTGGTTTGGATTCTGAGATTGTGGAGCATAGATTGCCGTTGAAGCCAGAATGCCCGCCAGTCAAGCAGAAGTTGAGAAGAACGCATCCTGATATGGATTTGAAGATTAAAAAGGAAGTGCAGAAGCAGATTGACGTCAGTTTCCTTGTTACCGCTGAGTATCCATAATACGTGGCCAAGATTGTGCCTGTGCCGAAGAAAGATGGAAAAGTCTGCATGTGTGTCGATTATAGAGATTTGAATAAAGCCAATCCGAAAGATGATTTCCCTCTGCCACACATTGATATGTTGGTAGACAAAACTGCTAAATTCAAAGTCTTTTCATTTATGGATGGATTTTCCGGATATAATCAGATCAAGATGGCACCCGAAGATATGGAGAAGACCATATTCGTTACACCTTGGGGAACATTCTGTTATAGAGTGATGCCTTTCGGTCTAAAGAATGCTGGTGCGACTTACCAGAGAGCAATGACTACTCTTTTTCATGATATGATGCATAAAGAGATTGAAGTTTATTTCGATGACATGATTGCTAAATTGATTGATGAAGAGGAACATGTTAAGCATTTATTGAAGCTATTCCAGTGTTTGAGGAAGTATCAACTCCGCTTGAATTCCAATAAATGTACTTTTGGTGTTCGTTCTGGTAAGTTGTTGGGCTTTATTGTCAGCGAGAAGGGTATTGAGGTTGTTCCTGCCAAGGTCAAAGCAATACAAGAGATGCTTGCGCCCAAAACTAAGAAGCAAGTCAGAGGTTTTCTCGACCGCTTGAATTATATTTCCAGATTTATTTCCCACATGACTGCCTCATGTGCGCCGCTATTCAAGCTTCTTTGAAAGACCCGTCTTGTGATTGGACCGAAGACTGCCAGAAAGCTTTTGACAGTATCAAAGAATATCTGCTTGAGCCTCTAATTTTGTCTCCACCTATTGAAGGAAACTCGTTGATCATGTATTTGATTATGCTCGAAGATAGTATGGGTTGTGTCCTTGGTCAGCAAGATGAGACTGGAAAGAAAGAATTTGCGATCCACTACCTTAGTAAGAAGCTCATCGACTGTGAGACTCAGTATTCTATGCTTGAGAAGACTTGTTGCGCAATGGCTTGGGCTGCTAAGCGTCTACGTCAGTATATGTTGAATCATACCACTTGGTTGATATCTAAAATGGATCCAATCAAGTATATATTTGAAAAGCCTGCTTTAACTGGGAGGATTGCCCGTTCGCAGATGCTGTTATCAGAGTATGATATCGAATACCGATCTCAGAAAGCGATCAAAGCTAGTATCTTGGCTGACCATTTGGCTCACCAACCAATTGAAGATTACCAGTCAGTGCAGTATGACTTTCCGGATGAAAAGATTTTGTACTTGAAAATGAAAGATTGTGATGAACCATTGCTTGAAGAAGGGCCAGAACCTAGTTCCCGTTGGGGCATGGTATTTGATGGAGCTGTTAATCAATATGGAAATGGCATTGGGGCAGTGATCATTACTCCTCAAGACACGCATCTACCATTTACAAGTGTATAAACAATATGGCAGAATATGAAGCTTGCATTATGGGGCTTGAGGAGGCCATAAATCTCAGAATCAAGTATTTGGATGTCTTCGGAGACTCAGCTTTGGTTGTGAATCAAATCAAAGGTGAACGGGAGACGAATCAACCCGGTTTAATACCATATAGAGATTATGCGAGGAGGATTTCAACTTTCTTTACAAAGGTTGAGTTTCATCATATCCCATGAGAGGAGAATCGGATGGCAGATGCTCTTGCAACGTTGGCATCAATGATTGTAGTGAAATATTAGAGTGAAGTTCCCAATTTATTTGTGATGCGTCTTGATAGGCTAGCTTATGTGTTTGTTGTTGAAGAGGTCAAAGACGAGAAGTCGTGGTATTACGATATCAAATGTTTCCTCCAAAGTCAGATTTACCCGTCTGGGGCATCTTTGAAAGATAAGAAGACTTTGAGAAGATTAGCCGATAATTTCTACTTGAATGGTGATATACTGTACAAGAGAAACTTCGACGTGGTTTTTCTCAGATGCGTGGATAGACACGAAGCAGACCTGTTGATGACTGAAGTCCATGAAGGTTGCTTTGGTACTCATTCCAATGGACATGCAATGGCGAAGAAGATGTTGTGAGTAGGTTACTATTGGCTGACAATGGAATCTGACTGTTGCAAATTTGTGAAGAAGTGCCACAAGTGTCAAATTTATGCTGATAAGATTCATGTTCCTCCGACTCTTTTGAATGTTATCTCTTCCCCATGGCCTTTCTCCATGTGGGGAATTGATATGATTGGGATAATTGAGCCCAAAGCTTCAAATGGACATCGTTTCATTTTGGTGGCAATTGACTACTTCACCAAATGGGTTGAAGCGGAATCGTACGCAAATGTAAGCAAGCAAGTTGTTGTAAGGTTTATCAAGAATCAGATTATATGCCGTTATGGTGTGCCAAGTAAGATCATCATTGATAATGGACCGAACTTGAATAACAATATGGTGGAAGCTCTTTGTAAAGACTTCAAGATTGCACATCATAATTCTTCTCCCTACAGACCCAAGATGAATGGGGATGTTGAAGCTACGAATAATAACATCAAGAAGATTATTTAGAAGATGGTTGTCACGTACAAGGATTGGCATGAGATGCTCCCATTTACTTTGCATGGGTATCATACATCCGTCCGCACTTCAACAGGGGCAACCCCTTTCTCACTTGTGTATGGTATGGAAGCAGTGCTCCCTGTAGAGGTTGAGATTCCTTCATTGTGTGTGCTCATAGAAGCCAAGTTGACTGAAGCTGAATGGTCTCAGACCAGGTTTGATCAGCTGAATTTGATTAAAGAGAAGAGATTGACTGCCATGTGTCACAGTCAGTTATATCAGCAGAGAATGAAGAAAGCTTTTGATAAGAAGGTAAAACCTCGTGTGTTCAGAGTAGGTGACCTTGTGCTCAAGAAGATTTTATCATTCAAACAAGATTCTAGGGGAAAATGGACACCTAATTATGAAGGCCCATATGTTGTTAAGAGAGCTTTTTCAGGTGGTGCTCTGATTCTTACAACTATGGATGATGAAGAGTTCACTCGTCCCGTGAACGCAGATGCAGTCAAGAAATACTTCGCCTAAAAAGAAAAAGAACAACTCGCTAAGTTGAGAACCCGAAAGGGAGGCTTAGGTAAAAATGAGCGTCTCGGTGGATTGAAAACCCGAAAGGGCGATCCAGGCAAAAATTAGAGACATAAAAACAGAAAATATTTCCCGATAAGTAACTGCAGTCTGCTGAGTGTCCAATTTTGGAGAACTTTGAGCATAAGGGTTGACATCAATTCATCATCCTAGCAGCAGTCAAGAGTACACTGGATATCAAGAGTTGGTAGAAGGATTAAGGATCATTTGTATTCAATGTAGCCCTTTTCCATGTAAATTACCATTTTCAACTTTGGAAAAATCTATGGAGTCTTGTCATTTACAGATTACCATCCCATTAAATAAAGTTGAGCTTTTGTCCAATTGTTTCTACTCTTATTTACTTCAGCCAATAGTTTGAATTTTATTATGATCATTTTGAAAATTAAATTTTTTTAATCAAAATCTTTTTCTTAAAACATATAAAAACAAGAAATTTTCAAAGGAAGTATCAACAGCACTTCAAGAGCAGCAAGTCCTTAAGTGTTAAGCATCAGAGGTTCCCCAAGCAGTTGACCCTTCGGGTATCTCTAGTTGTTTGTGTTGATCCGGTTCCCCTGCGGAGTGTTTGTTCCCTAGCGGAATTCCGATCCTTTTTCTCAGCTGAGTTGGTTGATTCAGTACCTTGCGGCGTGTTATTTCCTGGCAGTGTTTCTGTATTCCCCAACAGGGTTGATCTTCAGCAGAGTAAGATCTTTTCCCCAATAGATCGCGTTGGTTTCCCCACCAGTCGCCATCCGACTCGCTCCCAGTCAGAGTTTCCTCCTGGGTTTTGAGCGAATGTTTTGTGTTTATCTTCTGTATGGTTATCTCCCTTTTGATATGGCATAGACCTAAAATTCCTTGCAGATTCGATAATTTTACCTCTCCTCAGCATATTTCCTCCCTCGGCTAGGTTTGAGCCTGTGGTTTGTGTAAGACCCCAATTTTGACCCTAAGATCCCTTATGCAATTTCCATCATAAGCATTAACATTAGGATCATACCTTGGCATCCTCCTTACCCCTTTCTTCATCGGGTTTGTTTTAGGAGAGATCACCAAGCATCTTGTGATTATATCATACTTGTATATTATCATTTTTTCTAACCAAAATACCAAAAAATATGTCTTTTTCATTTACCTAACTTTTTTGTAGGAAGGGCATGATTCCATTAATTCATCAAGATCACATCTAGGGTTTGAGACCCTCATGAACAAAGATCATAACCAAGAATTGATTCAAGAATGGTCATGAACATCGTATATGAGTCCTAATGTTCTCTACATGTTATATTGATCAAGTTTGCTTCATGAGTTTGAGGGTGATTTGCCTTGGAAACCCTAGTTTGACTGGGTATTTTGAGTAACTTCTCCAACAAGCTATCTCATCAATTGATCAAATTTCTCAAGGGACATTTCAAATTTCATCATCTTATGCATATATGATCTACCATGAGCCAAGAAAGTCAAGATAATTGGAAATTAGCAAGTTGGTTGATGGTGGTTGGCCAGATGAATTTATTTGATCAAAACTAGGTCTCCCTAGACCCTATCTCCTACAATTTTCACCATATGAAAATGATTACAAGACAAAACTTACTCTAAATGACATTATAAACAACTTTCATGTTGAGACCTAGAGCTAGTTTTGCTTGGAAAATCATTTTCTATGTTGAAACATTATAGGTCATTTTGTCTAAACCCTAATTTGAAAGTCAACTTCCCAAGGGCATAACTTGCTCGATTTTTATGATATGAGAGATTTCAAAGTTGCACAATCAAATTCAATGTGTCTAATTCAACTTTAATGTTTGGAGTGGGAGCTAATTCAACTTCTTTGAACATGTGATATGAGGCTACATTATAGGTCACTTTTGACCTATACCATTGATCAAGTGATTTTTTCAAACTTCAAAAATGCATAACTCTATCATTTGAAATCCAAATTACATGAAATTGGTTACCATTTTTAATGTCTTCGAGAAAGCTACAACTTTGATGAAGACATGTTTCTCATTTGAAGCTCCTATAAAAAGTTAAGCAAGGTGGAATATTGAGACATATGGCTTGACACTTAGAAAATGTTTGATATGTCAAATTTTTCCAAACTTCCACTTCAAATTACTTCAAGTTCCAAGCTCCAAATGAAAAAATGTTCAACATCAAACTTGTTCCTATTGATATTACCTTTCCAAAGAGCTCCAATTCATTAATTTTGGATGAGAAATGCATAGGCTTCCCATGACTTAAACAGGCTAATATCATTTGGCATGGATCAATCTTCAAGTGACAATGCACACGTACCTTGCAATCCACTCCATCTCCAAGGCATCTGATCATTCATTTGGACTTTCAAGCTATCATTTCATGGGCCTATGCGCGCCCATGTTCCCTGCTTTTATCATTTTGCCAAAATTGGAAAGTGAAAAGAGTGTGCAAATATCACATGGATTTGGCTATATATACAACTGCATTTGCTCAGAATTAAGACACACCTTGCGCCAACTTTGAATCCCCATTGAAAACCCTTCACATTAAGAGGATAACCCTGATAAATTCATTTGAATTTGAGCTTGAATATCCACTATTTTGGAATTCAATTCTCCAGGAATCCATTGCTTCTAAGCCTTTCCATTCCTCTTCTGCAAGTAATTGAAGTGAAGCCAAGCACGATTCAGATCAAGATCTAGCAAGCTTAGACCTCCATTGAAGGTAATTTGCAGAAAATTTAAACTCTTCGACTCTCCTTGATTCTTGCTCAATTCCATTGATTCTTGTGTTGTCTGAAGTCCTACCAATGTAGGCAAGAAGTTTGAGTTGCTTTGAGGTCAAATCGAAGTAACTCAGATCATGAACCTCATTTTTAAATTCCACATATCTATTAATATATTTGGAATTGGAAGAATTGGAGGTGATATTCGTGCTCAGTGATGTTTTCTCTTTAAAATCAGGCCCCTGTTTGGAATTTTGGTGATGGATCATGTTAACCAGTCCGGTGAAGCTCACCGGAGAAGACAACCGGAGCTTCCACGTTTTAATCTTAGCCGTGCATTGTGAATACTCATGTTACAGCGCTGTTGACTAGGACATTGGTGGAATGCGCGTTGTGGATCATCAGATCTGCCACCTCAATTAATGAGGGAGATCTGATGGTCCACGTATTTTAGCATTTTCTGAATTTCCATTTAATTCCATTTTCTTCAATAATTCAACTAATATTTATCCAAAAAATATGGGACTTTCACCAAAAAAATTCAAATATTTTTCTCTTTCATATTCTGAATTAAAATTATTTTTTGGATCATTATTAATAATTTTCATGAATTAATTGAATTTTCATTTTTTTTAATTGTTTAAAAATATTTTAAAATGTCCAAAAATTATGAAATTTTTTCTCCAAGGTCCTTTGACCTTGTTTGACCTATAATAAATCTCATGGCCATTTATTTGGTGTTTTGATGAGATTTTAGGATTTGGATCAAACATATTTGAATTTAATGCATTATTTTAATATTTTTCAATTGAATAAATGACATTTAAATTGTGTTGATCATTTGTATTGACTTGTTTGAGTTTGATTGTTTGTTGTTGGGTCTTGGTCAAGGTTGAGTTGACTTTGTCAAGTTAATATTATTGGATTTAGGGGATTGATGGAATGTACATTCCATCTCCCAAAATGAATGAATAGTATTAATTTGGTAAAAGTCCTCCTTTGACCAATTTGTGATCTCATTCATCCCTTTCCCTCTTCATCAAATTCCCTTTCTTCATCCATTCATTTTCAATTGACCAATGACATCTCAAAATCCTAATGCTAGTTGATTGAAAGTTTAACATGAGTATGGATGACATTAGGGCACACCTTTTGCATTTTTTTGTGTGGTATGTTTAATGAGCATAGTTTTTAATACTATGTCTCCAACATGCATTATCACCAAAAGTTTATTGCCCGACCTCAAATAGTTGTGACTTCTACATAAGTCCAATTACGATTGCTTAACATAGCGCTAAATTTGTGACACAAAAGGCATAAGCATTCTAGTTATTGAGATTGTAAGTCTCCCCTCTTCCATGGTATTGTATGGAAACTTGACCTTCTTTCCTTCCTTTGGAAGATGTTTTGGTTCAAGGATCCAGGCTTGTGGCAATTGGGTTGAGTGTTCTCCAAAGAATGTCTTGAAATCAAAAAGCAAAACAAAACTAACTACTAACTTACTAACCATTAACTTTTAATTTCAAGTCTTTACCTTTATGCAATTTACTTTTAGCACTTTATTATCATTTGCCATTATACATATCATTCTAATTGTTTATGTTAATGTAATTTTCACTTTGTCCACTTGGACCATATTGTGTGATATACTTTGTTGCTTTGTTTGTTTGATTGGTATTTGACCATTAATGTACATAATAATAACAAAAACTCTAAAAGACATTTGACTGGACTGTTGGTTTGATCTTTCCCAATTGGACTTAGAACTTAGACAACATTCCTTTGCTAATGGACTTGGCCAATGCCAATTTGTTGAAGAACCAAGAACTTGCAAGTTTGAATTCATTTGATACATCATTCAAGATCTCTCCAGATTCATCTGCAACATTGATCATTGTTAAGCTGTTATGTTGAACCTGTGACTTGTAAAGTTCACCTGCTACATAGGCTCTTTTGAAGAAGGTCATTGAAGTGGTCAGATCTTTTCAACTTTAAACTTTTAAATTCTTGTATATAGGGTAGTCTCTCCATCTTCTCCCCATTTCTTTAATTTCAAAATCTCTCCCTCCATTTTCAAAATCTTCTTTGTGTGAATTACTTTTGTTCTAAACTTTGACCACTTTTGCAAAAGGTAGAAACTTTGGCCTTATGCCATTGCATTTTCAAACTCATTTTCTTAAATCAAACTTGTAAATGAACTTAACTATACTTGACTTAAACTTTCAAAAAAGCCAAAAAGAACTAACTCATTCAAACCATTTTAGGCCCTTGTGCCCTTCAAACTTAAATTTTGTTAAAAACCAACACACTCATTTTGAAATTTCTATCATGAACTACAAGGTTTTGATCCCTCATTTTTATGTTGGTACGTAGGCACGAGACCGAAGGTCTTGTCAAACACAAAAATATAATTAATGAATTCTTTTCTCATCCCTCCACTCTATTTGTTTATAAACATCACTTTGTACAAAATACATATGCATACAAAAAGGGCTCCCTAGGAGTACCTAGGACACTTTGGGTGCTAACACCTCCCCTCTGTGTAACCAACCCCCTTACCTGTGATCTCTGACTTTTATTAGTTTTTATTTGAAAACTTCTTACTATTTGGGTTTTAGTTCGTACTTTTTCCCTTTTCCATTGGAAACAATAAAAGTGCCGTGGAGATTCTTGTTAATTAATCTCTGGCTTGTCAATAGCTTGATGATCATGAATTTACCGCTACAGAAATTAAGTGGCGACTCTGCTGGGGAGTAGTCTCCAGTGGGTTTAGCCTACTTTTTATGTGAATATATTTGTATATATGTGATGTTTGTATATATGTATGTGTGATATAATCTGCTTGTTGTGCTTGGTGATCTCTGAGTGGTGAGATAAGTTCTAACCCGAACTTGAGTGCAATTAAGATAGGAGGATGGTATAGTCATGTTCGACTTGTGTGGAGTAGTCCTTAACAAGTTGGCTTGAGAGCCATCTGCTCAGTGGAGACTCATTTGGATTTGGAAGTGTCACACAAGTATTTATGGTTAGGCATTACTATTTCTTATTGGGTCTGAGAAGCTAAGGACCTTAGAACACCTAACCCATCTTAGCCTATTTAGGACGTAGTGCAAAAACTGTTCAGGTGTAGACTTGATAACAGTTGTTACGCGATACTACACTCAGACGAGTTTCTCTTGAGAATATTATGGGTCGATGAGTCAGTCATCTTAACCTGTAATATCCGATAGATGGAATTAAGACTCTGGGAACTTTTTAGAACATGATCTACAGGTTTTATCCTTAGTTAACTCCTTTGGGATGGTTCTTACCCAGACTCCATGCTCGTGACTTGCAGCAAACCCTTGATTCTTGGTTGATCCAATCAAGTCTTGTCAATATAAATGGAACTTGGGTGTTGATAAGGTGTAAACCATAATCCACCAAAATGGATGGTTGATCTTGACAATGACTTGATTCATCCCTTGACCTTTGTTTTCCTTGTGTATGATCCCTTACTTGTGATTGTTGCATTCATGCATTTCATGCGCATCATAAAATCCATCACACAAAATTTCAAGGATCTAAGGTATCATTTGCAAATATTTTCAGACCATGGATTGTGGACGAAGGAACACTAAGAAGTACAGTTTCAGATGTCCCGACTTGAAAGAGTTAAGGAAGCTAGCATGTTTTGTATTAGATCCCTTGGACTTCAAACAACGTCATGGGAAGCTTCTGTCCATCTTGTATGCTAATGTGGTTGAAGGACTCTTGAGTGTGCTAGTGCAGGTCTATGATCCTCTCTACCATTGTTTCACTTTCCCGGATTTTCAGCTTGTGCCTACCTTGGAGGAGTATTCTCATCTTTTAGGGATACATGTTTCTAGTAGAGTACCTTTTAATGGATTGGAGGAGATTCCCCGATTTAGTATCATTGTTGAAGCTCTTCACTTGAAGAAGTCTGAGATAGAGGCTCATTGGGTGAAGAAAGCAGGGTTATTTGGGTTGCCATCTATTTTCTTCATCAAGGAGGCTACCACTTTTGCTCAAGCTGGTAGTGTGGACGCTTTTGAAGCTATCTTTGTGTTTCTCATCTATGGATTAGCTTTGTTCCCTAACATTGACGGTTTTGTTGATGTTAACGCCATTAGACTTTTCTTGATTGGGAACCTTATGCCTACTTTGTTGGGTGATATGTATTTCTCTTTGCATATAAGGAATTCTAAAGGTGTTGGAATTATTGTCTGTTGCATTCCTCTTCTATACAAGTGGTTTATTTCGCACTTGCCTCAGACACCTGCTTTTGTGGAGAACAAACAATGTCTAAGGTGGTCTCAGTGACTTATGTCTCTCACTAATGATGATATAGTTTGGTATGATTCGTCCTTAAGCAGTTTGGAGATTATTGATAGTTGTGGTGAATTCTCTAATGTGCCTCTCATTGGTACACAAGGAGGAATTAGCTACAACCCTGCTTTGGCTCGTCGTCAACTTGGGTTCCCCTTGAGAGACAAACCTAATAACATGTTGTTAGAAGGTCTTTTCTATCAAGAGGGTAAAGATCCCCAACATTTGAAGTAGAAGATTGTGCATGCTAGGCATAATGTGCCTAGGAAAGGAAGATCCGAGCTTGGTTCGTGCAATAGTGTAGCTTTGGAAGCTTACACTCTTTGGGTGAAGAAGAGAGCTTTGGAGTTGAAGATGCCTTATCCTTGTGAGAGACCTATGTCTATGGTTGTGGTTGAGCCATTAACTCTCCCTAACCAATATGTAGAGGAGTTGGAAGATGCGCTCACCAAGATGAAGCAAGAGAAGGATATGTGGGAAGAGTGTTTCCGTGCTTTGAGCAAGAAGCATGAAGAGTTGCAGTTGGAGTCTAAGGACAAAGATGCACTGATCGAGCTACTTGAAGACCGAGTGACGAAGAGACAGGGAGAGCTAGAGGTTTCATCTTCTAGCATGCCTTAGCCTTCCGTTGCTTGGAAGAAGATTTTTGACCAGCTTGTCCTCGAGAAGACTTAGATGAAGGCTTCTTTTGAGACCGATATTCGTCGCATTCGAAGGAAGTACGCGCCTTCAACCATATATTCTAACACCGTTGTTAGGGATCCTTAGGATGACTATTCTCCTTTTCTCTTGTATCTTTTACTTTGGTTTCTGAAATTGTACTCAGTGTAATCCTTCCAATTTATTTAAATAAAAAGAGATTTTTGGTCATAATTTCCATTTCAATTTTTATATATTTGCAAAAGATATAGTAAGTTCCTTGGAAAATAAAAATAATCAAGCATTGCATTTCATGCATCATTTACATAAGCAGGTTTTTTCCAGGTGTCTGATTGGTGTTCTTCTGTGCTTTAGCCAAGCTGACTCATCGGTACAACACCAGAGCTAATCGTCCAAAGATCATGGAGCACCTTGAGCAAGAGAATAGAGATTTGAAGGAGGAGATTGCCCGGCTAACTGCCATGATGGAGTCAATTCTTGCTGCCCAGAGCCAAGCTTCTCCAACGCCTGCAACTCCTCCCGCGAGGACTGTCATCTCTGAAGTGGTTACCTCAACTGTGCCTGCTACCACCACCTATTTTGCTTTGAATCTGCCTACTGGATTCCCTTGGGGAATGCCACCTAATTTTGTGTCAGAGGGTGTCGCATACGCGAAAAACAACCGGCGGGAAAAGACACAGAGCCGCCACCGTGCGTTATTTATCCCAAAGGAGGGAAAGGAAACGTTCGAAGTAAACCTGGAAAGGAAATGGTCTTACGACCAGAGATTGCAAGGATCGGGAGTCGGTTACGCAAGGGGAAGGAATTAGCACCCCCTCACATCCGTCGTACTCGACGGGATCCACGCTCAGAAAGAATAGAATAAAGGTTGCTAAATAACTGCTCGAAGAACTGCACAAACACTGGAATAAAACATAGAATGAAAGAAGACGGAGAAAGCGGACTCGGCAGGATGTCGCATCCTGGGCCTACGTAGTTTGTCAAACACAAACATCAGAGTCGACGTAGTTCGGGAAAAGGGGAAACGTGCTCGCTAGGATATCACATCCTATGCATACGTATCTTCTCTAACCAGAGTAAGAATCAGAGCACTCGTAGCTCGGCTAACGCACGCCGAAACAAAACGCTAAACCAAAGATGCTGAGACGTCAGAGCAAACACACAACTGGAAATGGAATGCCAATCGCTGGACTTACATCCGACTCCAAACAAAGAAACGCAAATAGGAAACCGAAGGCCAATCGCTGGACTTACATCAGACTCCTAACAAACAACAAACAAACGGGAAACCGAATGCCAATCGCTGGACTTACATCAGACTCCCAACACACACAAAGCAGAAGGGTCTCGATTGCAGCTAGGGCAAGAGAAAAGGAAGGTCTCGATCGCAACGAGGGTGAGAGAAAAGGATTAATGTTAGTTGTCAGTCAAACTCGACAAGACATCGCATCTCGTGCCTACGTATCTCATCTGGACATGAGAATCAGAGTTGTCGTAGTTCGGCTAAACTATTTCTATTTGTTTTGTGTTTTTTAGGTGACCAACGTTACCATGCAATCTACCGGATGCTCGACCTTTGGAGACTTACTCACCTGAAGTAGAAGGAGTTAACGTGTCCTTAAGAGGGGATAAAGTTGGTTTGTGTTTTAGGAAAGCTCACGCAAGAAAGGAAGTCCTAGACGAAGGAACCGTGCTACCTTAATTGACATGCAAACGAGACTATGCGAAGTCTAGCAATCCTGGGGATACAATCACACCACACAAACACATACAACATGAAGTAAACACACCAACAAGGGGCTCAAACATCAAGGGTGAGGCTTTAGTCAAGGGGTCATATCAACCTCGACAAACAAGCCGGGCTTTAGTCAAGGGGTCATATCAACCTCGACAAACAAGCCAACTGTAGGGTATGAAGGCTCTTAACCATTGACATTGACCGTCAGGGTGAGCAGATGAAAGGTAATGAGGATTGGACCTCATAGCTCTTAACCCGGGCCTGGGTGAGCTTGAATCAATGAAAACATGGGGATCCAGAATGAGGGACCCTACTCCACTTGACTGACTCTATATACAAGGATCTTGGGTTAGGTTCAAGAGCCTCAGCATGTAGTGCGAGCGTAATGAACGACTAAAACGATTAGCAGGGGACTGACTGCTAGTCCCTTCTATCTGCCAATTGCCTCTTCACTTAGGAGGACTTGAAGTACATGGCACAAAAGTAAACAAACACAGTCATTGCCTCTTAAGGAGGACTTCATCCAAATGTCTGCCAAAAGAAACGACAGGGCTTCCAGACTACATGGAGTTAGAGGATGATTACCTAGGTGGTATGCCAACCACAAGCAAAGCAACTCAAGCAATGAGTTAAAGCTACTAAAGTACCTGTAAGAAAATCAAACAAGTCAATATTCACATTCAGACAAATCAAACAGACAGTGAACAGTGTTACAACCAATAGGCGCACAAGGCAAGTCAACAACTCAAGTGAGTTCATCACCAAGGGTCCTACAACACAAACAAGGTTAGTGGACAAAGCAAATTTGCATCTCAAGTCATAAGATTGCATCAACCACTAGATCTAAGCTTGAACCTGAAATACAAATCTCAAAAGATGAGTACGAACCACTAGTACCAAGACTAGGGTCAGAGGCAAAGCAAAAAGTCAAAAAAAAAACCAATATTCAACATGAAGCACATTTATTCCAGTAAGAACATGTCCTAAAAATGACCAAGTCTAAAGCATAAAGCAAGGTCATCACATGAGCAAGATATGGCAAAGGCAATTACAAAGCTCACAATTGGACATCAAGAATCAAAATTCCATATTAAAACAGAAATGAATCAAACAATCACGAAATTTTTTATGTACATACAACATGTCAAACACAATCATCATGCCAAAAATTAGAATCAGAAAAGCTCAATTGACCTAGAAATGAAAATGCACAAGTATGACATCAAATTGTGTGACACACATTGTCACACCATACATTCATGTGTCTAAAACAGGGATGGTGAATGCTAAAAATGCACAACCAAGCCTCAAAAATCATACAACATGTTAGGAATCAGCATATCAAATTTCATGGCAATTGGAGAAAGTATGAGCATTCCACAAATCATCTAGCAACACATGTCACATTTGCATACATGCTCAAATAACCAATCTCAATCAAAATTCCAGCAATGATAAAATCAGGAAATTGACATAAACAAATAGTAGACATTCACATGATCATGTAGGAAAAAATTTGGATTTATTTGGAGTGATATTCTATTTGTTATGAATTTTTCAATTTGAAGAAAATAAAATGAATTAAATGTGAAAATCAATTGGAAATAAAATATGAAATGCAAAACTGGAAAATGCGTCCTGGGAGAATTGAACCATGTCCATGTTAAAATTGAGGCACTAAGCAAAACAAAATCACAAATTGCATAGCCAGGAATCGAATGGTGGTACGAGGCGCCTCATCAAAACACTGTCGTTTTGGCCAAGGCTGGGAATTAAAAATGGGAAATATGAAAGTGTCACCGCTGGGAATCGAAGCGAGGTTGCAAGCGCGTATCAAAACGACGCCGTTTTGGATAAGTGAGGAAATAAGTAAAAAAAAGAAAGCGCTAGCGCATGGACTCGAACTCAGGACATGTGAGTGAAAGGCGTCCAAACAGTGGACTTCACAGGCTGAACCAGACAAACCCTAATTACTGTGCTCTACGGTGGTTTCCACCGTCTTCTTTGTGAAGACGGTGGCGCTACAGTGCCTCAACCAATTTTTTTTCCAGATTTCACAAACAAGCACACCATTAGAAAGCTCTCATCAAACACAACACGAATCCAACATTATTTTGGCTAAAATCTCCATGGATCGTGCAAATCGAACGAAAACATTTATGCATTCAAAACTTCAATTCCAGATATCTCATACAATTCTTCACCATTTTTCATGAAATTTATATCAGGATGCTCAGCAGTCAAGGATTTACAACATTATGTGCATAAAATGGAGAATTAAGAGGTTCGAAATCCTAACCTCTTGAAGAGCAGTCAATGGAAACTGTAGATTCAAGGCCTTGCAAGTGTCCAGATCCAATCCTGAGATGATGACTTGAAGTTTGATGTATGAATTGAAGCTTGGAAATGCTTGGATCTAGCTCAAATGGCAATTTCCATCTTCATGTTCTTGAGCTTGCATAGCTGGATTTCTGCTCGAATTCTTCAAATCAAGGCTTGAATCTTTATCAATTACACTCCATAATCCAGAATATGCAAGAAAATTGCTATGTTATGTGGAGAATTTTGAAGTTTGAGATGAGAGAAAAAATGGAGGGATATCTCAAATCTAGATCTAGAAGTTGTTGTTATGAAAATTCTGTTAGGATTAAGGCTTTATACTACATGTTAATCATCCTGAAAAATTAATTAAGCAATGGCTAATTGTAATTAGGGAGATATGAGGTGTATGACCAAAATTGGAAAAGCACACTGCATGGCAAATTGTACACGTGAACAGTACCACATGAATGCTCAAATTCACTTCAAATCATCTCATGCACCTAATTGGATTGGAATTTTGTTCATATGATGCACCAAATTTGAATTTGGTATTTTCCCTCCAAAATACTCATGCATAGCCAAATGATCATGTGATTAAATTTCGTGCAATGCAATGATGGATTTGGAAAATATAGGTCATGACATGCAAATTGCAAAAAGAGTGGCCTAAATTGGAGTTTTGGATCAAAAGTTATGGCACTTTGAAGTTTCATGCACACTTGGTGATCATTTGCTCATAACTCCCCAACCATTTATCAGATGCTCATGATCTTGGACTTTTTGGAAATGGGAGAGAAAGATATTCAACTTTCATGTTGAACAAAATTTCATTTGAAGCTTCTTTAATGTTGGAAAGTCAAGTTGAATGTGGTCCAAAAACTTGCCATTTTTGGAAACTTGAAATTACAGGTCACTTTCCATTTTGGGAAACTTTTGATCTGGCTTCAAATTCTTCAAGGTAGATGTTTGACATGATGAATAAACCTCTTTTGGACATGAATGAAGTGTCTCAAACCATTTCTCCACCTCCTAACCCTTAGTTGACTTTCAGTTGATCTGTATGGGCCCCAGATGACCTGGACATGTACTGTGGACTTTGAGTCTTTACCACTTGGTACAAAGTGCTTCAAAATGATCCTTGATTCATTCAAGCTCTTCAAAATAGTCATGTGACCCTCATCTCAAGGAAAAACCTTGCTCTCTTTGCGCAGATGAATTCTCTTGATGCCAATGCCAGTTGATATGATGCACTGCAATATGTAATGTTAATGACCTAAAAAATGAAATGAATGCATGAATGGGGGGTGCAAATTTGTGGTGCTACAGCTGCCCCTATTTAATCAACTGGGAACCTGAATGGATGAGAGCTGCGGCTGTCAGACCTTCAAGGTGAACAGGGATTGAATACCAAGGAACCGTAGAATTTGCACTCTACGGGGAATGAAGCGAAGAAAAGCGAGGCCATTTACCGATGGCGGCTTCACAACAAAATACCTCGGGAAAGCGAGGCCATTACCGATGGCGGCTTTACTAGAAACTTGATATTTACCGATATCAAAGACAGCGAGACCATTTACTGATGGCTGTTGGGAAACAACATCCAAAGGAAGCGGGACCATTTACCGATGGTGGCTTCAACTGGAAATTTGATATTAAAAGGAAGCAAGACCATTTACCGATGGTGGCTTCAAAACAATCTTTTGATATTTACCGATATCAAAGACAGCGAGACCATTTACCGATGGCTGCTGGGGAACAGATGTTACAGAAAGCGAGGTCATTTACCGATGGCGACTAAGTTGGACATTCGATATTTACCGATATCGAAGAGAGCGAGGCCATTTACCGATGGCGGCTTAAAAAAAGTCGACTTGACATACACTGATATCAAGGAAAGCGAGGCCATTTACCGATGGCGGCTTCGACTGGGGAGGAACAAGATGTTTACAACTGGAACCAGACAAGACGTTTACCGACGACTCTACTGAGGATTTTGATATTCATCAAAGAAAAGATACACGACCAGACATTTACCGATGACTGGGAAAAAAGATACACAACCAGACATTTACCGATGCCTGGGAACAAAGGTACACAACCAGACATTTACCGATGATTGGGAAAAAGAATCCACAACTAGACATTTACCGATGACTGGGAAAAAGAAGAATCACAACCAGACATTTACCGATGACTGGGAAAAATGAATCACAACCAGACATTTACCGATGACTGGGAAGAATGAATCACAACCAGACATTTACCGATGACTGGGAAGAACTCGATGTTTACCGACATCGAAAGATGATGTTTACCGACATCAAAAAAAAGGGTGACCAGACATTTACCGATGACTGGGAAGGAACTCGATGTTTACCGACATCGAAAGATGATGTTTACCGACATCAAAAAAAGGCGACCAGACATTTACCGATGACTGGGAAAAATGAATCATGACCAGACATTTACCGATGACTGGGAAAAATGGATCACGACCAGACGTCAACGGACGAATGGGAAGAGAAACCACGACCAGACATCAACGGATGAATGGGAAATAACTCGATGTTACGGACATCGAAAGATGATGTCTACTGACACCAAAAAAAAGGACCCACACGGGGATCAACACGACACTCACCGGTATCGCAAGGATGACATCTACATATGTCAAACAAGGAAGACACTTGCCAGGGACTACACTGGGGAGTCACGCTTTCCTTCCACGGACGGGTGAGGAAATAAACCTCTATGGGGATTATCAATCCTGAATGCTGTCAGGAGCAACTGCCGCAAACGTGCAATACGGATGTTAAAAATGATCCGCCTCTGCTGGGGATATAATCCAATCTAGTTTAACACATGTATGCATATGTTTGAGCTTTCTATGGCGTAATGCTCCACACTGAATGGAAATGCTACGCGATTTGAGGATGCAAATGCAAATGATGATTACTATATGCAAGATGCAAATGGAGGGAAACTCCTGCTGGGAGAGCAAATGATCACTCTGCTGAGCACACGATTCTGATTCGGTCTTCCAACTCTGTGGGGACATGCAACACTTCTGTTGCGGATACTCACTGATCTGACATTCTCGAAATGGCAGAGAAACCAACTCAACTGGGGAGTCAACTGTTGGGAAACACCAACCTTTCGATCATGCTGGGGAATAGCACTGCTGCTGGGGAAATGATAATCCTCACTGGGGACAACATCCACTGAACCCGATCCGCTTGGGGATTCCGCTGGGGAAACAACATCAATGCACACCTCCGCTGGGGAAACAACAACGTACAGACTTGCCAGGGAAATAACATTCTCAACCCTGTTGGGGAACTAACATCAACCCTGCTGGGGATTACAACACTTCAGGCCCGGCTGCTGAGGAACAAATTATCCACAGACACCTCCGCTGGGGAAATAGCAACCTTCAGGCTCGCTAGGGAACTAACAATCCTCCGACCTGCTGGGGATAGACATTCTCAACCCTGTTGGGGATTATAGCGTACTCCAAACCTGCTGCGGAAACACTGATCCTGAAACTGTTGGGGAGACAAGTTCTGAACTTGCTTTGGACAACCCAACTCCTCACACTACTGGACAGTGTTAAAACACCTTTGAACAAACTATGGCTCACCTTCTTTAGCCAGCAATCAAAGGTAGTAACCTGCAAAACAGCAAGACATACATGTCCCAGGGGATTGTATGGACAAGATACACCCAAGCGTACTCAACATTCAAAATGATTTTCAAATGTTTTCTCTTTGTGCACGTTATCGTCTAGCCTTCATGTTTTTTTTTATGCAATGTTTATCAAAAATTCGGACGTTTTTGCAAACAAAACAGTAAAAATATAAACAAGAGAGCAATTTGACTGAATAACGACTTTTATTGATTGAAAATGGGCCTAAAAAGGCAAATACATCAGGAAGCAATCCATAGGAAGAGGTAATTGCGCCAAACAAGGAAATAAACTATTCTATTGGCAATGTGAACACGACATCCACTATTTTCCAATTCTGTTATGACTCACAGATCCTCAATTTCCCCCAAATTCCTTGCTTTCTGAGAATAACGATTAGACCGATCACATCCTTCGAGATGGTAGACACTGAAGCGCGATGAAGTACAGATAACTCAGACTGTAGTCTTCACTTTAATCCCTCTTTTGCCTGGATCGCCTTTTTAGGTTTTCAATCCACCGGGATACCCATTTTTGCCTAAGCCGCCTTTGCAGGTTTTCGACTTACCGAGTGTACATATTTTCCATTCTTTATCCCTAACTTTTGCCCGAACCTTTTTTCTTTTTCTTGGTTCGCCGGGATGCCCTTTTTTGCCTGGACTATTTTATTCTTTTCGTCCAGCGGGTCAGTTTATGCGAAGTATTTTTGACTACATCTGAGTTCACAAGGGACGGAAAATCTTCACCATCCATAGTTGTCAGCATCAAGGCTCCACCAGAGAAGACCTTCTTGACAACATATGGACCTTCATAATTCAGAGTCCACTTGCCCCTGTTATCTGCACCGGAAGGAAGGATCCTCTTCAAAACCAAATCACCTGTCTGATAGCTTCGAGGACGCACCTTCTGATCAAAGGCCTTCTTCATCCTTCTCTGATACAGCTGCCCATGGCACACGGCTGCTAAACGCTTTTCCTCGATAAGGCTCAACTCGTTGAACCTCGTCCGGATCCATTCAGCTTCGTCTAACTTGACATCCAGCAGGACTCTTAGAGAAGGAATCTCCACCTCAACTGGTAGGACTGCTTCCATACCATACACGAGGGAGTAAGGGGTTGACCCGGTCGACGTACGTACTGAGGTACGGTACCCATGTAAAGTGAAAGGCAGCATCTCATGCCAATCCTTGTACGTCACGACCATCTTCTATACAATCTTCTTAATGTTCTTGTTTACCGCCTCTACAACACCATTCATCTTTGGTCTGTAAGGAGAAGAATTGAGGTGTTCGATCTTGAAATCTTTGCAAAGCTCTTTCATCATCTTGTTATTGAGATTCGAACCATTATCAGTGATGATTCTTTCAGGAACCCCATAACGACAGATAATTTCCTTCTTAAGGAACCGGGCAACCACTTGCTTAGTAACATTGGCATAGGAAGCTGCTTCCACCCACTTGGTGAAGTAATCAATCGCAACCAGGATGAAGCGATGTCCATTAGACGCAGTAGGTTCAATTTTCCCAATCATATCGATGCCCCACATTGCGAATGGCCAAGGAGAATTCATAACATTCAGAGGGCTTGGTGGTACATGCACTTTATCTGCATAAATATGACATTTGTGGCACTTCCGAGCGTATTTGAAACAATCGGATTCCATGGTCATCCAATAATAACCGGCTCTTAACAATTTTTTGGCCATGGCATGACCACCAGCATGGGTACCGAACGATCCCTCGTGTACTTCTTGCATTAACATGCCTGCTTCGTGTCTATCCACGCATCTGAGCAGAACCATGTCAAAGTTCCTCTTGTACAACACATCATCCTGATTCAAATAAAAGCTTCCAGCTAGCCTTCTCAGGGTCTTCTTGTCATTCTTTGACGCTCCTTCGGGATACTCCTGGCTTTTGAGGAAATTCTTAATATCATAGTACCACGACTTCTCATCAACAACAGACTCGGCTGCAAACACATATGCAGGCCTCTCGAGTCGATTCACAGCAACATGTGGCACATGATTATGCCAATGGACTTTAATCATAGAAGACAAAGTGGCCAAGGCATCAACCATCTGGTTTTCATCTCGGGGTACATGATACAATTTCACTGTCTTGAAGAAAGTCAAGATCCTTCTGGTGTAATCTCGATAAGGAATCAAATGTGGCTGATGAGTATTCCAGTCTCTATTGACTTGGTTAATCACTAGAGCGGAATCTCCATAAATGTCCAGAGTTTTGATCCTTAGATCGATGGCTTCTTCAATCCCCAGGATACAAGCCTCGTACTCAGCCTCGTTGTTGGTTACTTCAAAAGTCAATCTGGCAGAAAAAGGTAAGTGTGCACCTTTAGGATTGATGAGTATTGCCCCAACACCGTTTCCATTCACATTAACTGCCCCATCAAACATCAGTGTCCACTTGTCATCAGGATCCGGTCCTTCCTCGACAAGAGGCTCTTCACAATCTTTCATTTTTAAGTACATGATGTCTTCATCAGGGAACTCAAACATCATCGGCTGATAATCATCAATTTTCGAGATGTGTACTGGATATCATACTCAGTTAAAATCATCTGCCAATGAGCCACACGTCCGGTGAGAGCCGGCTTTTCAAAGATGTACTTCACTGGATCCATCTTAGAAATCAACAAGGTAGTATGGTTCAACATATACTGTCTCAGTCGGCGAGCAGCCCATGCCAAAGCGCAGCAAGTTTTCTCGAGCAGTGAATATCTTGTTTCACAGTCGGTAAACTTTTTGCTAAGGTAGTATATTGCGTGCTCTTTTCGACCAGACGCGTCATGCTGTCCCAATACACACCCCATCGAATTCTCTGTCACTGAAAGGTACATTATCAGAGGCCTCCCAGGAACTGGAGGTATAAGGATTAGAGGTTTCTGCAAATACTCTTTTATCTTATCAAAAGCTTTTTGACAGTCATCATTCCACCTGATTGCTTGATCTTTACTTAGCAATTTGAATATCGGTTCACACGTGGCAGTTAGGTGAGATACGAACCGTGCAATGTAGTTCAATCTCCCTAAAAACCCACGAACCTGCTTTTCCGTTCTTGGTTCAGGCATTTCTTGAATAGCTTTTACTTTCGCTGGATCAACCTCAATCCCTTTCTCACTGACAATGAAACCTAACAGTTTTCCGGATCTCACTCCAAACGTACACTTGTTTGGATTCAGCCTCAGTTTGAATTTTCTCAGCCTTTCAAACAACTTCTGCAGGTTTACCAAGTGCTCCTCTTCTGTCTGAGACTTCGCAATCATATCATCCACGTACACTTCAATCTCTTTGTGCATCATGTCATGAAAGAGAGTCGTCATAGCCCTCTGATAGGTAGCCCCGACATTCTTCAGCCCAAATGGCATCACCTTATAGCAGAACGTGCCCCAAGGTGTAATGAATGTCGTCTTTTCCATGTCTTCTGGCACCATCTTGATCTGGTTATAGCCAGAAAATCCATCCATGAAAGAGAAAACCGAGGATTGAGACGCGTTATCAACCAATACATCAATGTGAGGTAATGGGAAGTCATCTTTCGGACTGGCTCTGTTTAAATCTCGGTAATCGACACACATCCTGACTTTACCATCCTTCTTAGGCACGGGTACGATGTTGGCCACCCACGGGGGATAATTGGTAACTGCCAGAAAACCCGCATCCAACTGTTTCTGAACTTCCTCTTTGATCTTGACAGCCATATCAGGATTAGTTCTACGAAGCTTTTGCTTTACCGAGGGACAATCTTCTCTGAGAGGTAGCCTGTGCACCACAATATCTGTGTCCAACCCAGGCATATCTTGATACGACCATGCGAATATCTCCACATATTCTCTCAGCATTTCAATCAGCCCTCTCTTGACATTTTCCTTCAAAGCAGCCCCGATCTTGATCTCTTTCCTGGCGTCCTCAGTACCAAGGTTAACGATTTCCAACTCTTCCTGATGAGGTTGGATGACCCTTTCCTCCTGCTTCAATAATCTGGCCAATTCTTTGGGGAGTTCACAATCTTCTTCACTCTCCTCTTCGGCTTGGTAAATGGGATTATCGAAATCATACTGAGCCATAACAGAACTGTTTTTAGTGGAGTCCGCGAGATCGATTCTGCATGAAGGATGTTTAATGCTTTATTTTAGAAAAGAGTTCAAGAAAGTCACAAAAACAAAAAACATTGCCATTTTATTGTTTTGAAAAATGAAACTAAAACAGAAAGACAGTGAGCACAAATTTGTTTGCAAAACGTCCTTTATTAATGATAATCATTGAAAATTCAAACATGATGTGGCCCTACAATGAACCACTACGCCCCGGGCAGAGCGTAGGGTTTTTGTGCAGAATGAAAAACAAAAGAAAATTACTCTGTCTGAAGAGTAACTTGGACTATTTCTTCGGCTGTCCAATTGTTGACCATCTCCCCTGGAGCACACGGGCGCACCCAGTTGTCCCAATCATAATCACTGTCACCGTCTTCACTGCCTGTTGTAAAGACGTCACCATGATTCATCAACCCAGCGCTGGTGAAGGTACACGGCCCTTTCTGAACACCCTGCTCTGACTGAAGAGGCTGATAACCAATGCCGAATTTGTCTTCTTTGACGGGCATGTCAACCATCTTGCCCCAGCCTTCTGCGTTACCAGAGTTAACGACCTCCAAGGCTTGCTTGTATGACGCAATTGAGGCACCTGGCTTCTTCTGTTCAACAAAAGCCACCTTCTCAATAGCAATGGTCTCGAAAGCTTGGCACAGAGTTTCATGAATCTCACCATCCATCTCCACATACTTGAAAGAGGATAGATGACTCACAAGAATGTCCTCCTCGCCACACACAGTCAGAACCTGACCGTTCCACACATACTTCAGCTTTTGATGGAGAGTTGGCGAAACTACCCCAGCCCCATGTATCCAGGGACGCCCCAATAGACAACTATATGCTGGTTGAATATCCATCACATAGAAGATAATATCAAACACTTCTGGGCCAATCTTCACGGGCAATGTGACCTCGCCGAAAACAGATCGCTTGGATCCATCGAAAGCACGGACCACAAGATCACTTGGGGTGAGGACAACCCCTTCAACATCAAGCTTAATCAGAGCCTTCTTGGGAAACACGTTCAAAGAAGAGTCAGTATCAACCAACACATGCGACAACACTGCGCCTTTGCACTCCATAGTGATATGTAGGGCTTTGTTATGATTGCGACCCTCAGGTGTCAGATCCAGATCTGTGAACCCCAAACCATGTCTTGTGCTCACATTTGCAATAACACCCTCGAGCTGGTTGATCGAAATCTCTTGAGGCAAGTAAGCCAAATTCAACATTTTCAGCAAGGCGTTACGGTGTGCCTCAGAACACAACAACAGAGAAAGAATAGAGATTTTCGACAGTGTCTGGTTCAGTTGATCCACAATCTTATAATCACTTTTCTTGATGATTTTCATGAACTCCTCTACATCTTTCTCAAAAGAACCCTCAGGCACCTCCTTTTGCATTGGTCCTTCCTCAACCACATCCTTCTTCCCTTTTGCCTTAGCAAGAGCCTCGGCATTGCTATCCCTCAGAGTCTGTGGTGCAAACAGACGACCACTCCTTGTGAACCCTCCAGGTCCTCCCACATTGTCCACAGCCGGACCAACAGTTACAGGAGTTCTATTTGTCACACCAATGGTTACTGGAGCCTGATTCACCGGTCTGATCTGATTCTCTGACCTTCTGTTGCTACGGAAAGCATTGTCATACTTCCAAGGAACCGCTCTACTATTCTCAACAGGTCTTCCACCAGCAGCAGCAATGGTGGTAGGAGTACCAACAGTTACCGGTGCAGATATGGTTACCGGAGTACCAATAGTTACGGGTGCATTAACAGTTCTCGGAGCACGTCCAGGACCCTCGGACGGTTTAAAGTAAATGGTAACAGTTGATACCACCCCACGATCTTTCACAACACGACCAAACTGTAGGCAACCCTCGTCCATCAGACCCTGGATACCTCTCTTCAACTTCCCATAACCGTTCTCTTGATCAACATAATCTGAGCAGCCTTCATCACAACCCGGGAACACTCCCCCTTTCATAAAACGTTCTTTCACCACAAGCTGCAAAGTTTGAACATCATCAACATCAACCACCAAATCTACAGCTTCCCCATCTTCCACATTGTTCACCCTAGGCCCGCCATGCTGAGGCATAGGATTATTCACAACATTCGGAACAGGAGCAAAGTTGATTGTCTTGGCATCAATCAAATCCTGGACCTTGTGATGAAAAGCCCGACAACTCTCAATGTGATGCCCCGGTGCACCGGAATGAAAGTCACAACGGACATTGGCATCATACCCAACAGGTATCTTCGTTAACGGAGCCATGGTGCGAAGTTCAACAAACCCCAACCTGAGCAATTCAGGAAGCAATTCAGCATATGTCATCGGCAACGGATCAAAACGACGATCCGGCATTCTCTGTCTTGGCTGAAATGGGTGTTGCTGTTGTTGTTGTTGTGGTGGTCCTTGTTGTTGTTGTTGAGGTTGGGGTGCTGGAATAGTCACAGCAGCAACCTGACGATACTGTTGTCCTCTGTTCATACTCCTCCGATGGTGGACAGCATTTGTTTCACCCTCTCTCTTTCTGGGTGCCCCAGAAAATGGTTTCTTAGAACTCGAAGATGAAGAACCCGGGTCTTGAATCTTCCCTGCTTTGATAAGACTCTCAGTCCTTTCTCCGCAGATAACAACATCAGAAAAGCTACCAAACGGGCAACTTCCCATACGGTCCATAAACACACCCTGCAGGGTCCCTATGAACATATCGGTCAGCTCTCTCTCCAACATCGGAGGTTGCATTCTTGTCGCTAATTCACGCCACCTCTGGGCGTACTCTTTGAAGCTTTCACCAGACTTTTGGAACAAGCTCTGCAGTTGGGTTCTGCTCGAAGCCATATCCATATTGTGCTTGTACTGTCTCAGGAAGGCTTCACCCAAATCCCTCCAACTTCTAACAGACTCTCTCTTCAAATCCATGTACCAGTCCAAAGACGCTCCAGACAAGCTGTCTTGGAAAAAGTATATCCACATCTTCTCATCATCAGTTTATGCAGAGATCTTTCTGTAATAAGCCTGCACATGAGTGCGAGGACAAGAAGTGCCATTGTATTTGTCAAAGGATGGCGCCTTGAATTTGTAAGGGATCCTCAGTCCATCAACTAGACCTATATTGGTAACATCAAAGCCCAAGGAATTCTGACATTCCATGGCACGGATCTTCTCAGCAAGGGCATCAACTTTTCTATCCCTCTCTTCATTCCTTCCCACCTCATCATCATTACTAAGGAGAGTGAACATATCCTCTTGTCTATCAACCAACGGAGCAGGATGGCGAGCCAGGGCACGGGCCGCTCGAACATTAACAGTCTCTGGAGCGATAGGTTGTCCGTTGATTCTGATACCCCTCAATTCATCACCCACAGCATAGTTATGAACAAGGATGGTAGCAGCAACATTGTCATTAACAGGGGCTACTTCCGGCGAATTCCGACTGACAAGTGGAATCACAACTTCCTGTCTCTGGGCCAAGGCTCGCAGCTCCTCTTGACCTTGTACAACCCCTTGCATCATATTCATGAATTGGGCCATGTTAGCCCTCATCTCTGCTAATTCAGCCTGAACTTGATCCATGCTTCTCTGTTGATTCAGTCTGGTCGCGTAGCGGTGCGGACGACGATCAGCAATCCTGCCTAAAACAGGAACCAGAATGAGAAATCTTCGTCAAGAACACCTGTAATGCAAGAATGATATGTGTATGATACGTATGATGCGTATGTTGTTTTATCATGAATGATCCTGGAAAAGGATATGCGTATGCGGGTTAACCTTTTTCATTTTTATGCATTATTTTTTTTTTGAAAATAAACATGCTATGATGCAAAATGATGACACTCTGGAAGGTTGGCTAAGTATCACAATGCATAGGATCAGAACTTTGGCATCAGAACCCTCGGTCATCAATAGAGCAAGTCATCATCTGAGCAAGTCATCATCTGAGCAAGTACCCTCAAATTCGGCCCAGGGATCCGAAATAAACGGAACCCTCTAATAAATACCACGGTCAAACCTCCGGCGTCTCAGAAATAAATCCATAAGTTCGACTGACCCAAAGTCACCATCACAGAATCACTGGAAGAACCTGTACTTGCAAGGATCAAACCCTCCCCTCACAGGTGAATTCTAACAAGGTCATCCTAAGGCGGATAATGGTCTCGACAATCGGGCAAGATACTCAACGGGTTTACCCTTTCGGGTGTGCCGCTGTAGCTCTCATAAGATCATCTCAACCAAAGATCCGGGAAAGAACGGTCACCGAAGTCAACAGCTCAAAAGAGATAACCCAACCTGAGTGGAATACTCCAAACGGAAGGGCTCTCTCAAATGAACCTCGTTCGACTGTGGCATCACGTCTCCGCATCATGTCATACAATAAGTGCGGAAACATGAGACCACACTAATCCTAGGTGTATACTCGGGCCCGGGTTTTAGCCCCACTCAGAACACCCACCCCAAATTAGAGGAACCAACCTGTACAGAGTCCAGCACAATGATAATATGATGCATGCAAACACATATGCAAATATATACAATCATAGTGTAATAATCATAAATGTAATAAATAGAGCAGCACAAGCCACCAAAACTATCCTAGAGAGCGCTAGGATTGACTCGCTTAGGGAAGATGGACCAGCAAGAGGTCAACTTCTGTTGTTTTCCCCAGCAGAGTCGCCAGTTGTCGCATACGCGAAAAACAACCGGCGGGAAAAGACACAGAGCCGCCACCGTGCGTTATTTATCACAAAGGAGGGAAAGGAAACGCTCGAAGTAAACATGGAAAGGAAATGGTCTTACGACCAGAGATTGCAAGGATCGGGAGTCAGTTACGCAAGGGAAAGGTATTAGCACCCCCTTACGTCCGTCGTACTCGACGGGATCCACGCTCAGAAAGAATAGAATAAAGGTTGCTAAATAACTGCTCGAAGAACTGCACAAACACTGGAATAAAACACAGAATGAAAGAAGACGGAGAAAGCGGACTCGGCAGGATGTTGCATCCTGGGTCTACGTAGTTTGTCAAACACAAACATCAGAGTCGACGTAGTTCGGGAAAAAGGGAAACGTGCTCGCTAGGATATCGCATCCTATGCATACGTATCTTCTCTAACCAGAGTAAGAATCAGAGCACTTGTAGCTCGGCTAACGCACGCCGAAACAAAACGCTAAACCAAAGATGTTGAGACGTCAGAGCAAACACACAACTGGAAATGGAATGCCAATCGCTGGACTTACATCCGACTCCGAACAAAGAAACGCAAACAGGAAACCGAAGGCCAATCGCTGGACTTACATCAGACTCCTAACAAACAACAAACAAACGGGAAACCGAATGCCAATCACTGGACTTACATCAGACTCCCAACACACACAAAGCAGAAGGGTCTCGATTGCAGCTAGGGCAAGAGAAAAGGAAGGTCTCGATCGCAACGAGGGCGAGAGAAAAGGATTAATGTTAGTTGTCAGTCAAACTCGACAAGACATCGCATCTCGTGCCTACGTATCTCATCTGGACATCAGAATCAGAGTTGTCGTAGTTCGGCTAAACTATTTCTATTTGTTTTGTGTTTTTTAGGTGACCAACGTTACCACGCAATCTACCGGATGCTCGACCTTTGGAGACTTACTCACCTGAAGTAGAAGGAGTTAACATGTCCTTAAGAGGGGATAAAGTTGGTTTGTGTTTTAGGAAAGCTCACACAAGAAAGGAAGTCCTAGACGAAGGAACCGTGCTACCTTAATTGACATGCAAACGAGACTATGCGAAGTATAGAAATCCTGGGGATACAATCACACCATACAAACACATACAACATGAAGTAAACACACCAACAAGGGGCTCAAACATCAAGGGTGAGGCTTTAGTCAAGGGGTCATATCAACCTCGACAAACAAGCCGGGCTTTAGTCAAGGGGTCATATCAACCTTGACAAACAAGCCAACTGTAGGGTATGAAGGCTCTTAACCATTGACATTGACCGTCAGGGTGAGCAGATGAAAGGTAATGAGGATTGGACCTCATAGCTCTTAACCCGGGCCTGGGTGAGCTTGAATCAATGAAAACGTGGGGATCCAGAATGAGGGACCCTACTCCACTTGACTGACTCTATATACAAGGATCTTGGGTTAGGTTCAAGAGCCTCAGCACGTAGTGCGAGCGTAATGAACGACTCAAACGATTAGCAGGGGACTGACTGCTAGTCCCTTCTATCTGCCAATTGCCTCTTCACTTAGGAGGACTTGAAGTACATGGCACAAAAGTAAACAAACACAGTCATTGCAGCAATGATAAAATCAGGAAATTGACATAAACAAATAGTAGACATTCACATGATCATGTAGGATAAAATTTGGATTTATTTGGAGTGATATTCTATTTGTTATGAATTTTTCAATTTGAAGAAAATAAAATGAATTAAATGTGAAAATCAATTGGAAATAAAATATGAAATGCAAAACTGGAAAATGCGTCCTGGGAGAATCGAACCATGTCCATGTTAAAATTGAGGCGCTAAGCAAAATAAAATCACAAATTGCATAGCCAGGAATCGAATGGTGGTACGAGGCGCCTCATCAAAACACTGTTGTTTTGGCCAAGGCTGGGAATTAAAAATGGGAAATATGAAAGTGTCACCGCTGGGAATCGAAGCAAGGTTGCAAGCGCGTATCAAAACGACGCCGTTTTGGATAAGTGAGGAAATAAGTAAAAAAAAGAAAGCGCTAGCGCATGGACTCGAACTCAGGACATGTGAGTGAAAGGCATCCAAACAGTGGACTTCACAGGATGAACCAGACAAACCCTAATTACTGTGCTCTACGGTGGTTTCCAGCGTCTTCTTCGTGAAGACGGTGGCGCTACAGTGCCTCAACCAATTTTTTTTCCAGATTTCACAAACAAGCACACCATTAGAAAGCTCTCATCAAACACAACACGAATCCAACATTATTTTGGCCAAAATCTCCATGGATCGTGCAAATCGAACGAAAACATTTATGCATTCAAAACTTCAATTCCAGATATCTCATACAATTCTTCACCATTTTTCATGAAATTTATATCAGGATGCTCAGCAGTCAAGGATCTTTAACATTATGTGCATAAAATGGAGAATTAAGAGGTTCGAAATCCTAACCTCTTGAAGAGCAGTCAATGGAAACTGTAGATTCAAGGCCTTGCAAGTGTCCAAAACCAATCCTCAGATGATGACTTGAAGTTTGATGTATGAATTGAAGCTTGGAAATGCTTGGATCTAGCTCAAATGGCAATTTCCATCTTCATGTTCTTGAGCTTGCACAGCTGGATTTCTGCTCGAATTCTTCAAATCAAGGCTTGAATCTTTATCAATTACACTCCATAATCCAGAATATGCGAGAAAATTGCTATGTTATGTGGAGAATTTTGAAGTTTGAGATGAGAGAAAAAATGGAGGGAAATCTCAAATCTAGATCTAGAAGTTGTTGTTATGAAAATTCTGTTAGGATTAAGGCTTTATACTACATGTTAATCATCCTGAAAAATTAATTAAGCAATGGCTAATTGTAATTAGGGAGATATGAGGTGTATGACCAAAATTGGAAAAGTGAGGTGCATGGCAAATTGTACACGTGAACAGTACCACATGAATGCTCAAATTCACTTCAAATCATCTCATGCACATAATTGGATTGGAATTTTGTTCATATGATGCACCAAATTTGAATTTGGTATTTTCCCTCCAAAATACTCATGCATAGCCAAATGATCATGTGATTAAATTTCATGCAATGCAATGATGGATTTGGAAAATATAGGTCATGACATACAATTTGCAAAAAGAGTGGCCTAAATTGGAGTTTTGGATCAAAAGTTATGGCACTTTGAAGTTTCATTCACACTTGGTGATCATTTGCTCATAACTCCCCAACCATTCATCAGATGCTCATGATCTTGGACTTTTTGGAAATGGGAGAGAAATATCTTCAACTTTCATGTTGACCAAAATTTCATTTGAAGCTTCTTTGATGTTGGAAAGTCAAGTTGAACGTGGTCCAAAAACTTGCCATTTTTGGAAACTTGAAATTACAGGTCACTTTCCATTTTGGGAAACTTTTGATCTGGCTTCAAATATTTCAAGGTAGATGTTTGACATGATGAATAAACCTCTTTTGGACATGAATGAAGTGTCTCAAACCATTTCTCCACCTCCTAGCCCTCAGTTGACTTTCAGTTGACCTGTATGGGCCCCTGATGACTTGGACATGTACTGTGGACTTTGAGTCTCTACCACTTGGTACAAAGTGCTTCAAAATGATCCTTGATTCATTTAAGCTCTTCAAAATATTCATGTGACCCTCATCTCAAGGAAAAACCTTGCTCTCTTTGCGCAGATGAATTCTCTTGATGCCAATGCCAGTTGATATGATGCACTGCAATATGTAATGTTAATGACCTAAAAAATGAAATGAATGCATGAATGGGGGGTGCAAATTTGAGGTGCTACAGAGGGTTTCGCTCCCACTTTTTTACCCAGACAGATAATGATCAACTGCTGATTCACTATTTCCAGGATAGCCTGACAGGTCCTGCGCTCCGATGGTATATGGGGCTAGATACTGCAAGCATCCGCACTTTCAATGATCTAGGAGAGGCTTTCGTGAAACAGTATGAATACAACGTGGATATGGCGCCAGATAGGGACCAACTGAGGTTCATGTCTCAGAAAGATAAGGAGACACTCAAGGAATGTGCCCAGCGTTGGAGGGCGTTGGCTGCCCAGATCACTCCTCCTTTAGAGGAGAAAGAAATGACAAAAATCTTTCTGAAAACCCTGAGTTCATTTTATTATGAACGCATGATCACCAGTGCCCCCAGTGATTTTACCGAAATGGTAAACATGGGGATGAGACTTGAAGAGGGGGTCCGCGAAGGACGATTGTCAAAAGAGGAGGCGTCAACTAGCAAGAAGTATGGGAGCAATTTTAGCAAGAGGAAGGATAATGAGACCAATGCAGTTTCAAGTGGGAGGCAGAGGAGGCCTCAAGTTAGAAGAAATCTACCACTCCATCAACATCATCAATATCAAGTATCATCTGTCATTCCAGTATTTTCAAATCAGCAAACAACACCAATACAACAACAATAACATCAATATCAAAATCAACGTCAACAACAACGACCGCAACAAAGAACGAACACCTACAACAACAACAATTTCAACAACAATCATCACCAGCAACAGAATTTCGAAAGGAAGAAGGTCTCTTTCGACCCAATTCCTATGTTGTATGCAGAATTGTATCCATCCATGGTCCTCAAGAATTTGATTCAACCAAGGAACCCGCCGCAAATCCCAGAACCACTTCCATGGTGGTATAAACCTGAACTTCGTTGTTCTTTTCACCAGGGTGCACCTAGGCACGATATCGAGAACTGTTATCCGGTGAAGTACGAGGTGCAAAAGCTTATGAAGAGTGGCATGGTGTCTTTTGAAGACCGCACGCCTAATGTGAAAGCTAATCCTTTGCCCGCTCATGGGAATACCTCAGTGAATATGGTGTATGGATATCTTGGTGAATTCAAGGTTTTTGATGTCCGGTTTATCCGAAGATCTTTGGTAAAAATGCATAAAGATATATGTTTGGTGAGTGACTGTGAACATGATCACGATGGTTGTGATATTTGTAGCGTGAACCCAAGGGGGTGTGTTGTTGTGAAAAGGGACATCCAGCGCCTGATGGATGAAGGCATGATCCAGATTGTTCAATCCCGTCATGTAGATGACGATGTTAATGTCATTGTTCCCATTTTCAAGCAACCAGAGGGGTTGGTGATTCAGTATGATAGCATCAATAACCAGAACGTCAACAATAGATCAGTTTCGCCGTTGGTAATACAGTTGGCGGGCCCAGTCCCGTATGCATCTGATAAAGCTGTACCGTATCAATACAATGATACGATGATAGAGAAAGGTCAAGAGGTTTTATTGCATATAACCAGTTCAGTAGTGAGCATTGCAGATGTGACGAAGGTGACCCGCAGTGGTCGAGTTTTTAGACCGGTGTTCCCGGAGAATAGAGAAGAATTGATTGTTGGTAAGAAGGCGGAGGTGCCTAGTGTAGATCCTGTTGGTTGCTCAAGAGATAAGTATGGTGAATCCAGCAATTTGAAAGCCAATAGTGATGATGATGAGGTGCTCCGACTGATCAAGAGGAGTGAATTTAACGTGGTTGAGCAGCTGCTCCAGACTCCCTCGAAGATTTTCGTGATGTCTCTGCTTTTAAACTCTGAAGCGCACAGAGAAGCACTCTAGAGAGTTCTTGAACAGGCATATGTGGAGCAGGATGTTACCGTGGCTCAATTTGATCATATTGTAGCTAACATCACTTCCTGCAATAATTTGAGCTTTTGCGATGAAGAACTCCCTGAGGAGGGAAGAAATCACAATCTGGCTTTGCACATTTCGATGAATTGCAAGGAAGATACTTTGTCAAACGTGCTAGTTGACACTGGGTCGTCACTCAATGTGCTTCCAAATTCAACATTGTCGAAGTTATCTTATCAAGGAGCTCCCATGAGGTACAGTTGAGTAATTGTCAAAGCCTTCGATGGCTCTCGCAAGACTGTCATTGGAGAAGTGGACCTTCTAGTCAAGATAGGTCCGAGTGATTTTCAGATTACTTTCCAGGTAATGGATATTCACCCGACCTACAGCTTTTTGTTGGGAAGGCCATGGATTCATGAAGTAGGAGCTGTTACTTCCACTCTGCACTAGAAGCTCAAATTTGTCAAGAATGGCAAGTTGGTGATTGTGGGAGGTGAGAAAGCACTGTTGGTCATCCATCTGTCATCTTTCTCGTATGTAGAAGCTGAAGATGAGGTTGGAACGCCGTTCCAAGCCTTATCTATTGTTGTTGAGAAGAGAGTTGGGGCACCTATGTCCTCTCTGAAAGATGCTCAGAAGATTGTTGAAGAAGGTCATGTTGATCAGTGGGGGAGCGTGGTAGAGGTCGCCGACAACAAGGGAAGAACTGGTTTGGGGTTCCAGAAGGGCTCGTCAACCGTTATATCTGAAGAAATGCAACTCAGCTTCCGTAGCAGAGGGTTCATTCATGGGAATGAACAACACTTAGCTGCGGTGCTAGAGGACAATGAAGAGGAAGACTGCACCAACTTTGTGACGCATGGATAGACATGCAACAATTGGACTGATGTTGATATTCCTATTATTTTGCATCGATCTAAGTAATTGCTTTTATATTTTAAAAATCCTTCTCTTATGCCTAAAGGAGAAGTGAACATTGTTTGGGCATTTTCAAATTGATCATCAATAAAATTAATTCTATTCATCCACATCTTTGATGTCTATCTTTATTTTTTGCTTTATTCTGAAAATGGTAATCACAAAAAACATAAATAAACAATATAATTGTCCATCTGCATAATATTTGGTCACAAATTTACTTCTCTAAAATCAAAATATCAAATCATTATGCAGGTTGGTTCCTAACCCCATTGAATACAATGATCCTTCTTCTTCTCCGAATTTTGAATTCTCTGTGTTTGAAGCCAAGGAGGAAAGTGATATAGAGGTGAGTGATGAATTGTCTCGTCTTCTTGAGCAAGATGAGAAAGCTATTCAGCCGTTTGAAGAGCAGATTGAGCTAGTCAACTTGGGTTCCAAAGATGATATGAAGGAAGTCAAGATTGGGTCTCGTTTGTGTCCAGATGCTAAGAAGGGGTTGATTGATCTTCTTCGAGAATATTCATATGTGTTTTCTTGGTCCTATCAAGACATGCCTGGTTTGGATTCTGATATTGTGGAGCATAGATTTCCGTTGAAGCCAGAATGCCCATCAGTCAAGCAGAAGTTGAGAAGAACGCATCCTGATATGGCTGTGAAGATCAAAGAGGAAGTCCAGAAGCAGATTGATGCAGGTTTCCTTGTAACTTCCGAGTATCCGCAATGGATGGCCAATATTGTGCCTGTACCGAAGAAAGATGGAAAAGTCCGCATGTGCGTTGATTATAGACATTCGAATAAAGCCAGTCTGAAAGATGATTTCCCTCTGCCACACATTGATATGTTGGTAGACAATACTGCTAAATTCAAAGTCTTTTCGTTTATGGATGGATTTTCCGGATATAATCAGATTAAGATGGCACCCGAGGATATGGAGAAGACCACATTCATTACATCATAGGGAACATTCTGTTATAGAATGATGCCTTTTGGTCTAAAGAATGTTGGTGCAACTTACTAGAGAGCGATGACTACTCTTTTTCATGATATGTTGCATAAAGAGATAGAAGTTTATGTCGATGACATGATTGCTAAATCAATTGATGAAGAGGAACATGTTGAGCATTTGTTGAAGTTATTCCAGCGTTTGAGGAAGTATAAATTCCTCTTGAATCCCAATAAGTGTACTTTTGGTGTTCGTTTTGGTAAGTTGTTGGGCTTTATCGTCAGCGATAAGGGTATTGAAGTTGATCCTGCCAAGGTCAAAGAAATACAAGAGATACCTGCGCCCAAAATTGAGAAGCAAGTCAGGGGTTTTCTCGGCCGCTTGAATTATATTTCCAGATTCATTTCCCACATGAATGCCACATGTGCGCCTATATTCAAGCTTCTTCGGAAAGATCAGTCTTGTGATTTGACCGAAGACTGCCAGAAATCATTTTGATAGTATCAAGGAATATTTGCTTGAGCCTCCAATTTTGTCTCCACCTGTTAAAGGAAGACCGTTGATCATGTATTTGACTGTGCTAGAAGATAGTATGGGTTGTGTTCTTGGTCAGCAAGATGAGACTGGGAAGAAAGAATTTGCAATTTACTACCTCAGTAAGAAGTTCACCGACTGTGAGACTCGGTATTCAATGCTTGAGAAAACTTGTTGCGCATTGGCTTGGGCTGCTAAGCGTCTGCGCCAGTATATGTTGAATCATACTACTTGGTTGATATCCAAAATGGATCCAATCAAGTATATATTTGAGAAGTCTGCTTTAACTGGGAGAATTTCCTGTTGGCAGATGTTATTATCAGAGTATGATATAGAATACCGATCTTAGAAGGCGATCAAAGGTAGTATCTTGGCTGACCATTTGGCTCCCCAACCAATTGAAGATTACCAGTCAGTGCAGTTTGACTTTCCTGATGAAGAGATTTTGTACTTGAAAATGAAAGATTGTGATGAAACATTGCTAGAAGAAGGGCCAGAACCTGGTTCCCGTTGGGGCATGGTATTTGATGGAGCTGTTAATCAATATGGAAATGGCATTGGGGCAGTGATTATTACTCCTCAGGGCACGCATCTACCATTTACAGCTAGATTGACTTTCAAGTGTACAAACAACATGGAAGAATATGAAGCTTGCATTATGGGGCTTGAAGAGGCCATGAATCTCATAATCAAGTATTTGGATATCTTCGGTGATTCAGTTTTGGTTGTGAATCGGATCAAAGGAGAATAGGAGACGAATCAACCCGGTTTAATACCATATAGAGATTATGCGAGGAGGATTTCAACTTTCTTTACAAAGGTTGAGTTTCATCATATCCCTCGAGATGTAAACCGGATGGTAGATGCTCTTGCAACGTTGGCATCAATGATTGTAGTGAGGTATTGGAATGAAGTTCCCAATTTATCTATGATGCGTCTTGATAGGCCAGCTCATGTGTTTGCTGTGGAAGAGATCAAAGATGGGAAGTCGTGGTATTACGACATCAAGTGTTTCCTCCAAAGTCAAATTTACCCGCTGTAGCGGGGTATTCGTTACCATTAGAGATATTGACTAAATCCAAGGTAAATCATACAAGTCGAGTCGCCACCGCACTTCTATTTATCCAAAGGAATGGTTAGAAAGCGAACAAAAACCTAAAAGTTTTATCGAATCAAAAACTAGTAAAAATGTCAGAGATCTGGGTAAGGGGGTTGGTTATGCAATGGGAAGGTGTTAGGCACCCAAAGCATCCTAGGTACTCATAGGGAGCCCTTTTCACATTTGTTATAAGGTTGTTTTTTTTTTGTGAAAATTTATTTGTGCAAACATGATTGAAGGGATGAGAAAAGAATATACAAATTTATTTACATTTTGTGTTTGAATGGATGAACCCATTGCCTGCGTACCATCTTAAAAAAAGATTAGGATCAAAACCTCATAGTTCGGGGTAAAAAAATTCAAAAAAAGTTGGTGAATTGATTGGTCCAATAATCTTAAGGTCTTTTGTTATCAAAGGGAGAAAACTCAACCTAAAACCACAAATCCACCATGTGAGAATAGCTTCAACATGCTAGTGAGGGGGTTAACCCTATAATAAGCATGGAAGACTCATTGTCCATCACTGAGGATAAAGGTGAGTATTATATCTACCTCAAGGATAATTCAAACCTAATAGCTAATGGTTATAAAAAAAAGGGTTTGATTAAGAAGGTGGCCATTGAAACCACAAAAAGTATTTGAATGGGTTATATTTACCAATTAAAAGTATTTACAAAAATATGGTTAAAGTGGATTAAAAGGTTCAATTCAGAATAAGTGTTATGAAAAATAAGTTTTGAAAATCAAAAGCATAAGGCTTAGGTTTCTAATGTTGAAAACAAAAGTTATTGTTTGCACAAAAAGTTTTGGCTTGGGTTAGAATGGGGAAAAAAAGGGTTAAATTCCTAAACATACAAGAGATAAGGGAAAAGAAAATAAAACCACATTAGGAGTTCTCCTCTTGAGATCATATTGATGATCCAAGTAGCTCCCATCCTTTGGAATAAGCAGTCACAAACAAATATCTCAAGCCATTAAGCACAGGTAATCGGAATAAACCTCCAGGGGGTATCCCACAAATAAAGTGGAACACCAGGCCATCTCTGCAAGAGTCATGTGAGCCCTCACAAAAAAAACTCAACAAACAGGTTAGAGAAAAAAAATAGGGTAATCAAGGGTTGCCCCCAAATCAAAATGTAACCACATGAATCATGCCATTAAAATTCACAAAAAAGCTCACAAAAAGCAACCAAGGGCAGGAGGCATAAACCTCTTGTCAAACACATACATTAAAAGGGTATCAAAAAATTTCAGGTTGAAAGTATAAAGTAGTGGAAATAGGGCATACCTGATTGGGGAGGATCGATTGAAATTGAGTTGCACCCGTGAGGTTTGCAGAGCAATCTGAGGGTTTATATGAGAGGGAATTGGTTCTTTGCCGATGAGTTCCTTTCAGCCTCTGGAGGTTGCTCTGAACTCTGTTAGCTCTTCTCTCACTTTCTTTTATCTGCCAGGGTAATAAGAATGGCCTCCTTTTGTTTCACTGAAACTCTGAATTTATAACCTGGTTTTTGTGGACCTGTGGACTGAAATGAGAGAGGCCCAAGTCCAAAAAAAAAATTTTGTTATATTTTATTTTTTTCTTTTTTTTCTTTTTTTTTTCTTTTCGTTTTTCTTTTTTTTTTTTTTTTCTTTTTTCTTTTTTCTTATTTTTTCTTTTGTTTTTTTTTTAGTAAACAAAAGTAAGAGAAACAATGATGTATAATTCAAGCATGTTTGGTGATCTCAAACCAATCACAAGGAGTCCCACCCAAAGGCAAAGGGAACCAAGATGCTCATGATCCTTGAGGCTATGCAAATTCAATGTTATGATGCCATGAGGGATCTTAGGGACAAAATTGGGGTCTTACAGATGCCCCTATTTAAGGTCATTCTAGCCGGAGAAGTGAAGGTTAAAATCTTCGTCTCGACGAGGTAGAATGGCTTAAATAATAACAAAGAGACAAATTTTGGTCCCTAAGAGACCTCATGATGCAGATGTATGTATGCAAATAGTACGAACTCTGTGGGGATATGTGTCCACAAAGAAGAAAAGACATCCGGAGAAACTGACAATCCATATGAGAAATACACTCAATGGAACAGAGACTCTGGGGACTCTTATGGGGATAGGAGAGAGAATAAAATGCGTGAGCAGGTCACGACTCAACGCTTGTGGAACAGAATTCCAAAGGGAAAATATCCAATGGAAAGACCCGAGCTGACTCAAAGGTGCATGTATTGGGGAATATGCCAATACAGCAAAAACTATCCACAATGGATACTTCGGATAAAAATCCGGATGAAAACAATCCACTAAGGGACTTCGCTGGGGATGCCTAAAAGGACACTCCTGGGGAAGCAGTGGGACGAGGTATTGTCGGTTACTGGGTAATAAGCTCAAGGAGACATGTGATCTGATCGTCGGTATGAGGGTGAGATACAACATGCTCGGGAAGAATGAATATCTAAGACCGGTATAAGGGTGAGAGATATCAATCAACCAAATCATCTGAGGAAGACCTAAAAAGGTATATCTCAACTCAGGAAAATCTGACTCCACAGAGGATAAAAAGTCATAATAGGGAGTAGAGAGGAGGGAACACCGGGGATACCGGTTACTGGGCATATAATAGGTGACCAACTAAGGCGTGAATTGGGGAATATTCCCAAAACACTCATCATCCAAAAGAGGGCTAAAAGCAAACTCGATGATAGGATGGATATTCGACTCCGTAAAGGGGGTACGAATCTTACTCGACTGGGGAAGAACAAAAGCTTCGACCAAAGAGTGCATGAGATATACTATCTATTACCGTCAGAACGTAGATAATATACTCGCATGGACGATTATCCACAACCGGTTACTGGGTTAATAAAGGATAAATCGACCGAAAAGAAAAGGCATCGGGATACCGACACTAGGTATATAATGATGACCAATCAAGGCGTGAATTGGGGAATATTCCCAAAACACTCATCATCCAAAAAGAGGGTAAAAAGCAAACTCGATTATGGGATGGACATTCGACTCTGAAAAGGGGGTGTGAATCTTACTCAACTGGGGAAGAACAAAAGGCTTCGACCAAAGAGTGCATGAGATATACTATCTATTACCGTCAGAACGTAGATAATATACTCGTTTGGACGATTATCCACAACCGGTTACTGGGTTTATAAAGGATAAATCGACCGAAAAGAAAAGGCATCGGGATACCGAAACTAGGTATATAATGATGACCAATTCAAGGGAGGAACAATCGTTACTAACAACAACAAGATAGACGATAGATGACCCGCTGGGGATAAATTGCGTAATTAGAGCAATTATCCAAGAGATATATCACCGGTTACTGGGTGGTATACTAAAAAATTAAGGAATGTCAATATCGAATTTTGTATAAAGATAACCAACAAGGAGGGAATTACATCTACCGGTATGAGGGTAGAGAACCACAAAAGAGAGTGCCCGTCATCGGTTAGGATGAACAACAATCAAGGTGTAACTCTGCACGGGGACAAAATGGGGTTTACAACTACCGGTTATTGGGTAGTAGACCACAGAAATATGACTTACAACTACTGGTATGAGGGTAGAGAACCACAGACTCCGCCGGGATAATAATTACTAATTATTGAGCAATTATTCATTTACCACGGGGAAACAGGAAAAGAGTCTCAAGAGACCGATCTAGGATCAAACTAGATAGGCACACCAAATCAAGACTTGTCCCGATGAGGATATAACTTAATGGGGAAAACCATCCCAGTATATGTGTTGGGAAGGAACAAAAACAATCAACATCCACGAGGATATAACCCGTGGGGAATATGGAAGAAGGGATAGACGCTTTCTGCTTATGGAGCTGACTCTATATGGAGAGATCAGACACACACGTCTGCTTGGGGAAGTATATCACCAAATAGCAGGAGACAACAAACAACGATATATGGCAAAGAATGCAACATGAATACCTGAATGTTATAATTATGCATGAATATGCGTGGTTTATGTATGATGTATGCTGACAGACAGACATATCTAACACACCAGGTCCAGGAATTAACCACCCGGTACTACAACTCAAGAGAGAAAGCCAAGTTCACCGAAGAGTATCCAATCTGCTGGGGATCAGAGATACCAGGAAGCAAAGAACTCTGCAAGGGATGAATCATCAATCATTCCAGCTGGGGACGAGAGTTATCACAGACAAGGTCCACCACACCAACAACTCTGCTGGGGAATCTATCCGAGGAGATAAAGGATTTATCGGGATCAACCACCAAATACCGCTCTTGCCCAAAGAGATCCAAGCTGCTGAGGAAGAAAGATTGCAACTCTGCTGAAGGGAAGAGAGGTGACTCTCAACAAGCAATCCACTTGGTAGGATAAACCACAAGAGGTTCCGGAGGGAGGAGATACAGTCATACCAGGAATATGGACAAAAATCTTACCCTGTTGGGGATCGTACCACCCTTGGGAGAGCACTGAGGATCTCATAAGTATCCTTTCGTCATTGTGAATGTTCACTTTGTTTAAAAACAAATTATAAAAAATTTGATCATTTTAAAACAATGATATTTTCTTAATCAAAACATGCAAAACATTTGTTGAATAGAAACAGATAAGAGTGCAAATAATTGGATAAAAGGCTCAAATTTATTTGATAGAATGGTAGTCTGCGAATGGCGAGACTCCATAGATCTTTACAAATTTGAAATTGGTGATATATATTGGAAAAGGGCTACATTGAACATGATGACCATTTCTCCACCAATTCTGAATCCGATGTATTTGAAGCTTTGGCTGATAATGAGCAAGGATCTCTGACGGACGACAGTTGTAGAACAAAGTCTTGTCAGGATGCAGTTACTTGCCAAATCCCTAATTTTTGCCTAGATTGCCCCAGGATGAGGTAATCAATCTAGCGGGATACATATATCATTATTATATATTTTTTTTGTGTCTCTAACTTTTGCCTGGACCGCCCTTTCGGGTTTTCAATCCACCGAGACGCTCATTTTTGCCTAAGCCGCCCTTTCGGGTTTTCAACTTAGCGAGCTATTCAGTTTTATTTTTATTTTTTAGACGAAGTATTTCTTGACTGCATCTGAATTCACAGGACGAGTGAAATCCTCCCCATCGATAGTTGTAAGTATCAAAGCACCGCCTGTAAAGGCTCTCTTAACAACATACGAACCCTCATAGTTCGGAGTCCACTTGCCCCTGGAATCGGGCGCGAAAGACAAAACTTTCTTGAGCACAAGGTCACCTTCTCGGAACACACGAGGCTTGACCTTCTTATCAAAAGCTTTCTTCATCCTCTGTTGATATAACTGACCGTGGCACATGGCAGTCAATCTCTTTTCTTCTATCAAGTTCAGCTGGTCATAACGACTCTGAACCCATTTAGCATCAGTCAACTTGGCTTCCATCAACACTCTCATTGATGGGATCTCCACCTCTACAGGGAGTACAACCTCCGATCTTGACTTAGCAATCATATCGTCAACGTACACCTCAATCTCCTTGTGCATCATATCATGGAACACGGTAGTCATAGCTCGTTGATACGTGGCTCCGGCGTTCTTCAAACTGAAGGGCATCACTCGATAACAGAATGTTCCCCAAGGTGTGATGAATGTTGTCTTCTCCATATCCTCGGGTTCCATCTTATATCCGGAAAATTCGTCCATAAACGAGAAGACATTGAATTTAATTGTATTGTCTAACAACATATCAATGTGTGGTAGAGGGAAATCATCTTTCGGACTAGCTTTATTCAAGTCTCTATAGTCCACACACATCCGGACTTTTCCATCTTTCTTAGGCACGGGCACAATATTGGCCACCCATTGAGGATATATAGAAGTCACCAGGAACCCCGCATCAATTTGCTTCTGAACTTCTTCTTTGATCTTCACTGCCATATCAGGATGAGTTCTTCTGAGCTTCTGCTTTACAGGCATGCACTCAGGCTTTAGAGGTAGGAAATGTTGCACAATATCAGTATCTAGACCAGGCATGTCTTCATATGACCAGGCAAAGACGTCAACATATTCTCGTAGCAACTTAATCAACCCCTTCTTAACAGATTCTTCCAGAAGTGCCCCAATCTTTACCTCTCGCACACAATCTTCAGACCCCAAGTTGACTGTTTCCAGATTCTCAAGATGCGGCTGAATGATCTTCTCTTCATGCTAAAGTAGCCGGGTGATCTCATCAGGAATCTCTTCAACATCATCTTCCTCTGCCTCAAATACAGGGAATTCAAAATTGGGAGATGGTGTTGGGTCATTATGTTCAATGGGTTTAGAAATCAACCTGCATAATGATTTTTGGATATGAAAAGCTTTAGAATTCAAACAAGGCAGATCATTATGCAGATGAGAAGGTTGATTTTATTTTATTTTTTAGGGTTTTATGTGATCACCAATTTCATGCAAAAAGCGAAAAGGGAAAACAAACATTTAACATGAATTTATTGAATGAAAATATCATTGTGTTTATGCGCCAACAATGTCATCACTCCTCCTTTTGGCATGGGAGAAGGGTTTTTAAACAAAGTGATCATTACGTTGACTTATGGACAACTGTTGGAATATCCACAGCGACCCAATTGTTGCAGACCCCTCCAGGGATTATGAAATTGCCAGAATCCTTTGTATCTTCTTCTAAGACGGCAGCAGCCTCCTCATCTAGACCAGTGTGGATAAAACCTCCACTCTTGAATAAACCTTGCTTGTTGAAAGTACCAGAAGAAAAACCTATGCCATCCCGGGATTCGTTGTCTTCTAACTCAATCATTTTTCCTAAACCAGTGGTTGCACCACGCTCAATGGCCAACTTTGCATCTTTGTAGGAAGAAAATGAATGAGTTCTCTTCTCAATAGGCTCAGCTATAGATAAAGCTTGGAAAGGAGTTCCAATTTCAACCTCAGCATCTATATAAGAGAAGGAAGACAAATGGCTAACCAGAAGAGCTCTTTCTCCCCCTACCACCACGAGCTTCTTGTTCTTCACAAATTTCAGTTTCTGGTGTAGGGTGGACGTCACGGCGCCTGCCTCGTGAATCCATGGTCTTGAAATATTGGCTCTAGTGTAGTACCGGTGAGTCAGCTTGTCTTCAAAATAAATGAAGGACACAGAGTTAGACCATAGGGCAAGGGACCAGAAATAAAACCTGCTTATGCATATGATGCATGCAATGCTTGTGCATATGATTTGTTTTTTATTTCAAAGGAACTTTAGAGTTTTATTTGCAAATTCTGGAAATATTAATCATTTTATCACATATGGAAATATCTCATCAAATAATATTAGGGAAAAGAAGTGCAACGTTGTTAATCATATACAAGAGAAAAGGAAAATAATCATCCTATGGATCCCTAGAAACAATCATCCAAAGCTCGGGACACAGGAAGATAAGATGCGCGAAGCCTCTTCACCTCCCTCTCGTAGGCTGCCTCCATATCGGCCTTCTCTTTGGCGAGTCGATCATACTTCCTCTTCCAGAACTTAGAAGACCGAGGAAATAGAGAAGTCCATACATCATCAGGGTCATCAATAACCCGATGCTCAAGAAACTCAATCAACGCATCCTTCTCCTTAATTTGCTGAAGCAACTCTTCACGTTCACGGATCCAGGCACGTGAACGGTCTTCGTCTCTCAACTCCTCTACTCCTTGATTAGGGAGGGTTGAAGGCCCAACCATAATCATAGGTGTAGGTCTCGGATACTCGTAAGGCATGAGATACTCAGACGCCCTCTTCCTAACCCAAACAGTGTAAGGCTCCAAAGCGATGCAATTCTTAGGACCCAACTTTTTCCTTCCTTTCCTATGAATCTTGCGCCAAGCGCGGACCATCCTAGCTTTCAAGCCTTGGGGATCTTTACCATCCTGAAAGAATACACCCTCTAACAGAATGTTATTGGGTTTATCCTTTAGGGGGAACCCAAGCTGCCGACGTGCCAAAACAGGATTGTAGTTAATCCCACCACATGTACCAAGAAGAGGTACATTGGAGAATTCGCCACAAGAGTCAATAATCCGCACACCATCATACACATGGTTATACCAAGAGATATCATCATTAGTGAGAGACATAAGTCTCGTGGACCACCGTAGACATTCCTTGTTCTCCTTGAAAGCGACCGTCTGAGGTAAGTGAGAAATAAACCACTTATACAACAGAGGCAAACAACACATAATGGCGCCACCACCCTTTGCATTCCTCATATGCAAAGAGAAATAGGTATCGCCCAACAGAGTCGGAACGAGATTAAGAGTAGAGAAAATCCTAATAGCGTTCACATCCACAAACTTGTCGATGTTGGGGAATAATACTAGCCCATAGATGAGAAGTACAAATATGGACTCAAAGGCATCCTCACTCATGGCCTTCCCATATATAGTAGCTTGAGCAATGAGGAACTCAGAAGGGAGACCTTGAATTCCACCTTTGGTAGTCATATGAGCACCAACCATAGATTCATCTATGTGCAACATGTCTGCTATCTCTTGTGAAGTAGGAATACTCTCCAAGCCACTAAACGACACCTGATCCAGAATAGGTATACCCACAAGATAAGCATACTCCTCAAGGGTAGGCAAAAGCTGGAAATCCGGAAACGTGAAGCAACGGTACAAGGGATCATAAAACTGCACCAATACACTCATCAATCCTTCATCCACCTGAGTGGTCAGAAGAGGAAGAAGCTTCCCGAAACCAGCCTTGAAACCCAAGGGATCTAATACATAAGATGTCAAATTCCTTAACTCTTTCAAGTCTGGTTGTCTGAAACTGTACTTCTTTGTATTCCTTCTTTGTCTTTCCATGTCTGAAAATTTTGCAAATAAACCCCCTTAAGTTCCTTGAAAATTTTCTTATTATTTTGATGATATGAATGCAAATGGGTGCATGAATGCATGAATGCAACAATCACACTCAAGGATCAAGCAAAGCACACCAAACAAAGGTCATGGGATGGATCATGTTATCCTTAATATCAACCATCCATTTTGGTGGATTATGGTTTACACCCAAGTTCCATTGGATACCTGAACGGATCAACCATGAATCAAGGGTTTATTATAAGTAACGAGCATGGAGTTTGGTTAAGAACCACCCAAAAGGGAGTGTACTAGGGTTTAAACCTGCCAAACATGTTCTACAAGAGGTTCCCATAGTCATCATCCCATCTTTCGGATATTATCGGAGAAACGACTACTCGTATTCCAAAAATATTCTCAAGAGAGACTCTTATGAGTGTAGTATCGCGTAACAATCGTATCAAATCTTACACTTGAACGACTTTCGCACTACATCCTAAAAATAGGCCAAGATGGGTTTGGTAAACTATGGTCCTTGGCTTCTAAGGTCTATATTGGAAAGAGTAATGTCTAACCACAACTTACTTGTGTGACATTATTGATCCCAACATGACCTCCACCAAGTGAATGGGCTTGCAAGTCAACTTGCTAAGGAATAACTTCACACAAGTCGACAAGACTATGCCATTCTCCAATCCTAAGTGCACTCGAGTTCGGGTATAGAACTCATCTCACAAAGATCACCAAGCACACAAGGAATTAATATTCAAGCAATTCAATCATTACATACAATACAGTAATCCCAAATTGCACAAAAATATGTCACAAAAAAATATACAATACAATACAACAAATATGAAAAAAAGGCAAAACCCACTAGGCGAATTATTTATCCCCAGCAGAGTCGCCATTTTCCTGTAGCGGGGTATTCGTTACCATTAGAGATATTGACTAAATCCAAGGTAAATCATACAAGTCGAGTCGCCACCGCACTTCTATTTATCCAAAGGAATGGTTAGAAAGCGAACAAAAACCTAAAAGTTTTATCGAATCAAAAACTAGTAAAAATGTCAGAGATCTGGGTAAGGGGGTTGGTTATGCAATGGGAAGGTATTAGACACCCAAAGCATCCTAGGTACTCCTAGGGAGCACTTTTCACATTTGTTGTAAGGTTGTTGTTTTTTTTTTTGTGAAAATTTATTTGTGCAAACATGATTGAAGGGATGAGAAAAGAATATACAAATTTATTTCCATTTTGTGTTTGAATGGATGAACCCATTGCCTACGTACCATCTTAAAAAAAGATTAGGATCAAAACCTCGTAGTTCGGGGTAAAAAAATTTAAAAAAAGTTGGTGAATTGATTGGTCCAAAAACCTTAAGGTCTTTTGTTATCAAAGGGAGAAAACTCAACCTAAAACCACAAATCCACCATGTGAGAATAGCTTCAACATGCTAGTGAGGGGGTTAACCCTATAATAAGCATGGAAGACTCATTGTCCATCACTAAGGATAAAGGTGAGTATTATATCTACCTCAAGGATAATTCAAACCTAATAGCTAATGGTTATAAAAAAAGGGTTTGATTAAGAAGGTGGCCATTGAAACCACAAAAAGTATTTGAATGGGTTATATTTACCAATTAAAAGTATTTACAAAAATATGGTTAAAGTGGATTAAAAGGTTCAATTCAGAATAAGTGTTATGAAAAATAAGTTTTGAAAATCAAAAGCATAAGGCTTAGGTTTCTAATGTTGAAAACAAAAGTTATTGTTTGCACAAAAAGTTTTGGCTTGGGTTAGAATGGGGAAAAAAAGGGTTAAATTCCTAAACATACAAGAGATAAGGGAAAAGAAAATAAAACCACATTAGGAGTTCCCCTCTTGAGATCATATTGATGATCCAAGTAGCTCCCATCCTTTTTGAATAAGCAGTCACAAACAAATATCTTAAGCCATTAAGCACAGGTAATCGGAATAAACCTCCAGGGGGTATCCCACAAATAAAGTGGAACACCAGGTCATCTCTGCAAGAGTCATGTGAGCCCTCACAAAAAAAACTCAACAAACAGGTTAGAGAAAAAAAATAGGGTAATCAAGGGTTGCCCCCAAATCAAAATGTAACCACATGAATCATGCCATTAAAATTCACAAAAAAGCTCACAAAAAGCAACCAAGGGCAGGAGGCATAAACCTCTTGTCAAACACATACATTAAAAGGGTATCAAAAAATTTCAGGTTGAAAGTATAAAGTAGTGGAAATAGGGCATACCTGATTGGGGAGGATCGATTGAAATTGAGTTGCACCCGTGAGGTTTGCAGAGCAATCTGAGGGTTTATATGAGAGGGAATTGGTTCTTTGCTGATGAGTTCCTTTCAGCCTCTGGAGGTTGCTCTGAACTCTGTTAGCTCTTCTCTCACTTTCTTTTTCCTGCCAGGGTAATAAGAATGGCCTCCTTTTGTTTCACTGAAACTCTGAATTTATAACCTGGGTTTTGTGGACCTGTGGGCTCAAATGAGAGAGGCCCAAGTTCAAAAAATGTTTTTTGTTATATTTTATTTATTTATTTATTATTTATTTTTTTTCTATTTTTTTATTTATTTTTTATTTTTTTGTTTTTTTTTTCTTTTCATTTTTTTTTCTTTTTTTTAGTAAACAAAAGTAAGAGAAACAATGATGTATAATTCAAGCATGTTTGGTGATCTCAAACCAATCACAAGGAGTCCCACCCAAAGGCAAAGGGAACCAAGATGCTCATGATCCTTGAGGGTATGCAAATGCAATGTTATGATGCCATGAGGGATCTTAGGGACAAAATTGGGGTCTTACACCCGCCTGAGGCATCTTTGAAAGATAAGAAGACTTTGAGAAGGTTAGCCGGTAATTTCTACTTGAATGGTGATGTACTGTACAAGATAAACGTCGACATGGTTTTGCTCAGATGCGTGGATAGACACGAAGCAGACTTGTTGATGATTGAAGTGCATGAAGGTTCCTTTGGAACTCATTCAAATGGACATGCAATGGCGAAGAAGATGTTGCGAGCAGGTTACTATTACCTGACAATGGAATCTGACTATTGCAAATTTTTGAAGAAATGCCACAAGTGTCAAATTTATGCTAATAAGATTCATGTTCCTCCGACACTTTTGAATGTTATCTCTTCCCCATGGCCCTTCTCCATGTGGGGAATTGATATGATTGGGATGATTGAGCCCAAAGCTTCGAATGGACATCGTTTCATTTTGGTGGCAATTGATTACTTCACAAAATGGGTTGAAGCGACATCGTATGCAAATGTGACTAAGCAAGTTGTTGTAAGGTTTATCAAGAATCAGATCATATGTCGTTATGGTGTGCCAAGTAAGATCATTACTGATAATGGATCGAACTTGAATAACAATATGGTGGAAGCTCTTTGCAAATACTTCAAGATTTCACATCACAATTCTTCTCCCTACAGACCCAAGATGTATGGGGTTGTTGAAGCTGCGAATAAGAACATCAAGAAGATTATCCAGAAGATGGTTGTTACTTACAAGGATTGGCATGAGATGCTCCCATTTGCTTTGCATGGGTATCGTACATCCGTCTGCACTTCAACAGGGGCAACCCCTTTCTCTCTTGTGTATGGTATGGAAGCAGTTCTCCCCATAGAGGTTGAGATTCCTTCGTTGAGTGTGCTCATGGAAGCCAAGTTGACTGAAGCTGAATGGTGTCAGACCAGGTTTGACCAGTTAAATTTAATTAAAGAGAAGAGATTAACTGCCATGTGTCATGGTCAGTTATATCAGCAGATGAAAAAGAAAGCTTTTGATAAGAAGGTCAAACCTCGTGTGTTCAGAGAAGGTGATCTTGTGCTCAAGAAGATTTTGACGTTCAAACCAGATTCCAGAGGAAAATGGACTCCCAATTATGAAGGCCCATATGTTGTTAAGAGAGCTTTTTTGGGCGGTGCCCTGATTCTTACAACTATGGATGGTGAAGAGTTCACTCGTCCTGTGAACACAGATGCAGTCAAGAAATACTTCGCCTAAAAAATAAAAGAACAGCTCGCTAAGTTGAAAACCCGAAAGGGCGGCTTAGGAAAAAATGAGCGTCTCGGTGGATTGAAAACCCGAAAGGGAGATCCAGGCAAAAATTAGAGACATAAAATAGAAAGAATTTCCCGATAAGTTGGGTACCCCACCTTGGGGCAACTTATGCAAAAATTAGGGATTATGGAAAGTAACTGCATCCTGCTGATCTTTAGTGTTTTTTTTGAAGACTTATTTGAGCATAAGGGTTGACATCGATTCATCTCCAATAGCGGTTAAGAGCACAGTGGATATCAAGATTTGATAGAAGGATTAAGGATCATTTGTATTCAATGTAACCCGTTTCCATGTAAATTACCATTTTCAACTTTGTAAAATCTATGGAGTCTTGTCATTTACAGACTACCATCCTAATAAATAAAGTTGAACTTTTATCCAATTGTTTATACTCTTATTTATTTCGGCCAATAGTTTTAAATTTTATGATGATCATTTTGAAATTAAATTTTTAAATCAAAATCAAGTTTTCTTTATAAAAACAAGAACTTTTCCAAAGCAAGTAACAGTAATATCAACAGCATTTCAGTGAGAAGCAAGTTCTTAAGTACGAAGCATCTGAGGTTCCCCAAGCAGTAACTCTTCGGGTATCTCTAGACATCAGTGTTGATTCATTTCCTCAGCAGAGTGTTGTTATCCCCAGCTAACGGATTCAGTTCCCCGGTGGAGTGTTTGATCCCCCAGTGGAGTTTCTTGCTGTTTCCCCAGCTGAGTTGGTTGATTCATATACTCTGTGGCGTATTGTTTTCCAGTGAAGTCTCCAAGATGTTTGTACATCCTAGTGGAGTTTATTTCTCCATTCCCAACAGAGTTTCGGCCTTCCCAGTGGAATTCGAATTTCCTCAGCAGGAACACCGTCATCAGAAGATGTGTTGATCTTTCCCCCAGTAGATCGCCCTGGTGTCCCCACCGATCGTCGTATCTTTACTCCCAGTCAGAGTTTCCTCCTAGTTTCGGAGCAGCTTTTGATTTAATCCCCAGTAGGGTTGTCTCCCATTTTTATGGTGTTGACCTAAAATTCCCTACAGATTGGGTGTTTTATCCTCAGTAGATCTCTTTCCCCAGCCAGGTTTGAGCCTTTGGGATGTTAATCTCTCTGTTCTCCAACAGTTTATCTCCATGATTTTGTGGATTGACCAAGGACTGTACAGGTGGTTCAATTTCTTTGCGACACCTCTGTATCCTTTGCGATCGTTTTGTCAGCATAATCACCATATATACATGTACATTCATATAAATTCATGTTTTACATATCCTGCATCTTCATATTTGATTTTTTTTGAGATTGTCATTCTCTTTTATGGCGGTACTGTATCCCCATACCAAATCTGGTGTTTGTCCTCCTTCAATTGTAGAGTGTCAGCCCCTAAGCAGAAAAGACTTTAACCTTTCTCTGTTTCCCCACTGAGTTTGTCTCCTCGTGGATGATTGTTATTTCAGTTTCCTCCCTAGCAAATTTTCTAGATAGAATTACTCTCCTTGAGTTATATCCTCATTGGGTTGAGTCTTGATTGATTGTTTCTTTGTAGCTCTTACCTAGATAGATACTTTGGTCCCTCTAAGAGTTTGTTACCCAGTAACTTGTAATATTCTTCTTGGTTGGTAGTTTGTTGCTTTTTGCCTAATACCCGACAAAAGTACCCTTTGGTCTCCTCAGTAGAATTCCCTGAAAGTATATACTTGATATGTTCATCTTAACCGGTGACAGATATCTTTCATTCCCTTGCGTGAGTTTACCCTTGATATGTTCACTTTAACCAGTGACAGATATTCTCATCTTTGGTAATCTACCCAGTAAAAAGGTAGTTATAATCCCTATTTTGTTCCTCAGAGAGTTAATCCTTGATATGTTCACTTTAACCAGTGACTGATTTTCTTCTCCTTGTGGTCTTCTACCCAGTAGCCGGTAGTTGTAAATCCTATTGTTCCCCTTTAGCGGAGTCTATCCCTGATATGTTCACTTTAACTAGTGACAGATTTTCTCTTCTTTGGTATTCTATCCAGTAACTGATAGATGTAATCCCTACTTTTGTTCCCCTTTTCAGAGTCTATCCTTGATTTGTTCACTTCAACCGGTGACGGATTTTCTCTTTGATTGGTCTTCTACCCAGTAACCAGTAGTTGTAAATCCTGCTTTGTCCCCTCGCAGAGTAAATCCTTGATATGTTCATCCTAACCGGTGACGAATTTTTCTTTTTGACGGTTTTCTATCCAGTTTTCGATAGATGTAATTTCCCATTTTGTTGTTCAGTTGGTATATCCTTGATACGTTCATCCTAATCGATAACGGGTATCCTCCTTGACATCCCTAGGCAAGTCTATCCTTGATATGTTCATCTTAATCGACGACGGATTTTCTTCCTTGTCGAGTTTATCCTTGATATGTTCATCCTAATCGATGATGGATAATCTCACCTTTGGTCTTCTGCCCAGTAACCGGTAGTTGTAAATCTTATTTCCTGCAATTTACCCCAGCAAGGTTATTCTTACCCAGTAACCGGTAGTGAATATTCCTCCTGGCTTTTCCTCAGCGAGTCATCCTTGATATGTTCATCTTAACCGGTGACGGATGTTCGCCCTGTCAGATTTTTATTATCTCCTTACCCAGTAACAGGTAATAGATACTAAACTTCTGCTCCTCCTGTGTTGAAATTTTATTTTATTCAGATCATACTTGTATATTATCATTTTTTTCTAACCAAAATATCAAAAAATATGTCTTTTGCATTTACCTAAATTTTTTGTAGGAAGGACATGATTCCATTAATTCATCAAGATCACATCTCGGGTTTGAGACCCTCATGAACAAAGAGCATAACCAAGAATTGATTCAAGAATGGTCATGAACATCATATATGAGTCCTAATGTTCTCTACATGTTATATTGATCAAGTTTGCTTCATGAGTTTGAGGGTGATTTGCCTTGGAAACCCTAGTTTGACTAGGTATTTTGAGTAACTTCTCCAACAAGATATCTCACCAATTGATCAAACTTCTCAAGGTACATTTAAAATTTCATCATCTTATGCATATATGATCTACCATGAGCCAAGAAAGTCAAAAGAATTGGAAATTAGCAAGTTGGTTGATGGTGGTTGGCCAGATGAATTTATTTGATCAAAATTGGGTCTCCCTAGACCCTATCTCCTACTATTTTCACCATATGAAAATGATTCCAAGAGAAAACTTACTCTAAATGACATTATAAACAACTTTCATGTTGAGACCTAGAGCTAGTTTTGCTTGAAAAATCATTTTCTATGTTGAAACATTATAGGTCATTTTGTCTAAACCCTAATTTGAAAGTCAACTTCCTAAGGCCATAACTTGCTCAATTTTTATGATATGAGAGATTTCCAAGTTGCAAAATCAAATTCAATGTGTCTAATTCAACTTTTATGTTTGGAGTGGGAGCTAATTCAACTTCTTTGAACATGTGATATAAGACTACATTATAGGTCACTTTTGACCTATACCATTGATCAAGTGATTTTTCCAAACTTCAAAAATGAATAACTCTATCATTTCAAATCCAAATGACATGAAATTGGTGACCATTTTGAAAGTCTTTGAGAAATCTGCAACTTTGATGAAGACACTTTTCTCATTTTAAGCTCCTATAAAAAGTTAAGGAAGGTGGAATTGAGACATATGGCTTGACACTTAAAAAAAATTTGATATGTCAAATTTTTCCAAACTTCCACCTCAAATATCTCCAAGTTCCAAGATCCAAATGAAAAAGTGTTCAACATCAAACTTGTTCCTCTTGATCTCACCTTTCCAAAGAAATCAAATTCATTCATTTTGGATGAGAAATGCATAGGTTGCGCATGGCTTAAACAGGTTGATATCATTTGGCATGGATCAATATTCAAGTGACAATGCACATGTATCTTGCAATCCAATCCATCTCCAAGGCATCTGATCATTCATTTGGACTTTGAAGCTATCATTTCATGGGCCTATGCGCGCCCATGCACCATGCTTTCATCATTTTGCCAAAATTGGAAAGTGAAAAGGGTGTGCAAATATCACATGGATTTGGCTATATATACAGCTGCATTTGCTCATAATTAAGACACACCTTACGCCAAATTTGAATCCCCATTGAAAACCCTTCACATTAAGAGGATAACCCTGATAAATTCATTTGAATTTGAGCTTGAATCTCTACTATTTTGGAATTCAATTCCCCAGGAATCCATTGCTTCTAAGCCTTTCCATTCCTCTTTTGCAAGCAATTGAAGTGAAGCCAAGCACGATTCAGATCAAGATCTAGCAAGCTCATACCTCCATTTAAGGTAATTTGCAGAAAATTTAAACTCTTCGATTCTCCTTGATTCCTACTCAGTTCCATTGATTCTTGTGTTGTCTGAAGTCCTACCAATGTAGGAAAGAAGTATGAGTTGCTTTGAGGTTAAATCGAAGCAACTAAGATCATGAACCTCATTTTTCAATTCCACATATCTATCAATATAGTTGGAATTGGAAGAATTGGAGGTGATATTCGTGCTCAGTGATGTTTTCTCTTTAAAATCAGGTCCCTGTTTGGAATTTTGGTGATGGTTCATGTTGACCAGTCCGGTGATGATGTGTCTTTGGTCTAAACCGTGTGATCCAACTTCCATGTTTTAATCTTAGCCGTGCATTGTGATTACTCATGTTACAACGTTGTTGACTAGGACATTGGTGGAAAGCGCATTGTGGATCATCAGATCTGTCACCTTAATTAATGAGGGAGATCTTATGGTCCACGTAGTTTAGCATTTTCTGAATTTCCATTTAATTCCATTTTCTTCAATAATTCATAATAAATTTAATATTGATCCAAAAAATATGGGACTTTCACCAAAAAAATTCAAATATTTTTCTCTTTCATATTCTGAATTAACATTATTTTTTGGATCATCATTAATATTTTTCATGAATTAATTGATTTTTCATTTGTTTTTAATTGTTTAAAAATATTTTAAAATGTCCAAAAATTATGAAATTTTTTCTCCAAGGTCCTTTGACCTTGTTTGACCTATGATAAATCTCATGGCTATTTATTTGGTGTTTTGATGAGATTTTAGGATTTGGATCAAACATATTTGAATTTAATGCATTATTTTAATATTTTTAATTGAATAAATGCCATTTAAGTTGTGTTGATCATTTGTATTGACTTGTTTGAGTTTGATTGTTTGTTGTTGGACCTTGGTCAAGGTTGAGTTGACTTTGTCAAGTTAATATTATCGGATTTAGGGGATTGATGGAATGTACATTCCATCTCCCAAAATGAATGAATAATATTAATTTGGTAAAAGTCCTCCTTTGACCAATTTGTGATCTCATTCATCCCTTTCCCTCTTCATCTAATTCTCCTTCTTTATCCATTCATTTTCAATTGGCTAATGACATCTCAAAATCCTAATGCTAGTTGATTGAAAGTTTAACATGAGTATGGATGAGATTAGGCCACACCTTTTGCATTATTTTGTGTGTGGTATGTTTAATGAGCATAGTTCTTAATACTATGTCTCCAACATGCATTAACACCAAAAGTTTATTGCCCCACCTTAAATAGTTTTGACTTATACATAAGTCCAATTACGATTGTTTAACATAGCGCAAAAATTTGTGACACAAAAGGCATAAGCATTCTAGTTAGTGAGATTGTAAGTCTCCCCTCTTCCATGGTATTGTGTGGAAACTTGGCATTCTTTCCTTCCTTTGGAAGATGTTTTGGTTCAAGGATCCATGCTTGTGGCAATTGGGTTGAGTGTTCTCCAAAGAATGTCTTCAAATCAAAAAGTAAAATAAAACTAACTACTAACTTACTAACCATTATATTTTAATTTCAAGTCTTTACCTTTATGCAATTTACTTTTAGCACTTTATTGACATACTTGTCTTTTGGATTGCTCTCATTTGGTCAGATCTTTTCAACTTTAAACTTTTAAATTCTTGTATATAGGGTAGTCTCTCAATCTTCTCCCTATTTCTTTAATTTCAAAATCTCTCCCTCCATTTTCAAAATATTCTTTGTGTGAATTACTTTTGTTCTAAACTTTGACCACTTTTACAAAAGGTAGAAACTTTGGCCTTATGCCATTGCATTTTCAAACTCATTTTCTTAAATCAAACTTGTAAATGAACTTAACTATACTTGACTTAAACTTTCAAAAAGCCAAAAAGAACTAACTCATTCAAACCATTTTAGGCCCTTGTGCCCTTCAAACTTAAATTCTGTTAAAAACCAACACACTTATTTTGAAATTTCTAGCACGAACTACGAGGTTTTGATCCCTCATTTTTAAGTTGGTATGTAGGCACGAGACCGAAGGTCTTGTCAAACACAAAAATATAATTAATGAATTCTTTTCTCATCCCTCCACTCCATTTGTTTGTAAACATCACTTTGTACAAAATACATATGCACACAAAAAGGGCTCCCTAGGAGTACCTAGGACACTTTGGGTGCTAACACCTTCCCTCTGTGTAACCAACCCCCTTACCTGTGATATCTAACTTTTATTAGTTTTTATTTGAAAACTTCTTACTATTTGGGTTTTTGTTCGTACTTTTTACTTTTTCCCTTGGAAACAATAAAAGCGCGGTGGCGACTCTTGTTAATTGATCTCTGGCTTGTCAATAGCTTAATGATCATGAATTTCCCGCTACAATTTGTTGATCTCTCTATTCTCCAGCATTTGTCTCCTTCTTTTTGTGGATTGACCGAGGATTGTATCGATGATTCAATTTCTTTGCGACACCTTTGTATCCTTTGTGATCGTTTTGTCAGCATAATCATCATATATACATATACACATACATTCATTTAATTTCAGAATTTGCATATTTGCATCGTAATATTTGATCGATCTTATTTTTGAGATTCTCATATCTGTTTGGTGGTACTTTATCCCCATACAAATTTCGGTGTCTGTCCTCCCTCAATTGTAGAACGTCAGCCCCTTAGGCAGAAAGACTTTAACCCTTTCTCCTCTTCCCCACTAAGTTTGTTTCCTCGTGGATGATTATTATTTCAGTTTCCTTTCCAGTTGTTTATCTTGATAGAATCACTCCTCTTGAGTTATATCCTCATTGGTTTGAGTTTTGATTGATTGTTTCTTTCTAGCTCTTACCTAGATAGATGCTTCGAGTCTCATAAGAGTTATTGCCCAGTAACTGGTAATATTCTTCTTAGTTTGTTACTTCTTGCCAAATACCCGGCAAAAGTACCCCTGTTTTTTCTCCTCATAAGAGTTCCCAGTGGATCTATTCCCTAGAAAGTGTATCCTTTATATGTTCACCCTAACCGGTGATGGATATCTTTCTCTCCCCTGCCTGAGTTTATCCTTGATATGTTCATCCTAACCGATGACGGATATTCTCACCTTTGGTATTTTACCCAGTAAAAAGGTAGTTGTAATCCCTATTCTTGTTTCCTAGAGAGTTAATCCTTGATATGTTCATCCTAACCGATGTCGGGTTTCCTTCTCTTTGCGGTCTTCTACCCAGTAACCGGTAGTTGTAAATCCTGCTTTTTTCCCCTTCGCGGAGTTAATCCTTGACATGTTCACCTTAACCGGTGACGTATTTTCTCTTTGATGGTATTCTATCCAGTAACCGATAGATGTAATTCATATTTTCTCCCCTATAAGAGTCTATCCTTGATATGTTCATCCTAACCGGTGACGGATTTTCTCTTTGATGGTCTTCTATCCAGCATTCGGTAGATGTAATTCCTACTTTTTGTTCAGTTGGTTTATCCTTGTTATGTTCATCTTAACTGATGACGAGTATCCTCCTTGACATTTCTAGGCAAGTCTATCCTTGATATGTTCATCTTAACCGATGACGGATTTTCTTCCCTATTGAGTTTATCCTTGATATGTTCATCCTAACCGATGACAGATACTCTCACCTTTGGTCTTCTGCCCAGTAACATGGTAGTTGTAAATCCTATTTTCTACAGTTTTCCCCAGCAAGTCTATTCTTACCTAGTAACTGATAATGAATACTCCCTCCTATGGGTTCTCAGCGAGTCATCCTTGATATGTTCATCCTAACCGGTGGCGGATGTTCTCTCTGTCAGATTTTTATTATCTCCTTACCCAGTAATAGGTAGTAGATAATAGATTTCTACTACCTCCTGTGGTGAAGTTTATTTCTTCCCCAGTCGAGTTGAGTGCACTTTTCTTTAGTGAAATCGCTTTTCCTGCATGATTCAAGTATTTCAGTTTAACCCTGACTTACTCGTATCCCCTGCAGATGTTGTTGTTTCCCTGGCTGAGTCTTTCTATGTTTGTATGGAATTCCTCGAGTCCCCCAGTAGTTTCTAGTCGTACGCTGGCCTACGCATAACTCCTTTATCCCCTAGAGTCTTTGTCTCCCTAGTAGGTTTTCCTTACGGAATGCATTATACTTCTGTGGAATTTCGGTCTCTCTGATTTCTTTTCCTTTGTGGCAATATTTACCCACAAAGAATTTACTTTTACATTCATATCATATGCATCATGAGGTCTCTTAGGGACCAAAATTTGTTTATATATGTTGTTATTTAAGCCCATTCTACTAAGTTGACATGAAGATTTTAACCTTCGCCTCCTCAGTTAGAATGTCCTTAAATAGGGGCAGCTGTAAGACCCCAATTTTGTTCTTAAGATCCCTCATGCATTTTCATCATAAGCATTAGCATTGGGACCATACCTTGGCATCCTCCTTACCCCTCTTTCATTGGGTTTGTTTTGAGAGAGATCACCAAGCTCCATATGATTGTATCATATTTGTATATTATCATTTTACTAACCAAAATACCAAAAAATATGTCTTTGCATTTGCCTAACTCTTTTGTAGGTAGGGCATGATCCCCATTGATCTATCAAGTTCATATCTAGGGTTTGAGACCCTCATGAAAAAGAGCACAACCATGAATTGATCCAAGAATGGTTATGAGCATCATATATGAGTCCCATTGATCTCTACATGTTATATTGATCAAGTTTTCTTCAAGAGTTTGAGGGTGATTTGCCTTGGAAACCCTAGTTTGACTGGGTATCTTGAGTAACTTCTCCAACAAGCTATCTCACCAATTGATCCAATTCCTTAAGGGACACTTCAAAATTCATCATCTTATGTATATATGATCTACCATGAGCCAAAAAAGTCCAAAGAATTGAAGGTTAGCAAGTTGGTTGATGGTGGTTGGCCAGATGAATTCATCTGATCAAAACTGGGTCTCCCTAGACCCTATCTCCTACAATTTTCACCATATGAAAATGATTCCAAGAGAAAAGTTACTTTAAATGACATTCCAAACAACTTTAATCTTGAGACCTAGAGCTATTTTTTTTTAAAATCATTTTCTATGTTGAAACATTATAGGCCATTTTGTCTAAACCCTAATTTGAAAGTCAACTTCCCAAGGCCATAACTTGCTCAATTTTTATGAGATGAAAAATTTCCAAGTTGCAAAATCAAATTCAAGATGACTACTTCAACTTTGATGTTTGGAGTGAAAGTTAATTCAACTTTTTTGAGCATGTGATATGAGGTTACATTATAGGTCATTTTTTACCTATACCATTGAACAAGTGATTTTTCCAAACTTCAAAAATTCATAACTTTATCATTACAAATCCAAATGGAATTAAATTGGTGAGCATTTTGAAGGTATTGGAAATAGCTACAACTTTGATGAAGACATGTTTTTAGTTTGAAGCTCACATAAAAAGTTAAGCAAGGTGGAATATTGAGATATATGGCTTGACACTTAGAAACATTTTCAACATGTTGAAATTTCCAAACTTCCACCTCAAAATTCTCCAAGTTCCAAGTTCCAAATTAAAATGTGTTGAACATAAAACTTGTTCCCCTTGATCCAAGCTTTCCAAAGAACCCAAGTTTATGCATTTTGGATGAGGTTTGCTAGGTATGCACATGGCTTTAACAAAGCTGCATCTTTGGCAAGAATCAAGCTTCAAAATTTCAGTTCACTTTGCCTTGCCAATCAAGCTTCCATTCAGACTTCATTTGGATTGATTTTGGACCTTTTTGCATTGCATCATGGGCCTGCACATGCCCATATACTCATGCCGTCAACATTGCTAAATTTGGACAAAATTTGAAGTGTGCAAATATCATTCATTCATGCTATAAATACATGCCCTGTGTGCTCATTTGAATGACACCTTGCGCGCCAGCTTTGCCCCTTGTTGAAACCCTCACATTCTAAAGGAAAACTTCATAAATTTCAGCTTGAAATTTGAGTTTGAATCTCAATTGTTGGAGATTCAAAAACTCCAGGATCCAAAGCCTTGCAACCTCATCAATCACTTACTGATAGCTTCTCAAGTGTGATCAGATCATGTTTGGAGCAAGCAACATCAAGAATTGCATAGCATTGAAGGTAATTTTCAAAAAACTTCATCTCTTCGATTCTCTCTTAATTCTACTCAATTCTCTTAGATCTTTGGTTGTCTGAAGTCCTACCAATATAGGAAAGAAGATTGAGTTGCTTAGAGGTCAAATCGAAGCAACTCAGTTGACACACCACAAAATTTAACTCCTCATATATTTTTATATATTTGGAGTTAGTTGAAATTGAGGTCAGATTCTTGCTCTACATCATTTTTTCTTTCAGATCATGTCCTCCTTTTTTATTTTGGTGATGGTTGAAGGTGGACCCGTCCGGTGAGGTCCACCGGAGAAGAAGACCGGAGCTACAACTCCGGCCGTGTGTTGGCAAGTCTCCAACCATATGATCCATTTAAATTGATCTAATCTCACGCGTTGGTTCTGATTACCATTCATGTGGCGCATTGACTCAAGTCCACGATGGAAAGCACGTTGAGGACCACTTGATATGCCACCTCAATTAATGAGGGAAATCAAGTGGTCCACGTTTTTTCATTATTTGAATTTCATTTTAATTGTTTTTTTTCGTTAATTCATATTAATTTTAATATTGATACAAAAAATATGAGAGTTTCACCAAAAAAATTCAAAATTTTTCCTCTTTCATATTCTGAATTAAAAATTATTTTTGGATCATTATTAATATTTTTCATGATTTAATTGATTTTGCATTTATTTTTAATTGTTTAAAAATACTTTTAAGTCTTTAAAAATTTTGAAATTTTTTCTCCAAGGTCCTTTGACCTTGTTTGACCTATGATAAATCGCATGGCCATTTATTTGGTGTTTTGATGAGGTTTTAGGAATTCGACAAACCATATTTAATTTAAATGTCTTATTTTAGTATTTTTAATTTGAATAAATGCCAAATAATTTTGTTGACCAATTGTGATGACTTGTTTGTGTTTGACTCTTGTAGTTGGGCCTTGGTCAAGGTTGATTTGACTTTGTCAAGTTAATATCATTGGATTAGGGGATTGATGGAATGTACGTTCCATCTTCCCAAATTAATATATGATATTAATTTGGTAAAAATCCTCCTTTGACCAATTTGAGTTTTGATCCATTCCCCTCCCTCTTCATCTCATTCCCCTTCTTTATGCATTCATCTCATTTGGTCTATGATATCTCAAAGTCCTAAAGCTAGTTGATTGAGAAATTAACATGAGTATCGATGAGATTAGGCCACCTCTTTTGCATATTCTTTTTGTGTGTGGTATGTTTCATGAGCATAGTCCATTATAATATGTCTCTAACATGCACTAACACCAAAATTCTATAGCTCGGCCTCAAATAGTTGTGACTTCTACATAAGTCCAATTACGATTACTTAACATAACGCTAAATTTGTGACATAAAAGGCATAGCATTCTAGTTAGTGAGATTGTAAGTCTCCCCTCTTTCATGGTATTGTGTGGAAACTTGGTCTTTTTTCCTTCCTTTGAAAGATGTCTTGGCTCAAGGATTCATGCTTGTGATAAGCGGGTTGAGTGTTCTCCAAAGAATGTCTTAAAATGAAAAGCAAAAGCAAAACAATACTAACTTTTAACTCATTAATAACTAAATTTTAATTTCAAGCCATTTACTTTAATGTCATTTAATTCTAGCCTTTATTCATTTTCCATTGTTCATATCATTCTAATTGTTTATGTTAATATAATTTTCCCTTTGTCCACTTGGACCATATGGTGTGATATTTCTTGTTTGTATATAATTTTCTTGTTTGTGTGGTCTTTGAACAATAATGTACGTAATAACAACAAAAACCCTAAAAACCTTTTGTGTGGACTGTTGGCTTGATCTTGGACAAATTGACCTAGAACTTAGGCAACATTCCTATGCTAAAGGACTTGGCCAATGCCAACTTATTGAGAAACCAAGTGCTTGTTATTTGAAACTTCATCTGATACATCATTCAAGATCCCTATGAGTTCATATGCAACATGATCATTGTGAAGTTGTTATTTTGGACCTGTGACTTTGAACCAGTGACTTGTGGAATTCATCTGTTACATGGGCTAATTTGAAGAAGATCATGGAGTGGCTAAAGCTTGGATGGGGCTATCTTTATTTGATGCCTTTTCTCTTCAAGAGAATTAAATGGTGATTTGTGTGTTGCTTGTTTCTAAATGTCCAAGGGAATTCTGGGTTTCTATTGACATTCTTGTCTATTGGATTACTACCAATTTGGTTAGATCCATTCAACTCTCAACTTTTAATTTTGTGCATAAGATTAGTCTATTCATCTTCTCCCCATTTCTTTAATTTCAAAATCTCTCCCTCCCTTTTCAAAATCTTCTTTGATTGAAATTATTTTGTCCTAAACTTTGACCATTTTGCAAAAAGATAGAAACTTTGGCGTTATGCCATTGCATTTTCAAACTTCTTTTTCTTAAATCAAATTTGTAAATAAACTTAACTATACTTGACTTAAACTTTCAAAAAGCCAAAAAGAACTAACTCATTCAAATTATTTTTAGGCCTTTGTGCCTCTCAAACTAAATTTTTATTAAAAGCAATGCATCCACTTTGAAATTTGTATCACGAACTACGAGGTTATGATCCCTCATTTTTATGTTGGTACGTAGGCACAAGTCCGAAGGGCTTGTCGAACACAAAAATATAATTAATGACTTCTTTTCTCATCCCCCCATTCTATTTGTTAGTAAACATCATTTTGTACAAAATACATATGCACACAAAAAGGGCTCCCTAGGAGTACCTAGGACACTTTGGGTGCTAACACCTTCCCTTTGTGTAACCAACCCCCTTACCTATAATCTCTGACATTTTATCAGTTTTGATTTTAAAACTTCTTACTTTTGGGTTTTGTTCGTACTTTTTCCCTTTTCCCTTGGAAACAATAAAAGCACAGTGGCGACTCTTGTTATTTGATCTCTAGCTTACCCATAGCTTGATGATCATGAATTTACCGCTACAACTACCAAAATACCTTGCGAACTCTAGACTGGGCGAAAGCCTAGTCTAAAATATTTTCATGTGTAGGGATGTACAGCTGACGCAAGGCCTTATAGGTTAAATAAAAAGAAATTGGACTCCCAAACAATGAGTAACTACTTTATTGGTTATTCTGAAAGATCTAGGGGCTACGAATTTTACAATCCCAAATTAAATTCAACGTTTGAGATGGGAGGAATCACATTCTTTGAGGATATTGAGTTTGGAGGGAAGAATAAGGTTATAGACTTTGTCTTATATAAAGAATTGGTAACAATTCCAGAACCAATTCATATAGTTGTTTTTTATCAAGCAATTATGGAACCTCCACAAGACATTGTTGAAATTCCTCCAGCTCAAGATGATTCGGTAATTCATGAAGAACAAACTCAAGATCATCAAGAACAAGTGTTACAAAAACCAATACCTTTGCGGAGATACACTAGAGAAAGGATAAATATTATTCCAGATGATTACATAGTCTTTCTCCAAGAACATAAGGAAAATAATGGTATGATGGAAGATGATCCAATCAACTTTCGTCAAGTCATGAAGGATTCCAACTCATAAAAGTGGATTGAATCAATGAAAGAGGAGTATAAGTCCATGCAAGACAATAAAGTTTGGGAACTTATCCCATTACCAAAAGGTGTGGAACCCATTGGTTACAAATGGATTTTTAAGACCAAACGATATTCTAATGGTAATATGGCGAAGTATAAAACTCGTCTTGTGGCTAAGGGTTATACTCAAAAGAAAGGGATTGACTTTAAAGAGTCTTTCTCTCTAGTTTCATCGAAAGACTCTTTTAGGACAATCATGGATCTTGTTGCACATTATGATATGGAACTCCATCCAATGGATGTCAAGACGACATTCCTCAATAGAAACATTGATGAAATGATCTATATGGTGCAACTAGAAAACTTTGTGTTAGGAGACTCGAAGAATATGGTTTACAAATTAACAAAATCCATTTATGGACTAAAACAAGCATATCATCAATGGTATCACAAGTTTCATGAACTAATTCTCTCATTTGGTTTTGAGGCGAATCTTGTTGAAGATTGTGTGTATCACGAATTCAATGGGAGTAAGTACATTTTTCTGGTCCTATATGTTGATGACATATTGCTTTCCTCCAATGATATAGGCATGATGCATTAAACCAAGAAATTTCTATCAAGAACATCCGAAATGAAAGATCTTGGTGATGCCTCTTTTGTATTAGGAATTCAAATACATCGAGACCGATCTCGAGGTATTCTAGGATTATCACAAGGGAGCTATATCGAAAAGGTACAAAGTGGACAAATTTCTATAGAACACTTAGGGACAAACTCATGTTAGACGATATGCTTAGATCTATAGGGGGTCAATAGATCCCAAGTCAAAAACTTTGACAAAAAATAGTCTTGAAAAATTTATGGTGCCGAAGAAAGTTAAAATATCCTGGATCAAAATCGTCTAACTGAACCCGCTATCAAAAAGCTCGGATATACGTAGTACTAACAACAATACGATAATGATTCACAAATCGATCAAACAGAACTAATCACAACTAGTTGAATGCAAAGTAATATGGAAAGTCTACTTCCAATCAAAATTCACACAAAAAATCAATTGATACAATTTGTCGAACACTTAGTGTGAAATCACTACTGTTTGGAATTTTATGTGGTATTGTTGATATTAAACACCAATCACAACCTAAGGAATTGTGATCAACTTAACAACACCAATTTCAAAACATAATAAAAATTTATTATCCAAACAATTTGATCAAATGATTGATGAAATCGACAATTTGCAAACCAAAAATAAAAGAGAGATAGATAGAGATAGAGAATACACAAGGATTTGTGTAGGCAATAACCCAATTAACCTCACTATGGGTACAACTTCCCTCAACTCGAATTTCAATTGAGATAGTATAATATATCTTATTATGCAAATGTATGAATACAAGAGAGATGTAGCAATGCAACCCTACAAGCCCTATGTTTGATGTTGATTCTAACACCTTTTATTCCCTTGATCAAGTAACCAACAATGTCGCTTCGATTCGCCATCTCACACTACTTCTTTTCAAGAAACCCATTCTTCTTTAAAGCTTTCACTCGATCGAATCCCAAATGTGCACTTGTTAAAACCCAATATTTACCAATGTGATCCACCGTCCCACGCTATTCCTTTGCAAGAATCTCTCGTTCTTCAAAGACTTCACTCGATCGGATCCGAATTGCGTAATCTTGTCCAAAACCTTCAAACCCTAAAATATCTTGAAGGAAAACCCCAACTCGGTTTTCTGAATTGAATCCCTCAAAGTTCTCAACCAAATTTACAGTACAATCAACCTAAATTTGACGTTATCAACCCTAATCTAGACAGAATCCAATCAAAAAATGATTATGTGTATCTTGATTGTGTGTATGCATGGAAAAAGGTTGAAGAAGATGAGAATGCTTTAAATCCTTGTTTCAAATAGGTTTTACACTCTAGAAACCCTACTTAAAAATGATGCATGTATGAAGTATTTATTGTAGGAGAAGAGCGATCCCAAATGCAGCGGAATTAAAAAAATTCTCCTTTAGTGATCCTTACGAATGGGCATGATCATTGATAGAATCGTTACCTCTTATGGTGATTGTAACCTTTGATGCAGATCTACGGAGCGATCACGAACGTTGAACGATGACAACGCCTCTACTCAGTCCACATGAACGGATTCCTTCACTCTGAGTGCTAACTTCTACGAATGAAGGCTTTGAGTGAGAGAGAGAGAGAAACGAAATTGCAATTGCACAAATGCTTCTGCACAAGGGTTCTATTTATAGAACCACTTGTGTGGGCTACAAACTAAAAAGCCCACTTAAGTGTATGTGGCCCATATCTTATAATATGCCAAAATCACTTAAGCGTGTGGTACCTTACCATATTCCGTATTCTACTTAAGTACATCATACCTTACGATGTTCTACAATTCACAAGGTGATCACTTTGGAACATGTAGCCACGGAGCTTCAACTGGCTGACATATTTACAAAGGCTCTGGATGCTGCTCAGTTTGAAAACTGAAGGAGCAAACTGGGAATATGTCTCTCTGAGACCTTATAACAACCACTGATGTTTGGGATAAATTGTTTGATATCTCTGCCTATTAAACAATTTGTACTAGGCTATGATTGGTCACCAGATCATAGCTATGCTACCTGCAACAAGGGTGGTTACAGGAGGGTAAGGAGACACCCTACTGTGAGAAGGCCAATGTATCTGCAGGAGTTCAAGGATGCTGTTCATGCAGGAGTGGTTCTGGATGTCAGAAACAACATCATGGCATCTGATATGGTGGTACCTACTGTAAAGCAAAAGTGGGTGATTACTTGATCAAAGCTGTGAAGCAAGATCAAGTGGATGGTAACTTGGTTGAAACTGTGAAGTAAAACCAAGTCTGTAACTCTGTCGTTATTCTCTGGTTATGTTGTTGGCTTTGGCAACATTTTTGACAAAAAGGGGGAGTAACCCCTGAACAAACAGAGTGGGTGTCTCTATAATAGACACTCAGGACGACAGATTCCTCCCCTGCAGCAAGTGTGTGTGAAGTTTTTATTTAACTTCCATGTGTGTGAGTGTGCTGCCACTCTGAGTGTATTAGCTAGTATTATTTCCTGCTAGGTGTGTGATTCCGCTGCCATGAACTCTGTTATGGGGATCAAAGTGTTTTAGCCAAAAATTTGCCAAAGGGGGAGTTTGTAGGTGTTTAATTGGCTGCATTATATGGTAAAACACTAGATGGTTACTAATGTTTTGACTGATGTCATGACATGTAGGTGTGACTACATTGTAGTTACTGCAGGACTAGCTAACACGGGATTTATTGAATGTCAAACTGGATGCTGTGACATTCATACCTGTCAACAGATACTAAGGAATAGAACAGCAGGTGTTCTGTTAGAACTTAGTATTTATTTCCAGTCTGGTTATCAAGGAAAGACCAGACCTGGCATAAGGCCTACTGACTGAATGTCAAACTGGATGTTATGACATTCATCATTGACAGCAGCTGCTGAAGATTAGACAGAGTGGTGTTCTGCTATACTTCAGCATGTAACTTAGTTTGTTCTTCAAAAGAATAACAGAACTAACTTAAGGCCAATTGTGTAAATGTTAAGTTGGACACTTTGACATTTATTAATGTAAGCTTTCACTGTAGTATGGTCATTTTGATCATGTACAGGTCAGCAAAATTGTACAGTCTGTTTTCTGGAAAAACAGACTCAGCATATGGACCTTGATGTCAAGCTGAATGTCGTGACATTCATGCCTGACAGCATATGCTATATTGTAGGTTGTTCAGTTTTCTGTTTCAGCTTTTTCTCATGCTATTCTTCAGGAAGTCAACAGCTTAGAGAAAAACCAGGAAATCAACAACCAATCTACATTCAATGAACCTAACAAATAGCCTATTTGTTAGTAACCTAAATGTTGAATTTATGGGAACTTGTGTGACCTTAAATTCATGAGAATACAGGTGCAAAAGCCCAGGATACTGCAATATAAAAGGAAGGCGTTCCTTCATTCAGTTTCAGGGATTTTGAGGCGTGAAGGTTTTGTGTGTCCATCATACTTCACTGCTGTATTTTTGTGAGTCTTGTATTAGACGTATCTTGTAAGCCAAGCCATTATCCAGTAGATGATAGCTTTGGCATAGGGTGTTCATTGAGTTGTAAGTGTTGTGTCACTCAAAGCTTTTAAGCGTGAGTGCTGTGTATCTTGATTAAAGTTGTGAAGCACAATCAAGAGTTGTTTGAAGTGTGACTTCAACTTGTCTTTAATATTGTTTAAAGATAGTAATCACTGAGGTGATTGAGGGGGAGTGAGTAGGAACTCTGATCTTAGGTTAAGATTGAAATTGCATTGGGTAGGGATTAAGTGATAAGTTGTAAACGGGTGAGTTTAGCTTTGAATTGATACTACTAATAGTGGATTTCCTCCCTGGCTTGGTAGCCCCCAGATGTAGGTCATGTTGGACTGAACTGGGTGAACAATTACTTGTGTTATTTACTGCACTTACTGTTAAGTTCTGCATAATCCCTGTCTGTGCAGAATTGGATGTCATAACAACCAGTGTGACATCCAAAGTCTGATAACTAGAATTTCAATTGGCATCAGAGCAGGCACCCTGCCTGTGAATTTCTGGGTGAGATCTACGGAAGTTACTTTCTAGTACCATGGACAAGGATTTAGGACACTCAAACAGACCACCCATGTTGGATGGATCTAATTATGATGACTGGAAGCCTCGTATGATAGCCTTCTTAAGGTCTCTAGACAGCAAAGTCTGGAGAGCTGTCAACAAAGGATGGGAACATCCAATGAGGACAGGTGAAGATGGAGTCAGTGTGCAGATTCCAAAAGAAGAATGGGATAAGGAGCAAGAGGCATTAGCTCTTGGAAATTCCAAGGCCTTGAATGCATTGTTCAATGGAATCAGCAAGAACATCTTCAGGCTGGTACACCACTGTGAACTAGCTAAGGAAGTTTGGGATACCCTCAAGGTAACTCATGAAGGTACGTCCAACGTGAAGATGTCCAAACTTCAGATGCTGACCACCAAGTTTGAAAATCTGAGGATGAAAGAGGATGAGACTATTCATGACTTTCACATGAATATTCTTGAAATTGCAAACACCTCTGGTGGACTAGGTGAGAAAATGGCTGAAGAGAAACTTGTAAGAAAGATTCTCAGGTCCTTGCCTAAGAGATTTGCTATGAAGGTCACAGCCATAGAGGAGGCGCAGGACATCTGCAACATGAAGGTAGATGAACTCATTGGTTCCCTCCAAACCTTTGAAATGGGCTTGGGTGAGTATGCTGAGAAGAAGAACAAAAGCATAGCTTTTGTATCTAATGCTGAAGAGGAGTCAGAAGCAGGATATACTGGAGGTGATGAAAGTATATCAGAAGCCTTAGCCATGCTTGGGAGACAGTTCAACAAGTTCGTGAAGAAGATTGATCAAAGAGGTAGACCAAATGTCAAGAACATCCCGTCTGACATTAAGAAAAGATCAACTTCTGATGAGAAGTTCAATCACGGCAAGGGAATCCAGTGTCATGGTTGTGAAGGGTATGGACACGTCAGAGCTGAATGCCCTACTTACCTCAAATTGCAAAATAAGGGGTTAGCTATCACATGGTCTGAAGGAGACTCTGAAAGTGAATCTGAAGGAGAATCAGCCAAACATGTCACTGCACTAATCAGTGTTTGTGCCTCTAAAGATGACTCAAGTGCAGATGAACTGACCTTTGATGAACTTGATGCAGCCTATAAGAAGTTGTGTTCCACCAGTGCAGAAGTGCGTGCACAAGGAGAAAAGCAAAAGAAACTCATCAAGGATCTGGAAGATGAGAGACAGATGCAACTGTCTGTCATAAAGGGTCTAAAGGGTGAGATAACCCTGCTGACCTCCAAGCTGAATCAGATGACTAAATCCATCAGAATGATGAATAAGGGAACTGACACCTTGGAAGAGATTCTAAAGGTGGGACAGCAGTCTGGAACCAAATCTGGCCTAGGATTTGGGAAAAGATCCTCAGCTGAACACGAACGCCCAAAGGCTAAAGTTCAGAAGTTCAAGCGGAAGTCAAAGCCAATGTCTCAACATCGAGGAACTAGGATGAATGATCATCAGAAGAGGAAATACCAGAAGTGGAGGTGTCACCACTGTGGTAGACTTGGTCATATAAAAGCCTTCTGCTACTGGATTCATGGTTTCCCTAACCAAGTCTCGCATGTCAGGCCTAAGCATAAACCATATAAGCGCTATGTTCCCATCAAGAAGCAACAATGGTATGCTAGGATAGCACACACTGCTCTAAGGGCTTCTTCCAGAGAAGACTGGTACTTTGACAGTGGATGCTCAAGACATATGACTGGTATGGAAAATCTACTAGTAGATATTCAACCTCACACTACCAGCTATGTGACCTTTGGTGATGGTGCCAAAGGAAAAATAAAAGGTGTGGGTAAGCTGGACTGCTCTGGAGTTCCAAAACTGAATAATGTGCTGTTAGTAAGAGGACTGACTGCAAACCTCATCAGCATAAGCCAGCTGTGTGATCAAGGGTTCCATGTTCAGTTTACTAAGGAGCTATGCATTGTGACAAATGGTGACAATCAGGAAGCTATGAGAGGAACCAGGTCCAAAGATAACTGTTATCTGTGGGAACCTCAAGTCTCTAACTTTTCCACCATGTGCTCCTCAGCCAAGGAAGAACAAGAGGTGAAGCTGTGGCATAGACTTCTTGGACATCTCCACTTACGGGGAATGAAGAAGATAATATCCAACGAAGCTGTCAGAGGAATTCCAAAGCTCCTGATTGATGAAGGAAGAGTCTGTGGAGAATGCCAAGTGGGCAAGCAAACCAAGATGTCACATCCAAAGCTGGGACATCCCACAACCTCCAGAGTTCTGGAACTGTTGCACATGGACCTAATGGGACCTATGCAGGTTGAAAGTCTTGGTGGGAAGAAATATGCATACGTGGTGGTGGATGACCATTCCAGATACACGTGGATAAGCTTCATCAGGGAGAAGTCAGATACATTTGATGTCTTCAAAGACCTGTGCATAAGACTTCAAAGGGAAAAGGACAGTTGTGTGGTCCGGATTAGAAGTGATCATGGTCAGAGTTCAAGAATTCCAAGTTTGATGAGTTTTGCTCGTCTGAAGGAATAAGTCATGAGTTCTCCTCACCTATAACTCCTCAGCAAAATGGAATAGTTGAAAGAAAAAATATAACTATTCAAGAATCTGCCAGAGCAATGATTCATGCAAAGAAGCTCCCCATGCACTTCTGGGCTGAAGCAATGAACACCGCATGCTATGTTCACAACAGAGTCACCTTGAGAAAAGGAACCTCCTCCACTTTATATGAAATATGGAAAGGCAGAAAACCCACTGTGAAGTACTTTCATATCTTTGGAAGTAAATGCTACATTCTCACAGATCGTGAACAGAGAAGGAAGCTAGATCCCAAAAGTGATGAAGGTATATTTCTGGGATACTCCACAAACAGCAGAGCCTACAGAGTGTTCAACTACAGGACCAATGTCCTGATGGAATCCATAAATGTCATTGTGGACGATAAAGAGGAAGGAACCGATGTCATGGAGGATGTTGAAACATTCCTTGACAATTCAACTGACAGTCCAGTCAAGTCTGAAGAAGTACAGGAACCTCCTCCTGAATGTGAAGTAGATGCAACCACCAAAGTGCCATCTATCAGAATTCAGAAAGACCACCCTAAGGATCTTATCATAGGGGATCCCACCAGTGGTGTAACTACCAGGTCAAGAGGAATAAACTCAAATTCCTGCTTTGTATCCAAGGTTGAACCAAAGAATGTGAAGGAAGCCCAGACTGATGAATACTGGATCACTGCCATGCAAGAGGAACTTGAGCAGTTCAAAAGGAATGAAGTCTGGGAGCTAGTTCCAAGACCTGAAGGGACCAACATCATTGGTACCAAGTGGATCTACAAAAACAAATCTGATGAGAAAGGAGTAATTACTAGGAATAAAGCAAGACTAGTAGCTCAAGGATACACTCAAGTAGAAGGGGTAGATTTTGATGAGACATTTGCTCCTGTGGCTAGACTTGAGTCCATCAGATTGCTGTTGGGGGTAGCATGCATCCTGAAGTTTAAGCTATTCCAAATGGATGTGAAGAGTGCATTCTTGAATGGCTACCTGAATGAAGAAGTCTATGTGGAACAACCTAAAGGGTTCTGTGATCCTAACCAACCTGAGCATGTATACAAGTTGAGGAAAGCCTTGTATGGGTTGAAACAAGCACCTAGAGCATGGTATGAAAGGTTAACCGAATTTCTGACCTCAAATGGATACAAAAAGGGTGGCATAGATAAAACCTTGTTTGTGAAGGATGAAGAAGGCCAAATCATGATAGCTCAAATCTATGTTGATGATATAGTCTTTGGTGGAATGTCAGAACAAATGGTTCAAAAATTTGTTCACCAGATGCAGTCTGAGTTTGAAATGAGTCTAGTGGGAGAACTGACCTATTTCCTTGGAATGCAAGTAAACCAAATGGAGGACTCTATGTTTCTCTCCCAAAGCAACTATGCCAAGAACATAGTTAAGAAGTTTGGTATGGATAATGCTAGGCACAAGAGGACTTCTGCTCCCACTCATCTGAAGTTAACCAAAGATGATGGAGGGCTTAGTGTTGATCAATGCCTGTATAGAAGCATGATAGGTAGCCTGCTGTACCTAACTGCAAGTAGACCTGACATTTCTTATGTAGTTGGAGTGTGTGTCAGATATCAAGCAGAGCCTAAGGTGAGCCACTTGAATCAAGTCAAACGGATTCTCAAGTACATCAATAGGACATGTGACTATGGGATGCTGTACTCACATGGGTCTGAGCCTGTCCTATCTGGGTATTGTGATGCAGACTGGGCTGGGAGTGCTGATGACAGAAAAAGCACATCAGGTGGATGCTTCTTCTTAGGAGACAACCTCATATCTTGGTTCAGCAAGAAGCAGAACTGTGTCTCTCTGTCCACTGCAGAGGCTGAATACATAGCAGCTGGAAGCAGTTGTTCCCAACTGGTTTGGATGAAACAGATGCTCACTGAGTACAATGTCACTCAAAATGTCATGACATTGTTCTGTGATAATCTCAGTGCCATCAATATCTCCAAGAATCCCATCCAACACAGCAGGACCAAACATATTGACATTAGGCACCACTTCATCAGAGATCTGGTGGAAGACAAGGTGATCACTTTGGAACATGTAGCCACGGAGCTTCAACTGGCTGACATATTTACAAAGGCTCTGGATGCTGCTCAGTTTGAAAACTGAAGGAGCAAACTGGGAATATGTCTCTCTGAGACCTTATAACAACCACTGATGTTTGGGATAAATTGTTTGATATCTCTGCCTATTAAACAATTTGTACTAGGCTATGATTGGTCACCAGATCATAGCTATGCTACCTGCAACAAGGGTGGTTACAGGAGGGTAAGGAGACACCCTACTGTGAGAAGGCCAATGTATCTGCAGGAGTTCAAGGATGTTGTTCATGCAGGAGTGGTTCTGGATGTCAGAAACAACATCATGGCATCTGATATGGTGGTACCTACTGTAAAGCAAAAGTGGGTGATTACTTGATCAAAGCTGTGAAGCAAGATCAAGTGGATGGTAACTTGGTTGAAACTGTGAAGTAAAACCAAGTCTGTAACTCTGTCGTTATTCTCTGGTTATGTTGTTGGCTTTGGCAACATTTTTGACAAAAAAGGGGAGTAACCCCTGAACAAACAGAGTGGGTGTCTCTACAATAGACACTCAGGACGACAGATTCCTCCCCTGCAGCAAGTGTGTGTGAAGTTTTTATTTAACTTCCATGTGTGTGAGTGTGCTGCCACTCTGAGTGTATTAGCTAGTATTATTTCCTGCTAGGTGTGTGATTCCGCTGCCATGAACTCTGTTATGGGGATCAAAGTGTTTTAGCCAAAAATTTGCCAAAGGGGGAGTTTGTAGGTGTTTAATTGGCTGCATTATATGGTAAAACACTAGATGGTTACTAATGTTTTGACTGATGTCATGACATGTAGGTGTGACTACATTGTAGTTACTGCAGGACTAGCTAACACGGGATTTATTGAATGTCAAACTGGATGTTGTGACATTCATACCTGTCAACAGATACTAAGGAATAGAACAGCAGGTGTTCTGTTAGAACTTAGTATTTATTTCCAGTCTGGTTATCAAGGAAAGACCAGACCTGGCATAAGGCCTACTGACTGAATGTCAAACTGGATGTTATGACATTCATCATTGACAGCAGCTGCTGAAGATTAGACAGAGTGGTGTTCTGCTATACTTCAGCATGTAACTTAGTTTGTTCTTCAAAAGAATAACAGAACTAACTTAAGGCCAATTGTGTAAATGTTAAGTTGGACACTTTGACATTTATTAATGTAAGCTTTCACTGTAGTATGGTCATTTTGATCATGTACAGGTCAGCAAAATTGTACAGTCTGTTTTCTGGAAAAACAGACTCAGCATATGGACCTTGATGTCAAGCTGAATGTCGTGACATTCATGCCTGACAGCATATGCTATATTGTAGGTTGTTCAGTTTTCTGTTTCAGCTTTTTCTCATGCTATTCTTCAGGAAGTCAACAGCTTAGAGAAAAACCAGGAAATCAACAACCAATCTACATTCAATGAACCTAACAAATAGCCTATTTGTTAGTAACCTAAATGTTGAATTTATGGGAACTTGTGTGACCTTAAATTCAGGAGAATACAGGTGCAAAAGCCCAGGATACTGCAATATAAAAGGAAGGCGTTCCTTCATTCAGTTTCAGGGATTTTGAGGCGTGAAGGTTTTGTGTGTCCATCATACTTCACTGCTGTATTTTTGTGAGTCTTGTATTAGACGTATCTTGTAAGCCAAGCCATTATCAAGTAGATGATAGCTTTGGCATAGGGTTTTCATTGAGTTGTAAGTGTTGTGTCACTCAAAGCTTTTAAGCGTGAGTGCTGTGTATCTTGATTAAAGCTGTGAAGCACAATCAAGAGTTGTTTGAAGTGTGACTTCAACTTGTCTTTAATATTGTTTAAAGATAGTAATCACTGAGGTGATTGAGGGGGAGTGAGTAGGAACTCTGATCTTAGGTTAAGATTGAAATTGCATTGGGTAGGGATTAAGTGATAAGTTGTAAACGGGTGAGTTTAGCTTTGAATTGATACTACTAATAGTGGATTTCCTCCCTGGCTTGGTAGCCCCCAGATGTAGGTCATGTTGGACTGAACTGGGTGAACAATTACTTGTGTTATTTACTGCACTTACTGTTAAGTTCTGCATAATCCCTGTCTGTGCAGAATTGGATGTCATAACAACCAGTGTGACATCCAAAGTCTGATAACTAGAATTTCAATTATGTCTATATTGAACACAAGGCATAGACCGTGTCATCCTTGTCTAGTTCAATATTGGGCCCATAGACATTTATCTTGTTACGCAGGATGGGCAAATTCCATCTAGGTCACTCATGTCCCTTAGCATGCTTCGTGGAATACCCATCAACTGTCTTTATGGTCATCCAGTTACGGACAATGTTTGATCAGCAATAAGGCACTCGACTCTACATCTAGGGTCCATAGTGGTTTCAGGTCGAAGGGTGGTATACACCATTATCACCATGAGAATAACTTATGACACTTCGCATAACATTCTATATAGTATTCTCATAGCGGGTCAATCCAGTATAAATATTACTCTTAATATTCATACCTATGTTTAAGACTTGATAACTCCTTATCCATGATCCATGAGATGTGATCATCAGTCTATGTACATAATAGTCTTAATGAATTAAATGGACTAGCTATTCTAGGGACTTTATTAAACAAACATAATAAAGAAAAAGCCTTTTATTATTAATAAATAATTCGATACAAGTACCAAAAGTATTGGCCTCTAGGGCTTACACCAACAATCTCCCACTAGCACTATAGCCAATCAGGCATACCTCTAATGCCCATAGATCTAGTATGGCCATCATGCTTCTGCTGCGCAAAACGCTTTGTCAGTGGGTCGGCAATATTGTCAAGTGTAGGTACTCTGCATATTTTCACATCTCCTCTATCTATTATCTCTTGAATTAGGTGATAACGCCTAAGTATGTGTTTGGGTTGTAGGTGAGATCTAGGCTCCTTAGCTTGTGCGATAGCACCATTGTTATCACAATAGAGACCAATGGGATCCACAATGCTAGGAACTATGCCAAGTTCACTAATGAACTTTTTGATCCAAACAAATTCCTTTGCTGCACTTGAGGCAGCAATATACTCGGCCTCGGTTGTAGAATCAACAACTATATCTTGCTTTGAACTTTTCCAACTCACAGCGCCACCGTTTAAGCAAAACACATAACCAGATTGCGATCTAAAGTCATCCTTATCTGTCTGGAAGCTAGCATCGGTGTATCCAATTACAGCAAGCTCTTCCTGACCACCATATATCAAGAATGAGTCTTTAGTCCTTCTCAAATACTTAAGGATATTCTTGACAGCTACCCAATGAGCATCACCGGGATCAGACTGGTACCTACTCATTGCACTTAAAGCATACGAGACATCTGGTCGAGTACATAACATGGCATACATGATAGATCCTATTGCAAATGCATATGGAATCTTATTCATGCGGTCCCTTTCTTCCTTAGTTGAAGGGGATTATGTTTTTGATAGACACATGCCATGTTGCATAGGTATGAATCCTTTCTTGGAGTCATGCATATTAAAGCGTCTCAGCACTTTGTCTATGTATGTACTTTGACTTAGGCCAAGCATTTTTTGTGATATATCTCTATAGATTTTGATTCCTAATATATAGGTTGTTTCACCTAGGTCCTTCATAGAAAAGCATTTCCCCAACCAAGACTTTACTTGTTGTAGGGTAGGGACATCATTTCCAATGAGTAATATGTCATCTACATATAATACCAGGAAAACGATCATGCTCCCATTAACCTTCTTGTAGACACAAGGCTCATCTTCGTTCTTGATGAATCCATATTGTTTTACTGTTTTATCAAAACGAAGATTCCAGCTTCTGGAAGCTTGCTTCAATCCATAGATTGATCTTTGTAACTTACTTATCTTCTGGGCTTCTTCTGGTATGTCAAATCCTTCAGGTTGTGTCATGTACACATCCTCAAGAAGATTCCCATTAAGGAAAGCAGTTTTGACATCCATCTGTCATATTTCATAATCATGATATGCAGCGATAGCAAGTAAAATCCGAACAGATTTAAGCATTACAATTGGTGAAAAGGTTTCATCATAGTCAACCCTGTGAATTTGTTTATATCCTTTTGCAACTAGTCTTGCCTTATAGGTATGTACCTTACCATCCATGTCAGTCTTATTTTTGAAGACCCACTTGCATCCTATAGGGTTAACTTCTATATGAGGCTCTACCAAGGTCTAAACTTGGTTTGCGTACATGGAATCCATTTCAAATTTCATGGCTTCTAGCCACTTCTCAGACTCGGGACCAGTTATGGCCTCTTGGTAGGTCACAGGCTCATCTTGATCCATGAGTAATGCATCACCTTGATCAGTTATGAGATATCCATATCTCTCAGGTAGGTGACATATCCTGCTTGACCTACGCTGGATTTGTTCTACTTGAGCAGGTTGCTCTTCCACAACTACTTGTGTTTCCTACTCTAATTCCTCCATAGGTGTATCAATGCTTTGTGATTCTTGAATTTCTTCAAGCTCTACTTTCCTCCCACTGATTCCTTTGGAAATAAAATCCTTTTCTAGGAAAACTCTAGTTTGAGCGACAAACACTTTTCCCTCAGAAGGATTGTAGAAGTAATACCCTCTTGTTTCTTTAGGATACCCCACAAATAAACATTTGTCAGATTTGGGCTCAAGCTTAGTTGAAATTTGTCGTTTCACATAAAATTCGCAACCCCAAATCTTCATGTAAGACATATTTGGTTTCTTACCACTCCATATCTCATATGGTGTCTTCTCAACCTTTTTGGATGGAACACGGTTAAGTGTGTAACCTACTGTCAATAGTGCATGTCCCCAAAAGGAGTTTGGAAGATTGGCATGACTCGTCATGGATCGGACCATGTCTAACAGGGTTCGATTTCTTCTCTCAGATACACCATTCCATTGGAGTGTTCCAGGAGGAGTAAGTTAGGATAGGATCCCACACTCTTTCAAATGGTCATCAAACTCTAGGCTTAAATACTCACCACCTTGATTTGATCGAAGAGTTTTAATATTCTTACCTAGTTGGTTTTGTACTTCAATCTTGAATTCCTTGAACTTTTCAAAGGACTCTGATTTGTGTTTCATTAAATACACATAACCATATCTACTGAAATCATCAGTAAATGTGATGAAGTACTGAAAACCTCCTCTGGCTGGTATGTTCAGTGGTCCACATACATCAGTATGTATGAGGGCTAAAAGATCATTAGCTCTTTCACTTTTTCCTGTGAATGGAGACTTTGTCATCTTTCCAATTAAACAAGATTTGCATGTCTCATATGATTCATAATCAAAAGAGTCCAAGAGTCCATCTTTATGGAGTTTGGAAATGCATTTCTCATTTATGTGGCCTAATCGACAATGCCAAAGGTAAGTTGGATTTAAATAATTAGGTTTCATCCTTTTAGTATTAATGTTATAAATATGCATTTCAAGATCAAGGACATATATTCCATTGTTCATTTGTGCAGTAGCATAGAATATATCATTCAAACTTGTCCAAACAAGAAACGGAAATAATATTCCTGCTAATTGAAGGTACATAATAACAGTTCTCTAACTGAATTATTAAACCACTAGGTAAAGTCAATACATAAGTTCCTATGGCTAAAGCAACAACCTTTACTCCATTGCCAACTCGTAGGTTAACTTCACCTTTTGCCAAATCTCTACTCCTTTTTAGCCCCTGCACATTGGTACTAATGTGAGAACCGTATCCAATATCTAATACCCATGATGCAAAAGTAGATAAATTAATTTCAATAACAAAAATACCTGAAGTTGAAGTCTCTACTCCATTCTTCTTATCTTCCAGGTACTTTGAGCAGTTTCTCTTCCAGTGTCGGGTCTTACCGCAATGGAAGCAGGTGCCTTCCTTTACTATGCATCCACTAGGCTTCAGAGCAGCAACAGTGGGTTTGGGTTTGGCAACTTCCTTGCCTTTCCCTTTATCACCTTGCTTGGTGGGTCTTTTGTTCTATCTCTTTCCATTTCCAATCATCAGAATGGACTTCCCTTTTGACTTCAAATTCTGCTCAGCAGTTCTTAGCATGGCTAGCAGTTCAGGAAGAGATTTGTCCATATCATTCATATTGAAATTTAGGACAAATTGACTGAATCTATTTGGCAACGATTGCAAGATCAAATCAGTCGCAAGTTCCTTTCCGAGGGGAAAACCCAACCTCTCAAGGTTTTCCACATACCCAATCATCTTGAGCACATGGAGACCTACAGGGACTCCCTCAGCTAACTTTCCTTGAAAAAGGGCTTTTGAAACTTCAAACCTTTCTTGCCTTGTGTAACACTTCAAAATCTTTTCAAAAGATGGAGAAGTTACATGATTCAAGCCTGAGGGTCTCTATGAATTAATTATCAACCATCTGAGGGTATGTGCTTCAATTAGGGTTTCTTGGTTCTTCAAAGGTCTTGAGCATCATTTTGTTTGTGAAATTCTAGTTATCAGACTTTAGATGTCACACGGGTTGTTATGACATCCAATTCTGCACAGACAAGAATTATGCAGAACTTAACAGTAAGTGCAGTAAATAACACAAGTAATTGTTTACCCAGTTCAGTCCAACATGACCTACATCTGGGGGCTACCAAGCCAGGGAGGAAATCCACTATTAGTAGTATTAATTCAAAGCTAAACTCACCCGTTTACAACTTGTCACTTAATCCCTACCCAATGCAATTTCAATCTTACTCTAAGATCAGAGTTCCTACTTCACTGTGGGTTTTCTGCCTTTCCATATTTCATATGGAGTGGAGGAGGTTCCTTTTCTCAAGGTGACTCTGTTGTGAACATAGCACGCGGTATTCATCGCTTCAGCCCAAAAGTGCATGGGGAGCTTCTTTGCATGAATCATTGCTCTGGCAGATTCTTGAATAGTTCTATTTTTTCTTTCAACTATCCCATTCTGCTGGGGAGTTATAGGGGAGGAGAACTCATGACTTATTCCTTCAGACGAGCAGAACTCATCAAACTTGGAATTCTTGAACTCCGTACCATGATCACTCCTAATCCGGACCACACAGCTGTCCTTTTCCCTTTGAAGTCAGATGCACAGGTCTTTGAAGACATCAAATGTATCTGACTTCTCTCTGATGAAGCTTATCCACGTGTATCTGGAATGGTCAGCAACCACCACGTAAGCATATCTCTTCCCACCAAGACTTTCAACCTGCATAGGTCCCATTAAGTCCATGTGCAACAGTTCCAGAACTCTGGAAGTTGTAGGATGTCCCAGCTTCGGATGTGACATCTTGGTTTGCTTGCCCACCTGGCATTCTCCACAGACTCTTCCTTCATCAATAAGCAGCTTTGGAATTCCTCTGACTGCTTCCTTGGATATAATCTTCTTCATTCCCCGTAGGTGAAGATGTCCAAGACGTCTATGCCACAGCTTCACCTCCTGTTCTTCCTTGGCTGAGGAGCATATTGTGGAAAAGTTAGAGACTTTAGGTTCCCACAGATAACAGTTATCTTTGGACCTGGTTCCTCTCATAACTTCCTGATTGTCACCATTTGTCACAATGCACAGCTCCTTAGTAAATTGAACATAGAACCCTTGATCACACAGTTGGCTTATGCTGATGAGATTTGCAGTCAGTCCTCTTACTAACAGCATATTATTCAGTTTTGGAACTCCAGAGCAGTCCAGCTCACCCACACCTTTTATTTTTCCTTTGGCACCATCACCAAAGGTCACATAGCTGGTAGTGTGAGGTTGAATATCCACTAGTAGATTTTCCATACCAGTCATATGTCTTGAGCATCCACTGTCAAAGTACCAGTCTTCTCTGGTAGAAGCCCTTAGAGCTGTGTGCGCTAACCTAGCATACCATTGTTGCTTCTTGATGGGGACATAGCGCTTATATGTCTTATGCTTATGCCTGACATGCGAGGTTTGGTTAGGGAAACCATGAAGCCAGTAGCAGAAGGCTTTTATATGTCCAAGCCTACCACAGTGGTGACATCTCCACTCCTGGTATTTCCTCTTCTGATGATTATTTATCTTAGTTCCCCGATGTTGAGACATTGGCTTTGACTTCCGCTTGAACTTCTGAACTTTAGCCTTTGGGCGTTTGTGTTCAGCTGAGGATCTTTTCCCAAATCCTAGGCCAGATTTGGTTGCAGACTTCTGTCCCACCTTTAGAATCTCTTCCAAGGTGTCAGTTCCCTTGTTCATCATTCTGATGGATTTAGTCATCTGATTCAGCTTAGAGGTCAGCAAGGCTATCTCACCATTTAGACCCTCTATGGCTGTCAGATGCTTCTGCCTCTCATCTTCCAGTTCCTTGATGAGTTTCTTCTGCTTTTCTCCTTGTGCACGGACTTCTGCACTGGTGGTACACAGCTTCTTATAGGCTGCAGCAAGTTCATCAAAGGTCAGTTCATCTGCACTTGAGTCATCATCAGAGGCACAAACACTGGTTAGTGCAGTGACATGTTTGGCAGATTCTCCTTCAGATTCACTTTCAGAATCTCCTTCAGACCATGTGATAGTTAGCCCCTTCTTTTGCATCTTGAGATAAGTAGGACATTCAGCTCTGACGTGTCCATACCCTTCACAACCATGACACTGGATTCCCTTGCATTGGTTGAACTTTTCTTCAGAAGTTGATCTTTTCCTGATGTCAGACGGAATGTTCTTGACATTAGGTCTCCCTCTTTGATCAATCTTCTTCACGAACTTGTTGAACTGTCTCCCAAGCATGGCTAAGGCTTCTGATATACTTTCATCACCTTCAGTATATCCTGCTTCTGACTCCTCTTCAGCATTAGATACAAAAGCTACGCTTTTGTTCTTCTTTTCAGCATTCTCACACAAGCCCATTTCAAAGGTTTGGAGAGAACCAATGAGCTCATCCACCTTCATATTGCAGATGTCCTGCGCCTCCTCTATGGCTGTGACCTTCATAGCAAATCTCTTAGGCAAGGACCTGAGAATCTTTCTTACAAGTTTCTCTTCAGCCATTTTCTCACCTAGTCCACCAGAGGTGTTTGCAATTTCAAGAATATTCATGTGAAAGTCATGAATAGTCTCATCCTCTTTCATCCTCAGATTTTCAAACTTGGTGGTCAGCATCTGAAGTTTGGACATCTTCACCTTGGAAGTACCTTCATGAGTTACCTTGAGGGTATCCCAAACTTCCTTAGCTAGTTCACAGTGGTGCACCAGCCTGAAGATGTTCTTACTGATTCCATTGAACAATGCATTCAAGGCCTTGGAATTTCCAAGAGCTAATGCCTCTTGCTCCTTGTCCCACTCTTCTTCAGGAATCTGCACACTGATTCCATCTTCACCTGTCTTCGTTGGATGCTCCCATCCTTTGTTGACAGCTCTCCAGACTTTGCTATCTAGAGACCTTAAGAAGGCTATCATACGAGGCTTCCAGTCATCATAAATAAAGCCATCCAACATGGGTGGTCTATTTGAGTGTCCTATATCCTTGTCCATGGTACTAGAAAGTAACTTCCCTAGATCTCACCCAGAAATTCACAGGCAGGGTGCCTGCTCTGATGCCAATTGAAATTCTAGTTATCAGACTTTAGATGTCACATGGGTTGTTATGACATCCAATTCTGCACAGACAAGAATTATGCAGAACTTAACAGTAAGTGCAGTAAATAACACAAGTAATTGTTTACCCAGTTCAGTCCAACATGACCTACATCTGGGGGCTACCAAGCCAGGGAGGAAATCCATTATTAGTAGTATTAATTCAAAGCTAAACTCACTCGTTTACAACTTATCACTTAATCCCTACCCAATGCAATTTCAATCTTACTCTAAGATCAGAGTTCCTACTCACTCCCCCTCAATCACCTCAGTGATTACTACCTTTAATCAATATTAAAGACAATTTTGAAGTCACACTTCAAACAACTCTTGATTGTCCTTAACAGCTTTAATCAAGATACACAGCACTCACGCTTAAAAGCTTTGAGCGGCACAACACTTACAACTCAATGAACACCCTATGCCAAAGCAATCATCAACGTGATAAAGGCTTGGCTTACAAGATACGTCTAATACAAGACTCACACAAATACAGCAGTGAAGTATGATGGACACACTTAATCTTCACGCCTCAAAATCCCCGAAACTGAATGAAGGAACGACTTCCTTTTATATTGCAGTACCTGGGCTTTTGCACTTGTATTCTCCTGAATTTAAGGTCACGCGAGTTCCCATAAATTCAACATCTAGGTTACTAACAAATAGGCTATTTGTTAGGTTCATTAAATGTAGCTTGGTTGTTGATTTCCTGGATTTTCTCTAAGCTGTTGAATCCCTGAAGAATAGCCTGAGAAAAAGCTGAAACAGAAAATTGAACAACCTACAATATAGCATATGCTGTCAGGAATGAATGTCACGACATTCAGCTTGACATCAAGGATCATATGCTGAGTCTACTTTTCCAGAAAACAGACTGTACAATTTTGTTGACCTGTACATGACCAAAATGACCATACTACAGTAACAGCTTACAATAATAAATGTCAAAGTATCCAATATGACATTTACACATTTGGCCTTAAGTCAGTTCTGTTATCCTCTTGAAGAACAGACTAAGAAACATACTGAAGTGTAGCAGAACACCACTCTGTCTATTATTCAGTATATACTGTCCATGATGAATGTCATAACATCCAGTTTGACATTCATATAGTAGGCCTTATGCCAGGTCTGGTTCTTCCTTGATAACCAGACTGCAAATGAATACTGAGCTCTAACAGAACACCAACTGTTCTATTCCTCAGTATCTGCTGACAGGGATGAATGTCACAGTATCCAGTTTGACATTCAATAAATCCTGTATTAGCTAATCCTGCGGTAACTACTCAAGTGTGTCATGACATCAGTCAAGACATCAGAGTACATTTATATATTCTAACCTACAATGCAGTCACACATACACACCATGTCATGACATCAGTCAAGACATTAGAATCCAGCTAGTGTTTTACCATATAATGCAGCCAATTAAACACCTACAAACTCCCCCTTTGGCAAATTTTTGGCTAAAACACTTTGATCCCCATAACAGAGTTCATAGCAGCGGAATCACACATCTAGCAGGAAATAAACCTAGCTAATACACTCAGAGTGGCAGTACACTCACACACATGGAAGTTAAATAAAAACTTCACAAAGCAGCACACATACAGAGGAGCAGAAGTTAAATACAAAACTTCAACACACATCAGCTGCAGGGGAGGAATCTTCGAGTCTGTCATGAACGTCTGTTTTCACAGACCAATCTGTTGTCTGGGGTATCACCTGTTACTCCCCCTTTTTGTCAAAAATGTTGCCAAAGCCAACAACATAAACAGAAAAAAAATGACAGACTTACAGACTTGGTTTTACTTCACAGTTTCAACCAAGTTAGTACCCACTTGATCTTGCTTCACAGCTTTGATCAAGTAATCACCCACTTTTGCTTTACTGTAGGTACAACCATATCAGATGCCATGACTTTGTTTCTGACATCCAGAACCACTCCTGCATGAACAGCGTCCTTGAATTCCTGCAGGTGCATAGCCCTTCTCACGTTAGGGTGTCTCCTTACCCTCTTGTTGCCACACTTGTTGCAAGTGGTATAGCTATGATCTGTTGACCAATCAGAACATAGTTCCAATAAATACATTCCAAACATCATTGGTTGCTATAAGGTCTCAGAGAGACATATTCCCAGTTTACCCCTTAAATTTTCAAACTGAGTAGCATCTAGAGCCTTTGTAAATATGTCAGCCAGTTGTAGTTCAGTGGCTACATGTTCCAATGTAATCACCTTGTCTTCCACCAGATCTCTGATGAAGTGATGTCTAATGTCAATATGTTTGGTCCTGCTGTGTTGAATGGGATTCTTGGAAATATTGATGGCACTGAGGTTATCACAGAATAATGTCATGACATTTTGAGTGACATTGTACTCAGTGAGCATCTGTTTCATGCACACCAGTTGGGAACAACTGCTTCCAGCAGCTATGTATTCAGCCTCTGCAGTGGACATGGATACACAGTTCTGCTTCTTGCTGAACCAAGATATGAGGTTGTCTCCCAAGAAGAAACATCCTCCAGATGTGCTTTTTCTGTCATCAGCACTTCCAGCCCAGTCAGCATCACAGTACCCAGATAGGACAGGCTCAGACCCATGTGAGTACAGCATCCCATAGTCACACGTCCCACTGATGTACTTGAGGATCCTTTTGACTTGATTCAAGTGGCTCACCTTAGGCTCTGCTTGGTATCTCGCACACACTCCAACTGCATAAGAAATGTCAGGTCTACTTGCAGTTAGATATAGTAGACTGCCTATCATGCTTCTATACAAGCATTGATCAACACTAGGCCCTCCATCATCTTTGGTTAACTTCAGATGAGTAGGAGCAGGAGTCCTTTTGTGCCTAGCATTATCCATACTAAACTTCTTAACGATGTTTTTGGCATACTTTCTTTGGGAGAGAAACATAGAGTCCTCCATTTGGTTGACTTGCATTCCAAGAAAGTAGGTTAGTTCCCCAACCAGACTCATTTCAAACTCAGATTGCATCTGTTGAACAAAATGTGTTACCATTTGTTCTGACATACCACCAAAGACTATATCATCCACATAGATTTGAGCAATCATGATTTTGCCGTCTTCATCCTTCACAAACAAGGTTTTATCTATTCCACCTTTTCTGTATCCATTGGAGGTCAGAAATTCGGTCAACCTTTCATACCATGCTCTAGGTGCTTGTTTCAACCCATACAAGGCTTTCCTCAACTTGTATACATGCTTAGGTTGGTTAGGATCACAGAACCCTTTAGGTTGTTCCACATAGACTTCTTCATTCAAGTAGTCATTCAAGAATGCACTCTTCACATCCATTTGGAATAGTTTAAACTTCAGAATGCATGCTACCCCTAACAGCAATCTGATGGACTCAAGCCTAGCCACAGGAGCAAATGTCTCATCAAAATCAACCCCTTCAACTTGAGTGTATCCTTGAGCTACTAGTCTTGCTTTATTCCTAGTAATTACTCCTTTCTCATCAGATTTGTTTTTGTAGATACACTTGGTACCAATGATGTTGGTCCCTTCAGGTCTTGGAACTAGCTCCCATACTTCATTCCTTTTGAACTGCTCAAGTTCCTCTTGCATGGCATTGATCCAGTATTCGTCAGTCAGGGCTTCTTTCACATTCTTTGGTTCAACCTTGGATACAAAGCAGGAATTTGAGCTTATTCCCCGTGACCTGGTAGTCACACCACTATTAGGATCCCCTATGATAAGATCCTTAGGGTGGTCTTTCTGAATTCTGATAGATGGCATTTTGGTGGTTGCATCTACTTCACATTCAGGAGGAGGTTCCTGTACTTCTTCAGACTTGACTGGAATGTCAGTTGAACTGTCAAGGAATGTTTCAACATTCTCTATGACATCGATCCCTTCCTCTTTATCATCCACAATAACATTTATGGATTCCATCAGGACATTGGTCCGGTAGTTGAACACTCTGTAGGCTCTGCTGTTAGTGGAGTATCCTAGAAATATATTCTCATCACTTTTGGGATCCAGCTTCCTTCTCTGTTCACGATCTGTGAGAATGTAGCATTTACTTCCAAAGATATGAAAGTACTTCACTGTGGGTTTTCTGCCTTTCCATATTTCATATAGAGTGGAGGAGGTTCCTTTTCTCAAGGTGACTCTGTTGTGAACATAGCACGCGGTATTCATCGCTTCAGCCCAAAAGTGCATGGGGAGCTTCTTTGCATGAATCATTGCTCTGGCAGATTCTTGAATAGTTCTATTTTTTCTTTCAACTATCCCATTCTGCTGGGGAGTTATAGGGGAGGAGAACTCATGACTTATTCCTTCAGACGAGCAGAACTCATCAAACTTGGAATTCTTGAACTCCGTACCATGATCACTCCTAATCCGGACCACACAGCTGTCCTTTTTCCTTTGAAGTCTGATGCACAGGTCTTTGAAGACATCAAATGTATCTGACTTCTCTCTGATGAAGCTTATCCACGTGTATCTGGAATGGTCATCAACCACCACGTAAGCATATCTCTTCCCACCAAGACTTTCAACCTGCATAGGTCCCATTAAGTCCATGTGCAACAGTTCCAGAACTCTGGAAGTTGTAGGATGTCCCAGCTTCGGATGTGACATCTTGGTTTGCTTGCCCGCCTGGCATTCTCCACAGACTCTTCCTTCATCAATAAGCAGCTTTGGAATTCCTCTGACTGCTTCCTTGGATATAATCTTCTTCATTCCCCGTAGGTGAAGATGTCCAAGACGTCTATGCCACAGCTTCACCTCCTGTTCTTCCTTGGCTGAGGAGCATATTGTGGAAAAGTTAGAGACTTTAGGTTCCCACAGATAACAGTTATCTTTGGACCTGGTTCCTCTCATAACTTCCTGATTGTCACCATTTGTCACAATGCACAGCTCCTTAGTAAATTGAACATAGAACCCTTGATCACACAGTTGGCTTATGCTGATGAGATTTGCAGTCAGTCCTCTTACTAACAGCATATTATTCAGTTTTGGAACTCCAGAGCAGTCCAGCTCACCCACACCTTTTATTTTTCCTTTGGCACCATCACCAAAGGTCACATAGCTGGTAGTGTGAGGTTGAATATCCACCAGTAGATTTTCCATACCAGTCATATGTCTTGAGCATCCACTGTCAAAGTACCAGTCTTCTCTGGTAGAAGCCCTTAGAGTTGTGTGCGCTAACCTAGCATACCATTGTTGCTTCTTGATGGGGACATAGCGCTTATATGTCTTATGCTTAGGCCTGACATGCGAGGTTTGGTTAGGGAAACCATGAAGCCAGTAGCAGAAGGCTTTTATATGTCCAAGCCTACCACAGTGGTGACATCTCCACTCCTGGTATTTCCTCTTCTGATGATTATTCATCTTAGTTCCCCGATGTTGAGACATTGGCTTTGACTTCCGCTTGAACTTCTGAACTTTAGCCTTTGGGCGTTTGTGTTCAGCTGAGGATCTTTTCCCAAATCCTAGGCCAGATTTGGTTCCAGACTTCTGTCCCACCTTTAGAATCTCTTCCAAGGTGTCAGTTCCCTTGTTCATCATTCTGATGGATTTAGTCATCTGATTCAGCTTGGAGGTCAGCAAGGCTATCTCACCATTTAGACCCTCTATGGCTGTCAGATGCTTCTGCCTCTCATCTTCCAGTTCCTTGATGAGTTTCTTCTGCTTTTCTCCTTGTGCACGGACTTCTGCACTGGTGGTACACAGCTTCTTATAGGCTGCAGCAAGTTCATCAAAGGTCAGTTCATCTGCACTTGAGTCATCATCAGAGGCACAAACACTGGTTAGTGCAGTGACATGTTTGGCAGATTCTCCTTCAGATTCACTTTCAGAATCTCCTTCAGACCATGTGATAGTTAGCCCCTTCTTTTGCATCTTGAGATAAGTAGGACATTCAGCTCTGACGTGTCCATACCCTTCACAATCATGACACTGGATTCCCTTGCCTTGGTTGAACTTTTCTTCAGAAGTTGATCTTTTCCTGATGTCAGACGGGATGTTCTTGACATTAGGTCTCCCTCTTTGATCAATCTTCTTCACGAACTTGTTAAACTGTCTCCCAAGCATGGCTAAGGCTTCTGATATACTTTCATCACCTTCAGTATATCCTGCTTCTGACTCCTCTTCAGCATTAGATACAAAAGCTACGCTTTTGTTCTTCTTTTCAGCATTCTCACACAAGCCCATTTCAAAGGTTTGGAGAGAACCAATGAGCTCATCCACCTTCATATTGCAGATGTCCTGCGCCTCCTCTATGGCTGTGACCTTCATAGCGAATCTCTTAGGCAAGGACCTGAGAATATTTCTTACAAGTTTCTCTTCAGCCATTTTCTCACCTAGTCCACCAGAGGTGTTTGCAATTTCAAGAATATTCATGTGAAAGTCATAAATAGTCTCATCCTCTTTCATCCTCAGATTTTTAAACTTGGTGGTCAGCATCTGAAGTTTGGACATCTTCACCTTGGAAGTACCTTCATGAGTTACCTTGAGGGTATCCTAAACTTCCTTAGCTAGTTCACAGTGGTGCACCAGCCTGAAGATGTTCTTACTGATTCCATTGAACAATGAATTCAAGGCCTTGGAATTTCCAAGAGCTAATGCCTCTTGCTCCTTGTCCCACTCTTCTTCAGGAATCTGCACACTGATTCCATCTTCACCTGTCTTCGTTGGATGCTCCCATCCTTTGTTGACAGCTCTCCAGACTTTGCTATCTAGAGACCTTAAGAAGGCTATCATACGAGGCTTCCAGTCATCATAATTAGAGCCATCCAACATGGGTGGTCTATTTGAGTGTCCTATATCCTTGTCCATGGTACTAGAAAGTAACTTCCCTAGATCTCACCCAGAAATTCACAGGCAGGGTGCCTGCTCTGATGCCAATTGAAATTCTAGTTATCAGACTTTAGATGTCACACGGGTTGTTATGACATCCAATTCTGCACAGACAAGAATTATGCAGAACTTAACAGTAAGTGCAGTAAATAACACAAGTAATTGTTTACCCAGTTCAGTCCAACATGACCTACATCTGGGGGCTACCAAGCCAGGGAGGAAATCCACTATTAGTAGTATTAATTCAAAGCTAAACTCACCCGTTTACAACTTGTCACTTAATCCCTACCCAATGCAATTTCAATCTTACTCTAAGATCAGAGTTCCTACTCACTCCCCCTCAATCACCTCAGTGATTACTACCTTTAATCAATATTAAAGACAATTTTGAAGTCACACTTCAAACAACTCTTGATTGTGCTTAACAGCTTTAATCAAGATACACAGCACTCACGCTTAAAAGCTTTGAGTGACACAACACTTACAACTCAATGAACACCCTATGCCAAAGCAATCATCAACGTGATAAAGGCTTGGCTTACAAGATACGTCTAATACAAGACTCACACAAATACAGCAGTGAAGTATGATGGACACACTTAATCTTCACGCCTCAAAATCCCCGAAACTGAATGAAGGAACGACTTCCTTTTATATTGCAGTACCTGGGCTTTTGCACTTGTATTCTCCTGAATTTAAGGTCACGCGAGTTCCCATAAATTCAACATCTAGGTTACTAACAAATAGGCTATTTGTTAGGTTCATTAAATGTAGCTTGGTTGTTGATTTCCTGGATTTTCTCTAAGCTGTTGAATCCCTGAAGAATAGCCTGAGAAAAAGCTGAAACAGAAAACTGAACAACCTACAATATAGCATATGCTGTCAGGAATGAATGTCACGACATTCAGCTTGACATCAAGGATCATATGCTGAGTCTATTTTTCCAGAAAACAGACTGTACAATTTTGCTGACCTGTACATGACCAAAATGACCATACTACAGTAACAACTTACAATAATAAATGTCAAAGTATCCAATTTGACATTTACACATTTGGCCTTAAGTCAGTTTTGTTATCCTCTTGAAGAACAGACTAAGAAACATACTGAAGTGTAGCAGAACACCACTCTGTCTATTATTCAGTATATACTGTCCATGATGAATGTCATAACATCCAGTTTGACATTCATATAGTAGGCCTTATGCCAGGTCTAGTTCTTCCTTGATAACCAGACTGCAAATGAATACTGAGCTCTAACAGAACACCAACTGTTCTATTCCTCAGTATCTGCTGACAGGGATGAATGTCACAGTATCCAGTTTGACATTCAATAAATCCTGTATTAGCTAATCCTGCAGTAACTACTCAAGTGTGTCATGACATCAGTCAAGACATCAGAGTACAGTTAGATATTCTAACCTACAATGCAGTCACACATACACACCATGTCATGACATCAGTCAAGACATTAGAATCCAGCTAGTGTTTTACCATATAATGCAGCCAATTAAACACCTACAGTTTGCAAGGATATATTACCATCATCATGGTTCTATCATCATCAAGGGTTTCAGAGTTCTTCCTCAGGTTCCTCTGGATTAGGGTTGTGACCTCTGGTCAACCCTAATCAATGTCATTCTTCCCACTAGGGTTTCTCAAAGAGATGAGGTATTTTCTTGGGATGAGGATCACATGATTGTTATAAGGAGCTTACATGAGCTAGGGTTTCATTTTTGAGCAATTTCCCCAAGTGGTAGAGGCTCAAGTGGATCAAGGCATTTGAAGGTCATCTGAGGACCAAAAAGTCAACTGTGCAGTCAACTGAGGGCTATGAGGTGGGGAAATGAGTTGAGACACCTCAATCATGTTCAGATGGGGTCCATTCATCATTTTAAACATTCATCTTGAAGATTCAAAGGTCATGGCAAAAGTTACTAAAAATGGAAATGACCTATAATTCAAAGTTTCCAAATTTTGCAAGTTTTTGGTCCACCTTCAACTTGACTTTTCAATATCAAATATGTTTCAAATGGATTTGTGGTGAACATGAAAGTTGTAGATCTTTGTCTCCCCTTTCCAAAAAGTCCTAATTCATGTCCATATGATGAGTGGTTGAGAAGTTATAGTCATTTGATCACAAGGTGTGCATGGAAATTCAAAATGGCATAACTTTTGATACAATGCTCCAAATTGGTTCATTCTTTTGGCAAAATGTTTCTCATGTTCAAGACATCTCAAATGTGCTTTTGCCATGCATGGGAAAATTTTGTATGCTCATTATTTCACACATGTTCAAATTAAAGTGAATCTTCACCATTCATTTTTGGCTTAAGATACAAGCAAGATAACACTTCCATCTTGGCCTTTGGTTGCTCATAAGTGAATTCGAAGCCTTGCATGGGGAGAGTGTATGTGGATTATGGCCATAATAGCTCACTTTTCATTTTTTTGCAAATGGTTTAATAATTCACTAATCATGTTTAGTGAAGGTCTAAATTGGGTTTCAGTGTAATTAGCATGAGATATAAATAGTGAAACCCTAGCCATAACCATCATAACTAACTTTTCAGATCTAGAAATCAAGAATTCTCTCAAATTTCTCTCTCTTCGAAGTTCCATTTTCTCCACATAAACATCAAAGATCCTTGCATATTCTTGACCCTCATGCTTCATTGATCAAGAATCATCCATTATTTGGTGCAATTCTTCAAGTATTCGAGCAGTTCAAGAGCATTTTCATGGTAAACGGATTTGGAAATTCAAGTAGACTCAAGAGGTTTCAACTGTTTCTTCTTGCATAAAGCTTCAAGGCAAGTGTATAGGAGTGGATCTGGAGCATTAGAGCTTGAGAGAGCACGATTTCAAGAAGCTTCAATTTCAGGTAATTCAAAATTCACTTTCTCCTTTTGCTTTTTTTCATGACATAGACTTGTAGATCTTGATGTGTAGATCATGTACATATGATTGGAATTGAAAATGACTGAGAATTGAGTATGATATGGTGAATGTAAGTTTAGATCTAGAAACTTCTCCTCTTCGATTTGCAAAATCCATGGAGAATTAGGAGAAATTGAGTTGATATTTGGATTCAGTGTTGGAAGACGGTTCGAATGATGTAGGCCTTGGGGAATTCTGCAAATTTTTGTGGCAGCGCCGTCGTGCGTCTCGCCGGAGAAGACGACCGGAGCTATAGCTCCGGCGTCTGTGTGTTAGGGTTTGGATTACGTGTGCATGCCGTGTGTGTTAATGCGTGGAAGTGTGATTGGTAGAGAACGCTTTGACCATGTCCACGCGTGCAAGGAACGCTGAGTGGGCTGATGACTGGTTTAAGTGAAACGGTGCGTTTCACTGTTTGAATCTGGACCATTGATCAGATGCGCGCGCCAAGATCTTGTGGCTCAGGATTTTTCTGAGTTTTATTTGAAAATTATTATTTCCCTCAATTTCCATTAACATTTCCAATTATTTTAGTCATTTTAGAAAATTCATAAAAAATACAAAAATGGTCCAAATGAGTCCCAATTTTTTTTCATGGTTTTGTATTGATGTCTAATTTTTTATGATGTTAAATTCATGAATTTTTGTTGGCTGGATTTTTATGTGTGAATTTTTTAATCAACATTGTGCCAAATTGACCTATTGCATTCAATGCATTGTGAAATTCTCTATGTTGAGCCATTTGATCTAATTTTTTGGATACATGATCTTCATACATGACATGAGTTATTGGTCACTGGTTTGGAATTTTCCTCACATGCTATCATCATTTTTGACACATAGAGAATAATGTGACAATTTGTGTCACATTTTTGACATTGAATTGGTGCATTTTTATTCACATAGCATTTGTATCATTTTGGATTTGATTTTTTTCATGTTGAACATTCATGATATGATGAACTTATACAAAAAATCTCAAAGTCATTGCATGCATTTCTGATTTGATGTGAATTTTCTAAGTTGGAAGTTCAATTTGTGCATATTTTTGGTCATTACATGGCATATGCAATTTGAGACATTTGCTTATTGATTTGATGCTGGTCCTTTTGAGGAAATTAGATGGAGTGTTTGAAGGTGTAATGTGCAAAAGGATAGGTTCTTTTTTGGTCATTTGGTTGGGTTTTGAATTTGGCCTTTGTACTAGGGTTTTGTTGTGTTAATTGGTTGTACATAGACTAACTTTGTCTTGTGTTTCAGGTTTGAATACTCATCATTGATGATTGGGCTTGCTCTCACCTTGTGAGATGAATTGAGTGCTAACCTATGTTTGTTTTATAGGGTTTGGATTGATGTGGTGAGCTTATGAGCTTATTTGAGTGCTTGGGCATTATGTATTGAATTGTGTAACTGTTGGAGAGTTTCACTGTTTGTTTTCTGGTTTTATGACTGAAGTACTGAATGTTTAGTCTTTGTACAGGTACCTTAGTTACTTGCTTGGTTTTGCTTTTGCTTGAGCATTGGATTGTGGTTGACACACCACTCAGGTAGTTAGCTTCTTACTTCATGTAGTCTGGAAGTCCTGTCACCTTTTTGGCAGGCATTTTGCTGGCAAGTCCTCCTTCAGAGGCTCTGTTTGTGTTTGCTTAAGATTGTGCCAAAGACCTCCAAGGAGAGGCATGGATATTTGATAAGACCTCCAAGAGATGAGGCAATTGACGGATAAAATGGATTAGTAGCCAATCCCCCGTTATTCAGTGCGTCGTTCTTTATGCTCGCACTACGTGCTGATGCTTCTAAACATGTACCCCAGATCTTTTGTCCAAAGTCTGTCAAGTGGAATAGGATCCACTTTCTGGATCCCCACGCTTTCTTTGTCATGAGCTCACCCTGGCCAGGGTTAAGAGCTATGAGGTCTCATCCTCATTACCATTTTGATCTGCTCACCCTGACGTTCAATGTCAGTGGTTAAGAGCCCAGTTGATTACCCTTACAGTTTGGCTTGTTTGTCGAGGTTGATATGACCCCTCTTGACTAAAGCCCACCCATTGTTTGAGACTCTTGTATGGATATAGAGTGTGATGTTTGTTTACTTGTGTTGATGTGTTTATCTGCTTTCCTCTCATCTCCATTTCTGTAGGAGTTGTATGATTGATTTTTGAGGAAGTTAAATGCATGTTAGAGACCTCAACTTAGGGATATTGATTGCATGACAACTATTAGGCTCGAGTCTTAGTCTCCCTATTAGTTTGTTGTCTCCCTGGTCTCTGGTTAGGAGAGTGTTTTACCTCTGTTAAGGGGAACTACGTCGCCCTGATTCTCATACCAGATGAGATACGTAGGCAACAGGTTGTGAGCAATCTCTCCGGGAACCCTTTTTCTTTTTTACCCTTTTGTGTTTTTGTGTGTTCACCCGTTTTCTTTGTTTTGCGTGTGTTCACCCTTTGCGTGTGTTCATCTTTGGGGTTTATTTGTGGTGACTGGTTGGGTAGTTAGTTGCTTTGTAGGGGTTTGTTCTGATAACCTTTTCTTTGGTATTCGCTGGTTAGCATTTGTTATTGATGGGAGTCGGATATAAGTCCATGTATTGGCATTCTGTTTCCTTTTGTTTGATTGTTGGGAGTCGGATGTAAGTCAATGTATTGGCATTCTGTTTCCTGTTTGTTGGCGTTAGGAGTCGGAAGTAAGTCCATGTATTGGCATTCTGTTTCCTTTTGGGTGTGTCTTTTGACGTCTCAGCGTCTCTTTTTGGTGTTTTGTTTCGGCGTGCCTTAGCCGAGCTACGAGTGCTCTGATTCTTCTCTGGATAGAGAAGATACGTAGGCATAGGACGCGATGTCCTAGCGAGCATGTCTCCCTTTTCCCGAACTACGTTGACTCTGATGTTTGTTTCTGACAAACTACGTAGGCCCAGGATGCAACATCCCGCCGAGTCCATTTCCTCCGTCTTCTTTCTTCTTTCACCTGTTTATTATTCTAGTTTGTGCAATTTCTTTGAGCTGTTTCTTATCAACCCTTTTCCTTTCCTTTGAGCTATCTTTTGAGCGTGGATCCCGTCGAGTACGGCGGACGTGAGGGGTGCTAACACCTTCCCCTTGTGTAACCGACTCCCGTACCTTATAATCTCTAGTCGTAAGACCGTTCCTTTCCCTTTCTTAGGTTAGTCATGTTCTCCCTTTCCGTCATAGGATGAATAGCATCGGTGGCGGCTTTGTATTTTCCCGCCGGTTGTTTTTCGCGTTGCGACAGCTAGCGACTCTGCTGGGGACTGAAGTCGACCTCTTGCTGGTCCATCTTCCCTAAGCGAGTCAATCCTAGCGCATAATCATGGTTTACCTGATAGATTAGAAGGTAATTCCTTTATTTTCAGGTTGACCACATATGAGAAGCAACATGTCACTGATTTGACAAAGAGACATGTACCACCTAGACACATATTGCTTTCCTTGCAAGACCGAGATCCTGAGAATGTCACTCAGATTACGCAAGTATACAAGCATAAGAGTGTGATACAAAAAGAGATAAGAGGTCCTATAAGTGAGATACAACATTTGTTTAAGCTTATTGAGGTTGCAGGCTATGTCTATTGGAATAGAAAAAAGGATGACTCAGAAGTTGTGAGAGAGATATTTTGGGCCCATCCTGATTCAGTTAAGTTATTGAATATTTTTCCGATTGTGTTAGTTATGGATAGAACCTACAAGATAAACAAATATAGACAACCTTTGTTTTAAATTGTTGGCATGACATCAACCGGGTTAACTTTTGCTGTTGCATTTGCATATATGGAGTCTGAGCAGACAGAGAATTTTTGCTGGGTATTGGAGAAACTAAAAGAGTTGTTTGTGAAGAAAGACTTGTGTTCACAAGTGATTTTGACAGATAGAGATCTTGATTTGATGAAAGCAATTGAAATTGTGTTTCCCAGGTCGATTAATTTTCTATGTAGATTTCACATTAACAAAAACGTTGGTGCCAAATGCAAACAACATGTGGTGAATGACCTGTAAAAGAAGATAGACACATTATGGATGGAAGTTGTTTGGGCTAGTGATGAGGTTGAGTATGGTCAACGGTTGCATCAACTTGAGCAAGCATGTGTTGATTATAATGGATTTATGAATTATGTGAAAGACGCATGGTTGACTCCACATAGACATAGATTTGTTGGAGCATGGATTAATCGAGTGCTACATTTGGGTAACACAGCGACTAATCAGTACATCTTATAATTTTTTATGTGATATTTTTATATGTGATATTTTTTCTATGTATTTTTTATGTGTTATTTTCAATATTTTTAGGGTTGAGTCTGCTCATTGGAAGTTAAAGCAGATGTTAGGAAACAGTATAGGTGACATGGTCAAATGTTGGGAAGCTATGAATAACAACTTGAGGTTACAACTGGGAAACATTAGAGCTTCTTTTCAAAAGAGTTTTTACGAAGTTGAGCACGCGCACATAAGTCCCTTTTATGGTTATTTGCGTGGTTCCGTATCTCGAGCTGCTTTGAGAAGTATTGCTGAAGAGTTATTGAGAGTTGATTATGTTGGAACTAACAGGAAAATATGTGGTTGTACTCTTAGAACATCTTATGGGTTACCTTGTGCTTGTGAGTTAGGAAGATACACACTAGGTGGTATACCGATACCCATAGATGTTGTTCATGTTCATTGGAGGAAACTAACTATGGAAGTTGAGTTAGAGGTAGGTGCAGGTGATGGATCAGAGGTGGATATGACTTGTGTAATGGATGAATTGTGGAAACGATTTAGGTCATTAGATGTTATTGGGAAAAGGGCATTAAAGAGTAGGGTATGTGAACTAGCATACCCAACAATGACTCCATTGTGTCCACCATCCGAGAAACTAAAAACCAAAGGACGAGTGAAGAAGAAAGGGAAAAAACCAGAAGAATATGATGTTTATAGGGACCCTTCGTATCATGAGTATGTTGATAAGGCATCTCAATCTTCACAAAGGCAATCTCAACCATCACAAACTTCGAAGAAGTTAAAATTATCAAAGAAGCAACCACAATTCACTCTTCAATTTCCTAATCATATTAGGTCATACATTGAAGATGTAGTTAATGTTGAATCAGATGGTAATTATGGATTTAGAGTCCTTGCATCATTGCATGGATATGGTGAGGATGGTTGGCCAATGGTTCGCAGAGAGTTGGGGTTGGAAATAATAGACAAGGATAAGTCAACTTTGTATGACAAGTTATTTTCTAATCGGTTGTCAGAAGTGAGAGAATCTTTGATGATAGAATTCTTTGGTTCACAGTTACCTGAAAAATGGTTGACTCTACCAGATATGGGTTACTTGATAGCGAATCGCTATAATGTTGTACTTGTCTGTTTAGGCAATCCGTCCATGACTTTCTTTCCTATGACAAGTTCACATTCACCAAATGTCTCTATTTATTGCATTGGTTTTGTTAACCAAAATCATTGGGTTCAGGTACGTATTTTGTATGACAAGTTATTTTATATGATTTAATATTTTAATTATTTCACTTAATATTTTATATGACTTAATATTTTAATTATTTCACTTTATCAGGTTAACATGAAAGAGGGGTTTCCGTTGCCACTGGTCACATTAGATTGGAAGAAGTTTCATTCTCATACAGCAACGTCTTGGATGTTAGGATTTGCAAGACGTCTACAACATTGGAAATTACTTACGCCTATATTAGCATGAATATGTACTCAAAACATGAATATGTAATCAAAACATGAATTTTATATTATGTCTATTATATTCAGTTCTAAAACTTAATACATAAATCAATGTGAACGAGAAATTTGCAAAGCTTCAAATAAATCAGCAAACTGTGGATCTTCCTCTCCGGCATTAACCTGTCTCAGATAACGATTAATCAATGTAGATACACGATCCTAATTAGGATCAGATGGTTCGGCGTCATATACAGGAACTCGTACCTCTCTTGGATCGTCACGATGGGGAGGGACCAACCGTGGATGCGAAACACAATAATACCACTCCAGATAACCATCTTCTACATCAGATGGAGTGGTAGCCAGGGTAGTTGGACGGATCACAGCGATAACGCTCTGATGGTAACCAATCCAATCAACATCAATATCCGTCGCCATCATACAATCAAGAGGTGGGGATGGAACATACTGCCTGTACCCGAACTGATGTAAACATCTGTCAGGCAAGTATGGAACAACTGTGACACCCCACTTCAAACACCCCATGTAGAGACATAACTCATCAAACTGACGCCATGCTCTATGATCCTCAAATGGACGCCATATGACGTCGGCACGTGTCATCTCGTCCAAAATAGGTCGTAAATCATCAACCTTCAGGACTCCTTGCCTATACGACCATCTCATCGCTCGAGGAAGACCACAATTATCAGTTGGTTTCTAATTCTCCCCTCTTTTTCCAACAGTTGGAAAGTACTCGTGAATCCAGCACTGTTACAAAATACAAACATAATAAATAAAATAAATTAAGTTAACATATTTTATAAAATGAATCCAACACTTAATAAACAAAATTAAATTATATACCTGTAGGAGAGTAGGATATCCACCGAGCTGTTTGCAACTGAACATGGACGCATCTCCAAGATATCTGTATAGGGTAACTAGTGCAGCTGCTCCCCAATTATATCCTGAACATCTATCTAAGTCTGTAAATAGTAGGAGGTATCGTGCCTCTACAAGTGTAAAGGTCTTATCGGCAAAAATGGTGGAACCCACCAACATCAACAGATATGCTCTGGTCGTATATGCCCAGCTGGAAGCAGCTCTATGTTGTACGAATAAATCGTATAACCACTCCAACTTATAATACGAACCCTTGCAGCTACGAACATGTGATTGTGCCTCACCCTGTGGCACTCCTAAGTAGTCAACAGCAAGTTCAACAGCTACCTCTTCCGTGACATCTTGAGGACTCCAGAAGATACCCCTGATGGGCAAGTGAAGTAGACATGAGACATCATCCAAAGTAATGCTCATTTCACCAAACGGCATGTGAAATGAAGATGTCTCTAGATGCCATCTTTCCACAAATGCATAGACAAGATTTGTGTCTATCTTGTTCAGACTAGTTCTCTGAAGTGAAGATAAACTAGATCTAGATACCCAACTCTCCATCTGTGGTGGAAGAGCCAATGGAACCTTAGATGTCAGCTTGAGTCCATGTCCAGCAACCTTTAACTCTTTCTTTGGACCTCTTTCCTAAAAACAATTAAAACACATATTAGAAAATACAATATAAAATATTCAACTATTATTCATTTTCAAATATATCTCATTTATTTACCTCACCAAACCATAAATGCCGAGCAACATGATGCTCGTACTTCACCAAAAGAGAGGTATTGTACGGCCCTCCTGGATATCCAGTTGGCTCAGCTGCAGATGAAGATGCGCCCCGGCCTAAAGTGCAGTCTGGAATCCTACCATCTGCACCTCGTCTTCGAACCACTACAAAAAAATATTATAAAAAAATTACTAAAAATTAAAAAAATTAAATAAAAAAAAAGAAAAAAAAAAGAAACGCACCGGAACACTTCAAAGAAGAGTTCCGGTGTGGAAAAATAAAAGGTTGACTACCGGAACACTTCTTAAAAGAGTTCTGGTTTAGTTCATCCAAACCGGAAGTCTTTAAGAAAGAGTTCCGGTATACAACCAACCAAACCGGAAGACTTTCTAAAAAACTTCTGGTTCAATGCTCCCAAAATGCAACGAACCGGAAGACTTTAGATAAGTGTTCCGGTATACAATATGTGAACCGGAAGACTTACTCTTAGTGTTCCGGTTTACAATGCCAAAAAATCCAAAAATGCGTGTTCCAAAAGTCTTCAAGCGCAAATGGGAAAAAAATCCATTTTTGAAAAATATACCCTATTTATATGAGGGTATTTTGGTCCAAAAAAAATATTTGTAGGGGTGTGGGTACAATTGTAGGGGTACGAGGTAAAGTTTTCTGGAAAGCATACTCAGTGTCGAAGCATACTCGGTGTCGAAGCCAGAAGGACCGAAAGAATCATCTGCTCGCGAAAAAGCTGTCAACAACATATTGAAGCACTTATTCAAAAATTCTGATCGCGACTCCTCCATCTTCGGTGTTGCATTCAAGGACTCGCCTAGGGTTCAGAAGCTTGACAACATCGACGTCACATTCTCAGGACTCAACCTTCGATTCACAGTTTGAAGCCTCATCAACATCATCATCGCGTTCAAACCTCGGCTCACATATTTGGAACCAAACACCGTGTTTTACACCTTCTCTTATGATTTTCATCGTTCGAGGATGGCATTCATAAATCAATTCTTAACTTCCATGGATTCACGACTCGAAATCACCGGAACTATGGTCGATTCTACTACACACACGCATTGACGACAAAAAAGAGTCGAAGCCAAGAAACTCACCAAGATTGCCGCTTCGAATACGAGCAGGTGTCGACTTCCTTCCTCTGCTCTGCTTCAATTAGAACTTATTCATGTTATTCTGTTTACGACCTTCGGTGTGTTGAATCAAGAGTGAGAGATAAAAAAACAATAATGAAGAGCTCCTCAGTTTGATTTGTGGCCTCTGACTTTGAATGATCTCTCTCTGATTTGTGCAGCATGAATAATTGATTTTATATGAAACTTGGACTGCAGTTGAAGTGAAGTCCCTTGAAGTATGGTGAGTGATTGCATTTATAGGATCTAGGTTCTCCAATTTCTGTTAGAAACGCAAGCTAAATTCACATGTAATTCACCGAGTCAGTTAGAAATTCACATTTCAGTTAGAGCTTTGGATGAGTGAAAATGAGTTGGCTGGAAAATTCAGTTAATTGGGCCAGGTTTCTCTATGATGTCGTCTGTTAGTTACTGTGTGTTCTATTAAACAAGATGCAGGGTGTTGTTCTGTTAGCAAAATCATAGGTTAATTGTTAGTTATTTTTCTTTGGAATTTAATTTGTTTTGCTTTTGTAAGTCAGGTGATTAGAGAGTTATGTTAAGATGCAGATCTGAACTTAAGCTGGTATGTTATGACATTATCCAGGGATGTTATTTAACTGAGTTTTCTTGGAATCTTTTGCGAACTAATGCAGACCTACTTGTTACCGAATTGGACCTCTTTCATGCCATGTATCTTGGACTGATTTTGCAGCAGATAACCTTGCCTTGGATTATGGTGAGCATGGTGCTTAGATGATTACATATGAATTGGATAGGCAACGCTTGGAAATATGTGAATTTGGCATTGTAACAATGTGAAATTGTGCTATGATTGAATGGTTTTGTTCGTGAAAGTACTTAGGTTAGATTCTTTGGAATGTAGTTTAGATTTATGGTTGTAAGGGATTTTATGTCATGAGATTGGATTGAGATTGTATGTTGGTTCATGGTTATGCTTGTTTTTAAGTTTAAAATGCAACTACATTGATTTGAACAATTGAATGAAGATGGAATGTATGGATAGTTCTTGGAAATGTATGAAATTGAATGTTTGAAATTGAAATTTACATGACACTTGAATATTTGGTAATTGGAATGATGAATGTTATTGAATTGGTTGATTTATGGCTTATGATGTAATCATGTGAAAGGAAGTGAAATTAGTTTAAAAATAGAAATGAAAGTTGAACATTGAATGGAGTGAAGGAGAAGGGAGATCCAAAATGCAGCGGAATTTAAAATTTCTCCTTTAATGATCCTTACGAATGGGCATGATCAGTGATAGAATCGTTACCTCTTGTGGCGATTGTAACCTTTGATGCAGATCTACGGAGCGATCACGAACGTTGAACAATGACAACGCCTCTACTCAGTCCACACGAACGGATTCCTTCAATCTCAGTGCTAGCTGCTACGAATGAAGGCTTTGAGTGAGAGAGAGAGAAAACAAAATTGCAACTGCCCAAATGCTTCTACACAAGGGTTCTATTTATAGAACCACTTGTGTGGGCTGCAAGCTAAAAATCCCACTCAAGTGTATGTGGCCCATATCTTATAATATGCCAAAATCACTTAAGCGCGTGGTACCTTACCATATTTCGTATTCTGTTTAAGTACACCGTACCTTACGATGTTCTACAATTCACTTAAGTGCACCGTACCTTACGGTGTTCCTTAGTTACTCTATCTCTCATCAATCCGTCCTTTGTGTGTGACCCTGTAGGTTTTCGCGGCATTGGCAATTATATTAAATCACGTATTTAACATAATAAATAGTGAGTGGTATCTAGCAACACATCACTGCTACCCAAGACACGAAAATGTCATGTGATCTGACAAATCCTTCTGTGATAATACTTATGTGTACAATTACCCTTTTTCCCTTATGTCTATATTGAACACAAGGCATAGACCGTGTCATCCTTGTCTAGTTCAATATTGGGCCCATGGACATTTATCCTGTTATGCAGGATGGGCAAATTCCATCTAGGTCACTCATGTCCCTTAGCATGCTTCGTGGAGTACCCATCAACTGTCTTTATGGTCATTCAATTACGGACAACGTTTGATCAGCAATAAGGCACTTGACTCTACATCTAGGGTCCATAGTGGTTTCAGGTCGAAGGGTGGTATACACCATTATCACCATGAGAATAACTTATGACACTTTGCATAACATTCTATATAGTATTCTCATAACGGGTCAATCCAGTATAAATATTACTCTTAATATTCATACCTATGTTTAAGACTTGATAACTCCTTATCCATGATCCATGAGATGTGATCATCAGTCTATGTACATAATAGTCTTAATGCTTTAATGTTATCCCACTTCACAATAAAGCTCGACTACGGATACTTTAAGAATAGTGTCCTTATGTTTAATGTGATATCATGATTAAGTCACACTTGATACATTAAATGGACTATCTATTCTAGGGACTTTATTAAACAAACATAATAAAGAAAAAGCCTTTTATTATTAATAAATAATTCGATACAAGTACCAAAAGTATTGGCCCCTAGGGCTTACACCAACAATCTCCCACTAGCACTAGAGCCAATCAGGCATACCCCTAATGCCCATATATCTAGTATGGCCATCATGCTTTTGCTACGCAAGAGGCTTTGTCAGTGGGTCAGCAATATTGTCAAGTGTAGGTACTCTACAAATTTTCACATCTCCTCTATCTATTATCTCTCGAATGAGGTGATAACGCCTAAGTATGTGTTTGGATCGTTGGTGAGATCTAGGCTTCTTAGCTTGTGCGATAGCGCCATTGTTATCACAATAGAGACCAATGGGATCCACAATGCTAGGAACTATGCCAAGTTCACTAATGTAATTTTTGATCCAAACAGCTTCCTTTGCTGCACTTGAGGCAACAATATACTCGGCCTCGGTTGTAGAATCAACAACTGTATATTTCTTTTATCTTTTCCAGCTCACAGCGCCACCGTTTAAGCAAAACACATAACTAGATTGCGATCTAAAGTCATCCTTATCTGTTTGGAAGCTAGCATCGGTGTATCCAATTATAGCCAACTCTTCCTGACCTCCATATATCAAGAATGAGTCCTTAGTCCTTCTCAAATACTTAAGGATATTCTTGACAGCTACCCAATGAGCATCACCAGGATCAGATTGGTACCTACTCGTTGCACTTAAAGCATACGAGACATCTGGTCGAGTACATAACATGGCATACATGATAGATCCTATTGCAGATGCATATGGAACCTTATTCATGCGATCCCTTTCTTCCTTAGTTGAAGGGGATTGTGTTTTTGATAGACATAGGCCATGTTACATAGGTATGAATCCTTTCTTGGAATCATGCATATTAAAGCATCTCAGCACTTTGTCTATGTACGTACTCTAACTTAGGCCAAGAAGTTTTTATGATCTATCTCTATAGATTCTGATTCCTAATATATAGGCTGCTTCACCTAGGTCCTTCATAGAAAAGCATTTCCCCAACCAAGACTTTACTTGTTGCAGGGTAGGGACATCGTTTCCAATGAGTAATATGTCATCTACATATAATACCAGGAAAACGATCATGCTCCCACTAACCTTCTTGTAGACACAAGGCTCATCTTCGTTCTTGATGAATCCATATTGTTTTACCGTTTCATCAAAATGAAGATTCCAGCTTCTGGAAGCTTGCTTCAATCCATAGATTGATCTTTGTAACTTACATATCTTTTGGGCTTCCTCTGGTATGTCAAATCCTTCAGGTTGTGTCATGTACACATCCTCAAGAAGATTCCCATTAAGGAAAGCAGTTTTGACATCCATCTGCCATATTTCATAATCATGATATCCAGCGATAGCAAGTAAAATTCGAACAGATTTAAGCATTGCAACTGGTGAAAAGGTTTCATCATAGTCAACCCCATAAATTTGTTTATATCCTTTTGCAACCAGTCTTGCCTTATAGGTATGTACCTTACCATCCATGTCAGTCTTCTTTTTGAAGACCCACTTGCATCCTATAGGGTTAACTCCTACAGGAGACTCTACCAAGGTCCAAACTTGGTTTGTGTACATGGAATCCATTTCAGATTTCATGGCTTCTAGCCACTTCTCAAACTCGGGACCAGTTATGGCCTCTTGGTAGGTCACAAGATCATCTTGATCCATGAGTAATACATCACCTTGATCAGTTATGAGATATCCATATCTCTCAGGTTGGTGACGTATCCTGCTTGACCTACGCTGGTCTTGTTCTACTTGAGCAGGTTGCTCTTCCACAACTACTTGTGTTTCCTGCTCTAATTCCTCCATAGGTGTATCAATACTTTATGATTCTTGAATTTCTTCAAGATCTACTTTCCTCCCACTGATTCCTTTGGAAATAAAATCCTTTTCTAGGAAAACTCCAGTTCGAGCGACAAACACTTTGCCCTCAGAAGGATTGTAGAAGTAATACCCTTTTGTTTCTTTAGGATACCCCACAAATAAGCATTTGTCAGATTTGGGCTCAAGCTTAGTTGAAATTTGTCGTTTCACATAAACTTCGCAACCCCAAATCTTCATGTAAGACATATGTGGTTTCTTACCACTCCATATCTCATATGGTGTCTTCTCAACCTTTTGGATGGAACGTGGTTAAGTGTGTAAGCTGTTGTCAATAGTGCATGTCCCCAAAAGGAGTTTGGAAGATTGGCGTGACTCATCATGGATCGGACCATGTCTAACAGGGTTCGATTTCTTCTCTCAGATACACCATTCCATTGGGGTGTTCCAGGAGGAGTAAGTTGGGATAGGATCCCACGCTCTTTCAGATGGTCATTAAACTCTAGGCTTAAATACTTACCACCTCGATCTGATCGAAGAGTTTTAATATTCTTACCTAGTTGGTTTTGTACTTCATTCTTGAATTCCTTGAACTTTTCAAAGGACTCTGATTTGTGTTTCATTAAATACACATAACCATATCTACTGAAATCATGAGTAAATGTGATGAAGTATTGAAAACCTCCTATGGCTGGTATGTTCAGTGGTCCACATACATCAGTATGTATGAGGGCCAAAAGATCATTAGCTCTTTCACCTTTTCCTGTGAATGGAGACTTTGTCATCTTTCCAATTAAACAAGATCTGCATGTCTCATATGATTCATAGTCAAAAGAGTCCAACAGTCCATCTTTATGGAGTTTGGAAATGCGTTTCTCATTTATGTTTCCTAATCGACAATGCCAAAGGTAAGTTGGATTTAGCTCATTAGGTTTCATCCTTTTAGTATTAATGTTATAAATAGGCATTTCAAGATCAAGTACATATAGTCCATTGTTCATTTGTGTAGTAGCATAGAATATATCATTCAAATAAATTGAGCAACAATTGTTCTTTATTATAAATGAAAAACCAAACTTGTCCAAACAAGAAACAGAAATAATATTCCTGCTAATTGCAAATACATAATAACAGTTCTCTAACTGAATTATTAAACCACTAGGTAAAGTCAATACATAAGTTCCTACGGCTAAAGCAACAACCTTTACTCCATTGCCAACTCGTAGGTCGACTTCACCTTTTGCCAAATCTATACTCATTTTTAGTCCCTGCACATTGGTACAAATGTGAGAACTGCATCCAGTATCTAATGCCCATGATGCAGAAGTAGATAAATTAATTTCAATAACAAAAATACCTGAAGTTGAAGTCTCTACTCCATTCTTCTTATCTTCCAGGTACTTTGGGCAGTTTCTCTTCCAGTGTCCGGTCTTACCGCAATGGAAGCAGGTGCCTTCTTTTGCTATGCCTCCACTAGGCTTCAAAGCAGCAACAGTGGGTTTGGATTTGGCAACTTCCTTGCCTTTCCCTTTATCACCCTGCTTGGTGGGCCTTTTGTTCTGTCTCTTTCCATTTCCGATCATCAGAATGGACTTCCCTTTTGACTTCAGATTCTGCTCAGCAGTTCTTAACATGGCTAGCAGTTCAGGAAGAGATTTGTCCATATCATTCGTATTGAAATTTAGGACAAATTGACTGGATCTATCTGGAAACGATTACAAGATTAAAGCAGTCGCAAGTTCCTTTCCGAGGGGAAAACCCAACCTCTCAAGGTTTTCCACATACCCAATCATCTTGAGCACATGGGGACCTACAGGGGCTCCCTCAGCTAACTTGCCTTGAAAAAGGGCTTTTGAAACTTCAAACTTTTCATGCCTTGCTTGCTCTTGATAGAGCATCTTGAGGTGTTCGATCATATCGAACGCTGCCATGTTATCATGTTGCTTTCGCAACTCTAAGTTCATGGTAGCTAGCATGAGACAAGCAGTTTCATTGGCATCATCGAGATGCTTCTTATAAGCATCTCTTTCTGCCTTAGGTGCAGAACTAGGAGGTTCCTCTTCAGGAACAGGTTTCTCCAAGACATACAGCTTTCTATCATGTTAGAGGTGTTTGTTGTCATGGTAATCTACATGAAAATAATGAAAATATAAGTATCAATAACATATTTAATTAGGCCTTTAATTAAATATGCTCCCATTATTTTACTCAAAACAAATGACCCTCACCATTTGATTCAGAAAATCCCGTTGGAAGATTTTCTAGTGGGTCGAGATCCATATTTCACTTTGTTTTAAGTCCGCGTAGGCTGATTACACAAAACTAGGTTATTTAGCTAGGAACTCCTTCCAATTGTATCTAATACAACTCTCGAATATTTTAGTTGGGTGAATAACTCCTTATTCCAATCCATCACATGGATCATTTCCAACTCTTGCTTCTAAACATATATAATCTTATTATAATTTGTTTAGTTAAGTTTGACCCATTATTTTAACAATTGGATATTACAATTATCCCATCGCACCTTACTAATAGAGAACATGCACCTCGCGTAGGCGAAACCTACATTATCCGATACAAGTCTTGATGAGTGTTAAAACTTGGAAAGCATAAACTTAATATTTAATTTGAGGGAATTTGCAATTATTCTGATCTCACCGGCTTATTTATCATATAAATCATCTCTCACATGCATCAACATACATTCACATGCATCAACATACATACATAATGAAACAGTTATGGCCCCTAGCACAATTGTTCTCCCAAGCCAATGAGAGAACCTAAGCTAACCTAATAACGATCTAAGCTTCTCCAAGCAAGATCTTCAAGGTTGTCCTCCTTTGATATTGAATTATTCTCTTTCTTCATAACATTACATTACATAAAAGAAACTCGTTTTACATACGAGGGAGTGAGATGAGAAAAGAAGTTACATTAAGAGATTAAAAGAGAGGCACGACACGCAGGTCGTATTTTAAAACCCAAAACAAAATAAAGGAAAATTAAGGCCATAACCGACCACCACAAGACAATAATAATAAACATATTATTATTACTAATTTTAATTCTTTTAATTAATTAAAACCTAATTAAATTTCAGCGACCGATCACACTATGCAGAGTTAGCCGGGGGTTATAGGGGCAGCGCCCCTGGCCGAAAATTTTAATGAACAATTCATTTGAAATCGACGTCGTTTTTCGCATCAACACTTGATACTTTAAAGCACAACTCTAGCGCAATCACAACCCTAATCGCATAACTCTTTGACAACACAACCCTTGTGCCGTCATTAACCCTAATGCACCAATTTCAGACCGTCAAACACATCTCGATTGTTGATTCAGTATGATTGATCAATACGTCATTGCTTCACCATACTAATTCGGATCAAGAAGCAAACAACCATTGATCGCTCAAAGGAAAACAACCATTACGTGTTTGAATGAACGAAACAGAAACAGTATATCATATATACCGTATTTTGCATCAGGATTACTTATATCATATATATAACTTGATCGATCTCAATTTAATTACTCGTTTATTCTTTGATTCATTCTGTCTTTTAATCGTATTAATACAGAAAATACAGAAAATAAACAGCTATCAGATGCATGGTTTCGTAAGTGGCTTTGATACCACTGAAGGAGAAGGGCGATCCAAAACGCAGCAGAATTTAAAATTTCTCCTTTAGTGATCCTTACGAATGGGCATGATCAGTGATAGAGCGATCACGAACGTTGAACCATGACAACGCCTCTACTCAGTCCACACGAACGGATTCCTTTAATCTCAGTGCTAGCTGCTACTAATGAAGGCTTTGAGTGTGTGTGTGTGTGTGTGTGTGTGTGTGTGAGAGAGAGAGAGAGAGAGAGAGAGAGAGAGAGAGAGAGAAAACAAAATTGCAACTGCACAAATGCTTCTATGCAAGGGTTCTATTTATAGAACCAATTGTGTGGGCTGCAAGCTAAAAAGCCCACTCAAGTGTGTGTGGCCCATATCTTATAATATGTCAAAATCACTTAAGCGCGTGGTACCTTACCATATTTCGTATTCTGTTTAAGTACACTGTACCTTACGATGTTCTATAATTCACTTAAGTGCACCGTACCTTACGGTGTTCCTTAGTTACTCTATCTCTCATCAATCCATCCTTTGTGTGTGACCCTGTAGGTTTTCGCGGCATTGGCAATTATATTAAATCACGTATTTAACATAATAAACAGTGAGCGGTATCTAGCAACACATCACTGCTACCCAAGACACGAAAATGTCATGTGATCTGACAAATCCTTCTGTGATAATACTTATGTGTACAATTACCCTTTTTCCCTTATGTCTATATTGAACACAAGGCATAGACCGTGTCATCCTTGTCCAGTTCAATATTGGGCCCATGGACATTTATCCTGTTATGCAGGATGGGCAAATTCCATCTAGGTCACTCATGTCCCTTAGCATGCTTCGTGGAGTACCCATCAACTGTCTTTATGGTCATTCAATTACGGACAACGTTTGATCAGCAATAAGGCACTTGACTCTACATCTAGGGTCCATAGTGGTTTCAGGTCGAAGGGTGGTATACACCATTATCACCATGAGAATAACTTATGACACTTTGCATAACATTCTATATAGTATTCTCATAACAGGTCAATCCAGTATAAATATTACTCTTAATATTCATACCTATGTTTAAGACTTGATAACTCCTTATCCATGATCCATGAGATGTGATCATCAGTCTATATACATAATAGTCTTAATGCTTTAATGTTATCCCACTTCACAATAAAGCTCGACTACGGATACTTTAAGAATAGTGACTTTATGTTTAATGTGATCTCATGATTAAGTCACACTTGATACATTAAATGGACTATCTATTCTAGGGACTTTATTAAACAAACATAATAAAGAAAAGGCCTTTTATTATTAATAAATAATTCGATACAAGTACCAAAAGTATTGGCCTCTAGGGCTTACACCAACATGGAGAACATAATCACTTAGAATGGGATTGTATTGAATGCTTGGATTTGAAAGTGAACTGAATGATTGAGGATTTAGAAGTGACTTGGTTTATGTTATGGTTATGTAAGACACAATCATGGTCTAGAATGGTTACTTGAATCATAGTTAAATGTGACCAAGATTTAAAATGGATCATAGCCTTTGAAGTGGACATGGATTAAAGATGAATGGTTTTAAAATGACTTATGGAAAGTGGTTGACTTTGGTCAACTAGTTGACCAAAAAGTCAATAGTTGACCAAAATCAATTGTAGGTTAGGAACTAGGGATTTCTTTTATGGACTTGTGTAGGTGGATATAAACCCTAATTAAAACATGGATGACCCCCTAATGGTGACCTAAAATGGCTTATAAATCTTGATGGATCAAAAGCATACCAAAGCCAAAAAGATCAATGCATTGATGCAAACAAGAATCCAAGAACCAATGACCAATGATCCACACAATATATGAATATGAGACATGATCTTGAAAGACCTAGAAAGATATGTGGTTTAGTTGATAATATGTAGGGAAAAAGCCTTCCCCTAATGGTTAGGGTTTCAGTCAATCCAAGATCCCAAGTCAAACTCTACTAGCACAAGTCTTCAAGCATCTGGGATTAGAGTTTCAATGATACATACCCTTCAACCAAGTCGTTTGGATGGATTAGGATGCTTCCCAATCAATTCTTTAACATATGAACCCCCAACTAGGTTTTAGAAGTCTAGACAAGGCCCAAAGAACATCCATGAAGCCTCACAACCAAATCATCAAGAAATTAGGGTTTGAGAACCATGAAGATTACCATGATGGAACCTTGTTGAATTCATGTCCCAAAGATCAAGCCATTAGGGTTTCACATCCCCTATGATCATATGAATACCCAAGTCATGCCTTTAGGGTTTTATCCACACAGAAACCCTAGCTTTGCAAGCTAAGAGCTTTAAATCTATAATGATGAATGCTTGATGCACATGAATGAAACATGAGGGTATGCAAATGATTCTCAAGTCAAGGGTTAAGTAAAAAGATGAAAAAGGGAGGAAATTTTTTGGGGTATAGTAGTGGGTATTATAAAACAAATTCTCAAGTCTAACATATATTACCACCACATACCTTACTAGGAAACCATTACTTATGATTCACAACCACAAGCAGTTGTTTGCATGCTTTAATTAGGAAACTTTTATGACACTTGTTTGTTAGCAATTTTGGTATAACTAACTTTATTTCAATTTTGTTCAAATTTTAGCTACGGTTCTATATAATAGTTTAAAATTTTAAATGAGTCATTTAAAATAAAATGTCGCCAAAGTGACCTCTTTTATGGAGATTACTTATGAGAAATGTTAAATGATTTTTCTGTTTTATGTATATGTTTATCCATGCGGGTATCAATTGGCCCAAAGGACAATTGGTGGTTGGCCGGTTTTCATACGCATCTGTGATGGTAAACATGTGATAATTATAAGGTTTTACATGTGAATGGTAAATAAATCCAAAGAGGGATTTATTGTTCGACATTTTTTTATTATCAATGTTTGATCATTACAACAATAGTATCACTAGCAGTCAATTTTACTGTATAAAGACTTGATATTTATGGTGCACTAGGCATCTTTAGACGAGTTATTCCATAATTTAAACATGTTGGTGATTAAGTTTTTTAAAAAAATACGAGTATATTTATAGTGTTTATTATGTTCTATTTTTCAGCTACAATTGCTTTAATATCTGCTAATATGAATAAGGTTCAGGTCCTTAATGGGACAAATTTTAAGGATTGGAATGAAAATATGGAAATTGTTCTTGGTTGCATGGATCTTGACCTTGCATGGAATCTAGTGCCTCTATATAGAGGAAAAATTATAATAAGTAGGATCGCACCAATCACATGAGTCATGGTTTGGTCTGCTCTGAGGTCAATTAGATTCAGTACTTGGAAACACTTGGTGGTTACTTTGGAGCAACTACTAACATCAATATTTCAATGAAGGGTTGTCTGAAGTACCGAAAGTCAAATAATGTTGAAAGATACATCTATGTGGGAGATGACAAATCAGTGGAGGTGGAAGCTATAGAGTATTTTAGATTATTGATGTGTACCGAATTTTATTTGGATTTCAAAGACACTTTTGTGGTTCTGTCATTTATACTGAATTTAATTTCAGTTTCTTATTTGTACAAATCAGGTTATTTGTGTTCATTTGTGAATAATATGTTTAAGTTCTCTTTTAATTCAAATATTGTTGGAACTGGTTCACTTATGAGTCATGATATTCTATATTTGCTTGACACAATAGCTACCTATGGTGAATCCTTAAATATGGAATCATGTGGTACTAAGCGTAAAATTGATAATAATAATTCAATGGCATTATGGCACAAGTGTCTAGTTCACATATCTAAAAATAGAGTTGAGAGACTAGTGTATGATAGAATTTTTGATTCCATTGACCTGACAAACTTTGATGTTTGTGTTAAATGCGTTAAAGGCAAATAGATCAAAACAAAGAAATTTGGTGCACATATAGCTACAATGTCTTAAAATTGATACATACGGACATTTGTGTACCATTTCTGACACCTTCTTAGAATAGTCAAAAATATTGTATATCATTCATAGATGATTATTCTAGATATGCGTACATATTTCTCATTCATGAAAAGTCTCAATCATTGAATGTGTTTAAATTGTTTAAGGCTGAAGTTGAGAATCAACTCAATAAAAGAATTAAGAAAGTCAAATCCGACAGTAGCAGTGAATATTATGGCACATATGACAGGTCGTTTGAACAATGTCTAGGGCCTTTTGCCAAATACCTAGAGGAATGTGGAATTGTCCCACAGTACACCATGCCAAGATCACCTAGCAGGAACGGTACTACTGAAACACGGAATAAGACTCTTAATGATATGGTAAGGAGTATGATTAGTCATTCTACCTTGCCATAGTCACTATAGGGAGAGATACTGCATATTATATTCTAAATAGAGTATCAACAAAGGCAGTTGCCAAAACACCTTACAAAATTTGGATTAGGCGAAATCCTAGTCTAAAACATTTTCATGTCTGGGGATGTCCATCTGAGGCAAGGCCTTATAGGCCAAATGGAAAGAAATTGGACTCCCGAATAGTGAGCAGTTACTTTATTGGCCATTCGGAAAGATCTAAAGACTATAAATTTTAAGATCCCAAATTAAATTCAATGTTTGAGACAAGAACAACCACATTTTTTGAGGATGTTGATTTTGGAGGGAAGAATAAAGTTAAAGACTTTGTCTTAGAGGAAGAACTGGTAACAATTCCAGAACCGATTCATATAGTTGCTTTTGATTAAACAAGTATGGAACCTCCACAGGACATTGTTGAAATTCATCCAACTCAAGATGATTTGGTAATTCATGAAGAACAAACTCAAGATCCTCAAGAAAAGTGTTACAAGAACCAATACTTTTATGGAAATCCACTAGAGAAAGGAGAAATGTTATGTCAGATGATTACATAGTCTTTCTCCAAAAACACGAGGAAAGTAATGGTATGATGGAAGATGATCCAATAACTTCAGCCAAGTCATGAAGGATTCCAACTCAGAAAAGTGGACTGAAGCAATAAAAGAGGAGTATAAGTCCATGCAAGAAAATAAAGTTTAGGAACTTGTCCCATTACCAGAAGGTGTGATACCCATTGGTTGTAAATGGATTTTTAAGACCAAACGGGATTCTAACGGTAATATGGAGAGGTATAAAGCTCGTCTTATAGATAAGGGTTATACTCAAAAGGAAGGGATTGACTTTAAAGAGACTTTTTCTACGATTTCATCGAAAGACTCTTTTAGGACAATCATGGATCTTGTTGCACATTATTGTAGCGGTGTATTCGTCACTTTATGATTTATTGATTAAATCAAAAGCAAAGCATACAAAGAATCGAGTCGCCACCGCACTTTTATTTATCCAAAGGAATGGCTAAAAAGCGAACAAAAGCCTAAGAAGTTTTACACATAGAAAACTAATGAAAAGATCAGAGATCTGGGTAAGGGGTTAATTACGCAATGGGAAGGTGTTAGGCACCCAAAACGTCCTAGGTACTCCTAGGGAGCCCTTTTCACAACTTGTTGTACGAAATGTTATTTGTTTATGAGATATTTATTGTGCAAACATGGATTGAAGGGATGAGAAAAGAATATACAAGTTATTATTTTTGTGTTTGAACGGATGAACCCGTTGCCTACGTACCTTTCCATGGAAGGTAAGGATCAAAACACCGTAGTTCGGCTAAAAGATTTCCAAAAATATGAGTGGATTCATTTTAAAACAAAAGCCCTAAGGTCTTTCGTTATCCACAGGAGAAAACTCAACCTTATACAAACAACAAGTCCACCACGTGAGAAAAGCTTCAACTTGCTAGTGAGGGGTTAACCCTATAATAAGCAAGGAAGTCTTACAATTCAATCATTAAGGACAAAAGGTGAGATTAACATCAACCAACTAGGATAAATCAAACCTATGGCTAATGTATGAAAACTTATCAAGAATGTGGACAAAGCCACAAAACAATTGAATGAGTGAAATTAACCAATTAGGATTATTCACAAAAGTGGTCAGGATATGATTAGAATTCAATTCAAAAGAAGTATTATGAAAATGAAGTTTGAAAAAATCAGAGGCTTAAGGCCTAGGTTTCTAATTTGAAATCATGTCAAAATGTTTGCACAATAGTTTTCAAGTTTGGGTTAACATGCAAATGGAGGTTTAAAGAAACACAAAGGTGGGAGGGTGAGGAAGTAAAACTTCTTAGATGTTCACCTCTTGAGATCATATGTAGATGATTCAAGTGATTCCTTTGGAAAAGGCAACAAGCAAATAACATATGAACAAATTAAATGGGTATCGGATGCCAATCAATGGACTTATTCCAATCTCACAAAACAAAATGGATATCGGATGCCAATCAATGGATTTACACCAATCTCCTAAAACAAAAAGAAACATGGATACCAGATGCCAATCAATGGACTTATACTAATCTCCTAAAACAAAATGGATACCGGATTCCAATCAATGGACTTACACCAATCTCCTAAAACAAAATGAAACATGGATACCAGATGCCAATCAATGGACTTGTACTGGTCTCCAGGGGATGATCATAGGAAACAACTGCCAATAACTGGACTTACAATTGACTCCTCACAAGAAGCAAATAACAAATGCAATAAGCAAAAGGAAACAAGTTGCCAATAAATGGTCTTACACTCGACTCCAAGGAAAGGAATGCCAATGAATGGTCTTAGTTCCAAATCCTTCCAGATAATAGGAAACAACTGCCAATAGCTGGACTTACAATTGACTCCTCAATGGACAAAACAAAATGTCACAAAGATATGAACAATGTTTATGAAATGATATACAAGCAATGATGATAGATGCATAAAGGCACACATAAGCAAATATGCACAGATGAATCAAGTAAGCAAACAAACAAGTCAATTAGCACACACTATATACAGTCAATTAGGCTCAAGCAAGGTTAGGCTTTACAGCCAACTGGAATGGGGTATTTTGTGCTCTTAACCCTAACATTTAGAGTTAGGGTGAAGCAGATGAAATGGAGATGAGGGGTGTGCCTCATAGCTCTTATCCCTGGTCAGGGAGAGCTTTAAACAATGGAAATTGTGGGAGTTCAGAAAGTTGGAACTCTTCTCCACAAATGATTGACTCTATAAGATCTTGGGTTATTATTCACCATGCATCAACACATGGTGTGAGCAAGGTGAATGACACACTGAGTAGCAGGAGATGAATTACACATCTCTTTTATCTGCCAATTGCCTCATAAGAGGGCTTTTCCTGCTTGGCACAAAATTAAACAACCACAAACATTGCCTCTTAAGGAGGGATTCAGACAGGTGCCTACCAATAACAGTAGGTCTTCCAGACTACATGAAGATTAGGGATTATACCTAAGTGGATAAGCAACCAAGCAAAGCAAAGTTCAAAATGAACTTAAAGCAACTTAAGTACCTGTGGAAACAACTAATCAAATCAGTACAATGCTCAGACAAACAGACAATGGTCAATAAGCAACAGACAATCCCAATGTACAAAATGTGCAAGCTAATAGGCAAACTCAAATGAGTTAGCATCAACCTACAAAACACACAAATGTTAGTAATCAAAAGCAAACATCAATACTCAAATGATGAAGCATCATCAACTATGGAACTTGGATGTTCAACCTGAAATCAAAACTCAAATGTAAGCCACAAACCACTAGGTCAAAGCCTAGGGTCAAAGATGGAGAAAAAATTTAAAACAGGAGCTGAAATTTAACACAAAGCAACTTCAAACACATATTGACATATTCCAAAAGGTCTCATATCAAAATCATTCACCAAAAGCATTTCATGATCAAATGAAGTTAGAGGCAATTTCAAAGCTCATATGTGATCATCATGAATGAAAAATTCAAATCAAAACAGAAATGATTCAAATAAATCTGGAAAAAAATCATGAGCAATCAAGACAGCTAACATGATCCACATACAAAAAATCAGAAGCATTGGAGATCATTTGGCATGGCAATCACTTGGCACAAGTTGGACATTCAAAGGTGTGACACAAATTGCCACACCAAGTTAGCACAAGCATAAAACAGCAATGGAGCATAGGAAAAATACCAAACCAAAACCAAAATGTCAAGCCATGTGTCTAGTTTCATCATGCAAAATTTCAAGGCCATTGGATAAGAAACAAGCATTTCACAAAGAGATAAGCAAGGCAAGGTCAAAATAAGACACATGATCAATCATTCTAGCACCAAATAAAATCCAGCCAAGCACAACTTTGGAAATTATGATGATAAAAAACTAGACAGAATAAGGAGCATTGTGCAAAAAATTGGAGTGAAATTGATGCATTTTTCTATTTTATATGATTTTTGAAGTTGAGGAAAAAATAAAAAAACAGGTGAAGCATGGCATTAGAAATGTGGAGGGAATATGAGAAAATAGGAAATGATTTGAATATATTCCCTCGCTGGGAATCGAACTCAGTGTGAGTTCAAAAGTGGCGCGCAAGCGAAACGGCTCCGTTTCACTGATGAAACCCTAAGCGCGCCCAAAATCGTAGCTAATCATGGAGGTCGTAGCTAAATCGTAGCAAAACCGTGGCAAAAACTGGAAACGCATGAAGCTCATAGGTTGAAGATGAAGATCATGATGATCTTCATCTGAATTTTCCAGAAAAATCAAAAACGTCCAGAAATCCACAAAATTAACATCAAACGCTTCATCATGCCAAGCTCATGCAAGATCAACAATCAAAACGTGCAAAAACATCAAAACAAGCTCGGATCGAAGAGAATCATTCCAACATGTCAAATATTCAATCATCCATAACTAACTCAAAACAGCACCAAATCACACGATTCAAAGCTCAGATTCATCAGGACAACACGATCTACAACAATATAACAATGAATTTTAAAATTAAGAGATTCGAATTGTGACCTCTTGAAGTGCAGAGCCTTTGAATTCACACGATCTGCAGCTTGTAATGGTTCAAATCTACTCCACAGTGCTTGAAATGAAGATTGATGAAGTAATTGAAGCTTGAATGGATCTAGATCTAGCTTAAAACAGAAGCTCCATTTGCATCTTCATGAACATGAACTGCACTTTTCTTCCACGAATTCAGCACAACAAACCTTGATCTCTACTAAATCCAAGCTCAGGAACAAGAATCTGAAGTTAAAATGCAATGGTATTTGGAAGAAAATTGAATTATGAATGAGAGAAAAATTTTGAGTGAGAGAGAAATTCTAGATCTAGAAATGTGAAAAATGATTAATCCCCTTCAATTTTGTTAGGGTTTAGGCATTTATATGCTATGCTAATCAACTTGTTAATCCCTAATTAGCTTGGTTAAGTGAAATGAGGTAAATTGCCAAAATCCAAAATTTGCATGTGCATGAGGCAATGGCACGTGAACAGTGCTCTTTTTTTCATCAAAGTCACTTGAAATCTTCTTTTAAATCCAATGGCAATGATAAAAATCTCATATAATGCACAAATTTTGAATTTTGTAACTTCCCTCCAAAAAAACCATGGATTAACAAGTGATTATGTGATGACAATTCATGTAATGTGATGCATGATTTGGAAATTAGAGGTCAAGAGGAGAATATTGCAAAAAGAACCACTCATTTTGGAGCTTTGGTTGAAAAGTTATGCTCATTTGAAGTCCCATGCACACTTTGCCATGATTTGATCATATCTCCTTAACCACACATCAGAATTTCATGATCTTGGACTTTTTGGAAATGGAAGAGAAAGATCTTCAACTTTAATTTTCAACAAAATTTCATTTGAAGCATTATTGATGATGTAATATTGAGTTGAAGTTGGTCCAAAACCTTTCCATTTTTGGAAAGTTCAAATTACAGGTCACTTGCTATTTTTGGAAATTTTGTACTGGACCTCAAATTCTTCAATGTGAGTGTTTGAAATGTCAAATGAGACTTGCTTGAACATGAATGAAGTATTTCTAATCACTTCCCACCTCCAAATCCACAGTTGACCTTGCAGTTGACTTTTTAGGTCTTCAGATGTCCTGACAATGTTCTGATGAGATTCAAGCCTCTACCACTTGAGATTTTGCTTCAAAATGATATCATAGCTCATATGAACTCTTGTGAATGATTGTGGGGTCCAAATCTCAAGAATGACCACCATCTATTGCTCAATGAATGCTTTTGATTGCCTTGACCTGTTAATGCTTCATCTGCAAGACAAAGGTTAGATGACATATTTTTGTACTTTTTGGTTAGTAATTAAAAAGAAAAGCAATGACATACAAATGCAAGGAACGCTTGGTGATCAAGAACCACTCTCAAGAGGATAACCCACCCATAGGGAAGGAAGCAAGGTGTCCAATGATCCTTGAGGCAATGCAATGTTATGATATGATGCCATGAGGGATCTTAGGGACAAAATTGGGGTCTTACAGATGCCCCTATTTAAGGTCATTCTAGCCGGAGAAGTGAAGGTTAAAATCTTCATCTCGACGCGGTAGAATGGGCTTAAATAACAGTAATGAGACAAATTTTGGTCCCTAAGAGACCTCATGATGTAAATGTATGCATGCAAAAGAAACAAACTTTGTGGGGAATACTGGTCCACAAAGAAAACACGATCCCTCGGAGTAATACACTCACCAGGAACAGAGACTCTAACAGGACTCTTGTGGGGATAAGAAAAGGAATGCGTGAGCAGGACACGACTCTGAATTAGGGGAAACTGACACGGCGTGAACAGGACACGACTGGACTGGAGACCTCACCGGGGAGTAAAGGACTCAAACTGGGGGAAAGAAAAAGAAATTTCCAAAGGGAATAAACCCATTGGAAAGACTCAAGCTGACTCAAACTATCCACGAAGGATACTTCAGATGAAAATCCGGACTTGGACTGGGAAAAAGATTCACAGAACCTCCCTGCCGGGAAAAACTGCATATATTGGGGAAAACGCCAATACAGCAAAAGGGTAAAATCACAACGGGAACTCCACTGGGGAATGTCTAACAAAGAGACTCTCCTGGAGAAATAACTGCAAGATGAGGTGTCACCGGTTACTGGGTAACAAACTCAAAGAGACATGTGATCTAAACACCGGTTACTGGGTGAAAGAACAACAAGCTCAGGAAGAATGAATATCTAAGACCGGTATAAGGGTGAGAGATATCAATCAACCAAACATATAAGAAAGACCTGAAAAAGGTACATCAACTCAGGAAAATCTGACTCCACGGGGGACCAAGGTCATAATAGGGAGCAGAAAGGAAGGAACACCAGGGATACCGATTACTGGGTATATAATAGGTTACCGACCAAAGCGTGAATTGGTATATATGCCAAGACACTCATCATCCGAAAGGAGGGCTTGAAAAAGCAAATCGACTTACAGGATGGATATTCGACTCCGCAACGGGAAAACGAATCTTACTCAGCTGGGAAAAAAACCCAAGAGCGCATGAGATATAATATCCATTACCGTCAGAACATGGATAGTATACTCGCATGAGATATATTATCTATTACCGTCAGAACGTAGATAGTATACTCGCATGGAAGGAACACCAGGGATACCGGCTACTGGGTATATAATAGGTGACCGACCGAAAAGAGAGGCAATCGATACCAACACCAACAGGGTAAACGAAAGATAACTCACAGGGGATAAATTGTAAGCATTCTGCAATTATCCAAGAGAACAACAAATATTCGATTCCACAAAGGAATACGAATCTTACTCGACTGGGGAAATACAACAGGCTTCGACTGAAGAGTGCATGAGACATATTATCCATTACCGTCAGAACGTGGATAACATACTCGCATGGAAGATTATCCACAACTGGTTACTGGGTTAATAACGGATAAATCAACCGAAAAGAAAGGCATCGGGATACCAAAACTAGGTATATAAAGATGACCGATCAAAGGGAGTAACAATCATTACCAAGCAAAAGGGTAAATGAAAGAGGACTCACCGGGGATACATTGATAAACATCAATGATCCGGGGAACAAATCACTGGCATACGGTGAAAGGACCCGCTGAGGATAAAATTGCTAGCATCCGGCAATTATCCACAAGGAAAGATCTGCTGAGGGTACAATTGCTAGCATACGGCAATTACCCAGAAGAGAGGAAATATCAACATCGAATACTGGATGAAGATAACCACAAAGAGTGACCATCATCGGTTAGGATGAATAACAAGGTTAACTCTGCAAAGAGGAAAAAATTAGGATTTACAACTACCGAATACGGGGTAGAAGACCAAAAACTCTGGCTGAGGATAAAATTGCTAGCATATGGCAATTATCCACAAGAAAGCACAAACTCCGCTAGGGATACAACAACAACATAGGATTTACAACTACCGAATACTGGGTAGAAGACCACAAAATCCACCATCAACCCGAATGAACCACAACGGTTACCTCTGCTAGGGGATAAAAGTAGGGTTTATAACTACCGAATACATGGTAGAAAACCAACAACTCTCTGCGTGGGGAATGAAAGAATCACAACTCCGCACGGGGAAACAAAATAGGGTCTATAACAAACCACCAACTGCTGAGGAGCAAGAAAAATAATAGGATTTACGACTACCGAATACTGGGTAGAAAACCAATCGACTCTTGCTGAGGAATAAAAGGTATATAACCACAAATTCCGCCAAGAGGGAAAAAAGGTACATAGGATTTACAACTACCAGTTACTGGGTAGAAAACCACAAAGGATAGGACTTACAACTACCGGTTACTGGGTAGAGGCCCTGACTCCGCTGGGGATAAAAATGAACTATTGCCGGTTACTGGGCGAATATTCATTTATTCCACAGGGAAGCACAAGAGACAGTTGCAAAAAGGCCAATTCAGGATCAATCCAAAAAGGCATACTGAATCAAGACTCGTCCTAATGAGGATATAACTCAATAGGAAGATCCATCCCAATATATGTGTTGGGAGGAAACGGAAAAAACCGTCATCCATGAGGATATATCTTAATGGGGAATTGCAGAAGGAAAGACAGACACTTTCTGCTTATGGGGCTGACTCTATATTGAGAGATTAAACACCCGACATCTGCTTGGGAAGATCTACTGGAGAGATCTATATCACCATTAGCAGGAAACAACAAACAAAAGATATATGGAAAAAAATGCAATCATGAATATCTGAATGTTGAAAGTATGCATGAATATGCGTGATTTATGTTTGATGAATGCTGACAAAACAGACATATCTAACACGAACAAGTCCAGGAATCAAACGCCCGGTACTACACTTCCAGAGGAAAAATCCAAAGAAATCCAACTGGAAAGTCAATCTGCTGGAGATCTACATGCTAAAAAGCAAAGATCTGCTGGAAAACAAAAGATCAGAGGTATCGAAGAAATCATAAAATCTCTGAGTGATGGATCATCAATCAACCCAACTGGGGAACAGAAGTACACAACAAGCAGAAACTGCCACAAAGCAAATCGGTTGGGGAATGGAGAAATCTCGAGATTTCTGCAGGGGGATTCTCAGTATCAACTGGGAAACAAGAGTTCACTGCACAAACAAGAACTGCTGAAGAGAACAGAACACACAAGTAGAATCTAGCCGCACAAGCAACTCTACTGGGGATACCGTCAGCCACTCCATTGGGAATAAACCTACTGAGGGGAAATAGATCACACAAGTAGATTCTACCACAAGCCACTCTACTGGGGATCAAAAGCATCAGGAAATCCACCAAATCTAATGGATGATAGATCTCAACCAAACCCAACTAGGGAACAGAAGTTCACAACAGGCAGAAACTGCCACAAAAGCAACTCTGTTGAGAATACCAACTCCGTTGGTGATACTGCAGGGAAATCACGAAACTTCTGCAGGAAACACCACGGATACAATCCACCGTACCACAAATCTACTGGGGGATTTATCTGAGGAAAAGAAGGAGAATTGGTGATCAACCACCACATGTTGAACCTTCTAAGAGGAAACCAACAACTGCTGAGGAGAAAATAATCACCGCTCTGCTAAAGGGAAAAGAGGTGAGAACCTCAACAAGCACTCTGATGGAGAAAAATAGCATAGATGAAGTATATCATACTAACCACCCCGCTGGCGACTTTACTGAGGGAACAAACGAAGTACCGGGATGTCAACCCACCAACTACCGAATCTTTCAAACGGAAAACACCCATGCTGGGGAGAGAGTATTGTTGGAGAGGATTGTGAAGTTCCAACAAACACTCTGCTTAGGGAACAACCCCAACAACAATCTGGAGAAAGAGGATACAACCATGCCAGGAATATGAGCGAATGTCTTACCCTGTTGGAAATCATGCCACCCTTGGGAGAGCACTGAGAAATTCTTAAGTATCCTTTTATCATTGTGAATGTTCACTTTGTTTAAAACAATTTTGAAAAAATTTATTTGTTTAAACAATGAAATTTTATCAATTAAAACATGCAAAATCATTTGTTGAATTGAAACAAATAAGAATGCAAATAATTGGATAAAAGCTCAAATTGATTTGATGGAATGGTAGTCTGCAAATGGCTAGACTCCATAGATCTGTACAAATTTGAAATCGATGATATATATTGGAAGAGGGCTATATTGAACATAATGATCCTTCCTCTATCAATTTGAATTTCGATGTATTCGAAGCTTCAGTTGACGACGAATCGAAAATCTTTGACGAAAAGACGGTTGTGGAACAAAAAGTCTTGTCAGGATGCAGTTACTTGTCAAATCCCTAATTTTTGCCTAGATTGCCCCAGGGTGAGGTACTCAATCTAGCGGGATGCAAATATACTCTTTTTTCAATGTCTCTAACTTTTGCCTGGATCACCCTTTCGGGTTCTCCACCGAGACGCTCATTTTTGCCTAAGCCTCCCTTTCGGGTTTTCAACTTAGCGAGCTATTCTGTTTTTCTTTTTAGGCAAAGTATTTCTTGACTGCATCTGAATTCACAGGACGAGTGAAATCCTCCCCATCCATAGTTGTGAGCATCAAAGCTCCGCCTGAAAAGGCTCTCTTAACAACATATGGACCTTCATAGTTTGGAGTCCACTTGCCCCTGGAATCGGGCCCGAAAGACAAAACTTTCTTGAGCACGAGGTCACCTTCTTGGAACACACGAGGTTTGACCTTCTTATCGAATGCTTTCTTCATTCTCTGCTGATATAACTGACCATGACACATGGCAGTCAATCGCTTCTCTTCAATCAAATTCAGTTGGTCATAACGACTCTGAATCCATTCAGCATCAGTCAATCTAGGGATTTGAGGGTATACTCTTTCTTTTTTTCTTTTGAAATTTTTTTTTTGATTTTTTTTTTGATTTTGTTTTTCACCCTCTTCTCTCTTTTTTTTATTACATTTGTAATGCCCCAGTTTGACTGTTTTGCTGATTCTCATGATACAGCTGAATGAGCTTCTATTCGTGCTCAAGAAGACGGGTAATCTCATTAGGAATCCCCTTCAACATCATCTTCCTCTGCCTCAAATACAAGGAATTCAAGATTGGGAGATGGCGTTGGATCATTATGTTCAATGGGTTTAGAAATCCCTGCATAATGATTTTGAATATAAAAGCTTTAGAATTTAAACAAGCAAATCATTATGCAGATGAAAAGGATTGCTTTTAATCTTGTTTTTAGGGTTTTTTGTGATCACCGATTTCATGCAAAAGCAAAAAGTGAAAACAAATGGAAAAACAAATGTTTAACATGCATTAATTGAATGAAACATCATTGTATAAATGCTGCCAACAATGTCATCGCTTCTCCTTTTGGCATGGGAGAAGGGTTTTTAAACAAAGTGAACATATTACGCTGACTTATGAATGACCGTAGGAACATCCACAGCGACCCAATTGTGGCAGATCCTGCCAGGGATGACAAAGTCGCTCAAATCCTCTGCATCCTCTTCCAGAATAGCAGCAGCTTCCTCAGCTTGATCAGCATGGATGAAACCTCCACTCTTGAACAGTCCTTTCTCGTTAAAGACCCCAGAAGAATAGCCAATGCCAGCCCGGGATTTGTTGTCTTCAAGCTCAATCATCTTCCCTAAACCAGCAACTGCACCACATTCAATGGCCAGTTTCGCATCACGATAGGAAGCAAATGAAGGAGACTTCTTCTCAATTGGCTCAGCAATAGATAAAGCTTAGAAAGGCGTTCCAACTTCACCCTCAGCATCAATATATGAGAAAGAAGACAAGTGGCTGACCAGGAGAGCCTTTTCTCCCCCTACCACGACCAGTTTCTTATTCTTGATGAATTTCAGCTTCTGGTGTAGGGTGGATGTCACGGCGCCAGCCTCGTGGATCCATGGTCTACCAAGGAGACAGCTATAAGATGGGTGGATATCCATAACCTGAAAGGTAACTTGGAAATCGCTTGGTCCAATCTTGATTGGGAGATCAACTTCCCCAATCACGGTCTTGCGTGACCCATCGAAAGCTTTCACAACAACACCACTTTGCCTCATGGGAGGCCCCTGATGTGACAATCTCAAAAGAGTGGTCTTTGGCAATACATTCAGAGATGACCCAGTGTCCACCAGCACGTTGGACATGGCATCCGTCTTGCAACTCATGGAAATATGTAAAGCCATGTTGTGGTCTCTTCCCTCCTCAGGGAGATCAGCGTCACAGAAACTCAAAGTGTTGCAAGCAGTAATGTTTGCAACTATACTGTCAAACTGTTCAATTGTGACATCGTGATCAACATAGGCCAGATCCAATACTTTCTGCAGAGCCTCCCTATGGGGTTCTGAATTCAGAAGCAAAGATAGTACAGAGATCTTGGACGGCGTTTGTAGAAGTTGGTCTACAACGTTGTACTCACTCTTCTTGATGAGCCTCAGCATCTCATCACATTCTTCATTCACAATGCCACTCGGGCCAACAGAAGAAGTAGGAGTCTTTTGTACAGAGGAGGGTTTGGCAACAGGTGCCGGATTCGGAACATTCACTGCAGTCCCAACCGGACGCTCAGCAGAATTAGAAATAGCATGAGGCTTCAGGGGTGCAGAAAACACACGACCACTACGGGTCAACCCGCTCACATCAGCAATGTTAATAACAGAGGATGAAGGCAACGGCACTTCTTTCCCATCTTCAACAGCAACTGGATTATAGCGGAAGGGAATAGCTTTCTCAGAAGAATAAGGCACCGGGCCTGCAGGCTTGATCACCAAAGAAGGAGAGGACTTCGGCTTGCTACCATCATAACGGATGACAACAGGCTCAGGAATCTTGAACACAGGAGAGATCACATTCACTTCAGGTTCGTCTTCATCAACATTTCTGTTTTGAAGAATCTCAATAGTCCCCTCATCCAACAGTTCTTGAAGCTCTCTGCGCACCTGGCGGCAACCCAGTCTATTGACGGAGCAGATACGGCATTTGTTATGGTCGTGCTCCATATGACTGTAATCACACAGCAGACGATGCAACTCGACCAATGACTGTCGAATATGGCTTACATATTTGACTTTATACTTGCCAGGGCAACCCTGGACCATGTTAACCGACTTCCCATGCTCGGGCAATGGGTTCTTCGTAACATTGGGGCCTGAGTCCTCAAAGCTCAGAATTCCGCATCTCATAAGGTCTTGCACCTTAGTCTTCAACGGATAGCAGTTTTCTATATTGTGACCGGGAGCACCGGAATGATAAACACAATGCTGGTCGGGTTTGTACCACCACTGCGGGTTAGCAGGTACAGCCGGAGGATCCCTCGGGGTAACCAGTTTCCGCTCTATTAAAGAGGGATATAGCTCAGCATATGACATAGGAATAGGATCGAAAGTGATCTTCTTCCTATCATAATTCAAATTAGCCTGATTACTGTTGCTACGAGGCTGGTAAGCCTGTTGCTGTGGGCGATGTTGCTGTTGATACTGAGGTTGTTGTTGATTATGCTGATTGCTGTCTCTGAAGACAGGTGCTATATGAGCCACCTGATGCTGACTGCTGGCATGACGCACAGGCTTCCTCTTGGCAGAGGGTCTTCTAGGTTTAGCATGGGATTGCACAGCATGTGCCTCCCCATCTTTCTTCTTAAACGCCCCATATCGTTTAGAAGAGCCTTCATCCTTAGTCAAACGTCCTTCACGGACTCCTTCCTCCAATCGCATCCCCATGTTCACCATCTCGGTGAAATCAGAGGGAGCATTAGCGACCATCCGCTCATAATAAAATGAACTAAGAGTCTTCAAAAAGATCTTAGTCATCTCCTTCTCTTCCAGCGAAGGAGTAATCTGAGCTGCCAGCTCTCGCCACCTCTGGGCGTACTCTTTAAATGTCTCTTTATCCTTCTGGGACATAGCTCTGAGTTGATCACGGTCAGGAGCCATATCTACATTGTACTTGTATTGCTTCACGAAGGCTTCGCCAAGATCATTGAAGGAATGGATGTTTGCACTATCAAGGCTCATATACCAACGAAGAGCTGCACCAGACAAACTATCCTGAAAATAATGAATCAGCAGTTGATCATTATTTGTCTGAGTAGACATTTTCCTGGCATACATAACCAGGTGATTGAGCGGGCAGGTGTTCCCCTTATACTTCTCAAAGTCTGGGACTTTGAATTTGACAGGTATCTTAACACCGGGAACCAAGCATAACTCAGCAGCACACTTGCCGAACAAATCTTTCCCTCTAAGGGTCTTCAATTCCTTGCGGAGCTCAAGAAATTGGTCATTCATCGCATCCATCTTTTCATTAACATCTGGGCCCTCAGACGGCTCAGAATGATAGATGGTGTCGTCTACCCTGGGAGTGGTATGCACGACAGGAGGAGGCATTGCAAGGACCGGGCTAGATGCCGGCATGGAAGCAAAGGTAGGAGCTGGAATATCAGGCATGAAACCTGGAGGCATACCCCACGGAAACCCGGCTGGCATGGCTGGCGTGAAATGGGCATTAGCAGCTGGCACTGTCGACGCAACTACTTCAGATATAACAGTCCTCTAGGGAGGAGTTGCAGGAGGTGGAGACGGTTGATTCTGAGCAGCTAAAAACTGCTCCATCAGAGCGCTCAGTCTGGCGACCTCTTCTTTCAGCTCTCGGTTCTCTTGTTCTAACTGATCCATCACTCTTGCAGAATTAACTCGGGTGTAGTACCGATGAGTCAGCTTGTCTTCAAAATAAATGAAGAGCACATAGTTAGATCATAGACAAGGAGACCAGAACAACACCTGCTTATGCAAAATGATGCATGCAATGCTTGTGCATATGCTTTGTTTTTTATTTCAAGGAACTTTTAGGATTCTATTAGCAAAAATTTTGAAATTTAAAGCATTTAATCGCATATGGAAAACATCTCATCAAATTTATTCGAGACAAAGAAGTACAACATTGTTGATTATTACAAGGGAAAAGGAAAATGAACATCCTATGGATCCCTAGAAGCTCGAGATGTTGGAAGACGAGATACACAAAGCCTCTTGATCTCCCTCTCATATGCTGCTTCCATATCCGCTTTCTCCTTAGCAAGTCGATCATACTTCCTCTTCCAGAACTTGGAAGAATGAGGAAGCAGAGAAGTCCAGGTATCATTCGGATCATCTATCACCTGATGCTCGAGGAATTTGATCAGAGCATCCTTCTCCTTAAGCTGTTGAAGCAACTCTTCTCTTTCACGGATCCAGGCACGTGAAAGGTCTTCTTCTCTCAACTCCTCTACGCCTTGGTTAGGGAGGGTTGAAGGCCCAGCCACATCCAACGGTGTAGGTCTCGGATAATCATAAGGCATAAGATACTTTGATGCTCTCTGGCGGACCCAAGAAGTATACGGCTCCAAAGCAATGCAGTTCTTCGGACCCAACTCATTTCTACCCTTCTTGTGAATCTTGCGCCAAGCGCGGACCATCCTGGCTTTCAGGCCTTGGGGATCTTTACCCTCCTGAAAGAACACACCTTCTAACAGGATGTTATGAGGTTTATCCTTTAGGGGGAACCCAAGCTGATGACGTGCTAAGATAGGGTTGTAGCTGATCCCACCACATGTACCAAGAAGAGGCACATTAGGGACTTTACCACAATAATCAATGATCTGAACAGTATCATACACGCGATCATACCAAGAGATATCATCATTAGTGAGAGACATAAGTCTCGTAGGCCACCGTAGACATCCCTTGTTCTCCTTGAAAGCAACCGTCTGCGGTAAGTGAGAAATAAACCACTTATACAACAGAGGCAAACAACACACAATAGCTCCTCCACCCTTTGCATTCCTCAGATGCAAAGAGAAATAGGCACCACCCAACAGAGTAGGAACGGGATTAAGAACAGAGAAGATCCTAATGGCGTTCACATCCACAAATTTGTCGATGTTGGGGAACAATACCAAACCATAGATGAGCAGCACAAATAAAGCCTCAAAGGCATCCTCACTCATGGCCTTCCCATAAACAGTAGCTTGAGCGATGAGGAAATCAGAAGGAAGACCCTGAATTCCACCTTTGGTGGTCATATGCGCTTCAATCAGGGATTCATCTATGTGCAACAAGTCTGCGATCTCTCCAGAAGTTGGAATACTCTCTAAGCCACTGAACGGCACCTGATCCAGAATAGGAATACCCACCAGATGAGCATACTCCTCGAGCGTAGGCAATAACTGAAAGTCTGGAAAAGAGAAGCAGTGATACAGAGGATCATAGAACTGCGCCAAAGTACTCATCAACCCTTCATCCACCTGAGTAGTCAACAGAGGCAGAAGCTTCCCATAACGAGCTTTGAAACCCAAGGGATCTAATACATAAGATGTCAGATTCCTTAACTCTTTCACATCGGGCTGTCTAAAGCTGTACTTCTTTGTATGCCTTTTTGGTCTTTCCATGTCTGAAAATTTTGCAAATAAACCCTTTAAGTTCCTTGAAAACTTTCTGATTTTTCTGATGACATGAATGCAGATGAATGCATGAATGCATGAATGCATCAACCACACTCAAGGATCAAGCAAATCACACCAGACAAAGGTCATGGGAAAGCTCATAGCATCCTTAATATCAATCATCCATTTTGGTGGATTCTGGTTTACACCTTATCAACACCCAAGTTCCATTGATATTTACGATACATGAACCGGCTCAATCATCCTTAATATCAATCATCCATTTTGGTGGATTATGGTTTTCACCTTATCGACACCCAAGTTCCATTGATATTAAGGATGTTTGAACGACTCAACCATGAATCACAGGTTTGTTGAGAGTCACGAGCATGGAGTCTCGGTTAAGAACCACCCAAAGGGAGTGTACTAGGGTTTAAACCTGCCGAACATGTTCTACCAGAGGTTCCCATAGTCATCATCCCATCTTTCGAATATTATCGGAGGAACGAATACTCGTATTCCAAAAATATTCTCAAGAGAGACTCTTATAAGTGTAGTATCGCGTAACAATCGCATCAGATCTTACATCTGAACGACCTCCGCACTACGTCCTAAAAATAGGCCAAGATGGGCTTGGTAAACTAAGGTCCTTGGCTTCTAAGGCACATGATTGAAAGAATAATGCCTAACCACAAATGACTTCTGTGACATTATTAATCCAACATGACCTCCACCAAGTGAATGGACTCGCAAGTCAACTTGCTAAGGAATACTCCACACAAGTCGACGAGACTATGCCATTCTCCTATCCAAAGGTGCACTCGAGTTTGGATATAGAACTCATCTCACAGAGATCACCAAGCAAACAGCAATTATATATCAAGCAATTCAATCATTACAATCAATACAGTAATCCCAAATTGTACAAAAATATGTCATATACCAAATAAACAATATCATACAACAAGGGTGAAAAGTAGGCAAAACCACCAAGGAGTGTCCCCAGCAGAGTCGCCACTTTTCTGTAGCAGTGTATTCGTCACTTTATGATTTATTGATTAAATCAAAAGCAAAGCATACAAAGAATCGAGTCGCCACCGCACTTTTATTTATCCAAAGGAATGGCTAAAAAACGAACAAAAGCCTAAGAAGTTTTACACATAGAAAACTAATGAAAAGATCAGAGATCTGGGTAAGGGGTTAATTACGCAATGGGAAGGTGTTAGGCACCCAAAACGTCCTAGGTACTCCTAGGGAGCCCTTTTCACAACTTGTTGTACGAAATGTTATTTGTTTATGAGATATTTATTGTGCAAACATGGATTGAAGGGATGAGAAAAGAATATACAAGTTATTATTTTTGTGTTTGAACGGATGAACCCGTTGCCTACGTACCTTTCCATGGAAGGTAAGGATCAAAACGCCGTAGTTCGGCTAAAAGATTTCCAAAAATATGAGTGGATTCATTTTAAAACAAAAGCCCTAAGGTCTTTCGTTATCCACGGGAGAAAACTCAACCTTATACAAACAACAAGTCCACCATGTGAGAAAAGCTTCAACTTGCTAGTGAGGGGTTAACCCTATAATAAGCAAGGAAGTCTTACAATTCAATCATTAAGGACAAAAGGTGAGATTAACATCAACCAACTAGGATAAATCAAACCTATGGCTAATGTATGAAAACTTATCAAGAATGTGGACAAAGCCACAAAACAATTGAATGAGTGAAATTAACCAATTAGGATTATTCACAAAAGTGGTCAGGATATGATTAGAATTCAATTCAAAAGAAGTCTTATGAAAATGAAGTTTGAAAAAAATCAGAGGCTTAAGGCCTAGGTTTCTAATTTGAAATCATGTCAAAATGTTTGCACAATAGTTTTCAAGTTTGGGTTAACATGCAAATGGAGGTTTAAAGAAACACAAAGGTGGGAGGGTGAGGAAGTAAAACTTCTTAGATGTTCACCTCTTGAGATCATATGTAGATGATTCAAGTGATTCCTTTGGAAAAGGCAACAAAAAAATAACAGATGAACAAATTAAATGGATACCGGATGCCAATCAATGGACTTATTCCAATCTCACAAAACAAAATGGATACCGGATGTCAATCAATGGATTTACACCAATCTCCTAAAACAAAAAGAAACATGGATACCATATGCCAATCAATGGACTTATACTAATCTCCTAAAACAAAATGGATATTGGATGCCAATCAATGGACTTACACCAATCTCCTAAAACAAAATGAAACATGGATACCAGATGCCAATCAATGGACTTGTACTGGTCTCCAGGGGATGATCATAGGAAACAACTGCCAATAATTGGACTTACAATTGACTCCTCACAAGAAGCAAATAACAAATGCAATAAGCAAAAGGAAACAAGTTACCAATAAATGGTCTTACACTCGACTCCAAGGAAAGGAATGCCAATGAATGGTCTTAGTTCCAAATCCTTCCAGATCATAGGAAACAACTGCCAATAGTTGGACTTACAATTGACTCCTCAATGGACAAAACAAAATGTCACAAAGATATGAACAATGTTTATGAAATGATATACAAGCAATGATGATAGATGCATAAAGGCACACATAAGCAAATATGCACAGATGAATCAAGTAAGCAAATAAACAAGTCAATTAGCACACACTATATACAGTCAATTAGGCTCAAGCAAGGTTAGGCTTTACAGCCAACTGGAATTGGGTATTTTGTGCTCTTAACCCTAACATTTAGAGTTAGGGTGAAGAAGATGAAATGGAGATGAGGGGTGTGCCTCATAGCTCTTATCCCTGGTCAGGGAGAGCTTTAAACAATGGAAAGTGTGGGAGTTCAGAAAGTTGGAACTCTTCTCCACAAATGATTGACTCTATAAGATCTTGGGTTATTATTCACCATGCATCAACACATGGTGTGAGCAAGGTGAATGATACAATGAGTAGCAGGAGATGGATTACACATCTCTTTTATCTGCCAATTGCCTCATAAGAGGGCTTTTCCTGCTTGGCACAAAATTAAACAAGCACAAACATTGCCTCTTAAGGAGGGCTTCAGACAGGTGCCTACCAATAACAGTAGGTCTTCCAGACTACATGAAGATTAGGGATTATACCTAAGTGGTTAAGCAACCAAGCAAAGCAAAGTTCAAAATGAACTTAAAGCAACTTAAGTACCTGTGGAAAAAACTAATCAAATCAGTACAATGCTCAGACAAACAGACAATGGTCAATAAGCAACAGACAATCCCAATGTACAAAATGTGCAAGCTAATAGGCAAACTCAAATGAGTTAGCATCAACCTACAAAACACGTAAATATTAGTAATCAAAAGCAAACATCAATACTCAAATGATGAAGCATCATCAACTATGGAACTTGGATGTTCAACCTGAAATCAAAGCTCAAATGTAAGCCACAAACCACTAGGTCAAAGCCTAGGGTCAAAGATGGAGAAAAAATTTAAAACAGGAGCTGAAATTTAACACAAAGCAACTTCAAACACATATTGACATATTCCAAAAGGTCTCATATCAAAATCATTCACCAAAAGCATTTCATGATCAAATGAAGTTAGAGGCAATTTCAAAGCTCATATGTGATCATCATGAATGAAAAATTCAAATCAAAACAGAAATGATTCAAATAAATCTGGAAAAAAATCATGAGCAATCAAGACATCTAACATGATCCACATACAAAAAATCAGAAGCATTGGAGATCATTTGGCATGGTAATCACTTGGCACAAGTTGGACATTCAAAGGTGTGACACAAATTGTCTCACCAAGTTAGCACAAGCATAAAACAGCAATGGAGCATAGGAAAAATACCAAACCAAAACCAAAATGTCAAGCCATGTGTCTAGTTTCATCATGCAAAATTTCAAGGCCATTGGATAAGAAACAAGCATTTCACAAAGAGATAAGCAAGTCAAGGTCAAAATAAGACACATGATCAATCATTCTAGCACCAAATAAAATCCAGCCAAGCACAACTTTGGAAATTATGATGATAAAAAACTAGACAGAATAAGGAGCATTGTGCAAAACATTGGAGTGAAATTGATGCATTTTTCTATTTTATATGATTTTTTGAAGTTGAGGAAAAAAGAAAAAAAACAAGTGAAGCATGGCATTGGAAATGTGGAGGGAATATGAGAAAATAGGAAATGATTTGAATATATTCCCTCGCTGGGAATCGAACTCAGTGTGAGTTCAAAAGTGGCGCGCAAGCGAAACGGCGCCGTTTCATTGATGGAACCCTAAGCGCGCCCAGAATCGTAGCTAATCATGGAGGTCGTAGCTAAATCGTAGCAAAACTGTGGCAAAAACTGGAAACGCATGAAGCTCATAGGTTGAATATGAAGATCATGATGATCTGCATCTGAATTTTCCAGAAAAATCAAAAACATCCAAAAATCCACAAAATTAACATCAAACGCTTCATCATGCCAAGCTCATGCAAGATCAACAATCAAAACGTGCAAAAACATCAAAACAAGCTCGGATCGAAGAGAATCATTCCAACATGTCAAATATTCAATCATCCATAACTAACTCAAAACAGCACCAAATCACACGATTCAAAGCTCAGATTCATCAGGACAACACGATCTACAACAATATAACAATGAATTTTAAAATTAAGAGATTCGAATTGTGACCTCTTGAAGTGCAGAGCCTTTGAATTCACACGATCTGCAGCTTGTAATGGTTCAAATCTACTCCACAGTGCTTGAAATGAAGATTGATGAAGTAATTGAAGCTTGAATGGATCTAGATCTAGCTCAAAACAGAAGCTCCATTTGCATCTTCATGAACATGAACTGCACTTTTCTTCCACGAATTCAGCACAACAAACCTTAATCTCTACTAAATCCAAGCTCAGGAACAAGAATCTGAAGTTAAAATGCAATGGTATTTGGAAGAAAATTGAATTATGAATGAGAGAAAAAATTTGAGTGAGAGAGAAATTCTAGATCTAGAAATGTGAAAAATGATTAATCCCCTTCAATTCTGTTAGGGTTTAGGCATTTATATGTTATGCTAATCAACTTGTTAATCCCTAATTAGCTTGGTTAAGTGAAATGAGATAAATTGCCAAAATCCAAAATTTGCATGTGCATGAGGCAATGGCACGTGAACAGTGCTCTTTTTTTCATCAAAGTCACTTGAAATCTTCTTTTAAATCCAATGGCAATGATAAAAATCTCATATAATGCACAAATTTTGAATTTTGTAACTTCCCTAAAAAAAACATGGATTAACAAGTGATTATGTGATGACAATTCATGTAATGTGATGCATGATTTGGAAATTAGAGGTCAAGAGGAGAATATTGCAAAAAGAACCACTCATTTTGGAGCTTTGGTTGAAAAGTTATGCTCATTTGAAGTCCCATGCACACTTTGCCATGATTTGATCATATCTCCTTAACCACACATCAGAAATTCATGATCTTGGACTTTTTGGAAATGGGAGAGAAAGATATTCAACTTTCATTTTCAACAAAATTTCATTTGAAGCTTTCTTGATGATGTAATATTGAGTTGAAGTTGGTCCAAAACCTTTCAATTTTTGGAAAGTTCAAATTACAGGTCACTTGCTATTTTTGGAAATTTTTTACTGGACCTCAAATTCTTCAATGTGAGTGTTTGAAATGTCAAATGAGACTTGTTTGAACATGAATGAAGTATTTCTAATCACTTTCCACCTCCAAATCCACAGTTGACCTTGCAGTTGACTTTCTAGGTCTTCAGATGTCCTGACAATGTTCTGATGAGATTCAAGCCTCTACCACTTGAGATTTTGCTTCAAAATGACATCATAGCTCATATGAACTCTTGTGAATTATTGTGGGGTCCAATTCTCAAGAATGACCACCATCTATTGCTCAATGAATGCTTTTGATTTCCTTGACCTGTTAATGCTTCATCTGCAAGACAAAGGTTAGATGACATATTTTTGTACTTTTTGGTTAGTGATTAAAAAGAAAAGTAATGACATACAAATGCAAGGAACGCTTGGTGATCAAGAACCACTCTCAAGAGGATAACCCACCCATAGGGAAGGAAGCAAGGTGTCCAATGATCCTTGAGGCAATGCAATGTTATGATATGATGCCATGAGGGATCTTAGGGACAAAATTGGGGTCTTACAATTATGATTTGGAACTCCACCAAATGGATATCAATACGGAATTTCACAATGCCAAAATTGATCAAACGATCTATGTGGTGCAGCCAAAAAACTTTGTGTGTATCCCAAATTCAGTGGGAGAAAGTACATTTTCCTAGTCATATATGTTGATGACGTATTGCTTGCCACCAATGATATATGCATGCTGCACAAAACCAAGAACTTTCTATCAAGAGCATTCGAAATGAAAGATCTTGGTGACGCCTCCATTGTATTAATAATTCAAATATATCAAGATCGATCTCTAGGTATTATAGGATTATCACAAAGGATCTATATTGAAAAGGTACCTAAAAGATTTGGCATGCAGGAATGTAAACCAGGGGATACTCCAATTGCTAAGGGGGGACAAATTCAGTCTTAGTCAGTTCCCAAAAAGAAACTTAGAAATTCAAGAAATGCAAAATATTCCTTATGCGTCAGCTGTAGGGAGTCTGATGTATTCTCAAGTGTGTATGCATCCAGATATTGTGTTCATAGTTGGGATGTTAGGCAGATATTTGAGCAATCTAAGAATGGATCATTAGAAAGCAGACAAAAAAGGTCGTGAGGTATTTAAAAAGAAAAAAAAAAGACTATATGCTCACATATAGAAGGTCATACCAGTTAGAGATCACTGGATACTATGACTCATATTTTACCGGATGCCAAGACATTAAAAGATCCACTTCAGGATATATCTACATGTTGGTTGGTGGTGCAGTTTCTTGATGCAGTGCTAAGAAAACTCTTACGGCTTCATCCACCATGGCAGCAGAGTTTATGGCATGTTATAAGGCATCCATCAATGGTATTTAGCTAAGGAATATTATCACTGGGTTGCGAATTATGGAAGGAATTGAAAGGCTACTTAAGTTATATTATGACAACAAATAAATTGTCTTGTATTCCAACAATAATAGGAGATCGAAAAAGTCAAAACATATTGACATCAAGTTCCTAGTTGTTAAGGATAGTGTACAAAGTGGACAGGTTTCTATAGAGCACTTGGGGATAAACTCCATGATAACAGATCCTCTTACAAAAGTTCTTCCACCTAAGGTCTTTCAAGATCACACTCCTTGCATGGGTGTTTTACCATTCGATGAGTCTTTGGTTTAATGGGAGTTAGTCGCTTATGAATTTTATCTTCTGTGTTTGGTATTATGTATGCATATTGTGTGAAGCTACACGAAAAATACTTGAGTGCATCGCACGCTCGAAGATACAACATAGTCTCCACTGAACTTTATTTATTCCCGAAGGAAAGGGAAAACATCGATAAAACCCATGGGAATAGAAAATGGGTAAGGAAATTGGTTATGCAAGGGGAAGGTATTATCATCCTTCACATCCTTTGTACTTAATGGGAACCATTTTGATTGTTATTTGCTTTAATGGGTGTGACTTTTTAAAGGTTACTTACAAGTGACAAAGGGAAAAAGTTTAATAATTAGGGTGCTCGCTGAGGATTGGGGCCCTCATGCCTACCTATCCTTATAGTGCAATAAGGAAATCAAAGCCTATAGTTCATCGAATTAATAGTGGGAGATGAAATGAGTGTTTGCCTAAGCATGAAGGCTGACAAGGTAAACCAGAAAGGAAAGGGATTTTGAAGTGTGATGAAAGTATAGTTTGAATCATAATTGGTATTGTTTGAACCCATAGGGTAAGTATATCTGAACCAATGAAGAAATGTGGCATGAACCAATACATGGTATGGTCGAAAAGAAAAGTTGGCATGAACCAATATATGGTATGGCCTAAAGTGGCATGAAGCAATACATGGTATGACCGTAAAGAAAAAAAAGGCTTTTGGTTTAGAGGTAGGTATTTAACCATATGGTAATTAACCCAAAAATATATATGGAATCCAAAGAAAGATTGTATTTGGTTCAAAAGGAAAGTATATCACTGATGAGAATTGTTTGATGATGTTGAAGATATTGAATGATGAATGGTGAAAGGTGAATGAAAGGAGAAAGAAGAATTAAGAATTAAGAATTAATATGCTAGCCAAGAATTCGAATCCTCGTGCCTACGTATCCTCATTGTGCAATGAGGAAGTCAGAGCTCCGTAGTTCGGGGAACTAAGATGGAAAAGAAAGAAAGATTTGAATAGAAAGAGTGTGGCATTAACCAATAAATGGCATGGCCAAAGAGAAAAATAAGAGTATTGTTTGAATAGTGAAAGTATGGTCTGAACCACAAGATGCTAATGTAGAAGTGCAGGAAATTTCCAGAGTCTATAACTCTACAAGGCAGGTGATCGGCCACCATTTACACTCAATTTTCATCATCTATCCAGCATGGAATCTTTATGAATCGGTAACTTTTGCGTTTGATTTTAGTGATTTCTTTAGTTTATTGCATTTTATGAATTCCCGTTTGTTTTATGTTACATTAGTAGTTTTTCGCCTTTTGTCGCATTTTATGTGTTTCTGTGTAGACTGTTGGTTTCCAGGTTAGATTAAAAGTCTGAAAGTGCGTACCGGAAGAAGGGAGGTCAGAGACTTAAGGAAAAGCGAAAAACAGACAAAACAGGGGGGCTGACACGGTCGCCCGTGTCAGCTGACACGGCCCGTGTCAGCATGTGCAGAACAAGCTATCATGAACCAAGTAAAACAATGGGCTGACACGGGTGCCTGTGTCACCTGACACGGCCCGTGTCAGCATGGTGTGCCTTGTTGATCCTATAGAGGAGCCAACACGGGCAGCAGTGTCACCTGACATGGCCCGTGTTGGCCATTTCGCTCAAAATTCTGATTTTTCTTATTTTAACTCCTGTGGACATCCAAAGGGCATTTTGGGCATTTGGCATTGTTTTTAGTTGTTTGGAAACTATTTAGTTGGAATTTGGGCACTGAGAAAAGGACTTTTTGATCGTGAAAAGAAAAGATACGAAAAGAGGAAGCAACCTTGCAAGGTGTGGAGAAGAGAAGAGATCTTCAAGATCGGAAGAAATTGAAGATCAACTTTCATCAACAACAACTTGTAATGTCTTTAATTTGTAATCTTTTGTCTTTGAATATTATTAGAGGCTAACCCCCCAATGATACGGGGTGTCCCTGAATTGCTTCTGTATGAATATTTTATCCATGTTCTTATAATCATTGATGTTTTCGTAATTCAAATTATTATACAACGTGCTTAATGCTTAATTTTATCGGACAAATGAAATTTTGGTTTCTGGTTAAGGTTTAGGTCGGACAAACCACCTTATCACTTGTTGTATAATAAAACCTGCGTTTAATCACTTAGGAATGAGGATCAAACTGTGGTTACCGTAAATTCTTGATAAAATAAATATTTCTTAACAGCAATTTGAATGACTAAGGAATTAGGAGTGAAATTGCCTGTTAAATGGTTTTGGCTAAGGAATTAGAGAAAACTACTTTGGAGAAACTGTTTTGAATTATAATAGCATCGATGTTATATGATATGGGAAAAGTGGAATACACAACAATTCATACACCTGGCCTTAGCATTATTTCTCATATCGACTAAAAGAGTTTTATACGCTTTATATTTTTATTCCTTATCAATCGTGAAAACAATCATCCAACCCCATATGAACTTTTGTTCAATTGAATTATTATAAAAATTGATACTTTCTACGCAGTCCTCGAGAGCGATACTCGGGATAACTCCCTTTTTATTACTACATTGGTGCAAATAGTACACTTGCTATTTTACCGATCAAGTTTTTGGCGCCGTTGTCGGGGACTGCCAAAAGTATAAGTTGAAAAATAGTTCAATTGGAATTTTGTTGCTCTACAACTAAAATTTTTATTTTTATTATTTATTCTAATAATTGTCTAATTTGTGTATGCGAGGTAAGGCCTCAGCTAAATTTCTTTTTGACGCAGAACCCGAAAGATTATTGCGTGTAAGACGACGAAAAGCTAGGCTGGAACTTTCAGAATCAGCCCCTATTGTTTCTGAGTCTGAAAAAGAAGAAGTTGTTTCTGTTCATTCAGAAGACTCAGAAGCTGTTTCTGAACCATAGGGTGAATCCCCACCACCTCCTGCAGAAAGACTTTTGGGTGACTATGGGGGTGCAAATGCTCCTACTGGAAGGTTAACAATTGTGAACCAACCGGTAAATGTTGATCACTTTCAGCTGCACCCGTCAATGATTCGTCAACTCGAGAGAAGACCGTTCTCCGGAAAAATCAATGAAGATGCCAACAAGCATTTACAAAGATTTTTGACCATGACGACATCGTTGAAAAATAAGGGACACTCAGAGGAAGCTAAAAAGTTGGTTATGTTCCCGTTTACACTGTCTAAAGATGTCGAAGAGTGGTTTTACTCTTTACCCGCGGGAAGCATAACAGCTTGGCAACAAATGGAGACAACATTCCTGAATGAGTACTTCCCTGCTTCTGTGTATATCCGTAAGAGATATGATATTGTTAAGTTTAAACAGAAGGAAGGAGAGTCACTTGGAGACGCTTATAAGCGGTTCAAGCGACTGTTGGTTGCCTGTCCTACTCATAACATGGATGCAACTGAACAAATGCAAAATTTTGTGAATGGACTTAGAATGAAGACTAAGCAACTCATAGACACAGTTGTCGGTGGCTCAACAAACTTTACAACAGCCACTGGAATAAAGAAAATCATTGAAGCCATTGCAGCAAATGAGCATCTGGAACTCTATGACCGCAGTGTAAATCAACCTGAAGGTATCATTGATCTCAAATTGGCAAATCAAGTTGTGAAGATGGAAGATCAAATAACAGTTGAAGTAGAGAAAAGACTCAAGAAAATGACTCTTGACACTCAAACGGTGGCACAAGTGCAACCAGTCCAACCTATTCAAGCTGTTAGTTGTGAAATTTGTGGAGGCCCTCACTTCGCCATGCATTGTGTGGCAACTGCTCAACAGGTAGAAGAGATTAATTTTCTAAAGCAGAATAATCCTTACTCCAATACATATAATCCTGGATGGAAAAATCATCCAAATTTTTCCTGGAAGGACCAGCAAGGAAAAATCAACCACAACAACAGTACTGTCCACAACAACAACAACCTTACCAGCAACAGCAGTTTCATCCATCTCAACAACAATTCCAACAAAAGGTTCCAAGAAAAGCAAATTGGGAAATTGCCATTGAAAAAATGGCAGCTCAAAGTTCTCAATTTCAAGAGGAGACTAGAAGTAATCTGAGAAACACTGGTGCTTCAATAAAAAATCTGGAAGTGCAAATGAGTCAGATTGCTCAACAACTTGCGGGTTCGCAAACACCAGGTGCATTACCGAGTGCTACAGTTACGAATCCAGGAGAGCATAATAATATGAGTGTTGTTACCACAAGGAGTGGTAAAGCAAAAGAAGTCCCTGAAAAAGATGATGAACCAGAAGACCAATTGCTTGAAGTTGATTTGGAGATAAAAGAGAATGAAGTTGTTAGTGAAGAGGTGACGGTACCTGAACCTGTGGCCAAAGAAAAAGTTAGTGAATCAAAGCCGGTTGTCAAACTCCCTTTCCCAACAAGAAATAAGAAGAAACAGAAACATGAGAAGAACTTTGAAAAGTTCTTGGAGATGTTCAAAAAGCTTGAAATTAACATTCCATTCTTGGAGGCACTTGAGCAAATGCCCTCTTATGCTAAATTCATGAAAGACATTATTTCAAAAAAGAGGAGCACTAACACTGACTCTATTGTACTAACCGAAACTTGCAGTGCTATTTTACAGGGTATGAAGATCTCGGTAAAGAAAAAAGATCGAGGCTCGGTAACTATCCCTTGCACTATCGGGGATAGATCTTTCAAGAAGGCCCTTATAGACTTTGGGGCAAGTGTGAGCCTCATGCCTTTATCCATTTACAAGAGGTTGGGGATTGGAAAAGTACAGGATACCCGAATGACACTTCAATTTGCTGACCACTCTGTGAAGAGACCTTATGGAGTGGTGTAAGATGTCCTTGTGAAGATTGATAAGTTTGTCTTTCCGGTAGACTTTGTGATCTTAGAAATGCCGGAAGATGAAGAGATACCGCTCATTCTTGGTAGACCATTTTTGGAAACCGGAAGGTGTTTGATAGATATAGAAGAGGGCGCCATGACTTTAAAGGTTTATGACGAAGAGTTAAAAATTGACGTGCGCAACACCATGAAATACAAAGATGATGTGGCCACCAGCCAACACATAGAGGTTATGGATCAAATGGTTCTGAAAGAAAATCACCTAGGTGAACAAAAATTACCTTTGGAGAGAGTCCTAAGTCTCTCAATTTTTTAAGACACTCAAGAAGTGGGTGACAAGGAGATGGAAGTGTTAACTTTGATGGCAACACAACAGCCCGTTAAGGGATCCCGATCACTCCGACGGGAAAACTTAAGGGAACCTCAAGTTGAAGATAAGAAAGATGAGACCAAGAAAGTGGCTGAGCTGAAACAGTTACCTAACAATCTCAAGTATGTTTTTCTAGACCTCGAAAAGAAATGCCCGGCTATTATAAGCTCTCATCTAGAGGTTTCTCAAGAAGACAAGCTTGTCAAGGTTTTGAAGAAACACAAAAGTGCCATGGGATGGGCAATAGAAGACCTAAAGGGAATTAGCCCTACGGTATGCATGCATAAAATTCTCATGGATGATGGTCACAAACCGGTGGTGCAACCACAAAGAAGACTAAATCTCGTGATGAAGGAAGTGGTCAGGAAAGAGGTTATTAAACTGTTAGACGCCGGGTTGATTTATCCCATTTCCGATAGCTCTTGGGTGAGTCCGGTGCATGTGGTCCCAAAGAAAGGAGGAACTACAGTTATAAGGAATGAAAAAAATGAGTTACTCCCTACTAGGACGATCACGGGTTGGCGTGTGTGCATCGACTATATGAGGTTGAATTTGGCAACCAGAAAGGACCATTTTCCGCTATCATTCATTGATCAGATGCTGGAAAGGTTGGCAGGTCATGAGTACTATTGTTTCCTTGATGGATACTCTGGATACAACCAGATAGCTGTTGCACCGGAAGATCAAGAGAAGACAGCTTTTACGTGCCCCTAAGGTATCTTCGCATACAAAAGAATACCATTTGGGTTATGTAATGCTCCAGCCACCTTCCAAAGATGCATGACCTCCATTTTTGCGGACATGCTCGGAAAGCATATGGAGGTCTTCATGGATGATTTTTCGGTATTTGGTTTTTCTTTTGATAATTGTTTAATTAACCTTTCCCTTGTTTTAGAAAGATGCCAACAGACCAATCTGATCCTCAATTGGGAGAAATGTTACTTCATGGTTCGAGAAGGAATAGTCTTAGGTCACAAAATCTCTCACAAAGGGATAGAAGTGGACCAAGCCAAGATTGAGGTAATCGAAAAGTTGCCACCTCCTGTGAATGAAAAAGGTATAAGAAGCTTCTTAGGACATGCGGGTTTCTACTGCAGGTTCATAAGAGATTTCTCCAAGATAACTAAACCCTTGACTACCCTGTTGGTTAAGGACAAGGCTTTCATTTTTGATAAAGATTGTGCCATTGCTTTTGAAACAATAAAAAATAAATTGGTGATGACACCTATTGTCATTGCTCCTGACTGGTCTCTACCCTTTGAGATTATGTGTGATGCGAGTGACATCACAGTGGGAGCAGTGCTTTGGCAACGAAGAGATAAGCTTCTGCATGTTATCTATCATGCCAGTCATGTGTTGAACCCTGCACAGATGAATTATGCAACTACCAAAAAGGAGTTGCTAGCTGTAGTCTATGCCTTTGACAAGTTCAGGCAATATTTGTTGGGTTCTAGAGTCATTGTTTATACTGACCATGCTGCTTTGAAGTATTTGTTTGCTAAACAGGACTCGAAGCCAAGACTGTTGCAGTGGATCTTGCTCCTCCAAGAGTTTGATGTGGAGATCCGGGACAAAAGAGGGTGCGAAAACACTGTAGCAGATCACCTGTCCCGGATGTCCCCAATAGAAGAGAATGAGGAAAAACGCCCAATAAAGGATGAGTTTGCCGATGAACACATCCTTACTGTTATTGGAATACCTTGGTTCGCAGACTATGCGAACTATCTAGTGGGCGGGGTGATCCCGAATGAATTTGACTTTAACTGTAAGGAAAAGTTTGTTCATGATTGCAGGTTCGATTTGTGGGACGACCCCTTCTTGTACAAGAAGGGAGTAGATGGTTTGGTCAGAAGATGTGTTCCAGAAGAAGAACAGAGGGATGTGTTGAAAGCTTCTCATGATTCAGACTATGGTGGACACTTTAGTGGTGATAGAACTGCTTCCAAAGTCCTCCAATCAGGTTTATACTGGCCGGCACTATTCAAAGATGCTAAACAAATGATCAAAGAGTGCGATAAATGCCAAAGGATGGGAAATATTTCGAAAAGAAATCAGATGCCGCAAAATCCCATGCTGGAAGTTGAACTCTTTAATGTGTGGGGTATTGACTTTATGGGTTCGTTTCCACCGTCATTTGGAAAGAACTACATTTTGGTGGCGGTGGATTATGTATCCAAGTGGGTAGAAGCAGTCGCGCTACCTACAAATGATGCAAAAGTGGTGGTCAAGTTTTTGAAAGAAAACATATTCGTCAGGTTTGAAGTGCCAAGAGCTCTTATTAGTGATGACGGAACTCACTTCTTAAATCACCTAATGGAGAAGCTACTCTTGAAATACAATGTGAAACACCGGATAGCCACTCCATACCACCCGCAAACAAGTGGTCAAGTTGAAGTGTCGAATCGGCAGCTGAAACAAATCCTAGAAAAGACGGTTAATGCTTCTCGCAAGGATTGGGCGAGTAAGCTTGATGATGCACTGTGGGCATATCGTACTGCTTTCAAAACATCGATTGGTATGTCCCTATATCAATTGGTATATGGTAAGGCCTGTCATCTACCCTTGGAACTGGAACACAAAGCCTTGTGGGCTTCCAAATTCCTTAACTTGGATCTTGAGAAAGCAGGAGAATCCTGAATCCTTCAACTCCACGAGTTGGAAGAATTCAGGAACCTGGCATATGAAAATGCGAAGATCTACAAAGATCAAACGAAGAAATGGCATGACAGAAGAATCCAAAGGAAGGAGTTTTGGGAAGGACAAAGGGCACTACTGTTCAATTCAAGAATGAAGCTATTCTCTAGAAAATTGAGATCGAAATGGTCAGGTCCGTTTGTGGTGCACAAAGTATATCCCCATGGAGCAGTTGAAATAAAAAACTCTTCCAATGGAGATATTTTTAAAGTGAACGGCCAGAGATTGAAGTCGTATAATGTGGGGCAAGCTGTGGGCCAAATTGATGTTGTTCATCTTGTCTGATAAGATGCACAATCATCGAGCCAAGCGACGTTAAACGAAGCGCTACGTGGGAGGCAACCCACGCTTTTGTATCTAATCATTTTCTTTGTTTGGTAGTGTGTTCTCTACTTGCAGGCGTAAACAGTGTTTCATAGAGGAGATAAAGGTAGCGGTCATAGTGAATCTCTAAAAATTCGGAAGCTAAAGCCGTGAGCAACACAAGAAAAAGGAATCAAGAAAAATGAGAAAATAGGGGCCTGACACGGGCGCCCGTGTTAGCTGACATGGCCCGTGTCAGGAAGAGGATTTTGGTGTGTGAAAAGTGGATTTCCAGGGGCCTGACACGGCCGCCCGTGTCAGGTGACACGGCCCGTGTCATCCCTGGACCAAATAAGTTGTTTTTAAGCGCTTCTGGGAATGACACGGCTCGTGTCAGTAGGGCATGTTGTGCTGACACGGTCGTGTCAGCTCGCGCAGTGGTGAAATTTTTTTTGAAAAAAATAGCCGTTGGGCACCTTTCACCATGCAATTTTGACCGTTGGAGGAGGGTCCCACCTCCGAAAATCACCCTATAAATACACCCAATCCCCACTTCTTTCCTCATTTCACACATTACCTTCATACTTCTTCATCTCCACCTTCTTTCTCTCAAATATGACCTAATACCTTCATAATTTTCACTCAAAAGCTTCCTCCTTTCACCACTAATCTCGGTCGATTCTCCATCCATCTTCTCAAAAAGTTCACCACTCTCTACTCTCAACACTCTTACGGTAATATTTTTCACTTAATCTCTTTTTCCAAATTCTTGTGTCTTTTTACTGTGTGCAGGTAAAATATGTCTCGCCGAGTCGAAAAAAGCAAAAATGTGGCGGAATCATCTCGTCCCCGACAAAGAGCACGGAGAACCCTGAACGAGCACGACATTATGTTCGAGAACCTGGAGCATCAGAAAAGGTATGCGGTTCATTTAAAAAGGAAATTAACCCCTACGAGGTATATGTGTAATGGCACACTGTAGGAACTGGGATTGCAAACGGAGGTACACAGTATGTTCCACACCCTAGGGATGCTAGAATTTATGCAGCTAGAAGGGACTACTTTCGCGCGAATTACGTTGGAATTGCTGAGCACCATCGAGTTTAAGCTGAAAAACAGATGGAACGGAACGGAAAAGGAATATTACTGTACCTTGCACTTTCGTTTATTCATTACTGATTTGGAACTGACTGTGGAGGAGTTAGGGAGGATCTTGAAACTCCCAATTGTAGGCCCTAGAGCGGTGCCCGATACATTTGTCCCTGCGGAATTTTGGACCATCATAACAGGTAATAATAAATATGTGTCCAAAGGGGCAAAGGCATCGGGTATCCATAACCCATGTTTCAGGTATGCACAAAAGGCATTGGCATATACCATTTTTGGTCGCGGAGACAGCACAGGTGTTGCCACACAAAGGGATATGTTCTTCCTATACAGTATGGCATCCCAGGCTCCAATCAATGTAGCAGCCTTTGCAGCCGACTACTTAGGGAGAGTTGGTCGCGCTACTTCATGCGACATTTCTGTTGGCGGCATGATTACTCAGATTGCCAACCACTTCGGATTTGGTGCTGCTCTAGTTGACTCCCCCCAAGTACCAAGTAAAAGCAAACTGGACATGGCAACCTTGATCCAGCAAGGCATGATCACGGTAAAACAAGACTACTACTCTCTTTTGTGCCAAAAAGTACATGTTCTTGATTTACCTGCTTACGATTTTATCAGTATCACTAACAGAGCCAACTGGCTCTATGACTGTCCCGAACCGGAAGAGGAGGAAGAAAATTTGTTTGACTCTTTACCTGCAAATGAACCGATGCAAGGTGCACCGAGCACCGAGGAGCCTTTTTACCAACAACCGCCGGAACCAACTCAAGCCTCCGGATCCTACTCCATGCCATCAGACCAATGGGGCTGGATCCAGGATGAGATTGGCCACCTTCGCACGGAGCAATCCAGGCAAGGTGAAGAGCTCACCAGGTTTGGAGTTGAACAACACCGTCAAGGGACGGTTTTGGATGAGATGAACGCAATGATGCAACGCATGATGTTGCATTATCCATACCCGCCACCACCTCCTCAGTAATCGTTGTAAGTGCTCCTCATATATTAACTTTAAACATTGCGGACAATGTTTGGTTCAGGTGTGGGGAGGTTTTTAATTAAATTGCTTTAAATTTCATTTTTATTGTGTCTGTATGTTATTTTGTTCGTCGTTGTGTGGTTGTTTTTATTTTTGCAAGTTATAGATGAAAGTAGATGATGCTGGAGAAATGAGAAACTAGTGGACAGTGAGTAAAAGATGCAACCCCGGATTTTCTCCCGAGGCAACCTGGAAGGTGACACAGCTGAGAAACAAGAGGTTGGACGCAACTTGGAAATCTAGACCGAAAAAGAAGAAGGTAAGCCCAAGTTGACAAAGAAGCTGTCTATCATAAAGAATGTTTGAAGTCTGCAAGCTTACTCAACATGGTGAGATTTTAGCTTAACCAAACACAAAAAAGAGCGCATTCAGGTATGACTCTATCTCTCTAATTTTGCGTAAGTTCTACTGATACAGCACTATACAAAAACGCACACTGAGGCACGTTGTTTCAACCTTTGAGCCTTTCTAGCCACCCATAATGTTGTTTTCATCCGTTGTTAACCCCTTTGAGCCTGTAACCCTTTGTTTGTGTAAACCATCATGTAACCCTTAGCCATACACTCCCTACCCTAGCTCGACATGACTGTGTAATGTAAAACTTGTGCAAAAAGATAAGTTTGGGGTATTCATCCGTAGAATAAAAATGTTGTTGAAAAATGGCAAGTGCAAGGAAAAGAAAGATGAGAAAAAGAAAAAGTGTGTAGAAACATCCGCTTCTACCGAAAAAAAAAAGAGAAAAAGAAATGAAAAAAAAAGGGTATCTATATGGAGAAATGAAAAAATAAGCACTTGCCTTAGAAATATACTCATGCATTAATATGAATTTGAGTGGAAAAAAAGTCAAGATTGGACGGCGCCCCAACAAAATAAAATTCTTCCACAAAGAAAAACAACAACATGAATGTCGAGCTGTAAAACCTTTTGTAATCCATTTTATTGTCTACTCTCCCAAGTACCTAAGCCCCGTTACAACCCTGAAGACCTCCTAAAGTGTGTGAATTGTGTTTGTGCAGTTGACGTAGAATCTATTCAAAATGTAAGAGTTGATATTGCATACCTTGAATTTATTGAGTGCTAAACACCTTAACCTCGAGAGATTTGGTGAGTAGTGTGAAGAAGCTTGCAGGTAAAAGAATTCTCTGAAATGTTAAGGCTGTGGAAAATGTCGAATGGGTGAACCAGAAACTTAATCGGGAAGCACAAAACCAAGTTGTGAATAACATCAGTTGTGTTGAGGAAAGAATATAATCCATGGTTGACCTCCGCTTTGTCTCTTGCATCACTTGAGGACAAGCAATGGGATAAGTTTGGGGTTGTGATCGACCATCATTTACACTCAGTTTTCATCATCTATCCAGCATGGAATCTTCATGAATCAGTAACTCTTGCGTTTGATTTTAGTGGTTTCTTTAGTTTATTGCATTTTATGAATTCCCGTTTGTTTTATGTTACATTAGTAGTTTTTCGCCTTTTGTCGCATTTTATGTGTTTATGTGTAGACTGTTGGTTTCCAGGTTAGATTAAAAGTCCGAAATTGTGTACCGGAAGAAGGGAGGTCAAAGACTTAAGGAAAAGCGAAAAATAGACAAAACAGGGGGGCTGACACGGCCGTCCGTGTCAGCTGACACTGTAAGAACAAAAATTGTTCTACAACAGATTCCATGATTTTGATGATAACAAAGGATGAAACCAAAAATGGCACCCTAACGAAAAGTTTCTAAGTGTGCAGGGTTCTAAGGAAAGAAGGAAGAAATCATCAGATACAGAATCATATCAGATACAAATTATCAGAAGACCAGAAGCATCTGAAGTAGAAACACGTTCAAGAAAGTCTAACTCTGAGCAAAACAGCTAAATATCAGAAGCATCTGAACAAGAAGTACGCTCTAGAAGTTCTGACTCTGAACAACGGTATGTCAAACTCCAGAAGTTCTCAGCGCTATCTGAAGAAACCATCAGAACTCAAAAGAGATCAACATCAGAAGTTAGATAGCAAGATTCCAAGATCTCCAGAAACACGAAGACTCTGATTATGGAATTGCTAAATAAGGAAGAGTAACGTTAACTTCAAATAAAGTTTTGGAAATGGATTTCCTAATACAGAAAGAGACGTTAACTCCAAATTCAAATGAAAAGAAACTATTTTTGGAAAGTAGTCATTCAAGGAGAGAAAGTTATCTTGGCAAGAAGCTATATAAGTTATGGCATTAATTCAAATTATTGACCATCAGTTTTTACGACTACTTCAATCCTATATATAAAGGACTGCAAATCAACATTGAGAGGTACAAGTACAACAACACAACAAGAACATACTGAAACATCAACACTCATAAAAACGTTTTATTCTCTCAATCTTCAAATAGCTTTTGCTTAAAACGTGAAACACTTTTTGTTCTTACTGTTGTAATATTTGCTTATCTTAGAAGCACTCTAGATTACATAAGTTTTTATCTTTGTTGTATTTCCTCAAGTGACTCTGTGCAGTCTGTATACTTGAGAGGACTAAGAGATCTTTCTCTTAGACGTTGTTTGTAATCAATCTTTCAAGATTAGTGGATTAAGTCCTTGTTGAAGGCGAAATCACCTTGGCCGGGTGGACTGGAGTAGCTTTGTGTTATAAGCGAACCAGTATAAAAATCCTTGTGTGATTTTCATTTTGAAAAAGCGCTTATTTTCCAAACAATTCAAACCCCCCCTTTCTTGTTTTTCTCACCTTCAATTGGTATCAGAGCTCCGGCTCTGTTATTGATTTTCTAATCAAACACTTAACAGTGTAGAGAGATCCAGAACGAGAAAAACTATGGCCCACACAAATGAAAAGGATAGTTACAATGCTAAGCCTCCTGTCTTTGATGGAGAGAAATTCGATTATTGGAAAGATAGAATTGAAAGTTTCTTTCTAGGCTATGATGCTGATCTCTGGGACATTGTCACAGATGGATACAAACCTCCTATCACAGAGGATGGAGCTGAAGTTCCCAGAAGTAAGATGTCAGATGATCAGAAGCGAGTTTCCAAAAATCATCACAAGGCCAGAACCATACTCCTCAATGCTATATCTTACAACGAGTATGAAAAGATCACCAACAGAGAAACAGCCAAAGACATACTTGACTCTCTGAGGATGACTCATGAAGGAAACTCTCAAGTCAAAGAGACAAAGGCTCTGGCGCTTATCCAGAAATATGAAGCTTTCAAAATGGAAGATGATGAAGCCATAGAGGCAATGTTCTCTAGATTCCAAACTCTGATTGCATGTCTCAAGGTTCTAGACAAAGGATACACAACTGCAGACCACGTCAAAAAGATAGTCAGAAGTCTGCCAAAGAAATGGAGACCCATGGTTACTGCTCTGAAGCTGTCAAAGGATCTGAACAATATCAGTCTTGAAGAACTTGTCAGTTCCCTCAGAAGCCATGAGATAGAACTAGAGGAAGATGAGCCTCAGAAAAGGAACAAGTCCGTAGCATTAAAGTCCAGATATGAAAGACGCAAACCTGACAGAACCAAAGCTCTTCAGGCAGAAACTGAAGATACTGATGACTCTGAACCAGAAGATTCTGATGATGAAGAAGAATTGTCCCTCCTGACCAGAAGAGTTAAACAACTCTGGAAAAAGAGGAACAACAACTTCAGAAGACCAAGACCCAGAGGGGATCGATCATAATCAACCTCAAAAGGTAAAACTAACAAAGATATTACTTGTTATGAATGTAAAGAAACAGGTCACTACAGGAATGAATGCCCCAAGCTAAAGAAAGACAATTCTAGAAAAGAAAGCTTCAAGAAAAATACCTTCAGGACAAAGAAAGGATTAATGGCTACCTGGGATGATAGTGAATCTGGGTCATCAGAATCTGACTCTGATGAACAGGCCAACGTGGCACTTATGGCTACCACATCCAAGAGCAGCTCAGATGAAGAATCTGAAGAGGTATTTTCTGAACTCTCTCGATCTGATCTAGAATCATGCTTGTCAGAAACTCTTAGCTCATATCAGAAATTAAAACAAAAGCTTAAAAACATAAAAGGTTGTCTTAAAGCAAAATTTGAAGAATGTGGCAAGCTTGAGATGACAATTCTAGCGCGGGAAGATACAATCAGATCTTTAACATTAGAAAGAGATGGAGCAAAAAGAAAAAGCTTAGAATTAGAAGAAGCGTTGTCTCAAGCACCACAAACTTCAAATAAATTAATTTATGAATACGAAGAAGCCTTTCAAGAATTTCTGAAAAATGGAATAGGTAGGAGTATTATGGCATCCATGATTTATGGAGTCAGTCAGAACAATAAAAAGGGAATTGGGTATGATCCTAAGGAAGTTAAAACTTCTTCTAGTGACCAACTTAAATCTCCTTTTTCATATCACTATACACACACACAAGAACAAAAATTTGAAAATGCTAGAAAACCCAAAGTTATAAGAAACTCTGGGAAGACTAATCAGAAAGGACCCAAGAGATTCTGGGTACCGAAAGATAAGATTGTTTATGTTGCAGATATCCTATGCAGCAAAGTTCAGACACCAGTCATGGTACCTGGACTCTGGATGCTCGCGACACATGACGGGAAGAAAGTCTATGTTCCAAAGTCTGGAACTTAAAGACGCTGGATTTGTAGGTTTTGGAGGAGATCAGAAAGGAAGGATCAGAGGCTCCGGAACTATTGGTAATGGTACTCTTCCCTCTATATCTGATGTCCTTTACGTAGAAGGATTAATGCATAACTTGTTGTCCATAAGTCAATTAAGTGATAACGGTTATGATGTAATCTTTAATCAAAAAACATGTAAAGCCATAAATCAAAACAATGGTACAGTCCTATTCACAGGCAAGAGGAAAAACAACATTTATAAAATCAATCTTTCTGATTTAAAAGAACAAAATGTTAAATGTCTGATGACTGTTCACGAAGAGCAATGGGTGTGGCATAGACGCTTGGGCCACATTAGCATGAGGAAACTTTCTCAGCTAAATAAACTCGAGTTAGTCAGAGGCCTACCTAAACTGAAGTTTTCTTCAGATGCTCTGTGTGAAGCATGTCAGAAAGGAAAATTTTCAAAAACATCCTTTAAAAAGAAAAATGTTGTTTCTACCTCTAAGCCTCTGGAACTTCTCCACATTGACTTATTTGGTCCTGTGAAAACAGCATCAGTCAATGGAAAGAAGTATGGACTAGTCATTGTTGATGATTACAGTCGCTGGACATGGGTGAAATTCCTAAAGCACAAGAGTGAGTCTCACTCTGTATTCACTAGTTTCTGCTCCAAAGTGCAAAAAGAATTTGACTCTAAAATTATTAGAGTCAGAAGTGATCATGGTGGAGAATTTGAAAACAAAGATTTTGAGGAATTATTTGACTCTAATGGAATATCCCATGATTTCTCCTGCCCTAGAACTCCACAACAAAACGGAGTTGTAGAGAGGAAGAATAGGACACTCCAAGAGATGGCCAAAACCATGATCAATGAAACTAATGTGGCAAAGCACTTTTGGGCAGAAGCTGTAAATACAGCGTGTTACATTCAGAATAGAATCTCTATAAGACCTATTCTGGAAAAGACTCCCTATGAACTGTGTAAAGGAAGAAAACCAAACATTTCATATTTTCATCCTTTTGGATGTTCTTGCTTTATCTTAAACACTAAAGAACATATGAACAAGTTCGATTCCAAAGCACAGAAAGGTATTATGTTAGGATACTCAGAACGCTCTAAAGGCTACAGAGTATACAACACAGAAACCAAAATTGTGGAAGAATCAATTCATGTCAGATTTGATGATAAGCTTGACCCTGAAAAGTCAAAACTAGTTGAAAATTTTGCAGATTTAGAAATCACTCTTGCAGGATCTGATAAAACTCCAGAAGCAACTGTCACTCAGAACTCTGAAGAAATTAAATCCCCAGAAATCCCAAAGAAAGTTAAAAGTCGTATCAACGTATCTGAAGATTTGATTCTGGGAAACAAGGACGAACCTGTCAGAACCAGATCTACCTTCAGGACCTCTGAAGATACTCCTCTGGGACTAGTGTCTCTGATTGAGCCTACATCCTGTGATGAAGCACTTCAAGATAACGACTGGGTTTCAGCCATGCAAGAAGAATTAGATCAATTCACAAAGAATGATGTCTGGGATCTTGTTTCAAAGCCCAGAGGCACTCACGTTATTGGAACCAGATGGGTATTCAGAAACAAGCTAAATGAGAAAGGAGAAGTCGTCAGAAACAAAGCTCGACTGGTAGCTCAGGGTTATAGTCAACAAGAAGGTATTGACTATAATGAAACCTTTGCTCTAGTCGCAAGGTTAGAATCTATTCGTCTTCTTGTATCTTTTGCTATTAACCATTCTATTAAATTATATCAAATGGATGTCAAGAGTGCATTCCTTAATGGTTATATATCAGAAGAAGTGTATGTCAACCAACCTCCAGGTTTTGAAAATCCAAATTTTCCAGAACATGTTTTTAAACTTCAAAAATCTTTATATGGACTTAAACAAGCTCCCAGAGCTTGGTATGAACGTTTAAGCAATTTTCTTCTGGAACACAATTTTATCAGAGGGAAAGTTGACTCCACACTCTTCTGTAAGAACCTTAACAATGATCTCATGATATGCCAGATATACGTTGATGATATTATTTTTGGTTCAGTTAACGCCTCTGTTTGTCAAGAATTCTCTGAGTTAATGCAGGCAGAATTTGAAATGAGCTTAATGCAAGAACTAAAGTTCTTTCTGGGAATTCAAATTAACCAAACTTCAGAAGTTACATATGTGCATCAAAGCAAATATATTAAAGATGTTCTGAAGAAATTTGACATGGCTGACTGTAACTCTGCAAAAACTCCCATGCATCCAACATGCATTCTTGAAAAGGAAGAAGTAAGCAAAAAGGTTTGTCAGAAGCTCTATCGAGGTATGATAGGCTCTCTTCTCTATCTGACTGCTACTCGTCCTGATATTCTCTTTAGTGTCTGTCTCTGTGCCAGATTCCAATCAGATCCTAGAGAATCTCATCTAACAGCAGTTAAGAGAATTCTCAAGTATCTGAAAGGAACTCCTAACCTGGGCCTGATGTATAATTATGCAGGAGATAGACTAGAACGAAAAAGCACATCTGGAAATTGCCAGCTTCTGGGAAACAATCTGATATCCTGGGCTAGCAAAAGACAGTCAACTATCGCTCTATCAACTGCAGAAGCAGAATACATCTCAGCATCACTGTGCACAACTCAGATGCTCTGGATGAAGCATCAGTTAGAAGATCTGCAAATCTTCGAGAGTAACATTCCTATCTTTTATGATAATACTGCTGCCATTTGTCTAAGTAAGAATCCCATTCTACATTCCAGAGCTAAACACATTAAAATAAAACATCATTTTATCAGAGACTATGTTCAGAAAGGGATAGTAACATTGAAGTTCATTGATACAGATCATCAATGGGCAGATATCTTTACTAAGCCTCTAGCTGAAGATAGATTTCTTTTTATCTTAGAAAATCTGAACATACAAAATTGCCCAGATTGAAGTGTGGCTCTGAAGATGTAAAATGAGACTCTGACATAAACAAATGTGCTTCTGCCTCTGACTCTGATACTTCTACCAGTTAAGAAGATATCTGAGTTAGAAATCTCCAGGAACCAATCCTTTGGTATTCCTGAAGATCAGATACATCAAAACACGTGGAGCACTTAGCGTCTAACCTTGGAACTTCTAGACAGCTGTCCAGAAGAAATTCAAAGGTCAGACAATTGAGATCTCCTCGAGCAGTGTGCATACTGTTGGGATTAGACATTCATTAATGAGCCTTAATCATTTTTCCCCCAAGCGTGCTAACTTGTGCTTTGTGCTAACGCTGAATAGTGTGTCGTTTTGCATGTGTTTTCGTTTAGGGTATTTAAACTTTTTTCTCATATTTCACACACTTATCACTCTCACTCACTCTCAAACCCTCTCTGAAGCATTTTTGCAAACACTTCATCTTCACCTTCTTCTTCATCAACTATGGATGCTCAACAACAACAAGTTTTCAACTTTTCTCAACAAATGGAATCCAACACCATTGCCTAAAGTTCAAGCATTCCAACTCCAACGGTTACAGGCGTTTCCATTACTCCAGTATACAAGGAACCCCATGTTCTTGATCGTGAACCCCACATAAACCTAGCAACTCCCTTTGAGGGACTGGAAGTGTTGTGTGAAACTCTAGTGGACTTCGACAACATGAAGAGAAATGGAGTAGATCTTACTGAAGAACTCCGTCTACAAGGGTGGGAAAACTACTTCCAAAGGCTTTATGGCCCTGTTTACCCAAATCTCATCAAAGAATTCTGGAGATTTGCTGATGCTGATGACCATTTCACCGTCTCTTTCGTATTGGGGGTAAAGATAGTGATTACTGAAAAGTCAATTGCTTCTTTACTGAACATGGAGAAAACTGGAGGAAAAAGGATTTACAACATCAACCCTAGGTCAAGGCGCATTGCTGAAGAAATCAATCCAACCATCTTCAAACTCAACACTGAAGGAAATCCTTCAAAGAACAAAGAACTTCATCAGAACCTCAGAGTATGACTCAAGATCATTCTGGGAACCATTCATCATCGCCCAGCATCAAACTCCTCTGACTACATCAATGCAGATCAGAAGTGCATTCTGTATTGCATTCACAAGGGTGTGAAGCTCTGCCTTCCTGCACTTCTCTTCAGATATCTCAGAGACTCTGTAAGGGAGACCAGAAACCACATGAAACCCAGAGCCTACATCCCTCTGGGAAGGCTTTTGTCTTATGTCTTCATAGAAAATGGGTTGATAGATCATCTGGAGAAGAACAGACTGATGGAAGATCTGGCGATAGATATTGGAAAGCCTCTGAACGCCAGAAATCTGAAAAGCATGGGAATTCTGAAGAAGATTCAAGTCAGACCCACTATGGACACCTCCTGGGATGCCTTGAAAGATCAGAGGAAGTTGCCCCATGGTCTTGCAAGGTTCTTCAAGAATGAACCCGTAGATGCAATCCTCCACTATCTGCAGCGTCTGAAGGATGAAGGAGTCGACATATCTGACTTCAGATTGGACGATTGTCTAGATTCAGAAGAAGACTTTGTCAGATTCAAAAGAGGTCCCTCTAAGAATAAGTCTTCAAAGGCAAAGAGAGCAAGGATAAGAGAAACCTCTGAAATAAGATCTCCAGCACCTCTGCAAATATCTACTGGTAAGTCTGCTCCCTCTATTCCCTCTTAACAACTTATGGCTTCTTCTAATCCTCTCCCAACACCACCTATATACACATCCTCTGAAACCCCACCTTCTACAACCAGAACCTCACAACCTCTACCCATTTTTAATCTTGCTCACACTACCACTTCCTCTTCATCATCTTCAGCCCCAGAATCACCTCCATACCTTGACCTCTCCTCTGACCAAGAATACTCTGACCCTAACTCTCCAACCTTAGCCCAAATTCAGGCTCAAAACCTTGCTTCACAACAACCAACACAATCTGAAGCAACTTCACCTCCCCCAGAACAAACAACCAACATTCCTTCTGAAGACCAACCTTCTGAAACTCAACCCTCTGACCTCCACACCTCTGATATCATCCCTCCAAACACCTCCGCTGAACCTGAACCTGAAGCTGAACCTGAACCTCTAACATTAAATCTCAGCCCTCCAACCTCTTCACCTCAAACCTCTGAACCTAACCTTTCCGTACCTACCCTTGAGGAAGCCATAATGCTGGTCGCAGGGGCTTCAGTACAAAAGGTCAAGTCTCTGACCATTAACTCTGAAGTCAGTGATGATCCTGACTCTGTAAGGACACACTGGAACAGAGTCATTGGCTGGATGACCTCTGAGGCTTTTAAGCTGAAGAACATCTCTGAGCAAGTCAGAAATGGCTACATCAGAGATGCTGAGGCAAGACTCCAGGAAAGACTTGCAAGAGAAGCGGAAGCCAGAAGGCTGGAGGAAGAAAGAGCAAGGGAAGCTGAAATCCTAAGGGTAAAGGAAGCTGAAGTTAAAGCTCTGGCCGATGCTGCTGCTGCTGCCGAAGCTGAAGCACAAGCTGCTGCTGAAGCTGAAGCAAAGGCTGCTGCTGAAGCACAGCAGGCTCTGACTCAGGGGGAGTCCTCATCAGTTGTTCCTATGGTTCTCCAGACGATGGAAGAACTAAAGAAAGATCAGAAGGAACTCCGTGCCAGAATGGATAAACAAGACACTGTCAACGACAACATTCAGAACATGCTGACTCAATTGCTTCAGAGAATGCCTCCGCCTCCCAACCCTTAGGCACTTAGGATTTTGTTGCTTTGCTTTCTTTGTTTCTGATGTTTACTTGTTCCTTTTGCCTCTGTTGTTTTTTATCTGAATACAATGTTTTTTCTCTTGAAATTATTATTTTTTTTGCTATGTCTTTTTTATTCTGACAAAAAGGGGGAGAAGTCATTAATAGCTCTGATGAAAATACTGTCTAAATACCTTAAGCACTTTGCAACATATTTTTTCTTAAAATTTTTATCTAACACTATACTTAAGAAATTACAGAAGGTATCAAGAAACCTCATTGCTTGGAAGCTCTGGTAAGAACTTCTGAACTCCCTGGCCTATCTCAGGGGGAGCTCTTGTCTATCTGATCTGATATTATTTATGTTTCATCTGCTAATTAAGTTTGTTTTGTCATCATCAAAAAGGGGGAGATTGTAATAACAAAAATTGTTCTACAACAGATTCCATGATTTTGATGATAACAAAGGATGAAACTAAAAATGGCACCCTAACGAAAAGTTTCTAAGTGTGCAGGGTTCTAAGGAAAGAAGGAAGAAATCATCAGATACAGAATCATATCAGATACAAATTATCAGAAGACCAGAAGCATCTGAAGTAGAAACACGTTCAAGAAAGTCTAACTCTGAGCAAAACAGCTAAATATCAGAAGTGTAACACCCTTCTAAATACCCCAAAATATTTAATTAAAATAATAACATATCAATCAGAGTAATTATGCCCCGAAGGGTGTCACACAATCATTTCACAACAATTATCAAAATATCCTGTCATGCTCATTTATTAAATCAAAATAAGACTCTTTTGCATAATTCGCAGCGGGTACAAAACATCGACATTCAAATCATGTACTACATTACATGTAAAGTTGAATCAACAACTAAATTAAAACATAGTCAAACATTCCCTCCCGATGTTACATCTACCAGAGCATGACCCACTAGGGACGACACTAGACTCCATAGCACTAGCTTCTACTCAACTCACTGCTCGTTACCTGAAAAATAGATGTAAGGGTGAGTTCCTCAATCAATATAATAAGCATTATAAAACAACATGTAATGCCAAGTAATTAACACATCAATCACCCTAATTGCAATACACATTCAGTAATAGCTCATTGGCTCAAACATCATACTCACATCAATATACAATACCAGTATAATCTCAAATCATACTTAACAACACACAACACACGTATAATATTGGAACACATCCATTCATATTATACGCCATACATATTTTTATGCAATGAGACTCTACACATGCGGTACCGACTATCCTTGAACATATAGTTCAAGCTCACCGATCCCTCCGGATACGGCTACTAAGCTCACTAGTCCCACTCATTTGAGACCTAGTGACTCACTCACTAATTCCTCACCATGGGAATTAGCTACAGCCCCGAAGGCTAGACTATGCAAGCTAATCATCTAGCATGCAAACATCAACAACAATTCACAACGATTCACTCACCAATTCCTCACAATGGGAATTAGCTACAGCCCCACAGGCTATGCCATGCACACTAATCATCAAGCAATGCAGCATCAACAACAACTCACAATGGACTTATGCTCACACTCTAAGCCATACAACAGTCCATTCACAAATACATGCATATATATACATTCACAACATTTTGCATATCATCATACATCATCAATACATGTATCAACACATCATCAACACATGTATAAAACACTTTCTCAACACATGTATGAAACACCTCAGCAACACATGCATAAACACTTCTTCTGCCTTGCTCGCTAGGCGAGGCAGTGGCGAAGCTCTGGTTCGCTAGGCGAGCTCAAGGCGAACAGCTCCAGGAAATTGGTAAATTAATTCGCTAGGCGAGCTCAAGGCGAAGGTAATAGCGAACTCATTCTGTTTTGGTGAAAAACACAGCTAGCACTCACTCGCTAGGCGAAGCTCCAGCGAGTCCACAGCGAACATTACAGTAGCAAAACCTCTCAATCTCGCTGGGGCGAGGTTGAGGCGCGTTCCTTCGCTAGGCGAAGGTTATGTTCGCTAGGCGAACATGACAGTTCACCAGACGCGTTTTCTTTGGGCAGGGGTCTCCTGTGCCCATTCCAGACCCTTCCCACTCAAACTTACTCGTCGCCATTCATCACCAATTTATCGGTTTGATTACACACACAATTATCAATTTGATTACGGTTTTCACTCAACCTATTCATCACAAATTTTCAGCATTCCAAATCCCAATTAGGGTCAAATTAACGGCTTATCACTACCCATGACATTTTATCCCAAAATACCCATTAATCGACGATAAACCCCCCTTACCTTAACAATCCGGCGAATCTTTGAGCTTCAAGCCTTTCCGTTCTTCAACCTTTGCTCTTCAACTCCTTTCTCCTCTTCTCTGCCCTTTCCCTTTTCACGATTTTCTCTGTTTTTCACGTAGAAACCTTTTTACTCCAAATGGGACTTTTTCCTTAATTCCAACTTATATATATTTTCCAAATAATAATTATTATTCCAAAATAATAATAATTCAAAAGAATAATAATAATAATAAAATTTCCAATTATTTAATTAAATTAATAATTAAATTATTAACTCAATTCAAATAATTATTTTATTATTATCGGGGTGTTACAACTCTCCCCCACTAAAAGAGTTTTCGTCCTCGAAAACATACCTCAAGCGAACAACTCTGGATAAGATTCCTTCATCTTACTCTCCAGTTCCCAAGTCACGTTGCCACCTGCTGGCCCCCCCAAGCTACCTTCACCAAGGCAATCTCTTTACCCCGCAACTGCTTCAACTCTCGATCCTCGATCCTCATAGGTGATGTTTCAATAGTCAGGTTATCTCTCACCTGTACATCATCTATTTGGACTACATGCGACGGATCATGAATGTACCTCCTCAACTGAGACACATGAAAAACCTCATGCAAATTTGCAAGCGACGGCGGTAAAGCGACACGATAGGCTACCTCCCCTATCCTCTCCAAAATCTGATAAGGGCCAATAAATCGCGGTGTCAACTTCTTCGACTTCAAAGCTCGACCAACACCAGTTACCGGAGTAACACGAAGAAACACATGATCTCCCTCTTGGAACTCAAGTGACTTCCTCCTCTTATCATGATAACTCTTCTGACGACTCTGAGCAATTCTCATCTTCTCCTGAATCATCTTAATCTTTTCCGTAGTTTGTTGAACAATCACCGGTCCAACCACAGCACTCTCACCGGACTCATACCAACATAACGGTGTCCGACATCTCCTACCATACAAAGCTTCAAACGGTGCCATACCAATGCTCGAATGAAAACTATTGTTTTAGGTAAACTCAATCAAAGGCAAATAACAATCCCAAGCGCCTCCTTTTTCCAAAACACAAGCCCTCAAAAGGTCCTCCAGTGACTGAATCGTCCTCTCAGTCTGACCATCAGTCTGCGGATGATATGCAGAACTCAATCTCAGTTTAGTTCCCAAAGCTCTCTGCAAACCTTCCCAGAACTTCGATGTAAATCTAGGATCTCTGTCCGAAACAATACTAGACGGAATACCATGCAAGCTTACAATCTTCTCAATATACAACTCGGCTAATCTCTCTAACGGATAATCCATTCTGATCGGAATGAAATGAGCCGATTTTGTCAACCTGTCAACAATCACCCAAATGGCTTCAAAATTCCTACTTGTCCTCGGTAAACCCGAAACAAAATCCATACTGATACTATCCCACTTCCACTCTGGAATAGCCAACGGTTGCATTAGTCCAGACGGCTTCTGATGCTCAATCTTTGACTTCTGACAAGTCAAACAAGAATAAACAAAACTCGCAATTTCTCTTTTCATTCCCGGCCACCAAAATAACTTCTTCAAATCATGATACATCTTCGTAGCTCCAGGATGAATACTTAAGCCACTACGATGTCCCTCCTCAAGAATACTCTTCTTAAGCTCAATAACATTCGGAATACACACCCGACTACCAAATTTCAAAACACCATTCTCATCAACTCTGAATTCACCACCTCGACCTTGATTCACTAAAGTCAACTTATCAACCAAATGCATATCGGATTTCTGACCCTCTCTGATCTCCTCCAGAATACCACTCGTTAACTTCAACATTCCCAATTTAACACTGTTGTGAGTACTCTCACACACCAAACTCAAGTCTCTAAACTGCTCAATTAAATCCAATTCCTTAACCATTAACATAGACATATGTAATGATTTCCGACTCAGCGCATCAGCCACCACGTTTGCTTTACCCGGATGGTAATTCAAACCAAAGTCATAATCCTTCAGAAACTCTAACCATCTCCTTTGTCTCATATTCAGCTCTTTCTGATCAAACAAATACTTTAAACTCTTATGGTCACTGAAAACCTCAAATCTTGATCCATACAAGTAATGCCTCCACAACTTCAAAACAAACACTACAGCTGCCAACTCTAAATCGTGCGTCGGATAGTTCCTTTCATGAACCCTCAGCTGTCTCGAAGCATAAGCTATAACCTGCTTATTCTGCATCAACACACCACCCAAACCCAACAATGAAGCATCACAGTAAACTTCAAATGGTTCCGACGAACTCGGTAACGTCAAAATAGGAGCAGTAGTCAACCTTCTCTTTAACTCTTGGAAACCTTCTTCACATTTTGAGTCCCAAACAAACGCTTGCCCCTTTCTAGTCAACATCGTCAACGGTAACGCCAACTTAGAAAATCCCTCAATGAACTTCCTATAATAACCAGCCAAACCAAGGAAACTTCGAATCTCAGCAACAGACTTCAGAGCTTCCCACTTAGATACCGCTTCTATCTTAGAAGGATCAACAGCAACACCACCTCTTGAAATCACATGACCAAGAAAACTAACTTCTTCTAACCAAAATTCACACTTAGACAGTTTAGCAAATAACTGCTTTTCTCGCAGCACTCCTAAAACCACTCTCAAATGCTCAGCATGCTCTTCTTCAGATTTCGAATACACCAAAATGTCATCAATAAACACCACAACAAACTGATCCAAGTACGGATGGAAAATCCTATTCATGTACTCCATAAATACTCCAGGCGCATTGGTCACACCAAAAGGCATTACAGAATACTCATAATGTCCATACCTCGTTCTGAAAGCAGTCTTCTGAATATCCTCAGTTTTCACACGTATCTGATGATACCCAGATCTCAAATCTATCTTGCTGAACACACTCGCACCAACCAACTGATCCATCAAATCATCAATCCTCGGCAAAGGATACCGATTCTTGATCGTCACTTTATTCAGTTGCCTGTAGTCCACACACAACCTCATAGTACCTTCCTTCTTCTTAACCAACAACACTGGTGCACCCCACGGTGACACACTTGGACGAATAAACTTCTTATCCAACAAATCTTCCAACTGACTTTTCAATTCAGCTAACTCAACAGCAGACATACGGTACGGAGCCATCGATATCGGTCTAGTACCAGGTACCAATTCAATCGAGAATTCAACTTCACGCTCTGGCGGTAACTCATTCACTTCTTCCGGAAACACATCAGGAAAATCACACACCACTGCTAGATCACGAATCACCAGTTTATCTTTAGCCTCTAAAGTTGCCAACAGCATAAACAACTCTGCCCCATCTGCCATTTCCTCATTCACCTGCCTGGCTGATAGAAACAGACTCTGCCCTTCCTCAGTCTCAGGAAATATCACCGTCTTATCAAAACAGTTGATATAAACTCGGTTAAACACCAACCAGTTCATACCCAAGATAACGTCAATCTGCACTAATGGAAGACACACAAGGTCTATCCCAAAATCTCTACCAAAAATATTCAAAGGACAACTCAAACAAACCGAAGTAGTAGTCACTGAACCCTTTGCAGGAGTATCAATCACCATACTTCCACGCATCTCAGATATCTCTAATTTAAGCTTCACAGCACAATCCACAGATATAAAAGAATGAGTAGCACCTGTGTCAATAATAGCTATAAGAGGAAAGCCATTAATATAACACGTACCTCTGATCAAACGATCATCTGCAGAAGTCTCAGAACCTGATAGAGCAAAAACCTTGCCTCCTGACTGATTCTCCTTCTTCGGCTTAGGACACTGGGGACTGATATGACCCAACTCTCCACAGTTGAAACAAGTTACAGTCTTCAATCGGCACTCTGCAGCCAAGTGACCACCTTTCCCACACTTGAAACACTTCATCTCAGCACTGGTACACTCATGAACACGATGTCCAGCCCGACCACATCTATAACACTTAGCAGGAGCACTAGAGTCTCCCCCACTAGGCCTCTTCATCCCACTCTGCCGCTGGAAACCTTTGCCAGCTGCATACGGTTTTCCACGATCAATCTGATTCTTACCTTTCCTATCAACCCTTTGCTGATAGCTCTCTGCTCTAGCCTTGGAATCCTGTTCGAAAATCCTGCAACAGTCAACCAAATCAGAAAACACCCTGATCCGCTGATATCCAATCGCCTGCTTGATCTCGGGACGCAACCCGTTCTCAAACTTCACACATTTCGAAAATTCTCCAGCAGCCTCACTATAGGGAGTATAATACTTTGACAGCTCTGTGAACTTAGCAGCATACTCAGTAACAGACCGGTTACCCTGCTTCAATTCCAAGAATTCTATTTCTTTCTTTCCTCTGACATCCTCTGGAAAGTACTTCCTCAGAAATCTCTCTCTGAACACAGCCCAAGTGATCTCAGCATTTCCAGCAGATTCCAACTCAGTGCGGGTAGCAACCCACCAATCATCAGCTTCCTCTGACAGCATATGCGTACCGAACCTGACCTTCTGGTTATCGGCACACTCAGTTACTCGGAAGATTCTCTCGATCTCCTTCAACCACTTCTGAGCGCCATCTGGATCGTATGCTCCCTTAAACATTGGAGGATTGTTCTTCTGGAACTCACTCAGTTGACGAGCAGCTCCCATTCCCACAACATTCGGATTTCCTCCAAGTACTCCAGCTAGCATACCCAGAGCCTCAGCAATCGCAGCATCATCTCTACCTCTTCCAGCCATCTCTATTCTGAAAACCCAACAAACTAAAACAATAAGTACTGATAGGGTTACACAACACCTATACCGTACAGGGGAAACAGAATAATTACGACTCGACTCGACCGACTATGCTCTGATACCACTAATGTAACACCCTTCTAAATACCCCAAAATATTTAATTAAAATAATAACATATCAATCAGAGTAATTATGCCCCGAAGGGTGTCACACAATCATTTCACAACAATTATCAAAATATCCTGTCATGCTCATTTATTAAATCAAAATAAGACTCTTTTGCATAATTCGCAGCGGGTACAAAACATCGACATTCAAATCATGTACTACATTACATGTAAAGTTGAATCAACAACTAAATTAAAACATAGTCAAACATTCCCTCCCGATGTTACATCTACCAGAGCATGACCCACTAGGGACGACACTAGACTCCATAGCACTAGCTTCTACTCAACTCACTGCTCGTTACCTGAAAAATAGATGTAAGGGTGAGTTCCTCAATCAATATAATAAGCATTATAAAACAACATGTAATGCCAAGTAATTAACACATCAATCACCCTAATTGCAATACACATTCAGTAATAGCTCATTGGCTCAAACATCATACTCACATCAATATACAATACCAGTATAATCTCAAATCATACTTAACAACACACAACACACGTATAATATTGGAACACATCCATTCATATTATACGCCATACATATTTTTATGCAATGAGACTCTACACATGCGGTACCGACTATCCTTGAACATATAGTTCAAGCTCACCGATCCCTCCGGATACGGCTACTAAGCTCACTAGTCCCACTCATTTGAGACCTAGTGACTCACTCACTAATTCCTCACCATGGGAATTAGCTACAGCCCCGAAGGCTAGACTATGCAAGCTAATCATCTAGCATGCAAACATCAACAACAATTCACAACGATTCACTCACCAATTCCTCACAATGGGAATTAGCTACAGCCCCACAGGCTATGCCATGCACACTAATCATCAAGCAATGCAGCATCAACAACAACTCACAATGGACATATGCTCACACTCTAAGCCATACAACAGTCCATTCACAAATACATGCATATATATACATTCACAACATTTTGCATATCATCATACATCATCAATACATGTATCAACACATCATCAACACATGTATAAAACACTTTCTCAACACATGTATGAAACACCTCAGCAACACATGCATAAACACTTCTTCTGCCTTGCTCGCTAGGCGAGGCAGTGGCGAAGCTCTGGTTCGCTAGGCGAGCTCAAGGCGAACAGCTCCAGGAAATTGGTAAATTAATTCGCTAGGCGAGCTCAAGGCGAAGGTAATAGCGAACTCATTCTGTTTTGGTGAAAAACACAGCTAGCACTCACTCGCTAGGCGAAGCTCCAGCGAGTCCACAGCGAACATTACAGTAGCAAAACCTCTCAATCTCGCTGGGGCGAGGTTGAGGCGCGTTCCTTCGCTAGGCGAAGGTTATGTTCGCTAGGCGAACATGACAGTTCACCAGACGCGTTTTCTTTGGGCAGGGATCTCCTGTGCCCATTCCAGACCCTTCCCACTCAAACTTACTCGTCGCCATTCATCACCAATTTATCGGTTTGATTACACACACAATTATCAATTTGATTACGGTTTTCACTCAACCTATTCATCACAAATTTTCAGCATTCCAAATCCCAATTAGGGTCAAATTAACGGCTTATCACTACCCATGACATTTTATCCCAAAATACCCATTAATCGACGATAAACCCCCCTTACCTTAACAATCCGGCGAATCTTTGAGCTTCAAGCCTTTCCGTTCTTCAACCTTTGCTCTTCAGCTCCTTTCTCCTCTTCTCTGCCCTTTCCCTTTTCACGATTTTCTCTGTTTTTCACGTAGAAACCTTTTTACTCCAAATGGGACTTTTTCCTTAATTCCAACTTATATATATTTTCCAAATAATAATTATTATTCCAAAATAATAATAATTCAAAAGAATAATAGTAATAATAAAATTTCCAATTATTTAATTAAATTAATAATTAAATTATTAACTCAATTCAAATAATTATTTTATTATTATCGGGGTGTTACAAGAAGCATCTGAACAAGAAGTACGCTCTAGAAGTTCTGACTCTGAACAACGGTATGTCAAACTCCAGAAGTTCTCAGCGCTATCTGAAGAAACCATCAGAACTCAAAAGAGATCAACATCAGAAGTTAGATAGCAAGATTCCAAGATCTCCAGAAACACGAAGACTCTGATTACGGAATTGCTAAATAAGGAAGAGTAACGTTAACTTCAAATAAAGTTTTGGAAATGGATTTCCTAATACAGAAAGAGACGTTAACTCCAAATTCAAATGAAAAGAAACTATTTTTGGAAAGTAGTCATTCAAGGAGAGAAAGTTATCTTGGCAAGAAGCTATATAAGTTATGGCATTAATTCAAATTATTGACCATCAGTTTTTACGACTACTTCAATCCTATATATAAAGGACTGCAAATCAACATTGAGAGGTACAAGTACAACAACACAACAAGAACATACTGAAACATCAACACTCATAAAAACGTTTTATTCTCTCAATCTTCAAATAGCTTTTGCTTAAAACGTGAAACACTTTTTGTTCTTACTGTTGTAATATTTGCTTATCTTAGAAGCACTCTAGATTACATAAGTTTTTATCTTTGTTGTATTTCCTCAAGTGACTCTGTGCAGTCTGTATACTTGAGAGGACTAAGAGATCTTTCTCTTAGACGTTGTTTGTAATCAATCTTTCAAGATTAGTGGATTAAGTCCTTGTTGAAGGCGAAATCACCTTGGCCGGGTGGACTGGAGTAGCTTTGTGTTATAAGCGAACCAGTATAAAAATCCTTGTGTGATTTTCATTTTGAAAAAGCGCTTATTTTCCAAACAATTCAAACCCCCCCCCCCCCTTTCTTGTTTTTCTCACCTTCAGACACGACCCGTGTCAGCATGTGCAAAACAAGCTATCATGAACCAAGTAAAACAGTGGGCTGACACGGGTGCCCGTGTCACCTGACACGGCCCGTGTCAGTATGGCGTGCCTTGTTGATCCTACAGAGGAGCCAACACGGGCAGCAATGTCACCTGACACGGCCCGTTTTGGCCATTTTGCTCAAAATTCTGATTTTTCTTATTTTAACTCCTGTGGACATCCGAAGGGCATTTTGGGCATTTGGTATTGTTTTTAGTTGTTTGGAAACTATTTAGTTGGAATTTGGGCACTGAGAAAAGGACTTTTTGATCGTGAAAAGAAAAGATACGAAAAGAGGAAGCAACCTTGCAAGGTGCGGAGAAGAGAAGAGATCTTCAAGATCGGAAGAAATTGAAGATCAACTTTCATCAACAACAACTTGTAATGTCTTTAATTTGTAATCTTTTGTCTTTGAATATTATGAGAGGCTAAACCCCCCAATGCTATGGGGGTGTCCTTGAATTGCTTCTGTATGAATATTTTATCCATGTTCTTATAATCATTGATGTTTTCGTAATTCAAATTATTATACAACGTGCTTAATGCTTAATTTTATCGGACAAATGAAATTCTGGTTTCTGGTTAAGCTTTAAGTTGGACAAACCACCTTATCACTTGTTGTATAATAAAACTCGCATTTAATCACTTAGAAATGAGGATCAAACTGTGGTTACCGTAAATTCTTGATAAAATAAATATTTCTTAACAACAATTTGAATGACTAAGGAATTAGGAGTGAAATTGCCTGTTAAATGGTTTTGGCTAAGGAATTAGAGAAAACTACTCTGGAGAGACTGTTTTGAATTATAATAGCATCGATGTTATATGATATGGGAAAAGTGGAATACACAGCAATTCATACACCTGGCCTTAGCATTATTTCTCATATCGACTAAAATAGTTTTATACGCTTTATATTTTTATTCCTTATCAATCGTGAAAACAATCATCCAACCCCATATGAACTTTTGTTCAATTGAATTATTATAAAAATTGATACTTTCTACGCAGTCCTCGAGACCGATACTCGGGATAACTCCCTTTTTATTACTACATTGGTGCAAATAGTACACTTGCTATTTTACCGATCAGCAGGAAAAGAGGTTTGCCAGGGTCTGTAACCCTACAAGGCAGCGCATGAAGGTTTTCCAGAGCCTGTAACTCTACAAGGCAAAAGGAAAGATAGATAGAATATGTAGCTCTATAAAGCAGAGTGCAAGGATGCTTGCTAGAGTTTATAATTTTATAGGGAAAGAAGGAAGAATTCCAGAGTCTGTAACTCTAAATGGAAAAAGTGCAAATATATGCCAGAATTTGTAACTCTACAGGGCATAAAGAAATGATTGCTAGAGTTTGTAACTCTATAGGCCGAATGAAAGAGTGCCAGAGTCTGTAACTCTAGAGTGAAAGAGTGCTAGGCTTTGTAAATCTACAAGGCAAAAGAAAGGATGCTTGCCAAAGTCTGTAACTCTACAGGGCAAGAAGCATGGATGTGTCATAGTCTGTAACTATACAAGGCAGAAAGAAAAGAATGCCAGAGTTGGTAACTCTATAAGGCAGAAAGAGATTGCCAGAGTCTGTAACTCTATAGTCAGAGTGAATGATAGCCAGAGTCTGTAACTCTATAAGGGCAAAGAGAAATGTTGTCAGAGTCTATAACTCTATAAGGCAGAAGTAGTGAATGCCAAAGTCTATAACTTTATAGGGCTTTTAAATGAATGTGTGTTATGGTTTGTAACTCTATAGGAAAAATGAATGAATGCCAAAGTCTGTAACTTTATAGGCAGGATGAATAATTTCCAATGTCTGTAACTTTATAGGCAGGGAAAAAGAGTGCCAGAGTCTGTAACTCTATAAAGAAAAAGAAGAAGTAGCCAGAGTCTGTAACTCTATAGGCATAATGAAAGCAACTGATTAAGAGATGGGTGTCTAACCAAGAGGTGATTAACCCAAAGTTTGTGTGGATATCAAGGAGAGTACGATACTTGATCCGAAGAGGAGAGTATGGTTGATGAAGAAATGGTATTACAATGTTGAATTGTTGATGTACTTTCCTGAAGAAGACTTGTCAATTACCTAATTTGAATTGCACTAAAGTCTATGAGTATAGGTGAGTACTTTGATCAATTGGGTCATTCATCCCGTACCCAACGATATTCGGAATGAGGATAGGAATGCTCCCTTTCACCCCTTCTCTACTACTTAAGGCTCATATCGTGTAATCCTCATCATAACTGACAAGTTGCTGAAGAAGATTCCTTTTTATTGCTCCAGATGATGCAATGTTGCTTGTGAAGAAAGAGACTTGACAATTACTTGATTTGAATTTCACTAAATTCTATGAGTAGAGGTGAATACTTTGAGCAACTGAGTCATTCGTCCCGTACCCAAAGATATTCAGAATGAGGATATGAATGTTTCCTCTCACCCTTTCCCTCCCGCTTAAGATTCATGTCGCAAAATTCGAATCACAATTGACAAGTGTTGATACAAAACCTTTGTTATGCTTGGATAGTAGTCTAGTGTCCAGTCTATCTGTAGTGCCTTGACTTGATTGAAGTGTGAAGCCTTTGAACTTGAAATGAATTCTTGAGATCCATGGAGCTCTAGTTCAGTGGATGAGTCTTATCAAATGGTCAAGAGACTTTTGATCAATTGAATAGACTGGGGGAATAGGCATGTGTCAAAGGGTTTAGTTGATCAAAGCAACTTTGATCAACTCAATCAATAGGGATAAAAACAATTGAAAATCAAGCACAGGAAAATTAATGCCCCAAAACCCTAAGGATTGATCAAATTAAACTAATCCTAATTCTAAAAAAAATCCTAGAACTAGGGGACATCACAGTGTTATTCATTAGCAATTCACTACAAAATTAATCCTAAAAAGATCAACATTTGACAAAACAACTAATTATGATCAAAAACAATTAATTCTAAAAGAGTAAGAAACAAATAATATTATTATTTTCTAATGTAAGAATTAAAACATCTATTTATTGATTTTCTAAGTAATTTTATCAAAGAAAAAAATTAATAAAAAGATAACAAGAGGAATGTAGAAGCAAAAAAAATAAAAAATAAAAAAGGGATAAATTGGGGTTCATTGCTGGAAATAGGGTGTAGATAGATTTAGGGCGTAGGGGGGCCATCAGCATGCCCATGTGGCTTTTACCTCTAAGTAGAGGGGTGTAGTGGAATTCTATGGTGAATTGCTAAGCAAAAAAGGTGGGCTTAAGGCAACAGAGAAGCCCAATCTGGATATGAGTGAGGATCATGGGATCAGTTTCACACTCAGTTCACATGTTCAACTCATTTCCATGTTCAAAATACATAGCGGTAAATCTTCGCCGCGTTGGAATTCACCATCGGTGGAGGTGGAGCATCAAACACACAAAAACCTATACCATTTCAAACAACTCAATGAGCTTTAACCACATCAAATATCAATTTCATCTAATTCATCCTAAAATCTCAAAATTGAGTCATATTGGATAAGAACCCTAACTGAAAAAAGACTAATTAAAAGCCCAATTGGAGGAGTCAAAGTCCCTAAGGTTATGGCTTTGATTCCTCGGCCCCTCCCCTACATGATGGCAACGAGAACTGCATTTAAAGATGAAGAACCGAAACCTACCTGCCGGAGAAAAGCGAAGATGTTAATGGAGATGATTACAGGTATGAATCTCAGCTCTGAGCTACTTTTCTCTTTTCCCCTTCTAGTTCACTTCTTCTTCTTCTTTCTTCTATTGTGGTGTTCGTGTGAGATATGATGAGAGTGAAGGAGAGGGATTGAATTCTGAGAGAGTGGTTCTGAGGGGTGTGAATTTCTGAGAGAATTTGAAAGAGCATGAATCCGAGTTTGTGTGTGATTTTGTGGAAATGAATGAGTCAATCTGATGAAAGGGTGAATGAATCAATTTATAGAGGTGAAGGAGTTAACACAATTAACTCCGTTAACTTGGATCAAGGGAAAATTAGTTAGGGGTGATTTACACTGTTAGTTTTAGGGATGTGTGAATTCTGTTGGATTCAATTGAAATTGTTAGTTGGTTAGTTGAGTTTGAAATGCAGTTGTTAGTGAATTGTTATGTTTTCGTCTGCTACTGATGCATTATTGTGATGAGAATGTTATCTAATAGGTTGATGGTTGGATGTGAATTTGCTATTAAATCTTGTTAGTTATGGTTGTGAAATGGATGTGAGTTTTGCAATTCTATGTTATATTGAATGGGCTGTTAGTTTGCTTAGCAATTAGTGATAATGAATTTGTTGTCATGATGAATGAATGTTGAACCATGTCCTTGCTATGTTATGAGCTTAATGCTAGCTATTAGATGATTATTATGATGCTTTTCCTATGTATGCATTGTTACTATCAACATGTTAATTTGAAATGATGCATTGGATTGTTGTTATTATGCTTGCAATTGCCACTATTGGATGAATCCCTTAGGCTATGTTTGTCTTGATCACTTCATGAATTGTCCTTGTTTTAATGATGCTTTGGTATTGAATGCAGGTTGTTTGAATGATGCAGTGCTTGTACATTGGCCATGACTCAAGGATGCTTGGCATGGAGGCTCATGAAAGCTCATGGTGATAGCTTGAAGAAACCCAAGTTTGCTTGCACATGAAGAAAGTTTTGGCCATGCAATCAAATGGAAGAATGAAAAAGAATAAAGAGTCAAAGGGCATTAGGGTTAGGACCAACGAATTAAAAACTCAACAGTTAACCAAAAGTCAATGGTAGGTCAAATTCTATTTTTGTAATTTGTTTGGAGAAACTTTATAATTTGATATTGTGTGAATGAAAATAGTTCTTTGAATCAATGCAAAAATGCTTTATTTTCAAATGAGCAATTTTCCCTCCAAAATAAAGTTTGAATCTTCCTTGAAATGAATGAATCATGGACTTTGAAACACTTGAACAAATGGAATTTGAATAAGAATTATGAAATTTGGACAAATGGACTTTGAATGCACCATGAATCAAAGATCAATGGACTAGGAATGCATGATAAATCATGAGCCCATGAATGCACTATGAACATGAATGGAAACTAGAATGCAACATGACCAAGACTTGAATGGAAGCTTGAATAAGAATTGGATCAAATGAATCATCAAACACATAGTCATGTAATAATCCATAGTCAACATATGATTAAACTTAATGAAAGATTTCACAGAATAATGGCATAATGAAAACCAAACTGATCAGTTACCATACTCCATGAACTAGGGTTCCATAGTTAGGCCAAGATCAAGATGAAAATCATACAATCAAGGACCTCAAACCAAGTAAGGCATCCAAACCAAATGGTCCACCAATTACATGAACAAAAAATTAGGGTTTCTAGTACCCCAATGCAAACCACTTGATATATGAGCATCAAAGATCAAGAACTAGGGTTTATGCATACTATGATGCAATCTCCATAAACCAATGTCTTAAGCTCCAAGGATTAGGGTTTCGTGGTTTGATTCAAAACTGACTGCACCACCAAAGCCTCAGGGTTTGGTTCTTGTGCAAACCTTAGGCTCTTGTTAGGTACAAATAGTCACAAACTTTGAATCCATGATGATTGTTTGAAAGTTCTAACATGAATGAATAATATACATGTATTCGGAATGAATAAGTGCAGATTAATCTCAAACCATAAGTCATATGAAAAGTGAAAGGGGGAGACAAATTTTGGGGTATGACACTGTGATCTTGGATATTTTCTAATTAATAAAGTTTGATATTAGCAGTTTACATTTTGTACAATAAAGTTATTGAATGATCTCACTAAAGTAAAGTAGGACCAGTTGAAAATTGACATATATATACCAACTTCATGTGATTTTCATGCTGCACATTTCATGATGGATCTATATCATTTAGTTGTGTCACTATTAGTGATTATTGGAGGGTTTAGTTATGATTGATATAACTAAAATCACTTTGATTCTGTATACAAACATGACTAGTTGATGAGATACTTTGGATATGCTTAAGGAATATAATGACAAATTTTGAGCTCATAAAGTCTAACACATGTATACTGTTACATATGTGACCAGTGAGAGATTGTTAACAATTTTGGGTCACAAATGTAATATCACATGTGTTAGAGCTCTTATTTAACTAGTCAAAACTGCAGTGGTCTAATTAATATTAAGTATATGGTTAAAAGCATAAATGTCATGAAATATGATATTATTGTATAGATACCATAAGTCAATATATAATTTGATGAGGGGTCAAATTAGAATATTGAAAACTAAGAAATAATCATAAGGTTATTTTTAGAGCGATTGAAAATATGGCTCATCATAAAAATTCTCTTTTCATCCCCATCAGAGACTAAGGAGCCCTAAGAAACTCTACAATTGGAAGATCACGTACCCGATAACCTTCAACTATTTCCAATGGTATACTCAGGTACGTTTTCGCTTTCATTCTTTGATTGAATTCTGATATGGGCTTAAGAGATACAAGTTGATGGTTTATTGAATCATATAAATTAATTTAGAGTTATGTTCTTATATCTATATCGATAGAAATCATAATATTATGAACATATCTAACCGTTTAAACATCAAATTCAAAAAATATTACAATGTGAACTACTAATACATGAGTAAAATCGGTAGGAAAGTTTATCTACATCTTGAAATACAACGAGAAATTATGAAAATGTAAAAATAAACAAAAATGAATTAGATGAAGGAAATATACATTTAAGTTTAAAAAAGATATTTTCAAATGAAATGGAAATTGAGACTTTAGAAACTTCAAGTATGTTGCAAAAGCTTACCATTTGCTAAATGATAACTTCTGCAAAAAAAATCCTCTTAAGATTGTGTTACTGATTGAGCAATCTTCAAAGAGTGAATTTTGATAGTACCTGCAAGTGTGTAGCGGGAATGGTATGATACCTTGAAGTTAATTTTTTTGCAGAAGACAATTTCTGCTTATCAATTGCAAAAGTCAACATATGAAAATGAGAATAAGTACTAAGCTTTTTCAAAATTGACTTAGTTTAGCAAGGTGAATTCAACAAGAAAGTGATAGTTGGAAAATATTAACATATTTTGTTACCCAAGGCAAACTATTACCAAGTTGTAATTACCACATGGTGAATATAAAAAATTGAAATAAGGTGAATGTGTGTAACTGAATTAGTTGATGTATTGATAGTAACTAAGTTGCTCTGATATATGTCTACTTCATTTATTTTATATAGGCCAGGACAGTTAAATGATTTATTTCTTGAATGGTTGTGATATGGATAAATATTATGAAACATAATTAGTTATAATATTGAATGCAATCAATATGCTTTTGAATAATATTTTGAATATGCAGTATATGATTTGTTCAAATGAGGGAACTGCTATTTTATCATAGTAGGTTATGCATGAAACCATGGATTAATGTACAAAATGATGTTGACTATCAAAGTGAATCCGCGTACAAATTTTCTGCAATTCTAGATCGGTTGCTAAATGTCACATCCTAATTTTGACCATGAATCAACAAATCAATACATTCATCATAACATTCGTATTATCCGTCTATCATAGGATGCATTTCATCTCGTATAATGTCCAAAATATCAATCAGAATGAATTTTCGAATTTATAGATAAATCGGTCGATCTGATTCTCAAATGTATGTCAAATTAGCGGGCAAAAATTTTCAAAACTGAGCTTGCAGATGCTAGTTTTGTTAATCTAATATTTACGTAGTTTAAACTAGCGTGCTCATTTTGTTTTTTCGACTATTTTTTCGATCGCACTTTGATCGGCTTGAGGCTGATCAACCGGATGTTTTTTACTTTAAAATTTGATTAAAACTTGTCGCATTTCCATAAGTTTATTCCGTGTTGATCATTTTAGTGTATTCATTTTTATTTTTCAATCATTTTTGCGGCCGATTTTTATTCGTTATAATCTCTTTTATTTTTTTTCTTTTCTCAAAATATTCAAAAAAATTAAATAGAATTTTCATGCGTTCATTGTATTTTTATTTTGTTTATTTTAAAATGTGTGATTTTTAGTTGATTTAATTTGTTTTTATCAATAAATCTTCTAGAAAGGACATTCTTGAGATTTTTAAAATTGGTTAACATTTGTGTTTCTTTGATTTAATCTCCACCGTTAAATCAAGATTAACCAAAGGCATATATTGATTATTGATGAGAGTCCGTCATTGCATATATTTAGTCGAAGAATCGAAATAAAACAAGTGAAAGTTTAGCTAAAATGAAGAAGAATGACCAAAGAATGAGGAAAACATAGTTAAGTGTGAAAACATGTACTTAGTGAAAATTGGAGTGAAAAAGGGAGTAAAAATGTGCAGCTACTAGAATAATCACACAGAGCATCGTGCATGCGATAAGGTATTTAAAGCTGCATCACACGCGCAATGCAAGGTATCACGCGCGCGATGTTCACTTTTCTGGGCTTTTTTTGATGCGTTCTGCTCCATTCTGAAGTCTTTAAAAGATGATTTTATGCACTTTCACAAGGGTTACAAAATTTGGAGACTGAAACACGATTTTGAGGGTACAAGTGGAGATTTTTAGAGCATTTGAAGCCATTGGAGGCCATCACTTCAAGGGACTTCTCATATTATTTTTATTTCTCAATTTTGGTATTGTTAATTGCATTATGAGTAGCTAAATTCCTCTAGGTTAGATTGTGTTATGATGAACCTATTTATATATTGTTGGATTCTATGTTGATTTGACCATTGTATGAACCTATTGGTCTATAATCTTATTCAATTTCTTCTTGTTCGTAATACTTTTTATGTGAGATACTCTTTTAATATGATTTTGGACACATAGAGAATACTGATCATTAGTCTATATGTTGGACCTAGGGCAATTGTTGTACTTACTCTGGTTGAATAGGGAAAGGAGACCCCGAGTAGTGGCGTAGAGAATTAACGTTCTATACATCGTCTAACCCTGCTTACGTTGGCGGACTAGGGATAGAAAGCTCTGAGTAGTGATTAGTGGGTTATTTCGTGAGAGAATGATTATAACAATTTTGTTAATTTGTCGTAGGGTTATAGTGATTAGATCATTTATACGGGGCATCAAACATCAACAATAGAGGAATAGGGGATTCTAGAACACAACATGACTACTTTCGTGACATTGTTTACTTGTTTATTTACTTTTCGCATTGAAACTCACCCCCCCTGTTTTACTAGTTTTTATAGCTTGCATATATTTTGTCTTGCTTAGAGGCAATCCCTGTGGATTAGATCTTTTTATTACTTCGACATTATGGGTACACTTGTCGAGAAGTCATCAAGTTTTTGGCGCCATTGTCGAGGATTGTTGATTTTTCAACAAGGCGACGTTTATGAAATTGTTTTTTTATTTTTAGTCTTTCTAATTTTTATTTTATTTTCTTGTTTATCATAGTGCTACTGAGGTATTTTCTGTTTGTGTATACGCAATTCATGATCACCATTAATTCCATTGAATATAAAAATTGAAATAATCACACATGCTCTTAAAAAGCAGTTAGAGAAGCAACTCTGGACGGAGGAATACCAGAAGAATAACAATTATCAATAAGTTCTTTTGTCTCTGAAGAAGTCATGGAAGTCGCACAACCCCAACTATGGGGGACTACTGTAAATAAACTGATGAAGGACAGGTTTATAGGGGGTTTATACTGGCAGACCCTACTAACTTTGATATTAAAAAATTTGTAGTTTCAGGTTTAAGAGAAAATTTGTTCGATATGAATGCGATTAGAGACCCATGGGCTCATCTTGCACGCTTCTATGAAACAACTTCAATGTGCAACCCGACCAATGTCACTGAATACCAGGTTAAATTGAGGTTGTTTGGGTTCTCACTGATTGGAAGGGTGAAAGATTGGTTACTTTGCCTTTCGAATGGAACAATTTGGACATGTAAGGAATTGGAGGATATATTCCTTGAAATATTTTTTACTACCACTCAGTTTAACGAGCGCCGAGCAAAAATTGTTAATTTTGAGCAGCAGGAAATTGAGTCATATTATGAAGCTTAGGAAAGATTAAAACTTTTATTGCAGAAATGCCGGAATTACAACATGAATAATATAGAGCAGATGCAAAACTTCATTAAAGGTCTCAAGAGTCAAACTCACATGTTATAGGATGCTTCCGCGGGAGGTACTATCCACCAAGTGACTGAACCACAAATAAAAGACCTCATTCAAAATATGTGTATGAATGAGTACTGTTCAAAAAGTGAAAGGTCGATCAAGCTTGAAATTGTGGGCACGCTAAAGGCATGGTACCTCTTGATACCCATAATGCTCTTTTAGCTCAAATTAAATTGTTAAATAAAATATAATTGAAATCAGCTTAGGTAGAGCTAACGTGAGTCAGGCACAAGAACTTAGGTGTGATTTCTATGGAGGAGAACATGCGAATGGAAGGTGTTCTTTGGAAGGGACAAGTGAGGAGGTCCAGTTTGCTAACTTTTAAAAGAACAACCCTTATTCTAACACATATAATTCGGGTGAAAAGATCACCCAAATTTTGGTTGGAATAATAATCAAAATTTAAAAGCTAACCAAGGAATGCAACAAAGTCAACAAACTTTGTTTCAAAGGAAGCCATCACAGTTGGAAGACACCTTGCAAAATTTTATTAAAGTCACTCAAAGTAGCTTTGATCAGGTAAATAGGAACCATGAGGAAGTGAGTAGAAACCAGGACGCGTCTATCAAAAATATGGAGATGAATATTGGTCAGTTATCCAGACAAATAGCCGCTTTTTCAAGTTCGAGTGAAGGATTCACAGGTAACACCGTAGACAATTCTAAGAGTGAAACATGCAAGGTTGTTGATACAAATTTAGGGGTTATCATTGAAAAGGGTAAAGAATAATAATCAAGGTGACCAAGAGGAAAGAGGAGACACCTTTGATCAACTCATTGATAAAAACACTCCTTGGATAAGAACGAAGAAACAGATCATGACTGAGCCAAACCCTCATTTACCAAATTACGTAAAACCATCGTACCCGATAATTAAAAAGAAACTGGTTCAAGATGATGAAGAAGGAATGTTTGCAAAGTTAAAGGAAATGCTAGCTACTCTCCATGTGAGTATTTTGTTCCATGAATCTTTAGAACTAATTCTTAAGTTTGCTAAATTTATGCAGGCATTACTATAGGGGACGAAAGAGAAAAAATGATTAAGGAACATGTAAACATGACTGAAAAGGATGATGTGGTAAAACCTCAATCCTTACCACCTAAATTAAAAGACTCGGGTAAGTGTACTATTTCCTGTAATATCGGTGGAGTAAATATTCCACATGCTCTATGAATAAATGCTTCTTGTTTTGGTGTCTATAACATAACCAACATCCATTGATGAAGTTCTTCTAGACATATAATGGATATTGGCTATGCAAGAATAACTAAATCAATTCATCAGAAATGATGTGTGGGATCTAGTGCCAAGATCCAAAGGAAAACATGTCAATGGAACAAAATGGGTTTTCAGAAACAAATCAAATGAGCAAGGAGACGTGGTAAGAAATAAAGTCAAACTGGTTGCACAAGGCCATAGTGAACAAGAATGGATTAGCTATACTAAAACCTTTGCACCAGTGGTCATGATAAAATCCATTCGTCTCTTAATATCCTTTGCAGTAAACTATGATATTGTTTTATATCAAATGGATGTTAAAAGTAAATTTCTGAATGAATACATAACAGAATAAGTGTATGATCATCAACCTCCTGGGTTTGAAAGCCATAAAAATCCTGATTTTGTTACAAACTTAAGAAATCATTGTATGGTATGAAATAACTATGTTTTGTAAATCATACAAAAATGATATTTTAATGAAAGACTTAGCAATTTTCTTTGAAAATGGATTTAAAAGAGGAAAGGTTGACACAACTTTATTTTGTAAATCATACAAAAAAGATATTTTGATAGTCCAGGTTTATGTTGAGGATATTATATTTGGTTCCGCTAATGCTACTTTTTGCCAAAAATTCTCTAAGTCTATGCAGACTAAATTTGAAATGAGTATGATGAGAAAATTGAAATTATTTCTAGGAATTCAAATTAATCAAGGTCCATAAGGAACATGTATTCACTATAGAAAGCATACAAAAGAACTATTGAAGAAGTTTGATATGGCTGATAGCAAATCAGCCAAGACTCTAATTCATCCAACTTGCACTCTAGGAAAAGATGAGGAAAGTGAAAAGGTAGAATAAAAGGTATACAGGGGTATGGTTGGCTCTTTCATACACTTAACTGCTTATAAACCTGGTATCTTGTTCAATGTAATTTTGTGTGTGTTAGATTTCAATCAGATCCTAGAGAATCAAACTTAACAGTTGCTAAGAGGATCTTTAGATATCTGAAAGGTACTACTAACCTTGACTTGGATTATAAGATATCATAAGATTACAAGTTAGTAAGTTAGTAGGTTATTATGATGTTGATTATGCTGGAGATAGACTTGAAAGAAAAAGTACTAGTAGAAGTTATCAGTTTTTGGGTGATAATCTAATCTCATGGTCCAGGAAAAGACAATAAACCATTGCATTATCAACAACATAAGTTGAGTACATTGCAACAGCTGGTTATAGCATTCAAATTCTCTAGATAAAAAGTCAACTAGAAGATTATTAACTAAAAGAGAGTGACGTTTATATCTTATGTGACAATACTTCTGATATTTTTTTGTACCGATAATGTCGCAGTAATAAAATAAGGTCGAATTCCTAGGGACTCATATTTAACAAGATACATTTGTGCAATGCGTGTATAAGAGTAAATTGGGGGATTTTCAGGTTCAAATGCGAAAAGAAAGTAAATTTGGTTGATAATAAGAAGAAAACGGTCAGGTTATGTATAAAATCCCTTATTTCTATATTGTTAATGTTAGATGCATTACAAGAATGATATTGTCACTCTAATCCCACAACAAATTAACAAAACCGCTATAACCAATCCCTTGTGATATGGCTCACTAATTACTACTCTATGTTTCCTATCCCTAGTTCACCAACATAAGTTGGATTAGGCAATGCAACAAAGTGTTAATTCCTAAGCCACTTCTTGGGGTCTCTCATCCATATTCAACCAGCATAAGCACAATAATTGCCCTAGGTCCAATACATAGACTAATGATCAGTATTCCCTATGTGTCCAAAATCAGATAAAAAGAGTATTTCACATGAAAAGCATTAAGAACAAGGTGAAATTGAATAGAATTATAAATTAAATTACTCATTCAATATCAAATCAAACATATGTCCCAATGTCGCACCGCAAAAAATACTTGAGTGCATCACATGCTCGAAGATAAAACAAGGTCGCCACAGAACTTTATTTATTCCCAAAGGAAAGGGAAAATATATATAAAACCCATGGGAAGAGAAAAAGGGTAAGGAAATCAGTTATGCAAGTGGAAGGTATTAGCACCCCTCACATCCGTTGTACTAAATATGAACCATTTTGATTGTTCTTTATTTGAATGAGTGTTATCATCTAAAGGTTACTTGCATAAGAGATCCCTTGAAGGATTGGCTTCTAATGGCTCCAAATTCTCTCAAAAATCACTTCTTGTGCTATAAACTCGTACTTCTGTGTAGAAATTTGTAACCCTTGAAAAAGTGCAAAAAATCCCCTTAAAAAGTCTTTAGAATGGACCAGAACGCGTAAGAAAAGCCCAAAAAAAGGGGTCATCGTGCGCGTGATGACCTGCATCACGCGCACGATGTAGCTTTTACTTCTCTATTGCGCGCGATGATGCATGATATTGTGCATGATTATTCTAGTACTTGCACGCTTTTTCTCCCTTTTCCACCTAATTTTCACCCAGTCCCTATTTCTCCACACTTACCTGTTTTTTCCTCATTCTTTGGTCTTTATTCTTCATTTTTGCTCCTCTTTAAATTGTTTTGATCTGTATCTTCGACCGAAATCATGTAATGATGAAATGTTATCACAAACCCAAACTTGAATCAATGTCAATTCCAAATAAAAAACAAGTTACACAATAACAATTGGAGTTAGGTGCCTAGTTCTCCTTCTACCATCATACCCCTTTGTTCCTTCTTGATGGTACTAGAGATTTTTCTATTCTGGTCCTTATTATGTTTTGCACTATTTTAATATTTTTTTTTAAGAAGTCTCTTTTTCCACTTCTTATTTTCTCATAATTTTTTTTAATGTTTGGCCAATTTTCTCTAGTGCCTAAACCTCAAACTTAAAACTTTGCTCACTTCCAAGAGCAACCCCAAACTTAATCTTTTTCATATCACTTAAGAATTATAATTTTACCTAACTCCAAAGAAAGGGTGGAAATATAAGATCTTTCAAGTAATATGACTAAGAATTAAGGCTAAGTCACCGAAAGAAAGACTAAGCTCAAAGTGGTTAGCAACGGATGTATCTATTACTATAGGGTTGTTTAAAAAGGCTCAAAATTAAAACAAATGTTTTCCTTAGTGTGTGTTAATCAAACCAAGAAACTTTAATCAGAAATAGTTCAAACCTGATAAAGCAATAATGCATGGATACACTCAATAAGAAAGAGTAGTAAACAATGGAATTTATTTGGCTCAAACCTTACTAGTCGAGGTATCTAACGATTGAGTACAAGTACTTTGATTCTTTTCTATCATTTGCCTTCAAGTTGTGAGTTGCTTTCCTGATGATCAAGTTTCCTTTTGGTTCATTTGTTCATTGTTAAAGTTTCAAAGTTTATAAATTTGAAAGAAACAACAGATACACACTTGTTCATTAAAACAACATAGATAGTAATGGAAGGGGATGCTCAAGTGGCTAATTATTCTTATTAAAAGTCTTGAATAACATACTGTAAAGTCTTCAAAAACAAAAACAAAAATTGGTTATAAATGATGGGTTTCCTCCCACCCAACGCTTCTTTTCTGTCATTAGCTTGACGCCCTATGCCTAAGGCATGTCAGGCGCAAGGGATACCATCATGCCGGTTAATTCACTTGTTTTCATTCCTTTGTCAACCTTACTACCTTTTTTTTCCCGTTGGTAATGTCATACCCCAATTTTGTCTGGGTAGTTTAAAATTGTCATTAACAATCATAACAAGCAAGTATATTGCACAGACTTGGGACTTGGTGGTCCTCTTGGAGGAAGAAACTAGGGTTTTCTTATTGTTGTTACAACATGTGTTTAACAAAGCATCAAAACCCTAATTCCCATTTATCTTTGTATTGTGGATCTTGACCAGCTTGAATATAGGTATCTAGAACCCATCAAAGATTCTATGATAAATGAGAGCATCATTGTGCATTTACCTAGTGATGATATGGGTCATTATATTGGTGTGTCTGATTAAACCATGAATAGTTACTACATTGTTTAATTGTTTGATTGGTAATTCATTCAGCCATGGTGGCACTGTTGGTGTAAGCCCTAGAGGCCAATACTTTTGGTACTTGTATCAAATTATTTATTAATAATAAAAGGCTTTTTCTTTATTATGTTTGTTTAATAAAGTCCCTAGAATAGTTAGTCCGTTTAATGTATCAAGTGTGACTTAATCATGAGATCACATTAAACATAAGGACACTATTCTTAAAGTATCCGTAGTCGAGCTTTATTGTGAAGTGGGATAACATTAAAGCATTAAGACTATTATGTATATAGACTGATGATCACATCTCATGGATCATGGATAAGGAGTTATCAAATCTTAAACATAGGTATGAATATTAAGAGTAATATTTATACTGGGTTGACCAGCTATGAGAATACTATATAGAATGTTATGCAAAGTGTCATAAGTTATTCTCATGGTGATAATGGTGTATACCACCCTTCGACATGAAACTACTATGGACCCTAGATGTAGAGTCGAGTGCCTTATTGCTGATCAAACATTGTCCGTAATTGGATGACCATAAAGACAGTTGATGGGTACTCTGCGAAGCATGCTAAGGGACATGAGTGACCTAGATGGAATTTGCCCATCCTGCATAACAGGATAAATGTCTATGGGCCCAATATTGAACTGGACAAGGATGACACGATCTATGCCTTATGTTCAATATAGACATAAGGGCAAAAGGGTAATTGTACACACAAGTATTATCACAAAAGGATTTGTCAGATCACATGACATTTTCGTGTCTTGGGTAGCAGTTATGTGTTGCTAGATACCGCTCACTGTTTATTATGTTAAATATGTGATTTAATATAATTGTCAATGCCGCGAAAACCTATAGAGGACGAATTGATGAGAGATAAAATAACTAAGGAACACCGTAAGGTACAGTGCGTTTAAGTGAATTTTAGAACATCGTAAGGTACGGTGTACTTAAGTAGAATATGAAATATGGTAAGGTACCATGCGCTTAAGTGATTTTGGCATATTATAAGATATGGGCCACATACACTTAAGTGGGCTTTTTAGCTTGTAGCCCACACAAGTGGTTCTATAAATAAACCCTTGTGCAGAAGCATTTGTGCAGTTGCAATTTAGTTTCTCTCTCTCTCTCCCCCTCAAAGCCTTCATTCGTAGCAGTTAGCACTGAGATTGAAGGAATCCGTTCGTGTGGACTGAGTAGAGGCGTTGTCATTGTTCAACGTTCGTGATCGCTCTGTAGATCTGCATCAAAGGTTACAATCGCCACAAGAGGTAACAATTCTATCACTGATCATGTCCATTCGTAAGGATCAGTAAAGTAGAAATTTTTAAATTCTGCTGCATTTTGGATTGCTATTCTCCTTCAGTGGTATCAGAGCCACTTACGAAACCATGCATCTGATAGTTGCTTATTTCTTGTATTTTTTGTATTAATACGATTAAAAGACAGAATAAATCAAAGAATAAACGAGTAATTAAATTTGGCATCATGTGTGTACGATTTGGATGATTGATGTTAACTATGCTTCGGAATCCGACATTAGTATGGTGAAGCAGCTATACACCAATCGTCCATAGGTTACGCAATTAAGATCGATCAAGTTATATATATGATATAAGTAATCCTGATGCAAAATATGGTATATATGATATACTATTTCTGTTTCATTCATTCAAACACTTAATGGTTATTTTCTTTTGAGCGATCAATGGTCGTTTGCTTCTTGATCCGACATTAGTATGGTGAAGCAATGACTTGTTGATCAATCATACTGAATCAACAATCGAGGTGTGTTTGACGGTCTGAAATTGGTGCATTAGGGTTAATGACGGCACAAGGGTTGTTCTATCAAAGAGTTATGTGATTAGGATTATGACTGCACAAGAGTTGTGCTTTAAAGTATCAAGTGTTGATGCAAAAAAAATGACCGGGCAGCAGAACCCCCGTCCGTTGACCGGGCAGCGTACCCCCGGCTAACTCTGCGTAGTGTGATCGGTCGCCGAAATTTAATTTGGTTTTAATTGATTAACATAATTAAAATTAATAATAATAATGTGTTTATTATTATTGTCTTGTGGTGATCGGCTATGGCCTTAGTTTTCCTTTATTTTGTTTTGGGATTTTAAAATACAACCTGCGTGTTGTGCCTCTCTTCTAATCTCTTAATGTAACTTCTTTTCTCATCTCACTCCCTCGTATGTAAAACGAGTTTCTTTTATCTAATGTAATGTTATGAAGAAAGAGAAGAATTCAATATCAAAGGAGGACAACCTTGAAGATCTTTCTTGGAGAAGCTTAGATCGTTATTAGGTTAGCTTAGGTTCTCTCATTGGCTTGGGAGAACAATTGCGCTAGGGGCCATAACTGTTTCATTATGTATGTTGATGCATGTGAATGTATATTGATGCATGTGAGAGACGATTTATATGATAAATAAGCCAGTGAGATCAGAATAATTGCAAATTCCCTCAAATTAAATATTAAGTTTATGCTTTCCAAGTTTTAGCACTCATCAAGACTAGTATCGGATAATGTAGGTTTCTCCTACGCTAGGTGCATGTTCTATATTAGTAAGGTGCGATGGAATAATTGTAATATCCAATTTCTAAAACAATGGGTCAAACTTAACTAAACAAATTATAATAAGATTATATATGTTTAGAAGCAAGAGTTGGAAATGATCCATGTGATGGATTGGAATAAGGAGTTATTCACCCAACTAAAACATTTGAGAGTTGTATTAGATACAATTGGAAGGAGTTCCTACCTAAATAACCTAGTTTTGTGTAATCCGCCTACGCAAACTTAAAACAAAGTGAAATGTGGATCTCGACCCACTAGAAAATCTTCCAACGGGATTTTCCGAATCAAATGGTGAGGGTCATTTGTTTTGAGTAAAATAGTGGGAGCATATTTAATTAAAGGCCTAATTAAATATGTTATTGATACTTATATTTTCATTATTTTCATGTAGATTACCATGACAACAAACACCTCTAACAACATTTTGCGATCAATCCTTGACAAGGAAAAATTGTCTAGGACAAATTTTCTGGATTGGCACCGAAATCTGAGGATTGTCCTCAAACATGATAAAAAGTTGTATGTCTTAGAGAAACCTGTTCCTGAAGAGGAACCTCCTAGTTCTGCACCTAAGGCAGAAAGAGATACTTATAAGAATCATGTCGATGATGCCAATGAAATTGTTTGTCTCATGCTAGCTACCATGAACTCAGAGTTGCAAAAGCAACATGAGAACATAGAAGCGTTTGATATGATCGAACACCTGAAGATGCTCTATCAAGAGCAAGCAAGGCATGAAAGGTGTGAAGTTTCAAAAGCCCTTTTCAAGGCCAGCTAGCTGAGGGATCCCCTGTAGGTCCCCATGCGCTCAACATGATTAGGTGTGTGGAAAACCTTGAGAGGTTGGGTTTTCCCCTCGGAAAGGAACTTGCGACTGATTTGATCTTGCAATCGTTGCCAGATAGATTCAGTTAATTTGTCCTAAATTTCAATATGAATGATATGGACAAATCTCTTCCTGAACTGCTAGCCATGTTAAGAACTGCTGAGCAGAATCTGAAGTCAAAAGGGAAGTCCATTCTGATGATCGGAAATGGAAAGAGACAGAACAAAAGACCCACTAAGCAGGGTGATAAAGGGAAAGGCAAGGAAGTTGCCAAACCAAACCCACTGTTGCTGGTTTGAAGCCTAGTGGAGGCATAGCAAAGGAAGGCACCTGCTTCCATTGCGGTAAGACCGGACATTGGAAGAGAAACTGCCCAAAGTACCTGGAAGATAAGAAGAATGGAGTAGAGACTTCAACTTCAGGTATTTTTGTTATTGAAATTAATTTATCTACTTATGCATTATGGGTATTAGATACTGGATGCGGTTCTCACACTTGTACCAATGTGAAGGGGCTAAAAAGGAGTATAGATTTGGCAAAAGGTGAAGTTGACCTACGAGTTGGCAATGGAGCAAATGTTGTTGCTTTAGCCATAGGAACTTATGTGTTGACTTTACCTAGTGGTTTAATAATTCAGTTAGAGAACTGTTATTATGTACCTGCAATTAACAGGAATATTATTTCCGTTTCTTGTTTGGACAAGTTTGGTTTTTCATTTATAATAAAGAACAATTGTTGCTCAATTTATTTGAATGATATATTCTATGCTACTGCACAAATGAACAATGGACTATATGTCCTTGATCTTGAAATGCCTATTTATAACATTAATACTAAAAGGATGAAACCTAATGAGTTAAATCCAACTTACCTTTGGCATTGTCGATTAGGCCATATAAATGAGAAACGCATTTTCAAACTCCATAAAGATGGACTCTTGGACTCTTTTGATTATGAATCATATGAGACATGCAGATCTTGTTTAATTGGAAAGATGATAAAGTCTCCATTCACATGAAAAGGTGAAAGAGCTAATGGTCTTTTAGCCCTCATACATACTGATGTATGTGGACCACTGAACATACCAGCCAGAGAAGGTTTTCAGTACTTCATCACATTTACTAATGATTTTAGTAGATATGGTTATGTGTATTTAATGAAACACAAATCAGAGTCCTTTGAAAAGTTCAAGGAATTCAAGAATGAAGTACAAAACCAACTAGGTAAGAATATCAAAACTCTTCGATCAGATCGAGGTGGTGAGTATTTAAGCCTAGAGTTTGATGACCATCTGAAAGAATGTGGGATCCTATCCCAACTTACTCCTCCTGCAACGCCCCAATGGAATGGTGTATCTGAGAGAAGAAATCGAACCCTATTAGACATGGTTCGATCCATGATGAGTCACGCCGATCTTCCAAATTCCTTTTAGGGACATGCACTATTGACATCAGCTTACACACTTAACCGTGTTCCATCCAAAAGGTTGAGAAGACACCATATGAGATATGGAGTGGTAAGAAACCACATATGTCTTACATGAAGATTTGGGGTTGCGAATATTGGTGTAAGCCCTAGAGGCCAATACTTTTGGTACTTGTATCGAATTATTTATTAATAATAAAAGGCTTTTTCTTTATTATGTTTGTTTAATAAAGTCCCTAGAATAGATAGTCCGTTTAATGTATCAAGTGTGACTTAATCATGAGATCACATTAAACATAAGGACACTATTCTTAAAGTATCCGTAGTCGAGCTTTATTGTGAAGTGGGATAATATTAAAGCATTAAGACTATTATGTATATAGACTGATGATCACATCTCATGGATCATGGATAAGGAGTTATCAAGTCTTAAATATAGGTATGAATATTAAGAGTAATATTTATACTGGATTGACCCGCTATGAGAATACTATATAGAATGTTATGCAAAGTGTCATAAGTTATTCTCATGGTGATAATGGTGTATACCACCCTTCGACCTGAAACCACTATGGATCCTAGATGTAGAGTCGAGTGCCTTATTGCTGATCAAACATTGTCCGTAACTGGATGACCATAAAGACATTTGATGGGTACTCCACAAAGCATGCTAAGGGACATGAGTGACCTAGATGGAATTTTCCCATCCTGTGTAACAGGAAAAATGTCTATGGGCCTAATATTGAACTGGACAAGGATGACACGGTCTATGCCTTGTGTTCAATATAGACATAAGGGCAAAATGGTAATTGTAAACACAAGTATTATCACAGAAGGATTTGTCAGATCACATGACATTTTCGTGTCTTAGGTAGCAGTGATGTGTTGCTAGATACCGCTCACTGTTTATTATGTTAAATACGTGATTTAATATAATTGCCAATGCCGCGAAAACCTACAAGGTCACACACAAAAGGACAGATTGATGAGAGATAGAGTAACTAAGGAACACCGTAAGGTACTATGCACTTAAGTGAATTTTAGAACATCGTAAGGTACGGTGTACTTAAGTAGAATACGAAATATGGTAAGGTACCATGCGCTTAAGTGATTTTGGCATATTATAAGATATGGGCCACATACACTTAAGTGGGCTTTTTAGCTTGTAGCCCACATAAGTGGTTCTATAAATAGAACCCTTGTGCAGAAGCATTTGTGCAGTTGCAATTTTGTCTCTCTCTCTCTCTCTCTCTCTCTCTCTCTCTCTCTCTCTCTCTCTCTCTCTCTCTCTCTCTCTCTCTCTCTCTCTCTCTCTCTCTCTCACTCACTCACTCAAAGCCTTCATTCGTAGCAGCTAGCAATGAGATTGAAGGAATCTGTTCGTGTGGACTGAGTAGAGGTGTTGTTGTCGTTCAACGTTCGTGATCGCTCCTTAGATCTTCATCAAAGGTTACAATCGCCACAAGAGGTAACGATTCTATCACTGATCATGCCCATTCATAAGGATCACTAAAGGAGAAAATTTTAAATTCCGCTGCATTTTTTATCGCTCTTCTCCTTCAAGCACATCATCATAGGTCACCTCATCATTTTTGTTACCCCCAAATCACATTAAAAGCTTACATCTCATGGAAAACATGGCTTAGTTCATGATTACAAGATGTAAAAACAAGCCCATTGGGTGCATTGGCTCACAAGTTTTGTTGGTTATTTTTTGTTCATTGCATCTCATTTTAGATTCATCATTAACATTGCACATCTTATTACTTTGTCCTCACCAATTGACCAAGGTAAATAAATCAAAATGGTTTGTATTTCCAAGTCTAAATTGCATCATGTCATTTTAACCTCATTACAATAATGGTTAGTTGATGGTTACATGTACCTTAAGCCATGACATGGCTCAATTCATTAAATCAAGATTTTATGTCCATTTTGCATTTGATTAAACTAGTAAGAGTTAAGTCCTTGGAATAAGTTAGCATTAGGCCATTTCATGTAATATCATACAAGCATCATACATTCGGTCTAGTAAACAAGGAAGTGAGAATTGATGTGAATCTTTGAATCATCATTTTTTATTATAAGATGTCTTTATTTCCACTTCACAAACATATTACAAAGATAGATCCATAAGCATTTTTTCTCATTAATACATAAGCTTGGCCAATAAGACATACTTCATTACAAAAATTAGTAGTACATGAGTAATTTACATAGGATAATCCATGATTTAAATACTATTTGATCATGATGCATCTTGTTCTAAGTACATAGCTTGCTACATGTTACAATGCTTGAATCAAAGAAAAATGAAAAAGTGTGGCAGCCCTTGCCATGAAGTCTTCTTGCTCCACAAATTCCACTCGACCGAGCCATCTTGAAATTTGTCCTGGACCTACATGACAGTAATAAGTAGAAAAGTGAAGAGTTACATCAAGCCATACACAGAAAATGATATGAATGAGCGTGCAACATTTTCATCAAACAACTGAGAGTTTAACATATGGCAATGGCATAATATACCATATCATCATCCAAGCCTTTAGCAGGATTCAAGAGGAGACATTCTTACTCACTTTGGGCCTACAAATCCATGTCCAAACTGAGCCAACTGAAGAAAATTTTGACATGTAAGTTGAAGCTGAAAATATTGAGTTGATTAGGAAGACACTACAACAACTAATACATGTGATACTACCATCCTATAAGTATAATTAATTAAGCAAAAACGATACAAATAGGTCGAGCCAAAATAAGTGCAAAATGCATCACCAAGCAAACATCGACAAAGTATATCATGAATTAAGATCTCAACCAAAACTTCACAAGCAAGTGTTCACATCGATAAAGCATTAAGACTCACGGTAAGACCCCAATTTTGACCCTAAGATCCCTCATGTTATCTTACCATTTGCATTGGCTTTGGGATCACACCTTGGCATCCTCCTTACCCCTCATTCATTGGGTTTGCATTGGGAGAGATCACAAAGCAAATTTGATTGTATCATATTTTATTCTTCTTTGCCTACTAACCAAAATACAAAAATATGTCTATGTATAGTCTTGTTTGTTTTGTAGGTAGTGTGTACTTCCACCCATGCCTCATCAAGCTCACATCTAGGGTTTGAGACCCTAAATGCAAGGATATTAATCATTAAATGGTTAAAATTGGTTCTATACATCATATATGGATCCCCATGTTCTTCTTTTATCATTTTGATCAATAATTCATCAAGAATTTGAAGCTTGTTTGCCTTGGAAACCCTAGTTCATCCAGGTATCTTGTTTGACTTCCTCAGAAAGTTTTTTCAACATTTGATCAAATATATCAAGTCACACTTCATTATACATCATCTTAGGCATATATGATCCTCCATGAGTCCAAAATATAAATAGAACTTCAAGTTTGCAAGTTGGTTCATGGTGGTTGACCAGAGAAAGTCAACTGGTCAAAACTGGGGTTCACTAGACCCTATCTCCTACAATTTTTGTCATACGAAAATGATTCCAAGAGATAATTTACTACCTATGACATTACAAACAACTTTCATGTTGAGTTTAAGATCTAGTTTTGCTTGGAAAGTCACTTTTATGGTGAAAGATTATAGGTCATTTTATTTGTGCCCTAGTTAGGAGGTCAACTACCAAGGACCATAACTTGCTTAATTTTTATGATATGAAGGCCATCAAAGTTTCATTATCAAATTCAAGATGTCCTCTCCAACTTTGATTCTTTGAGAAGCTTTAAATTCAAGTTTCAAGGGCATGTTCCAAGAGGAAACATTATAGGTCATTTTGGGTCATTACCATTGAACAAACAATTTTTCTCAACTTCTAAAATGCATAACTCCTTCATTCCAAATCAAAATGAAGTCAAATTTTGATGAAGGCAATTTTTCCATTTAAAGTTCATAGAAAAAGTTATTCAAGATGGAAGAAGTGAACATTTGACTTGGTACTTAGAAAAATTTCAATGTTTGATTTTCCAAACTTTCACCTCTAAATTCATCATGATCCAAGCTTCAAATGGAAAAGTGTTCAACATGAAAGTTGTTCCCCTTGATCTCACCTCTCCAAAAAGTCCAAAATCACTTTATTTGGCCAAAGGTTTGAATGACGTGTGCATGAGTGTAAGGCATGGTTCCATTTGGATGAATCTCATTACCAATTTTCATTTCAACATTGCATGGTCCCTTGATTTTGTTTCAGCATCATTTGGAATTTTAGTTTGGACCCTTTGAAATCATTGATTGGGCTTTGTACACGCCCATGCAAGCATGCATGAAATCATTTCTATTTTTGGATTTTGAATTGAAGTGTGAAAAAAGCAATGAGAAAGCCTATAAATACAAGTGCGTTGAGCTCAAAAATGGATACCTCTTGCCCAAGCTTCGTCCCCATTCTCTCCCAAACCTTAATTGAAAGGATAATCTTGAAGGTTTCTTGAGAAATCGAGTTTCAATTCTCATTCTGTTTTTGAATTGAAACTCCAAGAGTCCAAGCTTTTTAACCATCCAAATCATCTTCTGCAAGCTTCTGGAGTCAAGTTAAGCCAAATTAGAAGCAAGATCAAGCCAATTGGAATCTCCTCGAAGGTGAAATTCTAGAAACTTTATCTCTTCGATTCTCTCTCAATTCTTCACCATTCTTTTTGATTTTTGGTTGGCTGAAGTCCTACCAATGTAGGCAATACGACTGAGTTGCTTTGAGGTTAAATCGAAGCAACTCAGATCATGAACCTCAAATTTCAAATGCATGTACCTTTCAATATACTTTGAATTGGAAGAAATGGAGGCCAGATTCGAGCACCTGAGCATTTTTTCTTTAAAATCATGTCCTTGTTTTTCATTTTCGTGAGGGTTGGTGTTCATCCAGTCCGATGAGGTTCACCGGAGAAGATGACCAGAGCCCTAGCTCCGGTGGTGTGTTGGCATGTTCTCAACCCTTTGATCCATTCAAAATGTTTTAATCATGTCCCTTGGTTCTGATTAGCACTCATGCAGCTTATTTGACTAGTGTGTTTGATGGACAGCACACGCGTGCCCATCAGATCTGCCATGTCAATTAATGAGGGAGATCTGATGGCCCTTGATTTTTTTAATTTCTTTTTACTTTCTGATTTTTCATTTAATCCCTTTATTTTTTTTAATTCATATTAATTTCATTTTTAATCCAAAAAATATGGGACTTACAAGTCTGCTATCCATATGGCTGTACTTAAGTTTGGATTTAGGTTTGTCACCCGTGTAACTGCACTCAGCCTTAGATTTATTGAACCCAATGCCAGATTTGTCTCCTGTTATTTGACCAGTCTGGAGAATCTTGTCTAAGGTGTGAGATCCATTGGTTAGCATCCTTACATACTTGGTCATCTCATTCAGTTTAGAATTCAAGAATACAACTTTAGTCTTTAACTTGGAGATGGTTTCCACATGTTCTGCCCTCTCATTCTCCAGTTGTTTTTCACCGAAGAACACTTTCTTCTGTTTTTAATTTGGAGATGATTTCCAAGTGTTCTACGTTCTCATTCTCCAGTTGAGTTATTACCTTCTTCTGGCTTTCAACTTGTTTACACACCTCTACACTTCTGTGACACAACTTTCTGTAGGTAGTGGCCAACTCTTCAAAGGTTACTTCATCATCACTTGAGTCTTCATCAGAACCTCATCTTCCAGTCAAGGCAGTCACCAGATTTGCATACTCTTTTGTTTCACTCTCATCAGACCAAGTGGCAGCAAGACTCCTCTTCTGTTTCTTGAGGTAGGTTCCACATTCAGTTCTAATGTGTCCATACCCATCACATTCATGGCATTATACTCCTTTTCCTTCTTTGGGCTTATCGTTTGACCTTGTTCTTCTTCCAGCATTGTTGGATTTACTGATGTCAGATGAGATGTTCTTGACATTTGCCTTAGATCTTACATCCATATTTTTCAAAAGTCTATTGAACTGTCTTCCCACTATTGCTACATCATTTTCCAGATCTTCATCAACATCCTGACCACTTTCCTCCTCTTCCTCCTCAGTGTTTGACACAAAGGCTATGCTTTTGGTTTTCTTTTCAGATCCATCACACATTCCCATCTCAAATGTTTGGAGGGAACCAATTAGCTTATCAACTCTCATATTGGAGATGTCTCGAGACTCTTCTATGGCTGTCACCTTCATAGCAAATCTCTTAGGGAGTGACCTGAGTATTTTCCTTACTAATTTTTTATCTGACATTTTCTCTCTCAGGGCTCCTGAGGCATTAGCAATTTCAAGGATACTCATATGAAATTCATGAATATTTTCATCTTCTTTCATTTTTAAATTTTCAAACTTGGTGGTGAGCAGCTGTAGTCTAGACATCTTCACTCTAGTGGTGCCTTCATGAGTGGTTTTGAGAATGTCCCAAGCATCTTTAGCCACCTCACAGTTGTTTATCAATCTGAAGATATTCTTGTCTACTCCATTGAATATAGCATTCAATGCTTTAGAATTTCCAAGGGCTAGATCATCCTCCTCCTTGGTCCATTGTTCTTCAGGCTTTTTATCAGTTGTAGCTTCTCCTTCCTTAGCAACTACTGGATGTTCCCAGCCTATTAACACAGCCTTCCAAGCCTTATTATCCAGAGATTTTAGGAAGGCTACCATTCGAGGTTTCCAGTAGTCATAGTTGGATCCATCCAAAATAGGTGGCCTGTGAACAGATCCTCAATCTCTCTCCATAGTACCAGAAAGTATCGTCCCTAGATCTCACCCAGAACCAGAGCAGGATGCCTGCTCTGATACCAATTGAAATTCTGGTATCAGATATGAGATGTCGAAGGTAATGTCACGACACTAATATCTGAACAATACAAACAAGATAAAGATAAAGAATAGTAATGCAAGAGACACAAGCAATTGTTAACCCAGTTCAGTGCAACTCACATACGTCTGGGGGCTACCAAGCCAGAAAGGAAATCCACTAAATAGAATCAGTTCAAAGACTCTCAGTAAACTACACAAGTTACAATCTTTTTCAACTAATCTCTACCCATATGACTTCTACCTAAGAACTCTTAGATATGAGATCCCATCTCACTCCCCCTCAATCACACCAGTGATATTAAATAAGAATTACTTATGAAAAGAAGACACTCTTCAAAGACACACACTTGATCTTACTTAGCAGCTTCAATCAAGTAGACACACACTCATGCTTAAAAGCTTTGAGTGACAAATTACAACTCAAAAATCAGACCAATTCAATCATCTATGGATGAATTGAATGGCTTACAATTCACACGACCACACAAGACTTAAACCCTTATTCTCTCTCAATATTTCGCTCTGTATTTCTTGTGTATCAAATCAGGTTTTCCATGTTCCTTTTATAGAAGCAATTTGCTGGGCTTGGACATCATAAAACCCTAAAACTATTTTCCATTCAAATCTTCTTATGACAGTTGATTAGACCTCTTTGGAAAATAAGTTAATCACGTTGTAATTACTGATTGATAGCATGTTCAATTAACTCATCAATCATACACAGATTGCCATTAAAAGCGCAATCACATAATACATAACATTCAGATTGAATGTTCTGTATACAGATGTTATGACATCGGGTCTGACATCCTGGAACAATCCTGCATAATTCCATTTTAAATATCCAGCAGGTACATTATATCAGATGTCATGACATTGGGTATGACATCCTAAAGCAATCCTGCATAATTATATTTTAAACCTCCAACAGGTACAAGATATCTTATGTTAAGACATCATATGCAACATCTTGTGAACACTCTTTGTTTTACCAAAATTGCTGCCAACACTTAGAACCAACAATCACCATCACCAAAAGGATGAAAGTGAGGTCAAACAACGAAACTTGTTATCACCAAAAGGATGATAATAAGTCACAACATTCCGATGACCATGATCACACTGAATCACATCGCATTTTTGACTCGGATTTCACATGTTTATTAGGTCTTTATTATCATTTTGCTTGTGTTATGCTCTCTTTTATGTTGTTTTCATATATTTACCTCTTTCGGGACCCTTTTAGAAAAAACGAAGCAAAAAGACCAAAAATTAGGGTTTTTCGGCAAATATTGTACACATGGCGTTACACATGGAAGCCGCTATAGGAGAAGCCATGACTCATCAGCCCTCAACCAGGAGGTACCCGCCACCTTCCCATGACCTTTCCTATTTCCATACATGGCGGGCGCCATGAAGGGGTGGCGGGCGCCACCTTTGCAAAACACGTTCCCACTAAGGAGAAGTTGAAGGGCATCATGGTCTTTACAAGCTGCTGAATTCCTCTATAAATAGGTCGTTCCATTTCATTTCCGAATCATCCAACTTAGTTTACAACACTAAGACTATATTTATCATCTGTAAAAGCGGTAATCTGTCACATCGGGGGGTTATCGCACCATAGTGTAATTGAGTTAGGTCACTTCGATTTTGCTGTCGTCTTCAGAGTCAAAGGTTTATTTTCCTTGTACCATATTTAAAGCCTCCGTTTGGAGCAGGTTCTTATTCATCGCTTTTATTTTTTTACTTGTCATTGTCTTTACTTTATTTAATTTCTATCCAAGCTTTACTTTTATTAATTTCTGTCCACGCTTTACTTTATTTGATTTCCGCCCACGCTTTACTTTATTTAATTTCTGCCCACGCTTTACTTTACTTAATTTTTGCCTATGCTTTACTTTATTTAATTTTTGTCTACGCTTTACTTTATTTAATTTCGGTCCACGCTTTACTTTATTTAATTTCTGCCCACGCTTTACTTTATTTAATTTCTGTCCACGCTTTACTCGTTCTTTACGCCTTACATTCTAAAACAACTTTTCATCATGATCAATATCGTTGTGTTTGTTTGTATTACCATGTATGGCTAAATCTTTCAAATGTTAGAATGTAAGGATCGCGGTTAAAGAGATGTTTCACATATTGAATCTGTAGAAATACTTTAAAGGTTGTTTTGATGGTTAACTTGAGTTTTCTGAAACAAACTTGGTTAGTTTTAACTATTCAAGGAGTGCGAAAGCACCCTGGCTTAGTTAACTAGGAATTTTTATCACTTTAAGAAAAAACGATTTTTGAAACTGTTATTCGGACGCGTTGATAGATTTAAAATCAGGAAACTCCTTGGGTAAACTTTCCAAATCAAAATCACTTTTCAACTAAGTTTACGACTCTTATTTCTTAAAAATAAGTTTACTACTTTAGCGTTCTGCACACCTTTTTGTAAGTGACAATAAAAGGCCTTAATTTAAGGGTAAACTCGGTTCTGAATACGCGAAAGCAACAGTTCCCGTTAAATGGATTCTTTTCAAGAGTAGAAAATATTGCCCCATAAGTAGTTCTATTTAGACAATCGAAACATCACTTAACTGACGTGATATACATTCAAACCTGTCTTTATCTGCATCGTATTTATTACCTCCTTTATTTATTATTATTTTGCAACATCAATATCTCTTTTATACCGCCTTAGATAAACACCGTAACGATAGTAATCGATAGATTGACGATTTGGTCTCTGTGGGATCGATATTCTTTTATATTACTCTGACGCGATTCGTGCACTTGCGAATATAGCGATCAAGTTTTTGGCGCCGTTGCCGGGGACCAACTTCGTCAAATTTTGTACCCTTTTTGTTACACCGTCTAGACTAAGGAATTATTAGTCGGTAAATGCGAAGAACCCGTAGTACCAGAAATTTAGTAGATCCTTTAGCGGAACCCGAACCTTACACTCATACACGCCTCTTACTCATCCGAATTAAGAAAGCTATGACCTAGAATTGCGACCGGAGACCTCTTAAGGAATTTTCCCAACCCTCTGACGAGGAACCTAGTTCGAGTATAGTAAACCCCCTCATTCCTGCCAACAATTTCGAACTAAAACCATCTTTGTTGCAATTAGTGCAACAAAACCAATTCACGGGTCTCGCTACTGAGAACCCAAATCAACATTTAAAAGTTTTTATCCAACTGGACGACACTTTTAAATCCAATGGCGCCTCACCTGATGCGATCTATTTGAGATTATTTCCTTTCTCCCTCAGGGATAGAGCATGTTCATGGTTAGATTCACTTCCAGCTAATTCAATAACTACCTGGGAAGACCTTAGGAGAGTATTCATTGCTAGATATTTTCCCCCTAGTAAGACTGCTGTTCTTCGAAACCAAATAACTAGATTCACTCAAAACCAAGGAGAATCACTCTTTGAAGCCTGAGAGAGATATAAAGAGCTATTAAGAGTCTGTCCACACCATGGCTTAGAACAATGGCTAATCGTTCATACCTTCTACAATGGACTCCATTATAACACAAAGATGAGCATCGACGCTGCCGCAGGTGGCACGCTGATGAACAAACCTTACTCTGAAGCTTGTAACCTAATTGAGGATATGGCCCAAAACCATTACCAATGGGGAATTGAACGAGCATCAATAGAGAAAAAGGAGACCCAAGGTGGAATACATGAGATAAGCTCAATGGACATGATGCAGGCGAAAATGAACGCTTTAGCCCTTAAGATCGAAGATATGTCTACAAGCACTAACACTGCAGCGGTAGTCCACACAGAGTGCGAACTTTGTGGATCTAAAGGACATGAATCGACGGAGTGTAATCTTTTGAACGACCTGAACACCGACCAAGTGAATTACGCCCAAGGTAACCCATTTTCAAACACCTACAACCCTGGATGGAAGAATCACCCGAATGTTTCCTATAAAAACTAGAACCCTATCCAAAATTATACACATCAGAGACCACAAGGTTATCAAGTCCAAAAACCAAATCAACCTATGCAAGTTGTGCCTCAGAAGTATAACCTTGAGAAGATCATGGAGAGCTTTATATCAGGCCAGACTCAGTAAAATAAAGAATTCCTAAACCAGAACATTCACGTAAACGAACTGATAACGCAATTAGGAACCAAGGTTGATCGGATAATCACTCACAACAAGATGCTTGAAACCCAGATCTCACAGGTAGCACAAAACCAAGCCCCACAACTACACCTGGAGGGCAATTCCCTGGACAACCTCAACCCAACCCTCGAGGGCAAGCTAACGCTATCTCATTACGAAGTAGGACCGCTTACGAAGGGCCTCATAACCCAGCAATGAGCGAGTCCAAAACTTGTAAAGAAAATTTACCAACCAACCAAGAAAAGGAACCAGTGGAACCCGAGAAACAAACCGACCAAGAAGGAGAAGCCAAGGATAAAACTCACAAACCACCACCCCCGTACAAACCACCAATCCCATATCCGTAAAGACTTAAACAAACCAAAATCAATAATCAAGAACAAAAATTTATAAAAGTGATAGAGAAGCTTCATGTAGAGATTCCTTTCACTGAAGCCATCACCCAAATTCCGTCTTACGCAAAATTTCTCAAAGACATCTTAACGAACAAGCGTAGGCTTGACGATCCCAAACCCTTGGAATGCAACTTTATTTCCGAGAATAAACTTGCTAAGAAGGAGAAAGACCCTGGGAGTTTTTCTATACCTCGCATTCTAGGGAGTCATGTGATCGACAAAACTTTCCTAGACTTAGGCGCTAGTGTGAGTTTAATGCCCTTAGTTGTGTGTAAAAGGTTAAACTTAGGAGAATTACAACCAACTAAGATGTCCCTCCAATTAGCCGATGGGTCTGTTAAGTATCCTGTAGGCATTTTAGAAGACATCCCAGTTAGGATCGGTCAACTTTATATCCCAACAGACTTTGTGGTCATGGATATCAAGGAAGACGACGACATCCCTATCCTTTTAGGTAGATCATTCTTATCAACAGTCGGAGCTATAATAGATGTTAAAAGAGGAAAATTAACTTTCGAAGTAGGGGACGAAAAGATAGAGTTTATTCTTTCAAAATTCCTGATGGCACCAATCATAGGAGACGCATGTTATGCAATCGATATCATATATGAATGCATAATAGAATTTGATAAAGAAGAACCTAGCATCGAACCATTTTCAAACCCGAATGAAAAGGATGACGAGCTAGAGGAAACAGAACCTCACACTAACGAATGTTTGGACCTTACTCCATACCTTTCACCAAAATCTCAAAAACCAGCTCAAAAACTTAAGGAATTACCCAAGAACCTAAGATATGAGTTTTTGGATAAAGAAATGAACCACCCAGTAATAGTTAGTGCCGCCTTAAACCAAAATGAGAAAAACCAACTCTTGAATGTTTTACGAAGATACCCCTCTGCCTTAGGATACAAAATCTCAGATTTAAAAGGTATAAGCCTATCCGTGTGTATGCACAGGATCTCGCTAGAGGAGGATTCAAAACCTTCCAGAGAACATCAGAGAAGAATCAACCCTGTAATGAGTGAGGCGGTAAAGAAGGAAGTCCTTAAACTTCTAGAGGCTCGTATAATCTATCAGATCTCTGATAGTAAATGGGTAAGTCCTGTACATGTGGTACCCAAAAAGGGAGGCATCACAGCCGTACAGAATGAGAAGGGAGAGCATGTAGCTAAACGTATAGAAGGCGGATGACGTATGTGCATAGATTATATGAAGCTCAATAAGGCAACTAGGAAAGACCATTTACCCCTTCCATTCATAGATCAAATGCTTGAGCGTCTTGCCAGACACTCTTACTTTTGTTATCTGGATGGATATTCTGGATTTTTCCAAATACCCATACACCCCGAGGGTCAAGAGAAAACAACCTTCATCTGTCCTTACGGAACGTTTGCTTACAGACGAATGCCGTTTGGACTCTGTAATGCGCCAACTACTTCCTAAAGTTGTATGATGTCAATCTTCACAGATTATTTCGACGGAATTATGGAAGTATTTATGGATGATTTCTCGGTGTGTGGGTTCGACTTTGAGAATTGCCTCATTAATCTTGAGAAAATCCTAGAGAGATGCGTAGAAGTTAACCTTGTGTTAAACTGGGAGAAGTGTCACTTTATGGTTAAAGAAGACATAGCGTTAGGACATATAATATCTGAAAGAGGAATTGAGGTCGACAAAGCAAAGATAGAAGTAATAGAAAACCTTAACCCTCCTAAGACAGTTAGAGAAGTTCGGAGTTTTCTTGGACACACCAGTTTCTACCGACGCTTCATCAAAGATTTCTCTAAAATAACAAAACCCCTGACCGGCCTTCTGATGAAAGACATTGAATTCATTTTCGATGAAAAATGTATCGAAGCCTTTAATCAGTTAAAACAAGCACTAATTTTACCTATAAATGATGATTTAACCTATGAGAGATTGATAGCTAAGTTAGATACCATTCCCCCTGAACCTGATAGAGACAACCATGGGACAGTTTCAGAAATTAGCAGAGTACCATGGTACGCTGACTTTGTGAATTATCTAGCCGCTGATATCATACCACCTGACCTCAATTATCAATAAAAGAAGAAGTTCTTTAAAGATATAAGATATTTCTACTGGGACGAACCACTCCTTTTTAAAAGAGGAACAAATAAAATCTTCCGACGTTGTGTCCCGGAAGAAGAAGTCAGAAATATCATAGAGCATTGTTACTCTTCGCCCTATGGTGGACATTCAAGCACATCCAAGACATACACTAAGATCCTTCAAGTTGGTCTTTATTGGCCAACACTATGGCGTGATGTCCATACTTATATTGTCCAATGTGACCGGTGCCAGCGCACTAGAAACATCTTAAGACACGGAGAAATGCCCTTGAAGAACATCCAAGAAGTAGAATTATTTGACGTTTGGGGTATTGATTTCATGGGACCTTTTCCATCTTCATTGGGAAACAAGTACATTTTGGTAGCTGTTGACTATGTGTCCAAATGGATAGAAGTTATAGCCGCACCCACTAACGACACAAGAGTAGTCATCAAGATGTTTAAAAATAATATTTTTCCTAGATTTGGAGTACCACAACTTATCATAAGTGATGGTGGATCACATTTTATATCTAGGATATTTGATAAACTCTTAAGAAAGTATGGAGTAAAACACAGAGTAGCAACACCATATCATCCCCAGACTAATGGTCAAGTGGAAGTATCTAACAGAGAGATTAAGCAGATCTTGAAGAAAACTATTTCAATATCCAGAAAAGATTGGTCTGAAAAGCTAGCAGAAGCATTGTGGGCTTACAGAACTGCTTACAAAACCCCTATTGGAACTACACCATACCAGTTGGTCTACGGGAAGTCATGCCACTTACCTTTTGAACTCAAGCACAAGGCATATTGGGCCATCAAGACCCTGAATTTGGATTACCTAGCATCTGGCGAGAAGTGAATCCTCAATATCCATAAATTGGAGGAACTCCGCCAGAACGCTTACGAGAATGTCGTTATATACAAAGAAAGAACCAAAGCACGACATGACAAAAGGATTGTGAAAAAGGACTTTAATGTAGGCGACTCTGTTCTCCTTTTCAATTCGAGATTACGACTTTTTCCAGGTTAGCTACGTTCGAGATGGACAGGCCCCTTTAACGTTTCCAAAATCCTAAAATCTGGAGCAGTTGAAATCCGGAACAATTCTTGTAATCCGGTTGTGCTAAATGGACAAAGACTGAAGCAATACCAAGGAGGTGACATCCCCACAGAATGCCCTGGCCATACTCTGATCGGCCATCCAGTTCCTACCTCTGATATATAAAGTTCGAATCGTCAAGAAAATGATGTTAAACAAGCGCTGCATGGGAGGCAACCCATGATTTCTTTTCCTTTGCTTTACTTTTACTATTTCAATTTACGTTTTCATTTGTTTTATGTATGTATATATCTATGTTTAGACTAACATTTATAATATTTGCGATTTCAGGTTTCCTCTGTTTTTAACCTAACTTTTCAGGATGGAGAATTTCGACACTATGCCAGTAATTTTTCGTGACCCAGTTCAGGAGCAGCACTACGCCATGCTTTCCCAGCGTCCAATGCTGCCCACCAGATATCCTGACTCCAACTGCATGGAGGCATTAGGCATTGAGCCTAGTGTTAGGCATTTATGCAATCATTTGTAATGGGATGAATATATTGATGTGATGCATGTGACTTACAGGAACCTCACTTTGGAGTTCTTGAGCTCGCTGACCTACGAGCCCTATGTTGGTCACGCTAATGATGGTGGCTACATTAATTTCATGTTATTTGGGACAGAGTACACCTTCAACCACAAGCGTTTTGGTGACTTAATTGGATTTCAGACTTCTTATGATGCCTCATCTGAGCTCCCCATGAGCTACTTCCTGAGCCGAGACGTTGAGAAGTTTTTGTGTGACATTACATGTGGAGGTAGCCCTGACCCTTCCACCCAAATCTCTAACAAGATCCATAATCCTGCTTTCAGATACTTTTAGATGATTATTGCCTACACCTTCCTGGGGAAGAGTGACCCTGATACACATGTAAGTGCTAAAGAGATTTTCTTCATGTACTGTACCACTCAGTCACACCCAGTAGATTGCGGAGCTTTTCTGATCGAGAGTCTCTATCATAATGATCGCTCCGCTATGAGCCCTATACACGTTGGAAGCACGGTGACTCATATAGCCTCTTCCCTGGGACTTGATAGAAGACTATTTCACCTTACGTCTTACTACAACTATACTTTGATGGATATTGACTTATGTCTGGACCGTGGCCTCATTAGGAGATCTTCCTTCCAACCGGATCAATACAGGCTCTTGATCGAGGGTGAGACTATTCACTACTTTACTTTATCGGACCCTCAGGTAACTTATGTTATTGATCAGGCCAACTAGGCCTATGCCATAGAAGGCCAAGGCGAGACAGTCGACGAGCAGAGAGTCGCACCTACCAGAATAAAAATGCTCACCAATAATCCAAATCTTCAGAGTCCAAGCATGCAGTCTGAGTTGTTAAGCTCCGTATGGAGATAGCCCAGCTCCGCCAGGAGCTTGCTGACATTGCTTTGCAGGTCGAAGTATCAGATACCACACATGCCACTGAAGCTAATATATTGAATAATGAGATCGCCGACCTCCGACACCAAATCGCTGAGCTCCGAGGATACGAAGTCGAGGATACTCCACTATACCCTGAGCATTGATGTTATCACCAACCGAGAGATGCCGTTTGATTTTCCTATTTCCCGTTATTTATTATTTATGCTTATTTTTATTGTTCCTTTTGACTTTATGTTTTCCTTTTTCTTTCCTAGGATCTCTCGACCCGTGACTTATTACTAACTCTTCATATATATATATATATATATATATATATATATATATATATATATATATATATATATATATATATATATATATATATATATATATATATATATATATATATATATATATATATATATATATATATATATATATATATATATATATATATATATATATATATATATATATATATATATATATATATATATATATATATATATATATATATATATATATATATATATATATATATATTGTTGGTTGGTTCAGAGGTATTTGGTGCTGAACTTGGTAGGGTGGATTACGATCCAATCCCCCACAACTGCAAATTGGGTTAAATAAAGGGGTTACACCAACTTATGTACCAGAGCCCCATGCTTAGAAAAATAAAAAAATAATATGCCTATTGTTGGTTGGTTCAGAGGTATCTGGTGCTGAACTTGGTAGGGTGGATTATGATCCAATCCCCCACAACTGCAAATTGGGTTAAATAAAGGGGTTACACCAACTTATGTACCAGAGCCCCATGCTTAAGATCATAATCACTAACCAGTCACTTTACTATGAATATGTACGGATAACGGGCTTAATGTGATTGCACCTGAATGAAAAGAACTTGAAGAAAATGAAAAGAAGGCCTAGGTATGGTGGGGTAATGTGGATTGATTTGTATATGAACGAAGCCTATGACCGCATTAGCGGGAAGTGTCACTACAATATCCTTAGTTCGATTCATTAGTACCTATCGATACACTCCTTGAATGAACTTATAAGTCTTTTTTCCTTGAATTAACTCTAGTTGATATTGTTTTTCTTGCATAAATTATAAAGGGTTTTGCTTGAGGATAAGCAAAGATTTAAGTGTGGGAGAATTTGATCACACTGAATCACATCGCGTTTTTAACTCGGATTTCACATGTTTATTAGGTCTTTATTATCATTTTGCTTGTGTTATACTCTCTTTTATGTTGTTTTCAGATATTTAGCTCTTTCGGGATCCTTTTAGAAGAAACGAAGCAAAAAGACCCAAAACTAGGGTTTTTCGGCAAATATTGTACACATGGAGTTGCATATAGCGGCCGTTATAGGAGAAGCCATGACTCATCAACCCTCAACCAGGAGGTAACCGCCATGTTCCCATGATCTTTCCCATTTCCACACATGGCGGGCGCCATGAAGGGGTGGCGGGTGCCACCTTTGCAAAACACGTTCCCAATAAGGAGAAGTTGAAGGGCATCATGGTCTTTACAAGCTGTTGAATTCCTCTATAAATAGGTCATTCCATTTCATTTCCAAATCATCCAACTTAGTTTACAACACTAAGACTATATTTATCATCTACAAAAGTGGTAATCCGTCACATCGGGGGGTTATCGCACCGTAGTGTAATTGAGTTGGGTCACTTCGATTTTGCTGTCGTCTTTAGAGTCGAAGGTTTATTTTCCTTGTACCAGATTTAAAGCCTCTGTTTGGAGCAGGTTCTTATTTATCGCTTTTATTTATTTTACTTGTCATTGTCTTTACTTTATTTAATTTATGTTCACGCTTTACTTTATTTAATTTCTGCCCACGCTTTACTTTATTTAATTTCTGCCTATGCTTTACTTTATTTAATTTCTGTCTACACTTTACTTTACTTAATTTCTGCCCATGCTTTACTTTATTTAATTTCTGCCCACGCTTTACTTTATTTAATTTCTGTCCACGCTTTACTCGTTCTTTACGCCTTACATTCTAAAACAACTTTTCATCATGATCAATATCGTTGTGTTTGTTTGTATTACCATGTCTGGCTAAATCTTTCAAAGGTTAGAATATAAGGATCGCGGTTAAAGAGATGTTTCACATATTGAATCTGTAGAAATACTTTAAAGGTTGTTTTGATTTTTAACTTGAGTTTTCTGAAACAAACTTGGTTAGTTTTAACTATTCAAGGAGTGCGAAAGCATCCTGGCTTAGTTAACTAGGAATTTTTATCACTTTAAGGAAAAACGATTTTTGAAACTGTTATTCGGACGCGTTGATAGATTTAAAATCAGGAAATTCCTTGGGTAAACTTTGGATTTTGTATGGTTCCCTCGACATTTCAGGATGTGTGCGAAGAATATCATGTGGTTGATCCGCATGTGGGATATCTCATCTTGTAATTTGAATGCGTAGTCAGATCAACTGAATACTATCCTGCCCCAGGTTAAGCGTAAGTGTTTTGTAGATCTGAAAGAAACTCTTACTTCTAGGCTCAAAATGGTTGACTAGGTATTAACTCCTTATCTCTCTGGTGTTTGGGGTTTTGAAACAATGCATGTACATCATTAGCAGGATTTTATCCGAAAGCATACAATCAGCAATTATGAGTATTTTGTTTTGGTCATCCTCCTTCCAACATTTACTAACAATAGTGTGATAAAGAAGGTGAAGTGGAAAAGTGCGTGTTTATGCTTTGCAAATGTGATAGATGGGTGAATATGAAAGATTGATTCAAAACATGCATAATCATCTCATTAATAAGACCAAATACACATAACAATGCTTAAAGCATACAGTACTTAGAAAAACAAGAACAAATTACAAGAATGTGAAGCGGTAAAAATGGCATAATGATTGCCTTCATTCAAAGAAATGGGCATTCATCTCTTGATTCTTCATTAGGAATTGTTCTGCTCGTTCAGGCTGGTGTGAAGCTTTATCTTCGAACTTCACTCTGCTCCGCATGTGCCGGCATGGGATTTGTCACAACATTTGGCCTAACTGGCGTGAAAGAAACTGCTTTGCTGTCAATCAGGTCCTGGACTTTGTGTTTGAAGGCCTTACAATTCTCCACTGTGTGCCTTGGGGCACCCATGTGATACTCGCAATGAGCATTGGCGTCATAGCCCGATGGATAGGATAGAATTACAGGTGTTAGCTCCTTCAAAGCGATTGATCCATCATTTAGTAGGTAGGGAAGGATCTTGCTATACGGTATTGGCAGAGGATCAAAATGTCTTTCTGGCCTCCTTACCCTTTGCTGGTTATGTTGACGTTGTGGTGGAGCACGTAGCTGTTGATTTTGGTTTGGTTGCTGGTAAGTTGGTTGCTGATACGGCTGTTGATATGGTTGCTGATATGGTTGTTGATATGGTTGCTGATATGGTTCCGAATATGGTTGCTGATATGGTGCTGGTGTGACAACGGCAGCCTGATGGTAGGGTATGGGAACATATGGATGCGCTTTATGTCCTCCTCCTTCCATTATGGCATTGGCCTTACCTTCTGGCTTCTTCGGGAGGTTAGGATATGATTTCTTTACTCCACTTGAAGTATTGTCGGTGCAAGGCAACTTTCCTTTCCTGATCTGGCTTTCAATTTGTTCTCCCACGGAAACAACCTCAGCGAAAGTTGGGAAGCTGGATCCTAGCATTTTCTCCATGTTTTGAGCATGAAGGGTCCCCATAAACATATCAATTAGTTCTTTATCAAGGAGAGGAGGTTGGACACGAGCTGCAAGCTCTCTCCACCGCTGGGCGTATTCCTTAAATGACTCATTATTGCGTTGAGTCATGTCTTGCAGCTGGGTGCGATTGGGTGCTAGATCAGTGTTGTATTGATAATGCCTAAGGAAGGCTTCAGCAAGATCTCTCCATGACTGGACCTGTCCTCTCTCTAGCTGCATATACCATCCCAAGGATACCCCACTAAGGCTATCTTGGAATTAATGTATCAAGAGTTGGTCATTGCAAATGTGGGCAGCCATCTTACGACAATAAGATCTGAGGTGAGTTCTAGGGCAGCTGATCCCTTTGTATTTGTCAAAATCTGAGACTTTGAATTTTAATAAAATCACCAGACCTGGCACCAAGCACATATCGACGGCGTCCAAACCGGGAGTAGTGTGGACCTCCAAGGACTTGAATTTCTCTTCCAAAGCATGGAGTCTCTCACAGCTGGGTCTAGGAGACCTCCAACAACCGGTTTGACGGGTTGTGGCATGAAGGAAGCATCATATTGATCTTCATCACCCATCACTGATCCATGTCAAGCAGATGCAACAGAATGTTCATGAGGGTTCACATTTTCCATTGGAATAAGAATAGGGATCGGTCCTCCTCTAGGATGGGCAGGGTTTCCATCAAGGTTAGTTACTTCAGGGATGCTAAGCAATGTCGATCCAAACTGAGCATCAACTCTTCTGGCTCTGATGCTAGTTGTAGCGGTAAATTCATGATCATCAAGCTATTAACAAGCTAGAGATCAAATAACAAGAGTCGCCACCGCGTTTTTATTGTTTCTAAAGGAAAAGGGAAAAAGTATGAACAAAACCCAAAAAGTAAGAAGTTTTCAAATCAAAACTAATAAAATGTCATAGATTATAGGTAAGGGGGTTGGTTACACAGAGGGAAGATGTTAGCACCCAAAGTGTCCTAGGTACTCTTAGGGAGCCCTTTTTGTGTGCATGTGTACTTCGTATAAAGTGATGTTTACAAACAAATAGAATGGGGGGATGAGAAAAGAATTCATTGATTATATTTTTATGTTTGACAAGCCTTTCGGACTTGTGCCTACGTACCAACATAAAAATGAGGGATCAAAACCTCATAGTTCGAGATACAAATTTCAAAGTGGATGCATTGCTTTTAACAAAATTTAAGTTTGAAAGGAACAAAGGCCTAAAATGGTTTGAATGAGTTAGTTCTTTTTGGTTTTTGAAAGTTTAAGTCAAGTATAGTTAAGTCTAGTTACAAGTTTGATTTAAGAAAAGAAGTTTGAAAATGCAATGGCATAAGGCCAAAGTTTCTATCTTTTTGAAAAGTGGTCAAAGTTTATAACACAAGTGGTTCACACAAAAAGATTTTGAAAAAAATGGAGAAAGAGATTTTGAAATTAAAGAAATGGGGAGAAGATGAAGAGACTACCCTATGTACAAAATTTAAAAGTTTAGAGTTGAAAAGATCTGACCAATTGGGTAGCAATCCAATAGACAAAAATGTCAATAGAAACCCAGAATTCCCTTGGACTTTTAGAATCAAACAACACAATGCATAATTATATTATCTTAAAGAGAAAGGCATCAAATAAAGATAACCACATCCAAGCTTATCCATTCCATGATCTTCTCCAAAGTAGCCCATGTAACAGATGAATTCCACAAGTCACAAGTTCAAAATAACAGCTTCACTATGATCATGTTGCAGATGAACTCAGAGAGATCTTGAATGATGTATCAGATGAAGTTTCAAATTACAAGCACTTGGTTTCTCAATAAGTTGGCATTGGCCAAGTCCTTTAGCATATGAATGTTGCCTAGATTCTAAGTCCATTTGTCCAAGATCAAGCCAACAGTCCACACAAAAGTTTTTTAGGGTTTTTGTTGTTACTATGTACATTAATGGTCAAAGGCCACACAAACAAGCAAAGTACACACAAACAAAATATATCACACAATATGGTCCAAGTGGGCAAAGTGAAAATTGCATTAACATAAACAATTAGAATGATATGAACAATGGCAAATGTATAAAGCTAGAATGAAATGGCATTAAAGTAAAGGGCTTGAAATTAAAGGTTAGTAGTTAATAGGTTAAAAGTTAGTATTGTTTTGCTTTTGCTTTTTAATTGAAGTCATTCTTTGGAGAACACTCAACTCACTTATCACAAGCATGGATCCTTAAACCAAGACATCTTCCAAAGGAAAGAAAAAAGGTCAAGTTTCCTTACAATACCATGAAAGATGGGAGACTTACAATCTCACTAACTAGAATGCTTATGCCTTTTTTTGTCACAAATTTAGCGCTATGTTAAGCAATCATAATTGGACTTATGTAGAAGTCACAACTATTTGAGGTCAGGCAATAGAATTTTGGTGTTAATGCATGTTAGAGACATAGTATAATGGACTATGCTCGTGAAACATACCACACACAAAAAGAATATGCAAAAGAGGTGGCCTAATCTCATCCATACTCATGTTGATTTTTCAATCAAATAGCCTTAGGATTTTGAGATATCATAGGCCAAATGGAATGAATGTATAAAGAAGGGGAATAAGATGAAGTGGGAGGGAAATGGATCAAAACACAAATTGGTCAAAGGAGGACTTTTACCAAATTAATATCATCCATTCATTTTGGGAGATGGAATGTACATTCCATCAATCCCCTAAATCAAATGATTTTAATTTTACAAAGTCAAATCAACCTTGACTAAGGACCAACAACAATAATCAAACATAAACAAGTCACACAATTGGTCAACAAATTTATTTGGCATTTATTCAAATTAAAAATACTAAAATAGTGCATTTAAATTAAATATGGTTTGTCCAATTCCTAAAATCTCATCAAAACACCAAAGAAATAGCCATGAGATTTATCATATGTCAAACAAGGTCAAAGAACTTTGGAGAAAAAAATTCATAATTTTTGGACATTTAAAAATATTTTTAAACAATTAAAAACAAATGCAAAATCAATTAATTCATGAAAAATATTAATAATGATCCAAAAAATAATTTTAATTCAGAATATGAAAGAGGAAAATATTTGAAATTTTTTGGTGAAAGTCCCATATTTTTTGGATCAATATTAAATTTAATATGAATTATTGAAAATAAAGAAATTAAAATAAATATTAAAATATCAGAAAAAACATGGATCACTTGATCTCCCTCATTAATTGAGGTGGCAGATCAAGTGGATCAAAACACGCGTTCCACCGTGCACTTGAGTCAGCGTGCCACACAGTTGGTATTCAAAAGGAACGCTCAGGATTAAATCATCTCAAAAGGATTCTATGGCTCAGAACCATCCAGCACACCACCGGCGGCCAAGGACCGGTTGTCTTCTCCGGCGAATCTCGCCGGACTGGTTCAATCATAACCATCACCAAAATTAAAAACAAGGATATGATTTCAAAGTAAAAATGGCACTGAGTTCGAATCTAGCCTCAATTCACTCTAACTCCAAGTATATTAAGAGATACATGTAGTTGAAATTTGAGGTACACGAACTGAGTTGCTTCAATTTGGCCTCTAAGTAACTCAATCTTCTTGCCTATATTGGTAGGACTTCAGACAACCAAAGAATCAATAGAATTGAGCAAGAATTAGAGAGAGTCGAAGAGATCAAAATTTCTGGAAAATACCTTCAATGGAGGTCTATATTCAACTGATCTTGCTCTTGCTCGTGCTTGATCTCACTCCAAATGCTTGCAGAAGAAGGATTAAGTTCTCAAACGGTTATGGATCCCTGGAGATTTGAAATTCAAACTCAAATTCATGTGAATTTCTCAGGATTATCCTTTGCAATGTGAAGGTTAGAGTTAGGGGATCAAAGCTAGCGTGAATGGGTGTGAAATACTGAGCATATGAGGCTCTATTTATAGCTGAAAGCATTGCTTTTTGCACACTTGAAATCCACTTTCCAGATTTGGTATTGATGATGCATGGGTGCATGGGCACGCATAGGCCCATAAAATCATTTCCCTAAGTCCACAAATGAGGGTGAGATAATCTGAATTCAACTTGGGTTGCAAGGCAAGTGTACATGAAGATTTGAAGCTTGATCCTTGCCAAGTGATGTCACCCTGTTTAAGTCATGCGCAGCCTATGCATTTCATATCCAAAATGAATGAATTTGAGCTCTTTGGAAAGGCGAGATCAAGAGGAACAGATTTCATGTTCAACACTTTTTCATTTGGAGCTTGGAACTTGGAGTAATTTGAGATGGAAGTTTGGAAATTTTTGACATATCAAAATTTTTCTAAGTGTCAAGCCATATGTCTCAATATTCCACCTTGCTTAACTTTTTCTATGAGCTTCAAATGAGAAACGTGTCTTCATCAAAGTTGTAGCTCTCTCAAATACCTTCAAAATAGTCACCAATTTCATGTCATTTGGATTTTAAATGATATAGGTATGCATTTTTGATGTTTGGAAAAATCACTTGATCAATGGTATAGGTCAAATGTGACCTATAATGTAGCCTCATATCACATGCTCAAAAAGGTTGAATTAGCTCCCACTCCAAACATAAAATTTAAAGTAAACACATTGAATTTGATTTTGAAACTTGTAAATATTTCATATCATAAAAATTGAGCAAGTTATGGCCTTGGGAATTGACTTTCAAATTAGGGTTTAGACAAAATGACCTATAATGTTTCAACATAGAAAATGATTTTCCAAGAACAACTAGCTCTATGTCTCAACATGAAAGTTGTTTGGAATGTCATTTATAGTAAGTTTTCTCTTGGAATCATTTTCATATGGTGAAAATTGTAGGAGATAGGGTCTAGGGAGACCCAGTTTTGATCAGATGAATTCATCTGGCCAACCACCATCAACCAACTTGCTAACTTCCAATTCTCTTGACTTTCTTGGTTCATGATAGATCATATATGCAAAAAGATGATGAATTTTGAATTGCCCCTTGAGAAATTTTATCAATTGGTGAGATAGCTTGTTGGAGAATTTACTCAAGATACCCAGTCAAACTAGGGTTTCCAAGGCAAATCACCCTCAAACTCTTGAAGAAAACTTGATCAATATAACATGTAGAGAACATTGGGACTCATATATGATGCTCATAACCATTATTGGATCAATTCTTAGTTGTGCTCTTTTTTCATAAGGGTCTCAAACCCTAGATGTGAACTTGATGAATCAATGGGATCATGTCTTTCCTACAAAAGAGTTAGGCAAATACAAAGACATATTTTGGGTATTTTGGTTAGTGAAATGATAAAATACAAGTATGATACAATCACATAGTGCTTGGTGATCTCTCCTAAAACAAACCCAATGAAAGAGGGGTAAGGAGGATGCTAAGGTATGATCCCAATGCTAATGCTTATGATGAAAGTGCATGAGGGATCTTAGGGTCAAAATTGGGGTCTTACAGCTGCCCCTATTTAAGGACACTTTAACTGAGGAGGCGAAGGTTAAAATCTTCATGTCGACTCAGTAGAATGGGCTTAAATAACAACATATAGAAACAAAGTTTGGTCCCTAAGAGACCTCATGATGTATATGACATGAATGCAAAAGTTAATGCTCTATGGGGAAATATTGCCACAAAGGAAAAAGAAATCAGAGAGACCGGAAATCCGCAGGAGCACAATGCATTTAGTAAGGAAAACTCACTAGGGAGACAGAGACTCTGGGGGGATAAAAGAGGTTATGCGTAGGCCAGGCTACGACTTAAAACTTCCGGGGGACTTGAGGACATCCATACAAACATGGAAAAGACTCAGCCGGAGAACAACAACATCTGCAGGGGACATGAGTAAGTTAGGATAAAATTGAGGTACTTGAATCATGCAGAGGAAAATGATTTCACTAAGGAAATGCACACTCAACTCAGATGGGGAAGATAAACTTCAACATAGGAGGAGCAGAAATATATTATCCGCTACCTGTTATCGGGTAAGGAAATAATAAAGATCTGATAGAGAGAACATCCGTCATCGGTTAGGATGAACATATCAAGGATGACTCGCTGAGGATTCCAGGAGATGAAATTCATTACCGGTTACTGGGTAAGAATAACCTTGCTGGGGAAACTGCAGAAAAGATAGGATTTACAACTATCAGTTGCTGGGCAGAAGACCAAGGGTGAGAGTATCCGTCATCGGTTATGATGAACATATCAAGGATAAACTCGACAGGGAAGAAAATTCGTCATCGGTTAAGATGAACATATCAAGGATATACTTTCCTGGAAATGTCAAGGAGGATACCCATCATCGGTTAGGATGAACATATCAAAGATATACCAACTAAACAAAAAGGATAGGAACTACATCTATAGAAAGCTAGATAGAAAACCGTCAAAGAGAAAATCCATCTCCGGTTAAGATGAACATATCAAGGATAGACTCTGTGAGGAGGAAAATAGGATTTACAACTACCGACTACTGGGTAGAAAACCAACCAAAGAGCTGAATCAACCAACTTAGCTGGGGACAAGGAAAGAAATTCCACTGAGGATCAAACACTCCGCCGAGGAACTGAATCAACACAAACGTCTAGGGATACCCGAAGGATTAACTACTTGGGGAACCTTTGATGTTTCGCACTTAAGGACTTGCTATCCATTGAAATGCCGTTGATATTCCTTTTACTTACTTTAGAAAAATTCTTGCTTTTATATATTTAAGAAAAAACTTGATTTTGATTTAAAAATTTAATTTCAAAATGATCATAATAAAATTTAAACTATTGGCTGAAGTAAATAAGAGTAGAAACAATTTGGATAAAAGCTCAACTTTATTTAATGGAATGGTAGTCTGTAAATAATGAGACTCCATGGATTTTACAAAGTTGAAAATGGTAACTTACATGGAAAAATGGTTACATTGAATACAAATGATCCTTAATCCTTCTACCAACTCTTGATATCCACTGTGCTCTTGACCGCTGTTGGGGATGAACTGATGTCAACCCTTGTGCTCAATCAAGTCTTCAAAATCTGAAGATCAGCAGAATGCAATTACTTGCCATAATCCCTGATTTTTGCATAAGTTGCCCCAAGGTGTGGTACTCAACTTATCGGGAAATTCTTTCTGTTTTATGTCTCTAATTTTTTGCCTGGATCGCCCTTTCGGGTTTTCAATCCACCGAGACGCTCATTTTTTCCTAAGCCGCCCTTTCGGGTTTTCAACTTAGCGAGTTGTTCTTTTATTTTTTTTAGGCGAAGTATTTCTTGACTGCATCTGCGTTCACAGGACGAGTGAACTCTTCAACATCCATAGTTGTAAGAATCAATGCACCACCTGAAAAGGCTCTCTTAACAACATATGGGCCTTGATAATTAGGAGTCCATTTTCCTCTGGAATCTGGCTTGAATGTCAAAATCTTCTTGAGCACAAGGTCACCTTCTCTGAACACTCGAGGTTTGACCTTTTTATCAAAAGCTTTCTTCATCCTTTGCTGATACAACTGACCATGACACATGGAAGTCAATCTCTTCTCTTCAATCAAATTCAACTGATCAAACCTGGTCTGACACCATTCAGCCTCAGTCAACTTGGCTTCCATGAGCACACGTAATGAAGGAATCTTAACCTCTACGGGGAGCACTGCTTCCATACCATAAACAAGAGAGAAAAGGGTTACCCCTGTTGAAGTGCGGATGGATGTACGATACCCATGCAAAGTAAATGGGAGCATCTCATGCCAATCCTTATATGTGATAACCATCTTCTGGATAATCTTCTTGATGTTTTTGTTCGCAGCTTCAACAGCCCCATTCATCTTGGGTCTGTAGGGAGAAGAATTATAATGTGCAATCTTGAAGTCCTCGCAAAGAGCTTTCACCATATTATTATTCAAGTTTGATCCATTGTCAGTAATGATCTTACTTGGCACACCATAACGGCATATGATCTGATTCTTGATAAACCTTACAATAACTTGCCTGGTCACATTCGCATACGATGCCGCTTCAACCTATTTTGTGAAGTAGTAAATTGCCACTAAAATGAAACGATGTCCATTTGAAGCTTTGGGCTCAATCATCCCAATCATATCAATTCCCCACATGGAGAAGGGCCATGGGGAATAAATAACATTCAATAGTGTCGGAGGAACATGAATCTTATCAGCATAAATTTGACACTTATGACACTTATTCATAAATTTGCAACAGTCAGATTCCATTGTCAGCCAATAGTAACCTGCTCGCAACATCTTTTTCGCCATTGCATGTCCATTGGAATGAGTACCAAATGAACCTTCATGCACTTCAGTCATCGACAAGTTTGCTTCGTTTCTATCCACGCATCTGATCAAAACCATGTCGAAGTTTCTCTTGTACAGTATATCACCATTCAAGTAAAAATTACCGGCTAATCTTCTCAAAGTCTTCTTATCTTTCAAAGATGCCCCAGGAGGGTAAATCTGACTTTGGAGGAAACATATGATATCGTAATTGAAGGATAATTGCCATCCAAGGCGCAGCGGAATTTAAAAATTTCTCCATTTAGTGATCCTTACGAATGGGCATGATCAGTGATAGAATCGTTACCTCTTGTGGCGATTCAAACCTTTGGTGCAGATCTCTTGTAACGATCAAAACCTTGTGTAGCACCTCAAATTTGCACCTCCTATTTTGTACATTCATTTCATATTAGGTCATTAACATAACATAGTCCATTGCATAACATTGCATTGTCCTTTGCCCAAGTGCAAGTCATCAGACAAGATTAGGTCAAGATGATCAGGAGATCAGTCAATCAAGCAAGCAAGTGCATTTCCATGGAGACAAAGCCCTAGGGTTGGTTTATCAAGTTCATATGATTATGTGATCATTGTGAAGTGGTTTGGCCAAAGATTGGATGCTCAGAAGTCATCGGTCAGGCTGAATTTCAACTGAAACCCTAGAAAGTCAACTGTGGTCAACTGTGCCTGATTTTAGGGATTTGAAGGTGGGAGATGGTTTGAAAGGCTTCATTCATGTCCACATAAGTCTCATTTGACATATCAAAGATCAAGGTTGAAGAAAATAAAGTCAGATGGAAACTTTCCAAAAATAGAAAGTGACTTGTAATTGGAAACTGCCAAAAATGGAAAGTTCTTCTCCTCAAATTTACATCATCATAAAAGCTTCAAATGGAATCTTGTCCAACATGAAAGTTGAAGATCTTGATCTCCCATTTCCAAAAAGTCCAAGAACACTCATTTCTCATGTGTGGTTGGCAAGTTATGATCAAATCATCTTCAGAAAAAGTTGAAATTCAAAGTGCCATAACTTTTGAATGGAAAGGCCAAATTGGGTGATTCTTTTTTGAGCAAGTCACATTTGACATGTACTATCACATTGCATCATTACATTTCATCAAAAATCATCACATAAAAAGGTCATTTTTCAAGTGGACTTAATTTTAAAAAGTGGAGGGAAAAAGTGATTTTGAGAAATATTCATTATTTTCACTCCATTCCTTTTGCACTAGCTCACATATGCTATTTGTAACTTGCTCAAACCAGAAAAATTCCACTGTTACATTGGTTTTACATGAGTGAGGGTGAATTACTAATTGTCCATTTAGCATAAAAATGCATTTTTCACTAATCCACTTCATTAACACTAATCTTGATTACTAACATCATTAACATAACATATATAAACTAAATTGTAACTGTTTTTTGATTAACCATAACAGAATTTCAGATCTAGATCCAAAATCTCCAATTCTCTCAACTTTTCATCTTCACTTTTTTTGCAATTTCTTCAAAAACCTTGCTTAGATCTTCATTGTTTCATCATCCACATGCATTATTGAAGCTAATTGAAGCAAGATTTTATCATTTCCTAGCCAAATTTTGGACTGTTAAAGTGAGGTGCAACAATGGCAATTCAAGATTTCATCAAGATCGTGCGTAATTGAGCAACAAGACTTGTTCCATTCACTTCTACAAGCATCATAGAAGTTCTGTTTTCACATTTCAAGGCCTAAAACACGCGATTTAGCAACTGTCCTCAAATTAAGGTGAGTTTTCGACTTCAATGATTCTTGAAATTGATTGATGCTTTGGATAGATCTTGTTTAGTAGAGAATTCTGCACTTTGAACCACTAAATTTGGTTGAGAAACAAGGAAGTTATGATGATTTGAAGTTTCATGCATGTTTATGTTTGCTATCGAATTTCTTTTATTTAGGAGGAATTAGGCTAAAATAATTATAGATTCATGATGTACGTTGTGAGACCTTTCCATTGATATAAAGTTTGTCCAATTTGGTGGAGATTTGTTCTTGGACCTATGAATGTGTGAAGAACATGAAGAACATTCAAAAATTTTCAAAAAAGGCCTTGTTTAATCCAAATTTCGTGCTACTGTTCACGCTGGGAGTGTTAGCGCGCCAGGCTGTTTAAAAGTGGACTCCCTTCGAGTCCTGGCTGTGTCATTTTCGCTTTTGGCCTTTTGAATTAATTTCCTTGCCTCCATATGATTCACATGCCTCCATTTCATGTTTTTTTATTTTTTCCTTACATTCAAAAATTCATATCTCCCAAACCATTAGTCCAAATAATGTGAGATTTTTTTGCACCATGATCCTTGCCCTGTCTAGTGTTTTTTGGTGATTTTTGTGGAAATTGTGCACGTGTAATTTCTGGAATGGCCTAGGGTTTGTATGAACATGTGTTTGCTTGCACCATGCTCACTCTTTTGCTCATAAAATGATGATGCATCATTAGAAATTCAAGAAATTCTTTGTGCTTAAACTAGAGACCTTAATGGACATTTTGGTATGTGGTTTGTAATTTTTGAGTTCCTGGATTGAGAGTTGTGATATAATCTTTGGAGGTGTTACATTTTGTGCCATGTCATGTCTTGTACATCTTCCTGATTTTATTTGCAATGCTTGTTGAACTTGAATTGAGCTGGATTTTTGTATGAGAATACTTATGAAGGTTGAGAATACATGTGAATTTTTCTGGAATTTTTGAAGGCATTTCCTATTTGATTGGGATTTTATTTTCTGTTTAGTCATTTGTTGACTTTTTGTGATACATGTTCCCATTTGATTTGTGAAATTCTGGTTATTAATTGGATGGATGTGAAATTTGACATGTGTATGGTGGACATCTTGAAGGGCATCATGGTTTTAATCCCATTCATTTATCATGTTTTGTCTCTGTTTTATGATTGGTTGAAGTGAATGTATGTTTTGATGCCTTGTATTGACTTGTTTAAACTTGTCTGAACTTTTTGAATTTCATTGACTTGCTTTCCTTGGTCCAAATGAGCTGAAATTTGGTATGATTGACATGTTATGAATGCTGTTTGATCATGAATTTTTTGAGGATTTGTTGAAATGTTTTGGTATTGATTTGACTGTGATCATTCTGTTTGGTCCTTTGAGGTTCTAAATTGCATGTTTGGTGCTTTTTCTTTCATGAAATGATAATGATGAATGATATGAATGTGAAACCACTTGGGTTGGATTCTTAATTGTTTGATCTTGATTTTGGATAATTTTCACTTGCTGTTTTGGATTTTTCACCTCCTTTTGACCCTAGGCTTGTCCTAGTGGTCTTGTTTCTCATGTTTGAGTTTGCTTTTCAGGTTAGGAAGCAAATGCTTTAAGGAGATTAATGCAAGTTGATTGAGTTTGGTTGATTGTTATGAACTAACTTGTTCTATTTTGTAGGATGCTTAGCTCACTTGCCTTGAGCTTGTGCTTTGCACATGTGATTGATTGTGTGTCTGTTGGTTCTTATGCTGTTTGTTTTGACTTTGTGACTTGAATACTGATTATATTTGATTGATTTCAGGTACCATAGTCGCTTTAGTTCCTTTGAGAACTTGCTATTGCTTTGCTTTGCTTAAGCGTTGAGGTAGAATCTCTTGTCTCCATGTAGTCTGGAAGACCTGGCTTGTTACCTGGCCAGGCACCTGTCTGGAGTCCTCCTTAAGAGGCGATGTTTGTGCTTGTTTACTTTTGTCCCCAAGCAGGTAAAGACCTCTATGAGGCAATTGGCGGATAAAAGAGATATGCAATCTATCTCCCGCTATTCTATTGAGTCGTCCCTCTGCTCACACCACTGTGTTGATGCATTGAGGACAGTAACCCAAGATCTTGTACAGTTGTACAGTTGAGTCAGTGTCTTAAGTGTAGAAGGGTTCCCAGTTTCTGGACCCACACTTCATTGTCTAAAGCTCTCCCTGACCATGGATAAGAGCTGTAAAGTCTCATCTTCACTCACCTTTCATCAGCTTCACCTTGACTCTCAATGTCAAGGTTAAGAGCTAACCTCACCCTGATACAGAGGCTTGTTTGTCGAGGTTGACATGACCCCTCGACTAAAGCCTAGCCTTGATGTTTGAGCCCCTTGTTGGTGTGTTTACTTCATGCTGTATGTGCTTGTGTGGTGTGATTGTATCCCCTAGGTTTGCTAGACTCCGCGTAGTCTCGTTTGCATGTCAATTAAGGTAGCACGGTTCCTTCGTATAGGACTTCCTTTCTTGCTTGAGCTTTCCTAAAAACACAAACAAACATTATCCCCTCTTAAGGATACGTCAACTCCTTCTACTACAGGTGAGTAAGTCTCCAAAGGCCGAGCATCCGGTAGATTGCGTAGTGACGTCGTCCACTTAAAAAACACAAACCAACAAGAATAGTTTAGCCGAACTACGGCAACTCTGATTCTCATGTCCAGATGAGATACGTAGGCACGAGATGCGATGTCTTGTCGAGTTTGACTAACGACTAACGCTAATTCTTTTCTCTCGCCCTCGTTGCGATTGAGACCTTCCCCTTCTCTTGCCCTAGTTGCAATCGAGACCCTTCTTCTTCCTGTGTTGGTGTTAGGAGATGGATGTAAGCCCAGCGATTGGCATTCCACATCCTCTTGTTGTGTGCTTGGAGTCCGGTATAAGTCCATCAAGTGGCATCTGGTTTCCAGTGTTGGTGTGTTGTGGTTCGGAAGCTGATGTCAGTCCAGCGATTGGCATTCGGGTTCCATGTTTGCCCATGTTTGTGTGGAGTTTGACGTAAGTCCAGCGATTGGCAGTCGATTTCCTGTGTCTGTTTTGTTGTGTGCGCGTGTTAGCCGAGCTACGAATGCTCTGATTCTTCTTCGTCCAAGAAGATACGTATGCATAGGATACGACGTCCTAGCGAGCATGTTTTTCCCCAGTCCGAACTACTTTGACTCTGATGTCTATTCCCGATAGACTAAGTAGGCCCAGGATGCGATATCCTGCCGAGTCAGTCTCGTTTGTTTTCTTGTGTCTCTTTCAGCCTGTGTAGATGTTTGTGAGCAGTGTTTTAGCAACCATTTTCCTTCCTATTGTGCGTGGATCCCGTCGAGTATGACTGATGCGTAGGGGTGCTAATACCTTCCCTTCACATAACCGACTCCCGATCCCATTCTCTTTGGTCGCGAGACCATGCTTTTTCCAGGTTTACTCTGAGCGTTTCCTTTCCCTCTTTTGGGATAAATAACGCACGGTGGCGGCTCTGTTGTTCTTGTTTTCCCGCCGGTTTTTCGCGTAATGCGACAGCTGGCGACTCTGCTGGGGATTATCCGAAGTTGACCTCTTGCTGGTCCATCTTCCCTAAGCGAGTCTCTCCTAGCGCTCTCTAGGTTAGGGCTTTGGTTGCTTTGTGCTGTCATTTATTGCATTCATTGTTTATTGTTTGCAGTTATTGTTTGCATTAATGTGTGCATTCATTCATATTCATCTGCTGTGCTGGCTGTGTTTCTCTGTTTGGGGTGGGAGTTACTCGAGGTAAAAGGCCCAATACCCAGGCTATGAGTGCAATCTAGGAAACCTAGGAATAGAGTGATTCATGGGAAGCGGGTGGTATGCGCCACTTAGCGGAACATTGATATCACGAGCAGTTCAGACTCTGATGGGGTATTATCGGTGTATACATCTGGTGTGCACAGGATGATATTCTTGAAAGGGTTGTTTATCCTGCGTTTCTCTCGACCTTACCCTGGCCTAGATGACACCCGTGAGTGGGGAGGGAATGATCATTTTAACAGGTACAGTCGGTGACTTGTTGGTGACTCTTGGTACTGATGGCGATTGTGAATTATGGACCTTTATTTCTGGGACGCCAGAGTTCTGTCCGTGGTTTATCAGCGGGTTCCGTTTATTTCGGATCCCCGGGTTGAATTTGAGAGTACCTGTTCAAAGGATCTGGCTATCATCCGTTCGGCGGATGTTTCTATGATGATGACGTAATCTCCGGTTCCGTTTATTTCGGAACTCCCCAAGTCGGATTTATGGTGACTCAGTTGACTGTGACTGGTTCATAGAATGGGTCTTCAGATGACTTGGTGGCGCAGTGACCTGCATTCATGCATTTGCATCATCCCATTTTGCATTCATCTGCATTCAACCCATGTCGATCCGTACTCAGGGTTCATTGTTGATTGAGATTCTGGTTGAGAGACATCCAGATGTCAGATTGTTATTGATGAAAAATTATCTGTCTCAGTGATGCTAGAATCAAAGGACGGAGTATTCATGGTACGGATAGACATTGCATGTGTGAGTCATACTAACCCATTTGATGTTTTGTAGGTGTCAACCGGTGCGCATAGCTCGTTTGCTCAGATATCCCGCTAGAAGCAACAAATCCAAACTGATGGACCTTCCCAACATCGACATCCTTGAACTGAAAGAGATGGTGAGGGATTTGTTCAGTGTTGTGCAAGGGCTTTCCTTGGGGCAGAAAGCCATGGCTGAGAGATTGGAAAAGATTGAGAAGTGGCTGATGGTGGAGAAAGTTCAAGGAAAAGCTCCATCATCCGAAGTGACAAATCCCTCTGACTCTGTAGCAAAGGAACCCTCTGGCGGTGGCCTGCTCAAAAAAGAGGTTGACTCAAGTGGTGTGCCAGTAAAGAAGGAACGTGGTAAGGATCGTTATCACCCTTATGCTGTTATTGTAACCGCCCCTGTTGGTAATCCACTTGTACCACCGCAACAACCACCACCTCAACAGAAGGCACCGAGAGCTAGGAGCCAGGTGAAGAAGAAAAAGGAGGAGCGTCAGTTTGAGGAACCACCTGTGACCTACACCCTTCTGTTCAGGAGATTGAGGGATTTGGGGTTAGTCCGGCTAAGGATTTTGATTCCCATAGCACAACAGAAGAGGCCTGCACACTATGATGAGAATGCCAGGTGCGAGTTCCATTCTGAGGCACCCGGACACAGTGTTGAGGGTTGTAGGGATTTCAAGCATGTCGTCCAGGACATGGTAGACTCCAAGACCATCAGCTTGGCACAGATCATGGATGGGGATGTCAACCCTGTACCCAGGAAGGGTCCTGTAAAGATGAAGATGGTGAAAAAGGTCAAGAGAGGAATGGGGGTGACTGAGGAAGATCAGTTAAAGGTTCCAATGGCCGTGGTCCCAAAACCTCTGGTACAGGATGGAGCTTTCCCTGTTGTTGATGATTGTTGTGCTGCCATCGCCACAGAGGGGTGTGTAGGAATGAAAGATACGACCCAGTGGATGAAGGAAGGGGAAATGGACAGTGAAAAATTTGAAATGCCTAGTCAAGCAATCGAAACCATCAAGGTGGAGAATGCTGTTGTTGAGAAAGAGAAGAAGCTGTCCATTTCTTCTTATAAACAAGCTCTAGAGGTGGTGAAGAACAAAGAGGCCCGAGGCTGGGGGAGGATCATTGACATAGTGGTAAAGGCAGACATGTTCGGGATTGGTTATCCAGATCAAGAGTCGTCTAGACCAAACCGAGGACGTCGCCCGCCGTACATCTTTGTCAGTGCAGGAATGATGGATTCTGATCATGCTTGTTCAGTGAGTGAAGAGACCGACCGTGACCGCGAGCTCGAGCTGTGGATAAAGTCGTGCGTACCAGGCAATTGGAAAGCCTCCAAAAGCATCACTGTCACTCATCTGGAAGTGTAGTATTTCTGTGTTTCAATTGTTGTTTGCATGAAAGCCATACGTTTTGCCCGAAACGTACTGGTCCATTGTAAGGGCCACCTCATGTGTTTCATTTTGCAACATTTTGCATCAGTAATGAATGGATGTTTTTGTGATTAAAAGCGGTGTTCCCTGTTTTTCACTTTTTGCAGTTTTAAAAAAAAATAAAAATAAAAATGGCAATGTTTTTATTCTCTTTCCTTTTGATTCATTTGGTACCAACCACAAACGTAACCATTCTCCTGATCTCATCGATAACAATTCGGTTATATCTCTGTATGACTTCGACAATCCGATCTCTCATGCCGAAGAAGAAGGCGAAGAAGATTGTGATCTGCTGGAATTAGCCAGGTTGTTAAGACAAGCGGAGAAGGTGATTCAACCACACGAGGAGCGAGTCAAGATTGTCATCCCAAGTACCGTCGAGGTCAGAAGGGAAATGAAAGTTGAGGCCGCTTCAGAGGCGTGTCGAGAACAGAATGGTAGCCCTGTTGAAAGAGCAGTTTGATATCTTCACCTGGTTGCATCAAGATACACCAGGGTGGAATACCCATGTTGTGGGGCACGAGCTACCATGAAGAGAAGACTGTCCTCCAGTAAAGCGGAAACCGATGCTAAAAGATGAGAATGAGTGTGGACCATCGAGACGTGAATAGAGCTAGTTCGAAAGATGAATTCCCGGTACTTCACAATGAGGTATTGGTTGATTATATAGCTCAGGTCTCAGTGTTTATCTTCATGGATGGCTTCTGGGCCAAAACCAGATTGAATTGCTGCCAGATGATATGAAGTAAACCATGTTCATCACACAAGGGGTACCTTCTTGTCCTAAGGTGATGCCATTCCGTCTCGAGAAGGCTGGTGCCACGTATCAGAGGTCTATGGTGACTTTGTTTCATGATATGATTTATCATGAAAGCGAATGCCATGTTGAGGACATGATGACAAAGTCCCGAACAAGAGAGAGGCATCTGGTGGACTTGATCAAGTTGTTTGACAAGTAGAGATAACTCATACTGTTGAGTTCGAAGTCGCGCACTTATGGAGTGCTGCCCAGCAAGCTGCCGAGGCATGTTGTGAATGAAAGAGGAATCAAGGTTGATCCTGCAAAAAAAAAAAAAAAAAAAAAAAGGAAAAAAAACAATACTAGAAACGCCTGAACCGAAAAAAAAGAAAGAAATCAAATGGTCAGGTGGAATGATGACTGCCAAGGGGCATGGAAAAATGAAAAAAGATAAGTTGCAGGAACCTCTGATTCTGATACCTTCCGTGGGAGAAACCATTGTTAATCTGGTACTTGACATCCCTCAAGGGGTCTATGAGGTGTATTGGGTCAGCATGACGAGTCTTGTCGAAAAGAGCATGCAATTTACCTAAGCAAAAAGTTTATCGACTGTGAAACAATACACTCACTACTCGAGAAAACTTGATGTACTTTGGCATAGGCTGCTCGCCGACTGAGACAGCATGCTGGTTCATACCACTTTGTGGATGTCCAAGATGGATCTGATTGAGTATGTGCTTGAGAAGTTAGCATGGACCGGATGGGTTGCGAGAGGGCAAATGATGTTGATTGAATACAATAGTCAGTATACCTCTCGGAAAGCAATCAAGGGGAGTGTATTGTCTGATTATCTCGCCCAGCGACCCATTGAGGATTATCAACCAAGGAAGTCTGAGTTCCCTGATGAGGACATCTCAAGGTGCTCAAATCGAAAGATTATGAGGGACCAATCCCGGAGGAGGGGCCTGACCCTGAATCCGAACGGATTCTGATGTCTGAAGGGGAGAGTAATATGGATGAGTCAGTGATGCTTTGGTTACGCCAAAGGGATCCCACGTTCCCTTTCGTTGCCCGGATAATATGTGAATGCACCAACGATGGTGGCTGAGCGAAGCTTGTATCCTGGGTATTGATCTGTGGTGCGTACGTCTACTGGGGCAACGCCTTCCTCGGAGGTGTATGAGAAGGAATCAGTGCTACCATTTGAGGTCCTAGCTAGAGAAGGCTGAGGTGATAAGGACTCAGTATGACGCGTTGAGCCTGACTGAGGAAAAGGGCTGACAGTTACTTGTCATGGGGCAGTTGTACCCAGTGAATGAAGCGTGTGACCTCGTGCGTGCCATGGAAGAGATGTGGTGTTGAAAAGGATCCTTCTTCCTCAAGACGATCGTGGGGCAAGTGGATATACAGTCATGAATCCCCAGCATGGTCAAGAAGGCTTTCTCCGACAAAGCCTTGTTGCTGACAACCATGAGTGGCGAGGATTTTCCATCCCCTGTGAATGCGGACGCAGTTAGAAAATACTTCGTAAAAAGAGACCCGCTGGACAAAAAGAATAAAAGAGTCCAGGCAAAAAAGGGCATCCCGGCGAACCAAAAAAAAAAAAAAAAAAGAGAAAAGGTTCGGGCAAAAGTTAGGGATAATAAATGAAAAGAATTTGTACACCCGGTAAGTCGAAAACCCGCAAGGGCGGCTTAGGCAAAAATGGGTATCCCAGTGGACTGAAACCCGAAAGGGCGGTCCAAGCAAAAGAGAGATTGAAACGAACAACTGCGTCTAGCATGATTGTTTGAGCTTTAGATGACTCGGCTAATCTCCGACAGAGATCGATCGGAAGCGTCTGGTTCAGAAGGCCGAAAGTGCGGAAGGTCTTGAGGACATATGGGGTGTAACCGAGTTGGAACCCGATGAGATCACGGCTTCACATTGCCATTAGGATAGTTTTTTCCTTTTGTGCGCAATCACCTCTTTCCAGGGTTTGCTTCCTGTGTGTTGCTCGATTCTGAGCCATCCTTTTTTCAGTCAATAAATGCGTGTTCAGTCAAATAGTTTTGTTTTTTTGTTTTCATTACCGCTTTGATTACGAAAACATCCGTTTATTTTGATAAGAATAGTTGCATTTTGAAACATAGGGTCCCTTCCGATGCATGCTTATAAGAGTGAAATCTGGAAATCTTATTCGGAAGTTTGAGTGACCAAGATGTTGAAACATGGGGCACGCTTTTATCTAACAATCTCTTGTGCAGGTACTGTTAAATATCTTCATTCGCTGGCAAGTAGTGATATGAAACCTTTTGACAAAAGAGATCCCTGCAGAGCCCGAACAGGGGCAAAGGGTTAGACGAATAGTGAAAGGACGGTAAAGGATTACGACGACGATCCTGAAAGCTAATCAAGAAGACTCTTCAAAGCCTAAGGACTGGAAAGTTTGTATGAATCCCAGGAATTCGATCTTCGTGGGATGGATCAGAGAGTCCAGGCGAGTCTGGGAGTTCTCAAAAGTGGAAAGCCGACACTGTGGGTGGACGATGAATGCCGCTGTTCAACGAATCGACAGGCGCTCCGTGTCAAATAGGCCATATCCCCCCAGTGGGTGTGAGAGGGTTATCTCCCTAACAGGTCTGAGATCAGTGTCTCCTCAGCAAGCCTGAAGGTTACCATATCCCCAACGGAGTTGTGATTGTCTTCCAAGTCTGAAGATGTCTTCCCAGCAGAGGTTGTGTTGATAGTTTTCCCCAACAAGGTCCCCAAGAGGATCGGGTTCGGCAGGGCTATCCCCGGTAGAGGTAAAGATTGGTTGCCTCCTCTAGCAGAGTAATCCCATGCAGTTCGGGTCCGATGGAGGTCTTTCCTCAGCGAAGTTTGTCTTTTCCCAGCAGGGTGGAAATTGACGTGGAAATGAAAGCCTCAGCACAGTTCCTGGAGTTCCCCGGTGTTGTCTCTGGAGGGGACGTGTGTTTATGCATTCATCATTTAGATAAGCATAGCATATTGCATCATTAGTGCGTAGCATTTCCATGATCATGGGGCATTGTGTGTAAAAAAAAAAAAACTTATGCATTTGCATTGCAAGCATATCCATTAGCCCAGGCCGTGGTGACCATCCGAGAATGGATTGTTGGAAGGAGTTTAGCCTCGCGCCTTTGGATTGATTTCGGAATCGGGTTCCCCAGCATGGTTGAGAGGTTGGTGTTTTCTCAACAAGTGACTCCTTAGTTGAGTGGGTATCCCCAGCAGTGTTACTCCCCGAAGTTGGCAGCATCTTGCAAGATTGGGTCAATTCCCCTAGCAGATGTGGGTGTGTCGGATCTCTCCATGTAGAGTCTACTCCTTAAGCAGAAAAGTGTCTACCATTTCCTTCTGCGCTCCCCACTGAGTTATATCCTCGTGGATGACGGTTGTTTCCGTTCCCTCCCTTTGGGATGGGTTTTCCCTATTGAGTTCTTTCCTCATTAGGATGAGTCTTGATTCAGTATGCCTTTTTGGATCGATCCTAAATTGGCTCCCCGTTGGCTGTCTCTCGTACTTCCCTGTGGTAAATGAAGAGTTGCTCGCTAACCGGCACTCATTCATTTGATCCTCAGCAGGAATTTTGTTGGCCTCTACCTACAAACCGGTAGTTGTAAGTCCTATCTTTGTGGTTTTCTACCTATTTACTGGTAGTTGTAAAATCCCACTTTCATCCCCGGCAGAGGCGGATTATTGTTCAAACATCTGTACGGCACGTTTGCTACAGTTGCTCCTGACAGCATTCAGGATTGATACCCCAGAGAGGTTTATTTCCTCATCCGTTGGTGAAAGGAAAGCCTGTTTCTCCCCAGTGAGATCCCCAGCAAGTGTTCAGCCTTGCCCTGACATATGTAGATGTCATCTTGTGATACTGTTCAGTGTCATATCAGCACCCACGTGTGTTGTTTCTTTGGTGTCGGTAAACACCATCTTTCGGTGATTTCCCATTTCATGCGTAAGTTACTGGTCTCCTTTGATGTCGATAAACGTCATCTTTCGATGTTCGTAACGTCGTCCTCCTTCCCTAGTGAAGAATCCTCCTCTCCGTTGGTGTCGATAAACGTCGAGTTTTTCCCGATCATCCGTTGATGATTTGGTTGTGTTCTCTCTCCCCAGAGTATCCTCCTCTCCATTGGTGTCGATAAACGTCGAGTTTTTCCTATGCGTCCGTTGACGTATGGTTGCTTGTTCCCCACAGATCATTTGGTAATACTAGATGATTTCCCTCAGAGTTTCCTCCTCTCCGTTGGTGTCGATAAACGTCGAGTTTTTCCTATGCGTCCATTGACGTATGGTTGCTTGTTCCCCACAGATCATTTGGTAATACCAGATGATTCCCCTCAGAGTTTCCTCCTCTCCGTTGGTGTCGATAAACGTCGAGTTTTTCCTATGCGTCCGTTGATGTATGGTTGCTTGTTCCCCACAGATCATTTGGTAATATCAGATGATTCCCCTCAGAGTTTCCTCCTCTCCGTTGGTGTCGATAAACGTCGAGTTTTTCCTATGTGTCCGTTGACGTATGGTTGCTTGTTCCCCACAGATCATTTGGTAATACCAGATGATTCCCCTCAGAGTTTCCTCCTCTCCGTTGGTGTCGATAAACGTCGAGTTTTTCCTATTCGTCCGATGACGTCTAGTTGTACTTTTCCCCATGCAGAGTTACCTCTCCGTTGGTTTCGGTAAACGTTGAGTTTTTCTCATTCGTCCGTTGACGTCTGAATGCGTATCCTATTCTCCAGTCATTCGTTAATGTCTGGTTGCTTCCCAGCCAGAATCCCCAGTAGAGTCGTCGGTTGACGTCCTATTCAGTTTCCGGTGGTTACACCCCTTCCTTAGTGAAGTGGCTTCTCCTCTCCGTTGGTGTCGATAAACGTCGAGCTTCTCCCTTTCGTCCGTTGACGTCTGGTCGAGTCCTTCCCAGTTCATCCGTCGTCCGTTGATGTCTGGTCTCCTTCTCCGTTGGTGTCGATAAATGTCGAGTTTTTCCTAGTTATCCGTTGATATCTAGTTGTATCTTTCCCAGTTCATCCGTCGTCCGTTGATGTCTGGTCTCCTTCTCCGTTGGTGTCGATAAACGTCGAGCTTCTCCCTTTCGTCCGTTGACGTCTGGTCGAGTCCTTCCCAGTTCATCCGTCGTCCGTTGATGTCTGGTCTCTTTCTCCGTTGGTGTCGATAAACGTCGAGTTTTTCCTAGTTATCCGTTGATATCTAGTTGTATCTTTCCCAGTTCATCCGTCGTCCGTTGATGTCTGGTCTCTTTCTCCGTTGGTGTCGATAAACGTCGAGCTTCTCCCTTTCGTCCGTTGACGTCTGGTCGAGTCCTTCCCAGTTCATCCGTCGTCCGTTGATGTCTGGTCTCCTTCTCCGTTGGTGTCGATAAACGTCGAGCTTCTCCCGTTCGTCCGTTGACGTCTGGTCGAGTTTTCCCAGTTCATCCGTCGTCCGTTGATGTCTGGTTACCTCTCCATTGGTTCTGGTAAACGTCGAGTTTTTCCTGGTCGTCCCCAGTTGATTTACCTCTCCGTTGGTCTTGGTAAACGTCGAGTTTTTCCCACTATGTCCGCTGACATGTGGTTGTATCCTTCCCAGTTCATCCGTCGTCCGTTGATGTCTGGTTACCTCTCCGTTGGTCTTGGTAAACGTCGAGTTTTTCCTAGTTGTCCGTTGGCATCTAGTTGTGATTTCTGTTCCCATTCATCGTCTTGAGATGTCTGGAGGTGGTGATACCTTTGAGAAGAAAAAGAATCAGAAAAATCAAAATCCCCAGCAGTAAATATCAGATCCCAGTGGACGTTTCCGTTGTTGGATCCCTGCACTGTGCAAATTTCTACGGTTCTTGGTATTCAATCCCTGTTTACCCTGAAAGTCTGACAGCCGTTGCTCTCATCCGTTTGGGTTCCCAGTTGATTGAATAGGGGCAGCTGTAGCACCTCAAATTTGCACCTCCCATTTTGTACATTCATTTCATATTAGGTCATTAACATAACATAGTCCATTGCATAACATTGCATTGTCCTTTGCCCAAGTGCAAGTCATCAGACAAGATTAGGTCAAGATGATCAGGAGATCAGTCAATCAAGCAAGCAAGTGCATTTCCATGGAGACAAAGCCCTAGGGTTGGTTTATCAAGTTCATATGATTATGTGATCATTGTGAAGTGGTTTGGCCAAAGATTGGATGCTCAGAAGTCATCGGTCAGGTTGAATTTCAACTGAAACCCTAGAAAGTCAACTGTGGTCAACTGTGCCTGATTTTAGGGATTTGAAGGTGGGAGATGGTTTGAAAGGCTTCATTCATGTCCACATAAGTCTCATTTGACATATCAAAGATCAAGGTTGAAGAAAATAAAGTCAGATGGAAACTTTCCAAAAATAGAAAGTGACTTGTAATTGGAAACTGCCAAAAATGGAAAGTTCTTCTCCTCAAATTTACATCATCATAAAAGCTTCAAATGGAATCTTGTCCAACATGAAAGTTGAAGATCTTGATCTCCCATTTCCAAAAAGTCCAAGAACACTCATTTCTCATGTGTGGTTGGCAAGTTATGATCAAATCATCTTCAGAAAAAGTTGAAATTCAAAGTGTCATAACTTTTGAATGGAAAGGCCAAATTGGGTGATTCTTTTTTGAGCAAGTCACATTTGACATGTACTATCACATTGCATCATTACATTTCATCAAAAATCATCACATAAAAAGGTCATTTTTCAAGTGGACTTAATTTTAAAAAGTGGAGGGAAAAAGTGATTTTGAGAAATATTCATTATTTTCACTCCATTCCTTTTGCACTAGCTCACATATGCTATTTGTAACTTGCTCAAACCAGAAAAATTCCACTGTTACATTGGTTTTACATGAGTGAGGGTGAATTACTAATTGTCCATTTAGCATAAAAATGCATTTTTCACTAATCCACTTCATTAACACTAATCTTGATGACTAACATTATTAACATAACATATATAAACTAAGTTGTAACTGTTTTTTGATTAACCATAACAGAATTTCAGATCTAGATCCAAAATCTCCAATTCTCTCAACTTTTCATCTTCACTTTTTTTGCAATTTCTTCAAAAACCTTGCTTAGATCTTCATTGTTTCATCATCCACATGCATTATTGAAGCTAATTGAAGCAAGATTTCATCATTTCCAAGCCAAATTTTGGATTGTTAAAGTGAGGTGCAACAATGGCAATTCAAGATTTCATCAAGATCGTGCGTAATTGAGCAACAAAACTTGTTCCATTCACTTCTAAGGGCATCATAGAAGTTCTGTTTTCACATTTCAAGGCCTAAAACACGCGATTTAGCAACTGTCCTCAAATTAAGGTGAGTTTTCGACTTCAATGATTCTTGAAATTGATTGATGCTTTGGATAGATCTTGTTTAGTAGAGAATTCTGCACTTTGAACCACTAAATTTGGTTGAGAAACAAGGAAGTTATGATGATTTGAAGTTTCATGCATGTTTATGTTTGCTATCGAATTTCTTTTATTTAGGAGGAATTAGGCTAAAATAATTATAGATTCATGATGTACGTTGTGAGACCTTTCCATTGATATAAAGTTTGTCCAATTTGGTGGAGATTTGTTCTTGGACCTATGAATGTGTGAAGAACATGAAGAACATTTGAAAAATTTCAAAAAAGGCCTTGTTTAATCCAAATTTCGTGCTACTGTTCACGCTGGGAGTGTTAGTGCGCTAGGCTGTTTAAAAGTGGACTCCCTTCGAGTCCTGGCTGTGTCATTTTCGCTTTTGGCCTTTTGAATTAATTTCCTTGCCTCCATATGATTCACATGCCTCCATTTCATGTTTTTTTATTTTTTCCTTACATTCAAAAATTCACATCTCCCAAACCATTAGTCCAAATAATGTGAGATTTTTTTGCACCATGATCCTTGCCCTGTCTAGTGTTTTTTGGTGATTTTTGTGGAAATTGTGCACGTGAAATTTCTGGAATGGCCTAGGGTTTGTATGAACATGTGTTTGCTTGCACCATGCTCACTCTTTTGCTCATAAAATGATGATGCATCATTAGAAATTCATGAAATTTTTTGTGCTTAAACTAGAGACCTTAATGGACATTTTCGTATGTGGTTTGTAATTTTTGAGTTCCTGGATTGAGAGTTGTGATATAATCTTTGGAGGTGTTACATTTTGTGCCATGTCATGTCTTGTACATCTTCCTGATTTTATTTGCAATGCTTGTTGAACTTGAATTGAGCTGGATTTTTGTATGAGAATACTTATGAAGGTTGAGAATACATGTGAAGTTTTATGGAATTTTTGAAGGCATTTCCTATTTGATTGGGATTTTATTTTCTGTTTAGTCATTTGTTGACTTTTTGTGATACATGTTCCCATTTGATTTGTGAAATTCTGGTTATTAATTGGATGGATGTGAAATTTGACATGTGTATGGTGGACATCTTGAAGGGCATCATGGTTTTAATCCCATTCATTTATCATGTTTTGTCTCTGTTTTATGATTGGTTGAAGTGAATGCATGTTTTGATGCCTTGTATTGACTTGTTTAAACTTGTCTGAAATTTTTGAATTTCATTGACTTGCTTTCCTTGGTCCAAATGAGCTGAAATTTGGTATGATTGACATGTTATGAATGCTGTTTGATCATGAATTTTTTGAGGATTTGTTGAAATGTTTTGGTATTGATTTGACTGTGATCATTCTGTTTGGTCCTTTGAGGTTCTAAATTGCATGTTTGGTGCTTTTTCTTTCATGAAATGATAATGATGAATGATATGAATGTGAAACCACTTGGGTTGGATTATTAATTGTTTGATCTTGATTTTGGATAATTTTCACTTGCTGTTTTGGATTTTTCACCTCCTTTTGACCCTAGGCTTGTCCTAGTGGTCTTGTTTCTCATGTTTGAGTTTGCTTTTCAGGTTAGGAAGCAAATGCTTTAAGGAGATTAATGCAAGTTGATTGAGTTTGGTTGATTGTTATGAACTAACTTGTTCTATTTTGTAGGATGCTTAGCTCACTTGCCTTGAGCTTGTGCTTTGCACATGTGATTGATTGTGTGTCTGTTGGTTCTTATGCTGTTTGTTTTGACTTTGTGACTTGAATACTGATTATATTTGATTGATTTCAGGTACCATAGTCGCTTTAGTTCCTTTGAGAACTTGCTATTGCTTTGCTTTGCTTAAGCGTTGAGGTAGAATCTCTTGTCTCCATGTAGTCTAGAAGACCTGGCTTGTTACCTGGCCAGGCACCTGTCTGGAGTCCTCCTTAAGAGGCGATGTTTGTGCTTGTTTACTTTTGTCCCCAAGCAGGTAAAGACCTCTATGAGGCAATTGGCGGATAAAATAGATATGCAATCTATCTCCCGCTATTCTGTTGAGTCGCCCCTCTGCTCACACCACTGTGTTGATGCATTGAGGACAGTAACCCAAGATCTTGTACAGTTGTACAGTTGAGTCAGTGTCTTAAGTGTAGAAGGGTTCCCAGTTTCTGGACCCACACTTCATTGTCTAAAGCTCTCCCTGACCAGGGATAAGAGCTGTGAAGTCTCATCTTCACTCACCTTTCATCAGCTTCACCTTGACTCTCAATGTCAAGGTTAAGAGCTAACCTCACCCTGATACAGAGGCTTGTTTGTCGAGGTTGACATGACCCCTCGACTAAAGCCTAGCCTTGATGTTTGAGCCCCTTGTTGGTGTGTTTACTTCATGTTGTATGTGCTTGTGTGGTGTGATTGTATCCCCTAGGTTTGCTAGACTCCGCGTAGTCTCGTTTGCATGTCAATTAAGGTAGCACGGTTCCTTCGTATAGGACTTCCTTTCTTGCTTGAGCTTTCCTAAAAACACAAACAAACATTATCCCCTCTTAAGGATACGTCAACTCCTTCTACTACAGGTGAGTAAGTCTCCAAAGGTCGAGCATCCAGTAGATTGCGTAGTGACGTCGTCCACTTAAAAAACACAAACCAACAAGAATAGTTTAGCCGAACTACGGCAACTCTGATTCTCATGTCCAGATGAGATACGTAGGCACGAGATGCGATGTCTTGTCGAGTTTGACTAACGACTAACGCTACTTCTTTTCTCTCGCCCTCGTTGCGATTGAGACCTTCCCCTTCTCTTGCCCTAGTTGCAATCGAGACCCTTCTTCTTCCTGTGTTGGTGTTAGGAGATGGATGTAAGCCCAGCGATAAGCATTCCACATCCTCTTGTTGTGTGCTTGGAGTCCGGTATAAGTCCATCAAGTGGCATCTGGTTTCTAGTGTGGGTGTGTTGTGGTTCGGAAGCTGATGTAAGTCCAGCGATTGGCATTCGGGTTCCATGTTTGCCCATGTTTGTGTGGAGTTTGACGTAAGTCCAGCGATTGGCAGTCGATTTCTTGTGTCTGTTTTGTTGTGTGTGCGTGTTAGCCGAGCTACGAATGCTCTGATTCTTCTTCGTCCAAGAAGATACGTATGCATAGGATGCGACGTCCTAGCGAGCATGTTTTTCCCCAGTCCGAACTACTTTGACTCTGATGTCTATGCCCGATAGACTAAGTAGGCCCAGGATGCGATATCCTGCCGAGTCAGTCTCGTTTGTTTTCTTGTGTCTCTTTCAGCCTGTGTAGATGTTTGTGAGCAGTGTTTTAGCAACCATTTTCCTTCCTATTGTGCGTGGATCCCGTCGAGTACGACGGATGCGTAGGGGTGCTAATACCTTCCCTTCGCATAACCGACTCCCGATCCCATTCTCTTTGGTCGCGAGGCCATGCTTTTTCCAGGTTTACTCTGAGCGTTTCCTTTCCCTCTTTTGGGATAAATAACGCACGGTGGCGGCTCTGTTGTTCTTATTTTCCCGCCGGTTTTTCGCGTAATGCGACACCTTGGATACAAATCCACGGAGCGATCACGAACGTTGAATGATGACAACGTCTCTACTCAGTCCACACGAACGGATTCCTTCAATCACAGTGCTAGCTGTTATCAATGAAGGCTTTGAGTGAGAGAAAGAGAAAATCCGTCCCCGGTTAAGATGAACATATCAAGGATAGACTCTATGAGGAGGAAAATAGGATTTACAACTACCGACTACTGGGTAGAAAACCAACCAAAGAGAAGACCCGTCATCGGTTAGGATGAACATATCAAGGATCGACTCTGAAATAGGGGACAAAGTAGGATTTACAACTACCGATTACTGGGTAGAAAACCAATCAAAGAGAAGACCCGTCATCAGTTAGGATGAACATATCAAGGATCGACTCTGATGAGGAGCAAAAATAGGGATTATATCTATCAGTTACTGGATAGAATACCATAGAAGAGAAAATCCGTCACCGGTTAGGATGAACATATCAAGGATAAACTCGATAGGGAAGAAAATCCGTCATCGTTTAGGATGAACATATTAAGGATAGACTTCGCACAGGGGAAAAGTAGGATTTACAACTACCGGTTACTGGGCAGAAAACCACAAGGAGAAGAAAACCCGTCATCGGTTAAGATGAACATATCAAGGATTAACTCTCTGGGGAACAAAATAGGGATTACAACTACCTTTTTACTGGGTAGAATACTAAAAGAATGAGAATACCTGTCACCGGTTAAAGTGAACATATCAAGGATAGACTCAGGCAGAGGAAAGAAAGATATTTGTCACTGGTTAGGATGATCATGTCAAGGATATACTTCCTGGGAAATAGATCCACTAGGGACTCTACTGAGGAGAAAAAAAGGGTACTTTTTCCAGGTAGTGGGCAAGAAGTAACAAACTGCAAACTAAGAAGAATATTACCAGTTACTGGGTAATAGACTCTCAGGGGACCAAAACATCTATCTAGGTAAGAGCTAGAAAGAAAACGGTCAATCAAGACTCAACCCAATAAGACATAACTCAAGGGGAGTAATTCCATCCAGAAAATCAACTGGGGAGGAAACTGAAATAACAACCATCCACGAGGAAACAAACTCAGTGGGGAAAAGGAGAAAGGTTAAAGTCTTTCTGGTTAAGGGGCTGACACTCTACAGTTGAAGGAGGACAGACACCAGATTTGGTATGGGGATAAAATACCGCCATAAGAATCTCAAACAAATCAAATATGAAGATGCAGGGTATGCAATTATGAAATTATATGATTGTATATGTATATGTATATATGATGATTATGCTTACAAAACGACCACAAAGGATATAAAGGTGTCGCAAAGAATTTGAACCCTCGGTATAATCCTCGGTCAATCCACAAAATATGGAGACAACTGCTGGAGAGCAAAGAGATCAACATCCCAAAGGTTCAAACCTAGCTGGGAAGGAGGAGATCTGCTGAGGACAGAACATCCAATCTATGGGGAATTTTAGGTCAACACCATAAAAATGGGAGACAACCCTACAGAGAATAATCATAACAAAAGCTGCTTAGAAACCAGGAGGAAACTCTGAATGGGAGCAAGTTGAATGGCGATTGGTGGGGAAACCAATGCGATATACTGGGGAAAATCAACCATCTCTGGAGATCAACCTTGCCGAGGAAATACGAACTTCGCTGGGGATGTACAAAATCCGCTGGGGAAGAGCAGAAACTCTGTCGGTGAAAACAACACGCCGTAAGGTATCTGAATCAACCAACTTAGCTGGGGACAAGGAAAGAAATTCCACTGAGGATCAAACACTCCGCCGAGGAACTGAATCAACACAAACGTCTAGGGATACCCGAAGGATTAACTACTTGGGGAACCTTTGATGTTTCGCACTTAAGGACTTGCTATCCATTGAAATGCCGTTGATATTCCTTTTACTTACTTTAGAAAAATTCTTGCTTTTATATATTTAAGAAAAAACTTGATTTTGATTTAAAAATTTAATTTCAAAATGATCATAATAAAATTTAAACTATTGGCTGAAGTAAATAAGAGTAGAAACAATTTGGATAAAAGCTCAACTTTATTTAATGGAATGGTAGTCTGTAAATAATGAGACTCCATGGATTTTACAAAGTTGAAAATGGTAACTTACATGGAAAAATGGTTACATTGAATACAAATGATCCTTAATCCTTCTACCAACTCTTGATATCCACTGTGCTCTTGACCGCTGTTGGGGATGAACTGATGTCAACCCTTGTGCTCAATCAAGTCTTCAAAATCTGAAGATCAGCAGAATGCAATTACTTGCCATAATCCCTGATTTTTGCATAAGTTGCCCCAAGGTGTGGTACTCAACTTATCGGGAAATTCTTTCTGTTTTATGTCTCTAATTTTTTGCCTGGATCGCCCTTTCGGGTTTTCAATCCACCGAGACGCTCATTTTTTCCTAAGCCGCCCTTTCGGGTTTTCAACTTAGCGAGTTGTTCTTTTATTTTTTTTAGGCGAAGTATTTCTTGACTGCATCTGCGTTCACAGGACGAGTGAACTCTTCAACATCCATAGTTGTAAGAATCAATGCACCACCTGAAAAGGCTCTCTTAACAACATATGGGCCTTGATAATTAGGAGTCCATTTTCCTCTGGAATCTGGCTTGAACGTCAAAATCTTCTTGAGCACAAGGTCACCTTCTCTGAACACTCGAGGTTTGACCTTTTTATCAAAAGCTTTCTTCATCCTTTGCTGATACAACTGACCATGACACATGGAAGTCAATCTCTTCTCTTCAATCAAATTCAACTGATCAAACCTGGTCTGACACCATTCAGCCTCAGTCAACTTGGCTTCCATGAGCACACGTAATGAAGGAATCTTAACCTCTACGGGGAGCACTGCTTCCATACCATAAACAAGAGAGAAAAGGGTTACCCCTGTTGAAGTGCGGATGGATGTACGATACCCATGCAAAGTAAATGGGAGCATCTCATGCCAATCCTTATATGTGACAACCATCTTCTGGATAATCTTCTTGATGTTTTTGTTCGCAGCTTCAACAGCCCCATTCATCTTGGGTCTGTAGGGAGAAGAATTATGATGTGCAATCTTGAAGTCCTCGCAAAGAGCTTTCACCATATTATTATTCAAGTTTGATCCATTGTCAGTAATGATCTTACTTGGCACACCATAACGGCATATGATCTGATTCTTGATAAACCTTACAATAACTTGCCTGGTCACATTCGCATACGATGCCGCTTCAACCTATTTTGTGAAGTAGTAAATTGCCACTAAAATGAAACGATGTCCATTTGAAGCTTTGGGCTCAATCATCCCAATCATATCAATTCCCCACATGGAGAAGGGCCATGGGGAATAAATAACATTCAATAGTGTCGGAGGAACATGAATCTTATCAGCATAAATTTGACACTTATGACACTTATTCATAAATTTGCAACAGTCAGATTCCATTGTCAGCCAATAGTAACCTGCTCGCAACATCTTTTTCGCCATTGCATGTCCATTGGAATGAGTACCAAATGAACCTTCATGCACTTCAGTCATCGACAAGTTTGCTTCGTTTCTATCCACGCATCTGATCAAAACCATGTCGAAGTTTCTCTTGTACAGTATATCACCATTCAAGTAAAAATTACCGGCTAATCTTCTCAAAGTCTTCTTATCTTTCAAAGATGCCCCAGGAGGGTAAATCTGACTTTGGAGGAAACATTTGATATCGTAATTGAAGGAGAATTGCCATCCAAGGCGCAGCGGAATTTAAAAATTTCTCCATTTAGTGATCCTTACGAATGGGCATGATCAGTGATAGAATCGTTACCTCTTGTGGAGATTCAAACCTTTGGTGCAGATCTCTTGTAACGATCAAAACCTTGGATACAAATCCACTGAGCGATCACGAACGTTGAACGATGACAACGTCTCTACTCAGTCCACACGAACGGATTCCTTCAATCGCAGTGCTAGCTGTTATGAATGAAGGCTTTGAGTGAGAGAAAGAGAAAATCCGTCCCCGGTTAAGATGAACATATCAAGGATAGACTCTGTGAGGAGGAAAATAGGATTTACAACTACCGACTACTGGGTAGAAAACCAACCAAAGAGAAGACCCGTCATCGGTTAGGATGAACATATCAAGGATCGACTCTGAAATAGGGGACAAAGTAGGATTTACAACTACCGATTACTGGGTAGAAAACCAATCAAAGAGAAGACCCGTCATCAGTTAGGATGAACATATCAAGGATCGACTCTGATGAGGAGCAAAAATAGGGATTATATCTATCAGTTACTGGATAGAATACCATAGAAGAGAAAATCCGTCACCGGTTAGGATGAACATATCAAGGATAAACTCGATAGGGAAGAAAATCTGTCATCGTTTAGGATGAACATATTAAGGATAGACTCCGCAGAGGGGAAAAGTAGGATTTACAACTACCGGTTACTGGGCAGAAAACCACAAGGAGAAGAAAACCCGTCATCGGTTAAGATGAACATATCAAGGATTAACTCTCTGGGGAACAAAATAGGGATTACAACTACCTTTTTACTGGTAGAATACTAAAAGAATGAGAATACCTGTCACCGGTTAAAGTGAACATATCAAGGATAGACTCAGGCAGAGGAAAGAAAGATATTTGTCACTGGTTAGGATGATCATGTCAAGGATATACTTCCTGGGAAATAGATCCACTAGGGACTCTACTGAGGAGAAAAAAGGGTATTTTTTCCAGGTAGTGGGCAAGAAGTAACAAACTGCAAACGAAGAAGAATATTACCAGTTACTGGGTAATAGACTCTCAGGGGACCAAAACATCTATCTAGGTAAGAGCTAGAAAGAAAACGGTCAATCAAGACTCAACCCAATAAGACATAACTCAAGGGGAGTAATTCCATCCAGAAAATCAACTGGGGAGGAAACTGAAATAACAACCATCCACGAGGAAACAAACTCAGTGGGGAAAAGGAGAAAGGTTAAAGTCTTTCTGGTTAAGGGGCTGACACTCTACAATTGAAGGAGGACAGACACCAGATTTGGTATGGGGATAAAATACCGCCATAAGAATCTCAAACAAATCAAATATGAAGATGCAGGGTATGCAATTATGAAATTATATGATTGTATATGTATATGTATATATGATGATTATGCTTACAAAACGACCACAAAGGATATAAAGGTGTCGCAAAGAATTTGAACCCTCGGTATAATCCTCGGTCAATCCACAAAATATGGAGACAACTGCTGGAGAGCAAAGAGATCAACATCCCAAAGGTTCAAACCTAGCTGGGAAGGAGGAGATCTGCTGAGGACAGAACATCCAATCTATGGGGAATTTTAGGTCAACACCATAAAAATGGGAGACAACCCTACAGAGAATAATCATAACAAAAGCTGCTTAGAAACCAGGAGGAAACTCTGAATGGGAGCAAGTTGAATGGCGATTGGTGGGGAAACCAATGCGATATACTAGGGAAAATCAACCATCTCTGAAGATCAACCCTGCCGAGGAAATACGAACTTCGCTGGGGATGTACAAAATCTGCTGGGGAAGAGCAGAAACTCTGTCGGTGAAAACAAAACGCCGTAAGGTATCTGAATCAACCAACTTAGCTGGGGACAAGGAAAGAAATTCCACTGAGGATCAAACACTCCGCCGAGGAACTGAATCAACACAAACGTCTAGGGATACCCGAAGGATTAACTGCTTGGGGAACCTTTGATGTTTCGCACTTAAGGACTTGTTATCCATTGAAATGCCGTTGATATTCCTTTTACTTACTTTAGAAAAATTCTTGCTTTTATATATTTAAGAAAAAACTTGATTTTGATTTAAAAATTTAATTTCAAAATGATCATAATAAAATTTAAACTATTGGCTGAAGTAAATAAGAGTAGAAACAATTTGGATAAAAGCTCAACTTTATTTAATGGAATGGTAGTCTGTAAATAATGAGATTCCATGGATTTTACAAAGTTGAAAATGGTAACTTACATGGAAAAATGGTTACATTGAATACAAATGATCCTTAATCCTTCTACCAACTCTTGATATCCACTGTGCTCTTGACCGCTGTTGGGGATGAATTGATGTCAACCCTTGTGCTCAATCAAGTCTTCAAAATCTGAAGATCAGCAGAATGCAATTACTTGCCATAATCCCTGATTTTTGCATAAGTTGCCCCAAGGTGTGGTACTCAACTTATCGGGAAATTCTTTCTGTTTTATGTCTCTAATTTTTTGCCTGGATCGCCCTTTCGGGTTTTCAATCCACCGAGACGCTCATTTTTTCCTAAGCCGCCCTTTCGGGTTTTCAACTTAGCGAGTTGTTCTTTTATTTTTTTTAGGCGAAGTATTTCTTGACTGCATCTGCGTTCACAGGACGAGTGAACTCTTCAACATCCATAGTTGTAAGAATCAATGCACCACCTGAAAAGGCTCTCTTAACAACATATGGGCCTTGATAATTAGGAGTCCATTTTCCTCTGGAATCTGGCTTGAACGTCAAAATCTTCTTGAGCACAAGGTCACCTTCTCTGAACACTCGAGGTTTGACCTTTTTATCAAAAGCTTTCTTCATCCTTTGCTGATACAACTGACCATGACACATGGAAGTCAATCTCTTCTCTTCAATCAAATTCAACTGATCAAACCTGGTCTGACACCATTCAGCCTCAGTCAACTTGGCTTCCATGAGCACACGTAATGAAGGAATCTTAACCTCTACGGGGAGCACTGCTTCCATACCATAAACAAGAGAGAAAAGGGTTACCCCTGTTGAAGTGCGGATGGATGTACGATACCCATGCAAAGTAAATGGGAGCATCTCATGCCAATCCTTATATGTGACAACCATCTTCTGGATAATCTTCTTGATGTTTTTGTTCGCAGCTTCAACAGCCCCATTCATCTTGGGTCTGTAGGGAGAAGAATTATGATGTGCAATCTTGAAGTCCTCGCAAAGAGCTTTCACCATATTATTATTCAAGTTTGATCCATTGTCAGTAATGATCTTACTTGGCACACCATAACGGCATATGATCTGATTCTTGATAAACCTTACAATAACTTGCCTGGTCACATTCGCATACGATGCCGCTTCAACCTATTTTGTGAAGTAGTAAATTGCCACTAAAATGAAACGATGTCCATTTGAAGCTTTGGGCTCAATCATCCCAATCATATCAATTCCCCACATGGAGAAGGGCCATGGGGAATAAATAACATTCAATAGTGTCGGAGGAACATGAATCTTATCAGCATAAATTTGACACTTATGACACTTATTCATAAATTTGCAACAGTCAGATTCCATTGTCAGCCAATAGTAACCTGCTCGCAACATCTTTTTCGCCATTGCATGTCCATTGGAATGAGTACCAAATGAACCTTCATGCACTTCAGTCATCGACAAGTTTGCTTCGTTTCTATCCACGCATCTGATCAAAACCATGTCGAAGTTTCTCTTGTACAGTATATCACCATTCAAGTAAAAATTACCGGCTAATCTTCTCAAAGTCTTCTTATCTTTCAAAGATGCCCCAGGAGGGTAAATCTGACTTTGGAGGAAACATTTGATATCGTAATTGAAGGAGAATTGCCATCCAAGGCGCAGCGGAATTTAAAAATTTCTCCATTTAGTGATCCTTACGAATGGGCATGATCAGTGATAGAATCGTTACCTCTTATGGCGATTCAAACCTTTGGTGCAGATCTCTTGTAACGATCAAAACCTTGGATACAAATCCACGGAGCGATCACGAACGTTGAACGATGACAACGTCTCTACTCAGTCCACACGAACGGATTCCTTCAATCGCAGTGCTAGCTGTTATGAATGAAGGCTTTGAGTGAGAGAAAGAGAAAATCCGTCCCCGGTTAAGATGAACATATCAAGGATAGACTCTGTGAGGAGGAAAATAGGATTTACAACTACCGACTACTGGGTAGAAAACCAACCAAAGAGAAGACCCGTCATCGGTTAGGATGAACATATCAAGGATCGACTCTGAAATAGGGGACAAAGTAGGATTTACAACTACCGATTACTGGGTAGAAAACCAATCAAAGAGAAGACCCGTCATCAGTTAGGATGAACATATCAAGGATCGACTCTGATGAGGAGCAAAAATAGGGATTATATCTATCAGTTACTGGATAGAATACCATAGAAGAGAAAATCCGTCACCGGTTAGGATGAACATATCTAACGCTAGCAGCTTGAGAAATAATTGGCAGAAAGCAAGTAAGAAGAATCACTGTAAGAGAAAAATCGTTGTTATGGAATTTGAATCAGACTAAACACAGCATCGAAAATCATCCGATTATACTGCTCAAGTGATTCGTTCTGCAACATCTTTTATGCTCTGGTCTGGTAGAATCCCAATTGGTGAAGGATTTCATGAATTTCTTTAGTTATACAATTTTGGATTCTCAGTATATCATTTTGAGCATTATTTAGTTAATTCCCTCTAAATTCTCGTGCTACATCTGACAAATGCCTGGCTTTATTGTTAAAAAAAAAAAGATTTATAAAGTCAAATATGTGTTTCACCAATTTGGTCAATCAAGATAAGTCAACTCACACAAGAAGCAAAAGCAATCTTAGTTTAACTGGTGAGACTCTGGAGAAAGATTAATAGTTGGAGCAGAATAGCAAACATGAATGTGGCCCGTTATGACTTCGCTTGTGCCGAAGTGAACGGCTTGGTTTATATAGTTGGAGGCTATGGAGTGAATGGTGACAGCCTCTCTAGCGTTGAGATGTATGAATCAAATGCAGCTTTGGGATCAAAATGGCAAACTTCAGACATAAGGCCATCTGGTTTGTGCTTGTGCAGTGTAACAATCAAGGCATGAAACGTCTTTAGTTATGAAGTTTTCTGCATTTTCACTAAAGTTTAAAATGATATTGAAGATGGATTTCCCTCTTAACTATGATAATGCAAAGTTTTGTATAAAGTCATACAGTGAGGATGATGTGCACTAAATCTATTACACCAAAAAATAGGAATTGGAACAAAATCACTTAAACCATTAAGCAATTTACACTAAAAAATAAAAGAAAATGCATTTGAAAAAAGCTGCAAGTGAAAAACAGAAGCAGTAATGTCCAACACTGCAGGCACTCCAAAATTACAAGAAAAAATAATTCCAACCGATGCCTCGTGTTGTTCAGATTCCTACTGTCGCAGGAGCAATACCCATTCCTTCTTTCAATGCACCAATTCCTGATTCACTGAACACTCTGTCTGAGTTCATAAATCGCATGGAACGGATACTATCACAAAACGGTTATGGGCCAAATATATTTTCAACTAACTTTGGAGATCAACGGGTAGAATTGCCTTCCAATACACAAGGGTTGCCAACACTTGAAGCATTGACCACTGTATTGCATCGTGCAGAACAGTTGCTTGGTGGTCAAGCTGTTTCTGCGCTATCTCATATTGCAGGACGTATGGAGCGAGAGGGAACATCTGCTGATCTAGGTGTAAGAGGTCAAATACAGTCTGAGTCAGTAGAGATAGGAATTGCTATGCAGCATTTGGGTGCACTTCTACTTGAACAAGGTCGAACTATGTTAACATTGCGAATAGGACGATCTTCTGCAGAATCTGTTGTTCATTATGGACCAGCAGTTTATATTTCTGCATCAAGACCAAATCCTATAATGGCGCAGCCATTTCCACGCCAGACAAGCTCCCTGTTTGGCGGTCCACTTTCTTCTTCAACTCCTACACAAGAGACAAGCATTACAAATGATACAATAAATTAGTTGTTGGTCATTAACACTTGACCAAGCAACCTCGAGAAAATCTTATTCGTTGTTCACTTCAGGACAGTTTCTATTTCCATTTCTTTAACGTCAACTGGTTTTCATGATCCATCGCCCGCAGACATGGTTGTAAACCTGCGGAACATATCATGCAATTTTCGAAAATGTAAGCAAGAGAATGCACATGAGTATATGGTAAACTTATTCGAGTCGATGCATAAATGTTGCCTACCTTCTGGTTTGACCAGCGAATCACCTGTTGCTTTTGATAAAGGTTTTATTCATAGGATCTTCAGTAGCCGGCTACGAAGTCAAAAGAAGTAAATGCAATGTTCCTCCAACAGAATTTTTTCTATCCACCTACACGGATTGTTTAGACATTGCCGCTACTTACCATTCCATGACTATTAGATTTTTACCTCTCTATTTGGGCTTTAGATGTTTGTTATATTTTGATAGAATCAGTTGAAATGTCATGACTTTCATTCTCATGTCCAATTTTAATCCATATTTTGTCTCCCTCATAAAACATTATTCATCTTTTATTACAATTATTCATCCATGTGACCATTCATTTTTCATTGGCATATTTTTTAGTTCTCACCCACTCTTCTAATGAATTCCTATGTAAAGTACAAAACATTACATTAGGTCATCATCCATATTCATCTTCCACTCATTCATGAAAAAATAAATTTCTCCTATCTATCCCTATCCATTTTCCATTTACTACATCCACCTTCGCCACACAAACCTCCATTTTTCTTATTCTAAATCCGCATCTTCATTTTCCTTGGAGTTGAATTGAAGAAAATGGAAGTTAAGGGTGGCTAAGTCTTGGCAAGTTCTATGGCCTGTTTTGATATTCGGGATTTGTGCGGAGAAGGATCTAACGCTAGCAGCTTGAGAAATAATTGGCAGAAAGCAAGTAAGAAGAATCACTGTAAGAGAAAAATCGTTGTTATGGAATTTGAATCAGACTAAACACAGCATCGAAAATCATCCGATTATACTGCTCAAGTGATTCGTTCTGCAACATCTTTTATGCTCTGGTCTGGTAGAATCCCAATTGGTGAAGGATTTCATGAATTTCTTTAGTTATATAATTTTGGATTCTCAGTATATCATTTTGAGCATTATTTAGTTAATTCCCTCTAAATTCTCGTGCTACATCTGACAAATGCCTGGCTTTATTGTTAAAAAAAAAAAGATTTATAAAGTCAAATATGTGTTTCACCAATTTGGTCAATCAAGATAAGTCAAATCACACAAGAAGCAAAAGCAATCTTAGTTTAACTGGTGAGACTCTGGAGAAAGATTAATAGTTGGAGCAGAATAGCAAACATGAATGTGGCCCGTTATGACTTCGCTTGTGCCGAAGTGAACGGCTTGGTTTATATAGCTGGAGGCTATGGAGTGAATGGTGACAGTCTCTCTAGCGTTGAGATGTATGATCCAAATGCAGCTTTGGGATCAAAATGGCAAACTTCAGACATAAGGCCATCTGGTTTGTGCTTGTGCAGTGTAACAATCAAGGCATGAAACGTCTTTAGTTATGAAGTTTTCTGCATTTTCACTAAAGTTTAAAATGATATTGAAGATGGATTTCCCTCTTAACTATGATAATGCAAAGTTTTGTATAAAGTCATACAGTGAGGATGATGTGCACTAAATCCATTACACCAAAAAATAGGAATTGGAACAAAATCACTTAAACCATTAAGCAATTTACACTAAAAAATAAAAGAAAATGCATTTGAAAAAAGCTGCAAGTGAAAAACAAAAGCAGTAATGTCCAACACTGCAGGCACTCCAAAATTACAAGAAAAAATAATTCCAACCGATGCCTCATGTTGTTCAGATTCCTACTGTCGCAGGAGCAATACCCATTCCTTCTTTCAATGCACCAATTCCTGATTCACTGAACACTTTGTCTGAGTTCATAAATCGCATGGAACGGATACTATCACAAAACGGTTATGGGCCAAATATATTTTCAACTAACTCTGGAGATCAACGGGTAGAATTGCCTTCTAATACACAAGGGTTGCCAACACTTGAAGCATTGACCACTGTATTGCATCGTGCAGAACAGTTGCTTGGTGGTCAAGCTGTTTCTGCGCTATCTCATATTGCAGGACGTATGGAGCGAGAGGGAACATCTGCTGATCTAGGTGTAAGAGGTCAAATACAGTCTGAGTCAGTAGAGATAGGAATTGCTATGCATCATTTGGGTGCACTTCTACTTGAACAAGGTCGAACTATGTTAACATTGCGAATAGGACGATCTTCTGCAGAATCTGTTGTTAATTCTGGACCAGCAGTTTATATTTCTCCATCAAGACCAAATCCTATAATGGCGCAGCCATTTCCACGCCAGACAAGCTCCCTGTTTGGCGGTCCACTTTCTTCTTCAACTCCTACACAAGAGACAAGCATTACAAATGATACAATAAATTAGTTGTTGGTCATTAACACTGGACCAAGCAACCTCGAGAAAATCTTATTCGTTGTTCACTTCAGGACAGTTTCTATTTCCATTTCTTTAACGTCAACTGGTTTTCATGATCCATCGCCCGCAGACATGGTTGTAAACCTGCGGAACATATCATGCAATTTTCGAAAATGTAAGCAAGAGAATGCACATGAGTATATGGTAAACTTATTCGAGTCGATGCATAAATGTTGCCTACCTTCTGGTTTGACCAGCGAATCACCTCTTGCTTTTGATAAAGGTTTTATTCATAGGATCTTCAGTAGCCGGCTACGAAGTCAAGAGAAGTAAATGCAATGTTCCTCCAACAGAATTTTTTTCCATGGATAGAGAAGAGCGGAAATACCAATGCCAAATGCATCTCATGCGCTAGCAATTCATTGCACGGGGTCTTGTTTCATTCTGGTTACAACATTCATTATGGCCAACCATAACAATTCAAAGGTTTTTTTCAGGCAGCATGCAACAGCCTGCCCCGACAATGAAGTCGCAGCATAAAAAGAAAAGAAAATACAAAAGATGAAAATAAAGTGTATCCCAATCAATGTAATTGTACCTTTAGTATTGAACGAGCATCACATTGGCAGGATTTCTCAAACACCTTCCGTAGGCTTTGATCTTCATAAGATTGGCTCTCGGGAAGACAGTTTCACGAAAGATGAAATAGTTTCAGCATACGCTGGTCCTGTTTCAACATGTTACTGGTGCGGCGATCACCACGGTAGGACGTTCTCTTCCTGATAGAAATCCTGCAAAGCTTATGGCTCCCCCTGCTGCATGGGATTTATGGGTTACGAATTGCAGCCAGCTGCTGTTGGTCTGTCATATCCTATTGTCCAAACCTAAGCCTGATTCCATCAGCAGCACGCCACCTCTGTCCTCTGATGTTGCAAGCACCAAATTAAGTTTCTAAGCGTAATGAGCCAATAAAGAGGCAAGTGGCAAGGGATGGGCGTCATAGTATAGCACCTGAAAAAATGATAACACTGTGAATGTTCTTGCACTTGTGAATCCAAATACCAGAAGATCATTGTTTGAGGTCTTGCAAAGGATACTGATGGGAATCGATGTTGTGAGAAATGTAAACAAAACAATGCTTCCCATGCTGTTCTTTTTGAAGCCCTTGCCCTGGTAATGCATCTTGATGCTGAAAAGGAGTTGATGTCTCAATGTGTGGCTCTTGAAAAATTTATTGCTGTCCGGGAACCAAATATTCGTTATCTTGGCTTGGACTAGAATGTTGATGATTACAGATGTGCAAGATATCATAAAAAGACATCAAGCCCAAATTGTTACCTCATTGAAAGATCCTGACATCAATACTCGAATACGAGGCTCTTATACAAGTTCAAAATTCAGAAGTCCTGTTACTTCCATACAAAGAAGAAAACGAAAAGCAGTCAGTAGTAGAGGAAATAGAGATATCAAAAGTGACAAGAATGAAGGAAGCTCAGTTTTACATGTTCAGCGAGACACACAGCTGCATAATGGTGAATTTCAGTCTTCATCTTTACAACAAGCTGGCAAGGAGGAAATTTGCAGTGATTCAGGTGTTGATTCTTAAACTTCTGGAAATGTCCAACGAGATTCTCCCGTGTTGGATAATGATAACAATGACTTAGGATCCTGCAAAGCATCAAACCACACAGGAATATTCCGGTAAATTCACAGCGGTAAAAAAGCCCTTTACCGGCGGTAAAAGTTAACAAATAACCCAAAAAGGAATTAGGACAAATTCAAAGAAGAAAGTATAGGATTTGTATTACCTATTCCAGATCAAACACCGAATAATGTAGACAAACTGTGAGCACCCTAAAGCACTTCCAAGAGCATTACCCTTTTGATCTCCATAGCCAGCTCAAAAACCCTAAACAGGGTGAGTATAAAAGAAGCCTCCTCCTCCACCAGAGGACGACCACGAAAAAACCCTAGAGAGAAGTCGACGGCTACTGAGAAAAACCCTAGAGGATTGGACGGCGACTGAGAGCGAAAAACCCTAATAATTCAGCGGCCAAAAAAAGTTGTTCAATAACAAAAAAAGGAGAGGTTAGCAAGAGTTCTGGGAGAAAAGCTTCACAAAAAGCCATTAGCATTAGCGAACTCAGAGAAAGAAGACGGTGGTACTACTGGTGGCCCTGTTTTCGAAATCCACTCCCAAAGCTCGAAGAAGCAAGAAGTGTAGGAGATCGTATACCTGTTCATTCGTCTCCAAAATATCCCGATCCGGTAGATTCCTCGCTTCTTCTTGTTCTTCAGTATCCAGCGCCAACCCCTATTTTGCTTAGGGTTCATGATTGCGTTGATATTGTTGTCCCCATGTGATCGTTGGGATTTTGTCTCCCACGCGTCTTCCTGCGGAATAGGAAGAGGCTTACCAGATAGATCCGGCCATTTGGGTCAGTTTGGAAAATGGGCCTTCACCGACCCAGGCCCATACTGTTTGGGACCCTTTGCTTAGGTTGGGTTTTGCTCTAAAATAACCCAGCAGCCCATCTCGTTTTAGTAGTTTTTTATTTTATTTTTTATTTTAATTTATCTTGATTTATTCTTGTTTATATATTTAATTTGTTATTAAGGAAACAAATGAACATAAGTGGTCGAATGGAGAGGAAGCAATTTCACTTTCTTTAGTGGGATGGGTTCGATACTTGGGAATAACATATCTTCATATTTTCATTTTTATGCTTGCTATTTATTTAAATTTGTATAACTTCTTACTATTTATTTTACCATTTTTGTACCTTTTTATCTAGCCCTCCTTTTTGTACGCTTGTTTGATTTTATTCTTTCCGGTTTAATTTTTAAATGTGTTATAAATAATTTGTTTATTTATTTATTTATTTCGTTCGGCTTACTTTTGGGCATATTCTCCACGAACTTATACGACATATCAACTTAATTGACCAACACCTCAAACATTCACATTAATCCTTCTATTCAAACGTATCTTTTTATTAAAATTTGAAGAAAAAGATTATCCTGGATGGAGTATCCAGTTATAATCCTGAATATTGGGCTCAAGCTGTAAGAGCTTGTAAGCCATAAATATTCGTCTTCTCTCCAAAACACCTGTAAATATCTCAAACCATCTTCTTAATAAAATTTGAAGAAAAAGATTATCCTGGATGGAATATCCAGTTATAATCCCGAATATTAGGCTCAAGCTGTAAGAGCTTGCAAGCCATAAATATTTGTCTTCCCTCCAAAACATTCGTAAATATTCGAACCATTTCCTTAACAAATTGGAAAGAAACAGACTACCTGGGTGGAATATCTAGATGTAGTCTCGAGTATTAGACACAAGTTGTAAGAGCTTGCCGGTCATAAGTACTCGTCTTTCAAACTCAAAAAATACTTAATTCCTACCTTAACACTTTTTAAGTAAAGATGGAAATGGAACACGGTGTATACCGTGCACTCCTGAGACTAGGGTTCGAGATGGATGTCTCGCCTATCTTAGCTCTCGTCATCATTTAAAATTGTCAATGCGGTTTCTTCAAACCCTTTCTCAATCAAACCTCAAAACACTTAATTCTTATTAAACATTTTTGCAAATAAGATGGAAATGGAACGTGGTGGATACCACGCACTCCTGAGACTAGGATTCGAGATGGATATCTCGCCATCCAAGTTCTCGCCATTACTCAAAACACATCAAACCGATTAATTTCTTTTTCTCGCCGTCGTGCGATTGACTCTTAAACCTTTTTTCAAAACGAAAGGTACTTTTTTTCAAAACAATGTAAGGCAATGTTTCTCCACCTGTTTTAGGTAGTCCAACAATGTTTTCGTCGATTTGACACAAAGTAGATTTTGCTAAAATCGACCAACAAACAAACATTTTTCTATCCAGAACTACGTAAGCCTTGATTTCTCTATTGAGATACGTAGGAGCAGGATTTGTAAATCTTGTCAGGCCCACTAATAAAAAACTTAGGTTTAGTCCTTCGTCAAAAATCCAAAAATATTCTCCTCTCTTTTATTATTTCTTTCCCACCTAATAACTTGAAAAGCCTAACATTTCAAACTAACACTAATGCACACAACTAACCTAATGGTTCCCGTTGAGTACAATGGACGTGAGGGGTGCTAATACCTTCCCCTTGCGTAATCGACTCCCGAACCCTGATTTGGTTGCGACGAACAACATCATTGTCGTTTTGTCTTGGGTTTTATCGATATTTCCCCTTTCCTTTTTAGGAATAAATAAAGTTCGGTGGCGACTCTATTCAGTCCATCATTGTGAGTGTGCGATTGCGCTTCGCTTAAAGTCGTGTCTCTCATTTTCCTCGAGGTACGACACCATTATATATTTTTCATACACAACAATTACCTTATTAAGGAATTTCATCTTTATGTATAATTACCCACTCAAGGGTTAAATCAATAAAAAGAGAAATTTTCTCATCAAAATTGTTCCCAAATTATTTTTATTCTATCTGTTTGTTTGCAAAATGCCTTTATTTTTTTATAAGCATTATTTTAAATTTTGGGGAAAATAAAAAAAAACATTTGAACAAATGATAAAATTACTCTTAAGATATCAAAAAGGGAGACTCACAGTCTCCAAGATTGTTCTCGTTGCGTAAAGATGTCAGATCATTTGTAGACAACCATGGTCGTTTTCATTACCAACAACTCAAAGTCCTTTGGGAATGTACTCATGTGCAGCCTATCACCGATAAGTCTCTAGTGTAATTCGACAGGGGCATTCATAATGCAAACCTAAGTATAGCGTCGCTAAAGTATCGAGTTTTGAAAAGTCTAAACCCCTCTATAATTCAAAATTCCCAAATGTATGTCCAACTACCCAAAATCCTGAAGCCCAATGTTCATTGGTCTCCCGATAACAAAAGTCTACACCGTTGGCATCTTCATAAAATCAAAACCCGGGGCACCAAAAGAACCCTTATCTTCAAAGAGGGAGAGCAATTTAAAAAAAACATACCCAATCATCATCTGCACTCTCATATGCACAAACATGCATAAATCTCACCCAAAATGGGAAGAGTCATTGGAATTAAGAGTTATTGTTCACCTTATTCATGCATATCATTCTTACCAAAATAAGAGTCGTATCAATCCTCAACATACCCATGCATAATACTCCTACCGCAATGGAGAGTTTCATAAAAAATGAACAAAATTAGTCACATTCTTGCATGCACATCCTAAATATCCCCAGCAAACGCATACTTGCATACATCTCATGCATCATTCCATGCATGGTACTTCCATCCAAAATGGAACATCAAAACATCAAACATAACATAATTCAGGATCCAAGGTCAATCACAAATATCCAGGACGGTCCTCATTCAAAACATAAATTTTATTACCCTGCACATGCTCGTGGAACTATTTCCCAGCAAGTCACTTTTCAACTTTATGGTTGATAGTGATATTCCCCAATATCTTTGCTGTCATTACTCCCCAAGCAGAGGTTACCCTAAAAAATCTCTTATGAGATTTTCCCCTGCAGAACTTTTCCAATAAATCTCCTCCAAAGGAAGTATTTTCTGAACTATTTCCCCCAACAGATGAACATTAGAGATACTGCTTCATTAATTTGAAGAATCTCATTTGTTCTTAGAGATGTTGCTCTAGTATCCTCGAAGAGTCTTAGATACAATTAAGGTATCATTCCCCGTGTTGGAATATCTTGATTATATCATGTAAGATGTTGCTTCGTTGATTCTGAGAATCTCATTTATCTTCTTGAGATACTACTTCATTAATCTGAAGAGTCTCATTTGTTCTTAGAGATATTGCTCTAGTATCCTCGAAGAGTCTTAGATACAATTAAGGTATCATTCCCCGTGTTGGAATATCTTGATTATATCATGTAAGATGATGCTTTATTGATTCAGAGAATCTCATTTATCTGTTTGAGATACTGCTTCATTAATCTGAAGAATCTCATTTATTCTTAGAGATACTACTCTAGTATCCTCGAAGAGTCTTAGATACAATTAAGGTGTCATTCCCCGTGTTGGAATATCTTGATTATATCATGTAAGATGCTGCTTTGTTAAATCGGAGAATCTCATTTATCTCTTGAGATACTACTTCTTTAATATGAAGAATCTCATTTTTTCTTAGAGATACTGCTCTAGTATCCTCGAAGAGTCTTAGATACAATTAAGGTATCATTCCCTGTGTTGGAATATCTTGACTATATCATGTAAGATGTTGCTTCATTGATTCGGAGAATCTGATTTATCTGTTTAAGATACTGCTTCATTAATCTGAAGAATCTCATTTTTTCTTAGAGACAATGCTCTAGTATCCTCGAAGAGTCTTAGATACAATTAAGGTATCATTTCCCATGTTGAAATAATTGATTATATCATATAAAATATTGCTTTGTTGATTCAAAGAATCTCATTTATCTATTTGAGATACTGCTTCATTAATCTGAAGAATCTCATTGGTTCTTAGAAATATTGCTATAGTATCCTCGAAGAGTCTTGGATACAATTAAGGTATCATTCCCCGTGTTGGAATATCTTGATTACATCATGTAAGATGTTGTTTCATTGATTTGGAGAATCTCATTTATCTGTTTGAGATACTGCTTCATTAATTTGAAGAATCTCATTTGTTCTTAGAGATACTGCTCTAGTATCCTCGAAGAGTCTTAGATACAATTAAGGTATCATTCCCTGTGTTGGAACATCTTGATTATATCATGTAAAATTCTGCTTTGTTGATTCAGAGGATCTTATTTATCTGCTTGAGATATTGCTTCATTAATCTGAAGAGTCTCATTTGTTCTTAGAGACACTGCTCTAATATCCTCGAAGAGTCTTAGATACAATTAAGGTATCATTCCCCATGTTGGAATATCTTGATTATATCATGTAAGATGCTGCTTCGTTGATTTGGAGAATCTCATTTATCTATTTGAGATACTGCTTCATTAATATGAAGAACCTCAGTTGTTCTTAGAGATACTACTCTAGTATCCTTAAAGAGTTTTAGATATAATTAAGGTGTCATTCCCCGTGTTGGAATATCTTGATTATATCATGTAAGATGTTGCTTCGTTGATTCAGGGATTCTCATTTATCTATTTGAGATACTACTTCATTAATCTGAAGAATCTCATTTTTTCTTAGAGATACTGCTCTAGTATCCTCGAAGAGTCTTAAATATAATTAAGGTATCATTTCCCGTGTTGGAATAGCTTAGATACAATTAAGATACAACTAAAAGAGAGTGATATTCCTATCTTCTGTGACAATAATTCTGATATTTGCTTATACCGATAATGTCGTAGTAATAAAATAAGATCAAATTCATAGGGTCTCCTATTTAACAAGATACATCTGTGCAATGCGTGTATAAGAGTAAATTGGGGGGTTTTCAGGCTCAAATGCGAAAGAAAATAAATTTGGTTGATAATAAGAAGAAAGCGGTCAGGTTGTTGTAAGACCTCAATTTTGACCCTAAGATCCCTCATGCAATTCCATCATAAGCATAAGCATTGGGATCATACCTTGGGATCCTCCTTACCCCTCTTTTCATTGGGTTGTTTTGGGAGAGACCACCAAGCATTTTGTGATTATATCATACTTGTATATTATCATTTTACTGACCAAAAAACCAAAAATATGTACTTGCATTTGCTTAACTCTTTAGTAGGAAGGGCATGATCTCCTTGATTCATCAAGATCACATCTAGGGTTTGAGACCCTCATGAACAAAGAGAACAACCAAGAATTGATCCAATAATGGTTATGAACATCATATATGAGTCCCAATGTTCTCTACATGTCATATTGGTCAAGTTTTCTTCAAGAGTTTGAGGGTGATTTGCCTTGGTAACCCTAGTTTGACTGGGTATCTTGAGTAACTTCTCCAACAAGCTATCTCATCAATTGATAAAATTTATCAAGTTACACTTAAAATTGCATCATCTTATGCATATATGGTTTACCATGAGCCAAGAAAGTCAAGAGAAATGGAAATTAGCAAGTTGGTTGATGGTGGTTGGCCAGATGGATTCATCTGATCAAAACTGGGTCTCCCTAGACCCTATATCCTACAACTTTCACCATATGAAAATGATTACAAGAGAAAACTTACTCTAGATGACATTCTAAACAACTTTCATGTTGAGACCTAGATCTAGTTTTGCTTGGAAAATCATTTTCTATGTTGAAACATTATAGGTCATTTTGTCTAAACCCTAATTTGAAAGTCAACTTCCCAAGGCCATAACTTGCTCAATTTTTATGAGATGGAATATTTCCTAGCTGAAAAATCAAATTCAATGTGTCTACTTCAACTTTTATGTTTGGAGTGGGAGCTAATTCAACTTTTTTGAGCATGTGATATGAGGCTACATTATAGGTCACTTTTGACCTATACCATTGAACAAGTGATTTTTTAAAACTTCAATAATGCATAACTCTATCATTTCAAATCTAAATAACATGAAATTGGTGACCATTTTTAAGGTATTTGAGAGGGATACAACTTTGATGAAGCCACGTTTCTCATTTGAAGCTCATAGAAAAAGTTAGCAAGGTGGAATTTTGAGACATATGGCTTGACACTTAGAAAAATTTTGATATGTCAAAAATTTCCAAACTTCCACCTCAAATTACTCCAAGTTCCAAGCTCCAAATGAAAAAGTGTTGAACATCAAAGTTGTTCCTCTTGATCTCGCCTTTCCAAAGAGCTCAAATTCATTCGTTTTGGACATGAAATGCATAGGCTGCACATGGCTTAAACAGGGTGACATCACTTGGCAAGGATCAAGCTTCAAACAGTCGTGTACATTTGCCTTGCTATCCAAGCTTACTTCAAAGCATTTGATATGCATTTGTGAACTTCAAGCAATCATTTCATGGGCCTATGCACGCCCATGCACCATTGCATCACCATTTGCCAAATTTGGAAAGTGAAAGTGAGTGTGCAATTATCAACTAATTCAGCTATAAATAGAGCTTCAATTGCTCAGAATTTCACACACATTGGCGCCAGCTTTGATCCCCCATTGAAAACCCTCACTTCTCAAAGGATAAGCCTGATAAATTCTCTTGAATTTGAGCTTGAATCTCCACTGTTTTGGAATTCAATTCTCCAGGAATCCATTGCTTTTTAACCATTCAATCCTTCTCCTGCAAGCAAGTGGAGTGAGACCAAGCACAAGCAAGATCAAGATCCATCGAATCCAGACCTTCATTGAAGGTATTTTCCAGAAATTTTAAACTCTTCGATTCTCTTAAATTCTTGCTCAGTTCTATTGATTCTTTGGTTGTCTGAAGTCCTACCAATGTAGGCAAGAAGATTGAGTTGCTTTGAGGCTAAATCGAAGCAACTCAGTTCATGTACCTCAAATTTCAATTCCACATATCTCTCAATATATTTGGAATTGGAGCGAATGGAGGTCAGATTCAAGCTCAGTGCCATTTTTTCTTCAAGATCATGTCCTTGTTTTTTATTATGGTGATGGTTCGTGGTGGACCAGTCTGGTGAGGTCCACCAGAGAAGATGGTCGGAGCTCTAGCTCCGGCGATGACTTGGCAAGGCTTTGAACCACAGGATACATCCCTCACGTTCTAATCCTGAGCGTTGGTTTTGAATACCACATTTGCCACACGCTGACTAAGGTCCATGGTGGATAGCGCGCTTTGGACCATCTGATCTGCCACCTCAATTAATGAGGGAGATCTGATGGCCTACGTAATTTAGATTTTCTGAATTTTATTTTTAATTGAATTATTTTCAATAATTCATATTAAATTCAATACTGGTCCAAAAAATATGAGACTTTCACCAAAAAAAATCAAATATTTTTCTCTTTCATATTCTGAATTAAAATTATTTTTTGGATCATTATTAATATTTTTCATGAATTAATTGATTTTGCATTTGTTTTTAATTGTTAATTTTTTTTTTAAAATGTCCAAAAATTATTAATTTTTTTCTCCAAGGTCTTTTGACCTTGTTTGACCTATGATAAATCTCATGGCCATTTCTTTGGTGTTTTGATGAGATTTTAGGAATTGGACAAAACATATTTGATTTAAATGCACTATTTTATTATTTTTAATTGAATAAATGCCAATTAATTTTGTTGACCATTTGTATTGACTTGTTTGAGTTTGCTTATTGTTGTTGGGCATTGGTCAAGGTTGATTTGACTTTGTCAAGTTAATATCATTGGATTTAGGGGAATTGATGGAATGTACATCCCATCTCCCAAAATGAATGAATGATATTAATTTGGTAAAAGTCCTCCTTTGACCAATTTGTGATCGCATTCATCCCCTTCCCTCTTCATCTCATTCCTCTTCTTCAGTCATTCTTTTTCATTTGGCCTATGACATCTCAAAGTCCTAATGCTAGTTGATTGAAAAATTGACATGAGTATGGATGAGATTAGGTCACACCTTTTCCATATTTTTTGTGTGTGGTATGTTTCATGAGCATAGTTCATAATACTATGTCTCCAACATGCATTAACATCAAAAGTCTATTGCTCGGCCTCAAATAGTTATGACCTCTACATAAGTCCAATTAGGATTGCTTAACATAGCGCTAAATTTGTGATATAAAAGGCATAAGCATTCTAGTTAGTGAGATTGTAAGTCTCCCATCTTTTATGGTATTGTGTGGAAACTTGGCCTTCTTTCTTTCCTTTGGAAGATGTTTTGGTTCAAGGATCCATGCTTGTGATAAGCGGGTTGAGTGTTCTCCAAAGAATGTCTTGAAATGAAAAGCAAAAGCAAAACAAATACTAACTCTTAACCTATTAACTACTAAATTTAAATTTCAAGCCTTTACTTTAATGCAATTTACTTTTAGCACTCTATTTCATTTGCCATTGTTCATATCATTCTAATTGTTTATGTTAATGCAATTTTCACTTTGTCCATTTGGACCATATTGTGTGATATATTTTAGTTGTGTATACTTTGCTTGTTTGTTTGGTCTTTGACCATTAATGCACATAATAATAACAAAAATCCTAAAAAAAACTTTTGAGTGGACTGTTGGCTTGATCTTGGACAAATGGACTTAGAATCTAGGCAACCCTCATATGCTAATGGACTTGGCCAATGCCAACTTGTTGAAGAACTAAATGCTTGCAAATTTGAAATTCATCTGATACATCTTTGAAGATCTCTCTAAGATTCATTTGCAACATGATCATGGTGTAGCTGTTGTTTTGAACTTGTGACTTGTGGAATTCATCTGTTGTATGGGCTATCTTGAAGAAGATCATGAAGTGGATAAGCTTGGATGAGACCATCTTTATTTGATGCTTGGATCTTCAAAATAATATAATTGTGCATTTGTGTGTTGTTTGATTCTAAAAGTCCAAGGGAATTCTGGGTTTCTATTGACATACTTGTCTATTGGATTGCTACCCATTTGGTCAGATCTTTTCAACTCTAAACTTTTAATTTTTGTACATAGGATAGTCTCTTCATATTATCCCCATTTCTTTAATTTCAAAATCTCTCCCTCCATTTTAAAAATCTTCTTTGTGTGAACTACTTTTGTTCTGAAACTTTGACCACTTTTACAAAGATAGAAACTTTGGCCTTATGCCATTGCATTTTCAAACTTCTTTTCTTAAATCAAACTTGTAAATTATCTTAACTATACTTGACCTAAACTTTAAAAAAGCCAAAAAGAACTAACTCATTCAAATCATTTTAGGCCTTTGTGCCTTTCAAACTTAAATTTTGTTAAAATCAACACACTCATTTTGAATTTTGTATCACGAACTACGAGGTTTTGATCCCTCATTTTTATGTTGGTACGTAGGCACAAGACCGAAGGTCTTGTCAAACATAAAAAATATAATTAATGAATTCTTTTCTCATCCCCCCATTCTATTTGTTTGTAAACATCACTTTATACCAAGTACATATGCACACAAAAAGGGCTCCCTAGGAGTACCTAGTACACTTTGGGTGCTAACACATTCCCTTTGTGTAACCAACCCCCTTACCTGTGATCTCTGACTTTTATTAGTTTTTATTTGAAAACTTCTTATTTTTTGGGTTTTGTTCGTACTTTTTCCCTTTTCCCTTGGAAACAATAAAAGCGCGGTGGCAACTCTTGTTAATTGATCTCTAGCTTGTCAATAGCTTGATGATCATGAATTTCCCGCTACAGAAATTAAGTGGTGACTCTGCTGGGGAGTAGTCTCCAGTGGGTTTAGCCTACTTTTTGTGTGAATATATTTGTATATATGTGATGTTTGTATATATGTATGTGTGATATAATTTGTGTTGGTGTAAGCCCTAGAGGCCAATACTTTTGGTACTTGTATCGAATTATTCATTAATAATAAAAGGCTTTTTCTTTATTATGTTTGTTTAATAAAGTTCCTAGAATAAATAGTCTGTTTAATGTGTCATGTATGACTTAATCATGAGATCACATTAAACATAAGGACACTATTGTTAAAGTATCCGTAGTCGAGCTTTATTGTGAAGTGGGATAACATTAAAGCATTAAGACTATTATGTATATAGACTGATGATCACATCTCATGGATCATGGATAAGGAGTTATCAAGTCTTAAACATAGGTATGAATATTAAGAGTAATATTTATACTGGATTGACCCGCTATGAGAATACTATATAGAATCTTATGCAAAGTGTCATAAGTTATTCTCATGGTGATAATGGTGTATACCACCCTTCGACCTGAAACCACTATGGACCCTAGATGTAGAGTCGAGTGCCTTATTGTTGATCAAACATTATCCGTAATTGGATGACCATAAAGACAGTTGATGGGTACTCCACGAAGCATGCTAAGGGACATGAGTGGCCTAGATGGAATTTGCCCATCCTGCCTAACATGATAAATGTCTATGGGCCCAATATTGAACCGGACAAGGATGACACGGGTATGCCTTGTATTCAATATAGACATAAGGGCAAAAGGGTAATTATACACATAATTATTATCACAGAAGGATTTGTCAAATCACATGACATTTTCGTGTCTTCGGTAGCAGTGATGTGTTGCTAGATACCGCTCACTGTTTATTATGTTAAATACGTGATTTAATGTATTTGCCAATGTCGCGAAAACGTATAGGGTCACACACAAAGGACGGATTGATGAGAGATAGAGTAACTAAGGAATACCGTAATGTACGGTGCCCTTAAGTGAATTATGGAACATCGTAAGGTACAGTGTACTTAAGTAGAATACGAAATGTGGTAAGGTACCACGCGGTTAAGTGATTTTGGCATATTATAAGATATGGACCATATACACTTGAGTGGGCTTTTTAGCTTACAGCCCACACAAGTGGTTCTATAAATAGAACCCTTGTGTAGAAGCATTAGTGCAGTTGCAATTTCGTTTCTCTCTCTCACTCAAAGCCTTCATTCGTAACAGCTAGCACTGAGATTGAAGGAATCCATTCGGGTGGACTGAGTAGAGGCGATGTCATTGTTCAACGTTCGTGATCGCTCCGTAGATTTGCATCTAGGCATGGCAATATAACCCGTACCCGCGGGTACCAACCCGAACCCGCCCCGAAGTTGATGGGGAAAACCCGTTTTGACTGGGTTTGGGTTTGGGTTTGGGTTTTCCCCGTTTTTAAAATATGGGGACGGGTCGGGTAATGGGGACACTAGTACCCACCCCGAACCCGCCCCGTTTATTTTACTATGTACATTATTATTTATTTTTGATAATATAAAATATTAAATATGTGGTCAATGTTTTGATAATTTAATTTGAATTTATTATTTAAAATATTTGAAATGTATGTATGGAATTTTTTTAGATTGTTTTATTTCATTATTTGTAATGTAATTTTATTTTGGAAAAATAAATATTTCTATTAAAAAATTGATTTTACTAAATGAATGGTGGCGGGGCGGGGATACCCGAACCCAACCCGAACCCGTTTGGGACGGGTTTGGGTTTCGATTCCCCATCCCCGTTTGAGTTTGGGGCGGGGAACGGGGATTGTTTGGGGATTCGGGTTTGGGTTTGGGAGAGGTAAAAACCGTCCCCGACCCGCCCCATTGTCATGCCTATCTGCATCAAAGGTTACAATCGCCACAAGAGGTAACGATTCTATCACTGATCATGCCCATTCGTAACGATCATTAAAGGAGAATTTTTAAATTTCGCTGTGTTTTGGATCGCCTTTCTTCTTCAGTGGTATCAGAGCCACTTACGAAATCATGCATCTGATAGTTGTTTATTTTCTATATTTTCTGTATTAATACGATTAAAAGACAAAATGAATCAGAGAATAAACGAGTAATTAAATTGAGATCGATCAAGTTATATATATGATATAAGTAATCCTGATGCAAAATACGGTATATATGATATACTGTTTCTGTTTCATTCATTCAAACACTTAATGGTTGTTTTCCTTTGAGCGATCAATGGTCGTTTGCTTCTTGATCCGACATTAGTATGGTGAAGCAATGACGCGTTGATCAATCATACTGAATCAACAATCGAGATGTGTTTGACGGTCTGAAATTGGTGCATTAGGGTTAATGGCGGCACAAGGGTTGTGTTGTCAAAGAGTTATGCGATTAGGGTTGTGACTGCGCAAGAGTTGTGCTTTAAAGTATCAAGTGTTGATGCGAAAAACAACGTCGATTTCAAATGAATTGTTCATTAAAATTTTCGGTCAGAGGCGCTGCCCCCTTGATCCCCGTCCGCTGAACGGTCAGCGGAACCACCATCCGTTGACCGGGCAGCGGAACCCCCGTTCCCGCTGACCGGGCAGCGGACCCCCGGCTAACTCTGTATAGTGTGATTGGTCGCCGAAATTTAATTTGGTTTTAATTAATTAAAAGAATTAAAATTATTAATAATAATGTGTTTATTATTATTGTCTTGTGGTGATCGGTTATGGCCTTAGTTTTCCTTTATTTTGTTTTGGGTTTTAAAATACGACCTGCGTGTCGTGTCTCTCTTTTAATCTCTTAATGTAACTTCTTTTCTCATCTCACTCCCTCGTATGTAAAACGAGTTTCTTTTATGCAATATAATGTTATGAAGAAAGAGAAGAATTCAATATCAAAGGAGGACAACCTTGAAGATCTTGCTTGGAGAAGCTTAGATCGTTATTAGGTTAGCTTAGGTTCTCTCATTGGCTTGGGAGAACAATTGCGCTAGGGGCCATAAATGTTTCATTATGTATGTATGTTGATGCATGTGAATGTATGTTGATGCATGTGAGAGACGATTTATATGATAAATAAGTCGGTGAGATCAGAATAATTGTAAATTCCCTCAAATTAAATATTAAGTTTATGCTTTCCAAGTTTTAGCACTCATCAGGACTAGTATCGGATAATGTAGGTTTCGCCTACGCGAGGTGCATGTTTTATATTAGTAAGGTGCGATGGGATCATTGTAATATCCAATTGTTAAAACAATGGGTCAAACTTAACTAAACAAATTATAATAAGATTATATATGTTTAGAAGCAAGAGTTGGAAATGATCCATGTGATGGATTGGAATAAGGAGTTATTCACCCAACTAAAATATTCGAGAGTTGTATTAGATACAATTGGAAGGAGTTCCTACCTAAATAACCTAGTTTTGGGTAATCCGCCTACGCGGACTTAAAACAAAGTGAAATATGGATCTCGACCCACTAGAAAATCTTCCAATGGGATTTTCTGAATCAAATGGTGAGGGTCATTTGTTTTGAGTAAAACAGTGGGAGCATATTTAATTAAAGGCCTAATTAAATATGTTATTGATACTTATATTTTCATTATTTTCATGTAGATTACCACGACAAAAAACACCTCTAACAACATTTTGCGATCAATCCTTGACAAGGAAAAATTGTCTGGGATAAATTTTCTGGATTGGCACCGAAATCTGAGGATTGTCCTCAAACATGATAGAAAGCTGTATGTCTTGGAGAAACCTGTTCCTAAAGAGGAACCTCCTAGTTCTGCACCTAAGGCAGAAAGAGATGCTTATAAGAAGCATGTCAATGATGCCAATGAAACTGCTTGTCTCATGCTAGCTACCATGAAGTCAGAGTTGCAAAAGCAACATGAGAACATGGCAGCGTTCGATATGATCGAACACCTGAAGATGCTCTATCAAGAGCAAGCAAGGCATGAAAGGTTTGAAGTTTCAAAAGCCCTTTTTCAAGGCAAGTTAGCTGAGGGAGCCCCTGTAGGTCCCCATGTGCTCAAGATGATTGGGTATGTGGAAAACCTTGAGAGGTTGGGTTTTCCCCTCGGAAAGGAACTTGCGACTGATTTGATCTTGCAATCGTTGCCAGATAGATTCAGTCAATTTGTCCTAAATTTCAATATGAATGATATGGACAAATCTCTTCATGAACTGCTATCTATGTTAAGAACTGCTGAGCAGAATCTGAAGTCAAAAGGAAAGTCCATTCTGATGATCGGAAATGGAAAGAGACAGAACAAAAGGCCCACCAAGCAGGGTGATAAAGGGAAAGGCAAGGAAGTTGCCAAACCCAAACCCATTGTTGCTGCTTTGAAACCTAGTGGAGGCATAGCAAAAGAAGACACCTGCTTCCATTACGGTAAGACCCGACACTGGAAGAGAAACTGCCCAAAGTACCTAGAAGATAAGAAGAATGGAGTAGAGACTTCAACTTCAGGTATTTTTGTTATTGAAATTAATTTATCTACTTCTGCATCATGGGTATTAGATACTGGATGCGGTTCTCACATTTGTACCAATGTGCAGGGACTAAAAAGGAGTAGAGATTTGGCAAAAGGTGAAGTCGATCTACGAGTTGGCAATGGAGCAAAGGTTACTGCTTTAGCCGTAGGAACTTATGTATTGACTTTACCCAGTGGTTTAATAATTCAGTTATAAACTATTATTATGTACCTGCAATTAGAAGGAATATTATTTCCGTTTCTTGTTTGGATAAGTTTGGTTTTTCATTTATAATAAAGAACAATTGTTGCTCAATTTATTTGAATGATATATTCTATGCTACTGCACAAATGAACAATGGACTATATGTCCTTGATCTTGAAATGCCTATTTATAACATTAATACTAAAAGGATGAAACCTAATGAGTTAAATCCAACTTACCTTTGGCATTGTCGATTAGGCCACATAAATGAGAAATGCATTTCCAAACTCCATAAAGATTGAGTATTGGACTCCTTTGATTATGAATCATATGAGACATGCAGATCTTGTTTAATTGGAAAGATGACAAAGTCTCCATTCACAGGAAAAGGTGAAAGAGCTAATGATCTTTTGGCCCTCATACATATTGATGTATGTGGACCACTGAACATACCAGCCAGAGGAGGTTTTCAGTACTTCATCACATTTACTGATGATTTCAGTAGATATGGTTATGTGTATTTAATGAAACATAAATCAGAGTCCTTTGAAAAGTTCAAGGAGTTCAAGAATGAAGTACAAAACCAACTAGGTAAGAATATTAAAACTCTTCGATCAGATCGAGGTGGTGAGTATTTAAGCCTAGAGTTTGATGACCATCTGAAAGAGTGTGGGATCCTATCCCAACTTACTCCTCCTGGAAAACCCCAATGCAATGGTGTATCTGAGAGAAGAAATCGAACCCTGTTAAACATGGTCCGATCCATGTTGAGTCACGCTGATCTTCCAAACTCCTTTTGGGGACATGCACTATTGACAGCAGCTTACACACTTAACCGTGTTCCATCCAAAATGGTTGAGAAGACACCATATGAGATATGGAGTGGTAAGAAACTACATATGTCTTACATGAAGATTTGGGGTTGCAAAGTTTATGTGAAACGACAAATTTCAACTAAGCTTGAGCCCAAATCTGACAAATGCTTATTTATGGGGTATCCTAAAGAAACAAGAGGGTATTACTTCTACAATCCTTCTGAGGGCAAAGTTTTTGTCGCTCGAACTGGAGTTTTCCTAGAAAAGGATTTTATTTCCAAAGGAATAAGTGGGAGGAAAGTAGATCTAGAAGAAATTCAAGAATCACAAAGCATCGATACACCTATGGAGGAATTAGAGCAGGAAACACAAGTAGTTGTGGAAGAGCAACCTGCTCAAGTAGAACAAGACCAACGTAGGTCAAGCAGGATACGTCACATACCTGAGAGATATGGATATCTCATAACTGATCAAGGTGATGTATTACTCATGGATCAAGATGAGCCTGTGACCTACCAAGAGGCCATAACTGGTCCCGAGTCTGAGAAGTGGCTAGAAGCCATGAAATCTGAAATGGATTCCATGTACACAAACCAAGTTTGGACCTTGGTAGAGCCTCTTGTAGGAGTTAACCCTATAGGATGCAAGTGCGTCTTCAAAAAGAAGACTGACATGGATGGTAAGGTACATAACTATAAGGACAGACTAGTTGCAAAAAGATATAAACAAATTCATGGGGTTCACTATGATGAAACCTTTCACCAGTTGTAATGCTTAAATCTGTTCGGATTTTACTTGCTATCGCTGCATATCATGATTATGAAATATGGCAGATGGATGTCAAAATTGTTTTCCTTAATGGGAATCTTCTTGAGGATGTGTACATGACACAGCCTGAAGGATTTGACATACCAGAAGAAGCCCAAAAGATATGTAAGTTACAAAGATCAATCTATGGATTGAAGCAAGCTTCCAGAAGCTGGAATCTTCATTTTGATGAAACGGTAAAACAATATGGATTCATCAAGAATGAAGATGAGCCTTGTGTCTACAAGAAGGTTAGTGGGAGCATGATCGTTTTCCTGGTATTATATGTAGATGACATATTACTCATTGGAAACGATGTCCCTACCCTACAACAAGTAAAGTCTTGGTTGGGGAAATGCTTTTCTATGAACGACCTAGGTGAAGCAGCCTATATATTAGGAATCAGAATCTATAGAGATAGATCACAAAAACTGCTTGGCCTAAGTCAGAATATGTACATAGACAAAGTGCTGAGACGCTTTAATATGCATGATTCCAAGAAAGGATTCATACCTATGCAACATGGCCTGTGTCTATCAAAAACACAATCCCCTTCAACTAAGGAAGAAAGGGATCGCATGAATAAGATTCCATATGCATCTGCAATAGGATCTATCATGTATGCCATGTTATGTACTCGACCAGATGTCTCGTATGCTTTAAGTGCAACGAGTAGGTACCAATCTGATCCTGGTGATGCTCATTGGGTAGCTGTCAAGAATATCCTTAAGTATTTGAGAAGGACTAAGGACTCATTCTTGATATATGGAGTTCAGGAAGAGTTGGTTGTAATTGGATACACCGATGCTAGCTGTAGCGGTGTATTCGTCACTTTATGATTTATTGATTAAACCAAAAGCAAAGCATACAAAGAATCGAGTCGCCACCGCACTTTTATTTATCCAAAGGAATGGCTAAAAAGCGAACAAAAGCCTAAGAAGTTTTACACATAGAAAACTAATGAAAAGATCAGAGATCGGGGTAAGGGGTAAATTACGCAATGGGAAGGTGTTAGGCACCCAAAACGTCCTAGGTACTCCTAGGGAGCCCTTTTCACACTTGTCGTACGAAATGTTATTTGTTTATGAAATATTTATTGTGCAAACATGGATTGAAGGGATGAGAAAAGAATATACAAGTTATTATTTTTGTGTTTGGATGGATACCATTGCCTACGTACCTTTACAGGATCAAAACCTCGTAGTTCGGCTAAAAGATTTCCAAAATATGAGTGAATTCATTTTACAACAAAAGCCCTAAGGTCTTTCATTATCCACGGGAGAAAACTCAACCTTATGCAAACAACAAGTCCACCACGTGAGAAAAGCTTCAACTTGCTAGTGAGGGGTTAACCCTATAATAAGCAAGGAAGTCTTACAATTCAATCACTAAGGACAAAAGGTGAGATTAACATCAACCACTAAGATAATTGAGATCTATGGCTAATGTATGAAAACTTATCAAGAATGGACAAAGCCACAAAACAATTGAATGAGTGAAATTAACCAATTAGAATTATTCACAAAGATGTCAAAGTATGATTAGAATTCAATTCAAAAGAAGTATTATGAAAATGAAGTTTGGAAAATCAAAGGCTTAAGGCCTAGGTTTCTAATTTGAAATCATGTCAAAATGTTTGCACAAAGTTTTCAAGTTTGAGTTAACATGCAAAGATGGAGGTTTAAAGAAACAAAAGGTGGAAGGTGAGGGATGTAAAACTTCTTAGATGTTCACCTCTTGAGATCATATGTAGATGATCCAAGTGTTTCCTTTGGAATAGGCAAAGAGCAATAAGCAAATAAACAACAAATGGATACCGGATGCCAATCAATGGACTTATTCCAATCTCCTAAAACAAAACATGGATATCAGATGCCAATCTATGGACTTACACTAATCTCCAAAACAAAACAAAACATGGATATCAGCTGCCAATCTATGGACTTACACTAATCTCCTAAAACAAAACAAAAGATGGATATCGGATGCCAATCAACTGGACTTATACCAATCTCCAAGGAATGATCATGGGAAACAAATGCCAATAAATGGACTTACAATTGACTCCTCACATACAACAAACAAAACAAATGCAATAAGAAAGAGGAAACAAGTTGTCAATAAATGGTCTTACACTCGACTCCAAGGAAATAGGATGCCAATCAATGGTCTTAGTCCCAACTCCTTCCAGATCATATGAAACAACTGCCAATAAATGGACTTACAATTGACTCCTCAATGGACAAACAAAGTGTCACAAAGATATGAACAATGATCATGTAATTATGTACAATTAATGATGATAAATGCACAGAGGCACTCACAAGCAATTATGCACGGATGAATCAAGTAATCAATCAAACAAGTCAATTAGCACACACTATATACAATCAATTAGGCTCAAGCAAGGTTAGACTTTAAAGTCAACTGGAATGGGGTAATATGAGCTCTTAACCCTAACATTGAGAGTTAGGGTGAAGCAGATGAAATGGAGATGAGGGGTGTGCCTCATAGCTCTTATCCCTGGCCTGGGAGAGCTTTAAACAATAGAATGTGTGGGAGTTCAGAAAGTTGGAACTCTTCTCCGCAAATGATTTGACTCTATAAGATCTTGGGTTAGTATTCACAATGCATCAACATATTGTGTGAGCAAGGTGAATGACACACTGAATAGCAGGAGATGGATTACACATCTCTTTTATCTGCCAATTGCCTCATAAAAGGACTTTTCCTGCTTGGCACAAAAAGTAAACAATCACAAGCATTGCCTCTTAAGGAGGACTTCAGACAGGTGTCTGCCCACATAACAGGACAGGTCTTCCAGACTACATGAAGATTAGAGGTTATACCTAAGTGGTTAAGCAACCAAGCAAAGCAAAGTTCAAAATGAACTTAAAGCAACTTATGTACCTGTGGAAACATCAAACAAGTCAGTACAAAGTTCAGACAATCAAACAACAGTCAATAAGCAACAAACAATCCCAATGTACAACATGTATAAGCCAAAGGTCAAACTCAATTGAGTCAACATCAACCTACAAAATACACAAAGATTAGTAATCAAAGGTAAACATCAATGCTCAAATGATGGAGCATCAATAACTATGGAAACTTGGATGTTCAACCTGAAATCAAAGCTCAAATGTGAGAGGCAAACCACTAGGTCAAAGCCTAGGGTCAAAGATGGAGAAAAAATTCAAAACAGAAGCTGAAAATTAACATGAATCAACTTCAAACACATCTTGAAACAATCCAAAAGGTCTCACATCAATATCATATACCAAAAGCATTTCATGATCAATTGAAGTTCAAGGCAATTTTAAAGCTCAAATGTGATCAACCAGAATGAAAAATCTCAATTAAATCAGAAATGATTCAAATAATTCCAACAAAATTAATGATCAATCACAACATCCATAACATGCATCACACAAAAAATCAGGACAATTGGAGATCATTTGGCATGGCAAACACATCCCATAAGTTGAACATCAAAAGGTGTGACACAAATTGTCACACCAACTTAGCATGATCATAAAACAGAAATGACAATTGATAAAAATACCAAATAAACACCAAAATGTCAAGCAATGAGTCTAGTTTCATCATGCAAATTTTCACAATCATTGTATTAAATACCAACATTTCACAAAGGTATAAGCAAGGCAAGGTACAAAATGGATACATGCTCACATACCCTAGCACAAAATGAAATCCAGCCAAGCACAATTTTGGAATTAATGATCAAAAAATAATAGACAGAATAAGAAACACAATGCAAAAAACCTGGTAATTTTTGGATTGATTTTCAAATTGATATGATTTTTGCAAGATGAGGAAAAAATGAAAACACATATGAAGCCATGGCATGGAATATATGAGAAAATGAATGAAGCATATGAATATATGGCACGGCTGGGAATCGAATTAGGTAACAATTCAAATATGCGCGCCTTGGACAAAACGACAGCGTTTGACCACACAAACCCTAAGCGCGTGTTGCATGGCTTTCAAAAAATCCGCAGGTAATCACATGAACTCATGGCAAAATTCGCAGGAAAACATATGCGTTTCATGGCAAAATTCGCAGGAAATCTGGAAACGGTATGAACATGATGAAGATCATGAAGATCTTCATCCAGAATTTTCCAGAAAAATTCAAATGCTCCAGAAGTGAAAATCAAGCATAGCATCATGTAGTGCTTTCAACATACATCAATAATCCACAAACATTTCATGCAAAAACAATCAAACACGCATGGATCGAAGAGAAGAAAATTCATCATCAAAACTTTAATCAATCGTATCTCACTCAAAACAGCATGGAATTTCATGATTCAAAGCTCAAATTCATCAGCATAACAAGATCTATAATATCATGGCAAGGAAAATCAAAAATAAGAGAGTTAATTTGTAACCTCTTGAAGAGCAGATCTGGAATTGGATGGATTCAAGGCTTGTGATAACTTCAATGTTCCTCTAGGATGCTTGTATAAGTGATTGGAAGAGAAAATGGAGCTCAATTGTGCACGAATCCACCAAAACTTTGGATCACCACTGTTGCTTCAAGCTTCAAGAATGCTTCAATGTGGCTCTGTTTACTTCAATTCCGCGTGCAATCTTGCTCAAGAACACCTCAAGAACAAGAATCAAGCAAGAGAAATGGCTTGGATGTGAAGAATTTGCAAGAAAATTTGAGAGAAAAAGTTTGAGAGTTTTGATCTAGATCTGAAAAATGCAAAGCTCCTCTTGAAAAACAGTTAGGGTTTTGATTTATATATGCCATGCTAATCACTCTTTAATCATGTTTAGCTCAAATGCAAATGGAATTAGCAAAAATGAGGTGTAAGTGCAAATTGGCTTTTTCACTCTATGCATGAAATGCATGCATGAACAGTGCACGAAATCCATCTATTTTCACTTAAAATCTGATTTTGGAGCCAATGGCAATAGCACAATATTCAAATAATGCACCAAATTTAAATTTCATGTTTTCCCTCCAAAAAACCAATGAATTAGCAAGTGCTCATGTGATGATAATTTGTGCAATGCAATGCATGGTTTGGAAACTAGAGGTCAAAAGGAGAAGAATGCAAAAAGAGCCATCCATTTTGGAGCTTTGGTTGAGAAGTTATGTCCCTTTGAATCTTCAAGTACACTTTGCCATGTTTTGATCATATCTCTTTAACCACACATGAGAAATTGATGATCTTGGACCTTTTGGAAATGGGAGAGAAAGATCTACAACTTTCATGTTCAACAAAATTTCATTTGAAGCTTTCTTGATGATGTAATTTGAAGTTGAAGTTGGGTTAAAACCTTTCCATTTTTGGCAAGTTTGAATTATAGGTCACTTTCTATTTTTGGAAACTTTTGTCCTGACTTTAAATTCTTCAATGTTGATGTTTGAAATGTCAAATGAGACTTGTTTGAACATGAATGAAGTATTTCTAGTCACTTCCCACCTCCAAATCCACAGTTGACTTGGCAGTTGACTTTCTAGGCTTTCAGATGACCTGGCCATGTTCTGATGAAATTCAAGCCTCTACCACTTGGGATTTTGATTCAAAATGGCATCATAGCTCATGTGAACTCTTGATAATGATTATGGGGTCCAAATTCTCAAGAATGGCCACCATCTATTGCTCAATGACTGTCTTTGATTGCTTTGACCTGTGATTGCTTCATCTGCAAGACAAAGGTTAGATGACATATTTTTGTACTTTTGGTTAGTGGTAAAAGGAAAGCAATGACATACAAATGCAAGGAATGCTTGGTGATCAAGAATCACTCTCAAGAAGATAACCAACCCACAGGGAAGGAGGCAAGGTGCACAATGATCCTTGAGGCAATAGGATGATATGATATGATGCCATGAGGGATCTTAGGGGCAAAATTGGGGTCTTACACTAGCTTCCAGACAGATAAGGATGACTTTAGATCACAATCTGGTTATGTGTTTTGCTTAAACGGTGGCGCTGTAAGATGGAAAAGTTCAAAGCAAGATACAGTTGTTGATTCTACAACCGAGGTCGAGTATATTGCTGCCTCAAGTGCAGCAAAGGAAGCTGTTTGGATCAAAAAGTTCATTAGTGAACTTGGCATAGTTCCTAGAATTGTGGATCCCATTGGTCTCTATTGTGATAACAATGGTGCTATCGCACAAGCTAAGGAGCATAGATCTCACCAACGATTCAAATACATACTTAGGCGTTATCACCTCATTAGAGAGATAATAGATAGAGGAGATGTGAAAATATGCAGAGTACCTACACTTGACAATATTGTTGACCCACTGACAAAGCCTCTTGCGCAGTAGAAGAATGATGGCCATACTAGATCTATGGGCATTAGGGGAATTCCTGATTGTCTCTAGTGCTAGTGGGAGATTGTTGGTGTAAGCCCTAGAGGCCAATACTTTTGGTACTTGTATCGAATTATTTATTAATAATAAAAGGCTTTTTCTTTATTATGTTTGTTTAATAAAGTCCCTAGAATAGATAGTCTGTTTAATGTATCAAGTATGACTTAATCATGAGATCACATTAAACATAAGGACACTATTCTTAAAGTACCATAGTCGAGCTTTATTATGAAGTGGGATAACATTAAAGCATTAAGACTATTATATATATAGACTAATGATCACATCTCATGGATCATGGATAAGGAGTTATCAAGTCTTAAACATAGGTATGAATATTAAGAGTAATATTTATACTGGATTTACCCGCTATGAGAATACTATATAGAATGTTATGCAAAGTGTCATAAGTTATTCTCATGGTGATAATGGTGTATACCACCCTTCGACCTGAAACCACTATGGACCCTAGATGTAGAGTCGAGTGTCTTATTGTTGATCAAACGTTGTCCGTAATTGGATGACCATAAAGACACTTGATGGGTACTCCACGAAGCATGATAAGGGACATGAGTGACCTAGATGGAATTTTCCCATCCCGCGTAACAGGATAAATGTCTATGGGCCCAATATTGAACTGGACAAGGATGACACGGTCTATGCCTTGTGTTCAATATAGACATAAGGGCAAAATGGTAATTATACACATAATTATTATCACAGAAGGATTTTCAGATCACATGACATTTTCGTGTGTTGGGTAGCATTGGTGTGTTGCTAGATACCGCTCACTGTTTATTATGTTAAATACATGATTTAATATAATTGTCAATGTCGCAAAAACCTATAGGGTCACACACAAAGGACGGATTGATGAGAGATAGAGTAACTAAGGAATACCGTAATGTACGGTGCCCTTAAGTGAATTATAGAACATCGTAAGGTACGGTGTACTTAAGTAGAATACGAAATATGGTAAGGTACCACGCACTTAAGTGATTTTGGCATATTATAAGATATGGGCCATATACACTTGAGTGGGCTTTTTAGCTTGCAACCCACACAAGTGGTTCTATAAATAGAACCCTTGTGTAGAAGCATTAGTGCAGTTGCAATTTCGTTTCTCTCTCTCTCTCTCACTCAAAGCCTTCATTTGTAGCAGTTAGCACTGAGATTGAAGGAATCTGTTCGTGTGGACTGAGTAGAGGCGTTGTCATTGTTCAATGTTCGTGATCGCTCCGTAGATCTGCTTCAAAGGTTACAATCGCCACAAGAGGTAACGATTCTATCACTGATCATGCCCATTCGTAAGGATCATTAAAGGAGAAATTTTAAATTCCGCTACATTTTGGATCGCCCTTCTCCTTCAATCTGCTTGTTGTGCTTAGTGATCTTTGAGTGGTGAGATAAGTTCTAACCCGAACTTGAGTGCAATTAAGATAGGAGGATGGTATAGTCATGTTCGACTTGTGTGGAGTAGTCCTTAACAAGTTGGCTTGAGACCCATCTGCTCAGTGGAGACTCCTTTGGATTTGGAAATGTCACACAAGTATTTGTGGTTAGGCATTACTATTTCTAATTGGGTTTGAGAAGCTGAGGACCTTAGAACATTTAACTCATCTTGGCCTATTTAGGATGTAGTGCAGAAACTGTTCAAGTGTAGACTTGATAACAGTTGTTACGCGATACTACACTCAGACGAGTTTCTCTTGAGAATATTATGGGTTGATGAGTCAGTCATCTTAACCTGTAATATCTGATAGATGGAATTAAGACTCTGAGAACTTTTTAGAATATGATCTACAGGTTTTTATCCTTAGTTCACTCCTTCGGGATGGTTCTTACCCAGACTTCATGCTCGTGACTTGCAACAAACCTTTGATTCTTGGTTGATCCAATCAAGTCTTGTCAATATCAATGGAACTTGGGTGTTGATAAGGTGAAAGCCATAATCCACCAAAATGGATGATTGATCTTGGCAATGACTTGATTCATCCCTTGACCTTTGCTTGCCTCGTGTGTGATTCCTTATTTGTGATTATTGCATTCATGCATTCATGCGCATCATAACATTCATCATACGAAAATTTCAAGGAACTAAGGTATCATTTGCGAATATTTTCAGACCATGGGTTGTGGACGAAGGAACACTAAGAAGTACAACTTCAGATGTCCCGATTTGAAAGAGTTAAGGAAGCTAGCATCTTTTGTATTAGATCCCTTGGACTTCAAACAACGTCATGGGAAGCTTCTGTCCATTTTGTCTGCTGATGTAGTTGAAGGACTCTTGAGTGTGTTGGTGCAGTTCTATGATCCTCTCTACCATTGTTTCACTTTCCCAAATTTCCAGCTTGTGCCTACCTTGGAGGAGTATTCTCATCTTTTGGGGATACCTGTTTCTAGTAGAGTGCCTTTTAGTGGATTGAAGGAGATTCCCCGGTCTAGTATTATTGTTGAAGCTCTTCACTTGAAGAAGTCTGAGATAGAGGCTCATTGGGTGAAGAAAATAGGGTTACTTGGATTGCCATTTGTTTTCCTCATCAAAAGGAAGCTCCCACTTTTGCTCAAACTGGTAGTGTGGATGCTTTTGAAGCTATCTTTGTGTTGCTCACCTATGGATTAGCTTTGTTCCCTAACATTGACGGTTTTGTTGATGTTAACGCCATTAGACTTTTCTTGATTGGGAATCCTGTGCCTACTTTGTTGGGTGATATGTATTTCTCTTTGCATCTAAGGAATTCTAAGGGTGGTGGAACTATTGTCTGTTGCATTCCTCTTCTATACAAGTGGTTTATTTCGCACTTGCCTCAGACGCCTGCTTTTATGGAGAACAAACAATGTCTACGGTGGTCTCAGAGACTTATGTCTCTCACTAATGATGATATAGTTTAGTATAATCCGTCCTTAAGCAGTTTGGAGATTATTGATAGTTGTGGTGAATTCTCTAATGTGCCTCTCATTGGTACACAAGGAGGAATTAACTACAACCCTGCTTTGGCTCGTCGTCAACTTGGGTTCCCCTTGAGAGACAAGCCTAATAACACTTTGTTAGAATGTCTTTTCTATCCAGAGGGTAAAGATCCCTAACATTTGAAGCACAAGATTGTGCATGCTTGGAATAATGTGCATAGGAAAGGAAGATCTGAGCTTGGTCCGTGCAATTGTGCAGCTTTGGAAGCTTACACTCTTTGGGTGAAGAAGAGAGCTATGGAGTTGAAGATGCCTTATCCTTGTGAAAGACCTACGTCTATGGTTGTGGTTGAGCCATTAACTCTCCCTAACCAAGATGTAGAGGAGTTGGAAGACGCGCTCATCAAGATGAAGCAAGAGAAGGATATGTCGGAAGAGCGTTTCCATGCTTTGAGCAAGAAGCATGAAGAGTTGCAGTTGGAGTCTAAGGACAAAAATGCACTGATTGAGCTACTTGAAGACCGGGTGACGAAGAGACAGAGAGAGACAGAGGTTTCATCTTCTAGCATGCCTCAGCCTTCCGTTGCTTGGAAGAAGATTATTGACTAGCTTGTCCTCGAGAAGATTCAGATGAAGGCTTCTTTCGAGACCGAGATCCGTCGCATTCGAAGGAAGTACGCACCTTCATCCAGATCTTCTGACATTGTTGTGAGGGATCCTTAGGATGGCTAGTCTCCTTTTCTCTTGTATCTTTTTATTTTGGTTTCTGAAATTGTACTCAGTGTAATCCGTCCAATTTATATAAATAAAAAGAGATTTTTTTTGGTCATATAATTTTTTTTGTAATTACCATTTAAATGTATATATTTACAAATGATATAATAATTTCCTTGGAAATAAAAATAATCAAGCATTGCATTTCATGCATCATTTGCATAAGCAGGTTTTTGCCAGGTGTCTGATTGGTGTTTCTTCTGTGCTTTAGCCAAGCTGACTCACCAATATAATACCAGGGCCAATCATCTGAAAATTATGGAGCATCTAGAGCAAGAGAACAGAGAGCTGAAGGACGAGATCACCCGACTGACTGCCATGATGGAGTCAGTTCTTGTTGCTCAGAGTCAAGCTTCTCCAACACCTGCAACTCCTCCCGCAAGGACTGTTATTTCAGAGATGGTTACTTCTACCGTGTCTGCTACTACCGCCCACTTCGCACCGAACCTGTCTGTCGGATTCCTGTGGGGAATGCCGCCCAACTTTGTACTAGAGGGCTTTGCGCCTACCTTTGCTTCTATGCCGACATCTAGCCCGGTCATGTTCGTGCCACCTCCCATTGTGCACACTTTGCCTCGCGTAGAGGATACCATCTATCATTCCGAGCCGTCTGAGGGTCTGAATGTTTATGAGAAGATGGACAAAATGAAAGATTAATTTCTTGAGTTGCGCAAGGAATTAAAGATGTTGAGAGGTAAAGATCTGTTTGGGAAGAGTGCTGTTGAACTGTGCTTGGTACCCAATGTTAAAATCCCAGTGAAATTCAAAGTGGCTGACTTTGAAAAATATAAGGGGAACTCTTGTTCGCTCAGTCATCTTGTGATGTATGCCCGCAAGATGTCAACTCAGACAGATAATGACCAATTACTCATTCACTGCTTCCAGGATAGCTTGACTGGTGTTGCACTCCGTTGGTATATGGGGTTGGATAGTGCAAGCATCCTCACTTGCAACGACTTGGGAGAGGCTTTCGTGAAATAGTACAAGTACAATATGGACATGGCGCCGGATAGAGACCAGCTAAGGTCTATGTCTCAGAAGGACAAAGAGACATTTAAAGAATACTCGCAGAGATGGAGGGAGTTGGCTGCCCAGATCACTCCTCCTTTGGAGGAGAAAGAGATGACAAAAATCTTCTTGAAAACCCTGAGTTCATTTTATTATGAACGCATGATCGCCAGTGCCCCCAGTGATTTTACCGAAATGGTAAATATGGGGATGAGACTTGAAGAAGGAGTCCGTGAAGGACGTTTGTCAAGAGATGAGGTGTCAACGAGTAAGAGGTGTCAACGAGTAAGAGGTATGGTAGTAGTTTCAGCAAGAAGAAGGACAGTGAGACAAATGCAATTTCCAGTGGGAGGCAGAGGAGGCCTCAGATCAGAAGAAATCCACCACCCCGTCAACATCATCATCATCAAGTATCATTAGTGATTCCAGTATTTTCTAATCAACCAGCAACACCAATTCAACAACAACAACATCAACGTCAACAACAACAACCGCAACAGAGAACAAACACCTACAACAACAACAATATTAACAACAATCAGCATCAGCAGAATTTTGAGAGGAAAAGGTCTCTTTTGACCTGATTCCTATGTCGTATGCAGAGTTGTATCCCTCGCTAGTTCTCAAGAACTTGATTCAACCGAGGAACCCACCGCAGATCCCAGAACCACTTCCCTGGTGGTATAAACCTGAGCTTCGTTGTGCTTTTCGTCAGGGTGCACCCGAGCATGACATTGAAAATTGTTATCCTTTGAAATATGAGGTTCAAAAGCTTATGAAGAGTGGTATGGTGTCCTTTGAGGACCGCGCATCAAATGTAAAATCTAACCCTTTGCCCACTCATGGGAACTCTTCAGTGAATATGGTGGACGGTTGTCCTGGAGAATTCAAGGTTTTTGATGTCCGGTTTATTAGGAGATCCTTGGTGCAGATGCATAAGGATATTTGTATGGTAAGTGACTGTGAACATGACCATGATGGTTGTGTTGTGTGTAGTGTGAACCTAAGAGGGTGTGATATAGTGAAAAGGGACATCCAGCGTCTGATGGATGAAGGCATGATTCAAAATGTTCAATCCTGTCATGTAGATGACGACGTCCATGTCATAGTGCTCGTTTTCAAGCAACAAGAGCGGTTGGTAATCCAGATTGATAGCAGCAGCAACAATAACGTCAGTCAAAGATCAGTATTGTCGTTGGTAATACGGTTAGCGGGCCCAGTCTCGTATTTCATCTGATAAGGTTGTACCGTACCAGTACAATACTACAATGATAAAGAATGGTCAAGAGGTCTCGTTACCTATGACCAGTTCAGTGGTGAGCATTGTTGATGTTACAAAGGTGACCCACAGTGGTCGAGTATTTGGACCGGTGTTCCCGGAGAATAAAGAAGAAACAAGTGTTGGTAAGAAGGCAGAGGTGCCTAATGTAGATCCAGTTGGTTGTTCAAAAGATAAGTCTGGTGAATCCAGTAACTTGAAAGCCAACGATGATGATGAGGTACTCCGATTGATAAAAAGGAGTGAATTTAATGTGGTTGAGCAGCTGCTTCAGAATCCCTTAAAGATTTATGTGGTGTCTCTGCTTTTTTCTGAAGTGCACAGAGAAGCACTACAGAGAGTTCTTGAAAAGGCATATGTAGAGCAGGATGTTATTGTGGATCAATTTGATCACATTGTGGCTAACATCACTTCATGCAATAATTTGATCTTCTGTGACGAAGAACTTCCTGAGGAGGGAAGAAATCATAATCTGGTTTTGCATATTTCAATGAATTGCAAGGAAGATGCTTTGTCAAATGTGTGTGTTGACATCGGTTCCTCATTCAATGTGCTTCCGAAGTCAACTTTGTCAAAGCTATCTTACCAAGGAGCGCCCATGAGGTATAGTGGGGTAATTGTCAAAGCCTTTGATGGCTCGCGCAAGAAGGTAATTGGTGAAGTGGACCTTCCAGTTAAGATAGGTCTAAGTGATTTTCATATTACTTTTTAGGTAATGGATATCCACCCGGCCTACAGCTGTTTATTGGGAAGGCCATGGATTCATGAGGCAGGGGATGTTACTTCCACTTTGCACCAGAAACTCAAATTTGTCAAGAATAGCAAACTTATGATTGTTTGAGGAGAGAAAGCACTATTGGTTAGCCATCTGTCATCTTTCTCGTACGTAGAGGCTGAGGATGAGGTTGGAACTCCGTTCCAGGCCTTATCTATTACTGCTGAGAAGAGAGTTGGGGCACCTATGTCCTCGCTGAAAGATGCTCAGAAGATTGTTGAAGAGGGTGTTGTTGATCAGTGGGGGTGCGTGGTAGAGGTCTCCGACAACAAAGGAAGAATTGGTTTGGGGTTCCAAAAAGTCTCGTCAATTGCAAGATCTGAAGATATACAACTCAGCTTCCGTAACGGAGGGTTCATTCATGGTAATGAACAACACTTAGCTGCTGTGCTAGAGGATAACAAAGAGGAAGACTGCAAGACTGCACCAACTTTGTAACGCATGGAAAGACATGCAACAATTGGACTGCTATTGATATTCCTGTTATTTTGCATCAATCTAAGTAATTGCTTTTATATTTTAAAATCCTTCTCCTATGCCTAAGGGAGAAGTGAACATTGTTTGGGCATTTCAAATTGATCATCAATAAAATTAGTTCTATTCATCCACATCTTTGATGTTTATTTTTACTTTTTGCTTTATTCTGAAAATGGTAATCACAAAAAACATAAATAAACAATATAATTGTCCATCTGCATAATATTTGGTCACAAATTCACTTATCTAAAATCAAAATATCAAATTATTATGCAGGTTGGTTCCTAACCCTATTGAATACAATGATCCTTCTCCTTCTCCAAATTTTGAATTCCCTGTGTTTGAGGCCGAGGAGGAAAGTGATGTAGAAGTGAGTGATGAATTATCTCATCTTCTTGAGCAAGATGAAAAGATTATTCAGCCGTTTGAAGAGCAGATTAAGCTTATCAACTTGGGTTCCGAGGATGATGTGAAGGAAGTCAAGATTGGGTCTCGATTGTGTCCAGATGCTAAGAAGGGGTTGATTGATCTTCTTCGAGAGTATTCAAATGTGTTTGCTTGGTCCTATCAAGACATGCCTGGGTTGGATTCTGAGATTGTGGAGCATAGATTTTCATTGAAGTCAGAATGCCCGCCAGTCAAGCAGAAGTTGAGAAGAGCGCATCCTGATATGACTGTGAAGATCAAAGAGGAAGTGCAGAAGCAGATTGATGTCGGTTTCCTTGTAACTGATGAGTATCTGCAATGGGTGGCCAATATTGTGCCTGTGTCGAAGAAAGATGAAAAGTATGCATCTGTGTTGACTATACAAATTTGAATAAAGCTTGTCCAAAAGATGATTTCCCTCTGCCACACATTGATATGTTGGTAGACAATACTGCTAAACTCTGCTTGAATCCCAATAAGTGTACTTTTGGTGTTCGTTCTGGTAAGTTGTTGGGCTTTATTATCAGCGAAAAGGGTTTTGAAGTTGATCCTGCCAAGGTCAAAGCAATACAAGAGATGCATGTGCCCAAAACTGAGAAGCAATTCAGAGGTTTTCTCGGCCGCTTGAATTATATTTCCAGATTCATTTCCCATATGACTGCCACATGTGCACCTATATTCAAGCTTCTTCGGAAAGATCAGTCTTGTGATTGGACCAAAGATTGCCAGAAAGAGTTTGATAGTATCAAAGAATATTTGCTTGAGCCTCCAATTTTGTATCCACCTGTTGAAGGAAGACCATTGATCATGTATCTGACTATGCTAGAAGATAGTATGGGGTGTGTTCTTAGTTAGCAAGATGAGACTAGAAAGAAAGAATTTGCGATCTACTACCTCAGTAAGAAGTTCACCGACTATGAGACTTGGTATTCAATGCTTGAGAAGACTTGTTATGCATTGGCTTGGGTTGCTAAGCGTCTGCGTCAGTATATGTTGAATCATACCACTTGGTTGATATCCAAAATGGATCCAATCAAGTATATATTTGAGAAGCCTGCTTTAACTGGGAGAATTGCCCGTTGGCAGATGTTGTTATCAGAGTATGAGATCGAATACCGATCTCAAAAAGCGATCAAAGGTAGTATCTTGGCTGATCATTTGGCTCACCAACCAATTAAAGATTATCAGTCAGTACATTATGATTTTCCAGATGAAGAGATTTTGTACTTGAAAATGAAAGATTGTGATGAACCATTGCTAGAAGAAGGGCCAGAACCTGGTTCCCGTTAGGGCATGGTATTTGATGGAGCTATTAATCACTATGGAAATGGCATTGGGGCAGTGATTATTACTCCTCAAGGCACGCATCTACCATTTACAGCTAGATTGACTTTCAAGTGTACAAACAACATGGCAGAATATGAAGCTTGCATTATGGGGCTTGAAGAGGCCATGAATCTTAGAATCAAGTATTTGGATGTCTTCGGGGATTCGGCTTTGGTTGTGAATCAGATCAAAGGCGAATGGGAGATGAATCAAGTCGGTTTAATACCATATAGAGATTATGCGAGGAGGATTTCAACTTTCTTTACATAAGTTGAGTTTCATCATATCCCTCGAGATGAATACTGGATGGGAGATGCTCTTGCAACATTGGCATCAATGATTGTAGTGAAATATTGGAATAAAGTTCCCAATTTATTTGTGATGCGTCTTGATAGGCTAACTCATGTGTTTGTTGTTGAAGAGATCAAAGACGAGAAGCCGTGGTATTACGACATCAAATGGTTTCTCCAAAGTCAGATTTACCCGCCTGGGGCATCTTTGAAAGATAAGAATACTTTGAGAAGATTAGTCGGTAATTTCTACTTGAATAGTGATATATTGTATAAGAGAAACTTCGGCATGGTTTTGCTCAGATGCGTGGATAGACACGAAGCAGACTTGTTGATGACTGAAGTGCATGAAGGTTCCTTTGGTACTCATTCCAGTGGACATGCAATGGCGAAGAAGATGTTGCGAGTAGGTTACTATTGGTTTACAATGGAATCTGATTGTTACAAATTTGTGAAGAAATGCCACAAGTGTCAAATTTATGCTGATAAGATTCATGTTCCTCCGACACTATTGAATTTCTCTATGTGGGGAATCAATATGATTGGGATGATTGAGCCCAAAGCTTCGAATGGACATCGTTTCATTTTAGTGGCAATTGACTACTTCACAAAATGGGTTGAAGCGACATTGTATGCAAATGTGACCAAGCAAGTTGTTGTAAGGTTTATCAAGATTAGATCATATGCCGTTATGGTGTGCCAAGTAAGATCATTACTGATAATGGATCGAACTTGAATAACAATATGGTGGAAGCTCTTTGCAAAGACTTCAAGATTGCACATCATAATTCTTCTCCTTATAGACCCAAGATGAATGGGGTTGTTGAAGCTGCGAATAAGAACATCAAGAAGATTATCCAAAAGACGGTTGTCACGTATAAGGATTGGCATGAGATGCTCTCATTTGCCTTGCATGGGTATTGTACATTCGTCCGCACTTCAACAAGGGCAACCCCTTTCTCTCTTGTATATGGTATGGAAGCAGTACTCCCTGTAGAGGTTGAGATTCCTTCATTGCGTGTGCTCATGTAAGCCAAGTTGACTGAAGCTGAATGGTGTCATACCAGGTTTGATCAGCTGAATTTAATTGAAGAGAAGAGATTAATTGCCATGTGCCATGGTCAGTTATATCAGCAGAGAATGAAGAAAGCTTTTGATAAGAAAGTCAAACCTCGAGTGTTCAGAGAAGGTGACCTTGTGCTCAAGAAGATTTTATCATTCAAGCCAGATTCCAGAGGAAAATGGACTCCCAATTATGAAGGCCCATGTGTTGTTAAAAGAGCCTTTTCATGTGGTGCATTAATTCTTACAACTATGGATGGTGAAAAGTTCACTCGTCCTGTGAACGCAGATGCAGTCAAGAAATACTTCGCCTAAAAAATAAAAGAACAACTCGCTAAGTTGAAAACCCGAAAGGGCGGCTTAGGCAAAAAAAAGAGCGTCTCAGTGGATTGAAAACCCGAAAGGGAGATCCAGGCAAAAATTAGAGACATAAAACAGAAAAGAATTTCCCGATAAGTTGAGTACCCCACCTTAGGGCAACTTATGCAAAAATCAGGGATTATGGCAAGTAACTGCATTCTGCTGATCTTCAGTGTTTTGAAGACTTGTTTGAGCACAAGGGTTGACACTAGTTCATCTCCGGCAGTGGCCAAGAGCATAGTGGATATCAAGATTTGGTAAAGGGATTAAGGATCATTTGTCTTCAATGTAACCCTTTTCCATATAAATTACCATTTTCAACTTTGTAAATCTATGGAGTCTTGTCATTTACAGACTACCATTCTATTAAATAAAGTTGAGCTTTTATCCAATTGTTTCTACTCTTATTTACTTCAGCCAATAGTTTTAAATTTTATTATGATCATTTTGAAATTAAACTTTCAAATCAAAATCAAGTTTTCTTTAAAATATAAAAGCAAGAATTGTTCCAAAGCAAGTAAAAGGAATATCAACAGCATTTCAGTAAAAAGTAAGTCCTTAAGTTCGAAGCATTAGAGGTTTCCCAAACAGTTAACCCTTCGGGTATCCCTAGACATCAATGTTGATTCAGTTCCTCGGCGGAGTGTTTGATCCTCGGTAGAGCTTCTTTCTTTATCCCCAGCTGAGTTGGTTGATTCAGATACCCTGCGGCGTGTCCTTATCCCCAACTGAATTTCGGCCTTCCCTAGCGGAGTTCGTATTTCCTCAGTAGGTGGATCATCACCAGAGATGTTTGATCATTCCCTAGTAGATCGCTTTGGCGTCCCCCACCAATCGCCATGTATCTTTGCTCCCAGTCAGAGTTTCCTCCCGGTTTCTGAGTAGATTTTGTTGATTATTTCTCTGTAGGGTTGTCTCCCATTTTATGGTATTGACCTAAAATTCCCCACATATTGGATATTATATCCTCGGCAGATCTCCTTTGTCCTCAACTAGGGTTGAGACCTTGGGATGTTGATCTCTCTGTTCACCAGCTGTTGTCTCCATTTTGTGTGGATTGACCGAGGATTGTACAGGTGATTCAATTTCTTTGTGGCACCTCTGTATCCTTTGTGATCGTTTTGTCAGCATAATCATCATATATACATATACATATACATATACATATACATATACATATACATATACATTCATATAATTTCATGATTTGCATATCCTGCATCTTCATATTTGATTTGTTTGAGATTCTCATTCTCTGTTATAGAACCCTTGTGTGGGCTTCAAGCTAAAAAGCCCACTTAAGTGTATTTTGGCCCATATCTTATAATATGCCCAAAATCACTTAAGCCCATGGTACCTTACTATATTTCGTATTCTACTTAAGTACATTGTACCTTACGATGTCCTACAATTCACTTAAGTGCACCGTACCTTACGGTGTTCCTTAGTTACCCTGTCTCTCATCAATCCGTCCTTTTTGTGTGACCCTGTAGGTTTTCGCGACATTGGTAATTATATTAAATCACGTATTTAACATGATAAACAGTGAGCGGTATCTAGCAACACATCACTGCTACCCAAGACATGAAAATGTCATGTGATCTGACAAATCCTTTTGTGATAATACTTCTGTATATAATTACCCTTTTGCCCTTATGTCTATATTGAACACAAGGCATAAACCGTGTCATCCTTGTCCAGTTCAATATTGGGCCCATAGACATTTATCCTGTTATGCAGGATGGGCAAATTCCATCTAGGTCACTCATGTCCCTCAGCATGCTTCGTGGAGTACCCATCAACTGTCTTTAAGGTTATCCAGTTACGGACAATGTTTGATCAGCAATAAAGCACTCGACTCTACATCTAGGGTCCATATTAGTTTCAGGTCGAAGAGTGGTATACACCATTATCACCATGAGAATAACTTATGACACTTTGCATAACTTTCTATATAGTATTCTCATAGCGGGTCAATCCGGTATAAATATTACTCTTAATATTCATACCTATGTTTAAGACTCGATAACTCCTTATCCATGATCCATGAGATGTGATCATCAATCTATATACATAATAGTCTTAATGCTTTAGTGTTATCCCACTTCACAATAAAGCTCGACTACAGATACTTTAATAATAGTATCCTTATGTTTAATGTGATCTCATGATCAAGTCACACTTGATACATTAAACGGACTAGCTATTCTAGGGACTTTATTAAACAAACGTAATAAATAAAAGGCCTTTAAATAATTCGATACAAGTACCAAAAGTATTGGCCTCTAGGGCTTACACCAACATAAATAACTTTCATGTTGATACCTATAGCTATTTTTGCTTGGAAAATCATTTTCTATGTTGAAACATTATAGGTCATTTTGTCTAAACCCTAATTTGAAAGTCAACTTTCCAAGGCCATAACTTGCTCAATTTTTATGAGATGGAATATTTCCAAGTTGAAATATCAAATTCAATGTGTCTACTTCAACTTTTATGTTTGGAGTGGGAGCTAATTCAACTTTTTTGAGCATGTGATATGAGGCTACATTATAGGTCACTTTTGACCTATACCATTGAACAAGTGATTTTTCAAAACTTCAATAATGCATAACTCTATCATTTCAAATCTAAATAACATGAAATTGGTGACCATTTTTAAGGTATTTGAGAGGGATACAACTTTGATGAAGCCACTTTTCTCATTTGAAGCTCATAGAAAAAGTTAGCAAGATGGAATTTTGAGACATATGGCTTGACACTTAGAAAAAATTTGATATGTCAAAAATTTCCAAACTTCCACGTCAAATTACTCCAAGTTCCAAGCTCCAAATGAAAAAGTGTTGAACATCAAAGTTGTTCCTCTTGATCTCGCCTTTCCAAAGAGCTCAAATTCATTCATTTTGGACATGAAATGCATAGGCTGCACATGGCTTAAACAGGGTGACATCACTTGGCAAGGATCAAGCTTCAAACAGTCGTGTATATTTGCCTTGCTATCCAAGCTTACTTCAAAGCATCTGATATGCATTTGTGGACTTCAAGTAATCATTTCATGGGCCTATGCACGCCCATGCACCATTGCATCACCATTTGCCAAATTTGGAAAGTGAAAGTGAGTGTGCAATTATCAACCAATTCAGCTATAAATAGAGCTTCAATTGCTCAGAATTTCACACACATTGGCGCCAGCTTTGATCCCCCATTGAAAATCCTCACTTCTCAAAGGATAAGCCTGATAAATTCTCTTGAATTTGAGCTTGAATCTCCACTGTTTTGGAATTCAATTCTCCAGGAATCCATTGCTTTTTAACCATTCAATCCTTCTCCTACAAGCAAGTGGAGTGAGACCAAGCACAAGCAAGATCAAGAATCATCGAATCCAGACCTTCATTGAAGGTATTTTCCAGAAATTTTAAACTCTTCGATTCTCTTAAATTCTTGCTCAGTTCTATTGATTCTTTGGTTGTCTGAAGTCCTACCAATGCAGGCAAGAAGATTGAGTTGCTTTGAGGCTAAATCGAAGCAACTCAGTTCATGTACCTCAAATTTCAATTCCACATATCTCTCAATATATTTGGAATTGGAGTGAATGGAGGTCAGATTCAAGCTCAGTGCCATTTTTTCTTCAAGATCATGTCCTTGTTTTTTATTATGGTGATGGTTCATGGTGGACCAGTCTGGTGAGGTCCACCGAAGAAGATGACCGGAGCTCTGGCTCCGGCGATGACTTGGCAAGGCTTTGAACCACAGGATCCATCCCTCACGTTCTAATCCTGAGCGTTGGTTTTGAATACCACATTTGCCACACGCTGACTAAGGTCCATGGTGGATAGCACGCTTTGGACCATCTGATCTGCCACCTCAATTAATGAGGGAGATCTGATGGCCCACGTAATTTAGATTTTCTGAATTTTATTTTTAATTGCATTATTTTCAATAATTCATATTAAATTCAATATTGGTCCAAAAAATATGAGACTTTCACCAAAAAAATTCAAACATTTTTCTCTTTCATATTCTGAATTAAAATTATTTTTTGGATCATTATTAATATTTTTTATGAATTAATTGATTTTGCATTTGTTTTAAATTGTTAAATTTTTTTTAAATGTCCAAAAATTATGAATTTTTTTCTCCAAGGTCCTTTGACCTTGTTTGACCTATGATAAATCTCATGGCCATTTCTTTGGTGTTTTGATGAGATTTTAGGAATTGGACAAAACATATTTGATTTAAATGCACTATTTTATTATTTTTAATTGAATAAATGCCAATTAATTTTGTTGACCATTTGTATTGACTTGTTTGAGTGTGCTTATTGTTGTTGGGCATTGGTCAAGGTTGATTTGACTTTGTCAAGTTAATATCATTGGATTTAGGGGAATTGATGGAATGTACATTCCATCTCCCAAAATGAATGAATGATATTAATTTGGTAAAAGTCCTCCTTTGACCAATTTGTGATCTCATTCATCCCCTTCCCTCTTCATCTCATTCCTCTTCTTCATTCATTCTTTTTCATTTGGCCTATGACATCTCAAAGTCCTAATGCTAGTTGATTGAAAAATTGGCATGAGTATGGATGAGATTAGGCCACACATTTTGCATATTTTTTGTGTGTGGTATGTTTCATGAGCATAGTTCATAATACTATGTCTCCAACGTGCATTAACACCAAAAGTCTATTGCTCGGCCTCAAATAGTTGTGACCTCTACATAAGTCCAATTACAATTGCTTAACATAGCGCTAAATTTGTGACATAAAAGGCATAAGCATTCTAGTTAGTGAGATTGTAAGTCTCCCCTATTTCATGGTATTATGTGGAAACTTGGCCTTCTTTCCTTCCTTTGGAAGATGTTTTGGTTCAAGGATCCATGCTTGTGATAAGTTGGTTGAGTGTTCTCCAAAGAATGTCTTGAAATGGAAAGCAAAAGCAAAACAAATACTAACTCTTAACCTATTAACTACTAACTTTAAATTTCAAGCCTTTACTTTAATGCAATTTACTTTTAGCACTCTATTTCATTTGCCATTGTTCATATCATTCTAATTGTTTATGTTAATGAAATTTTAGTTTTGTCCATTTGGACCATATTGTGTGATATATTTTGTTTGTGTTACTTTGCTTGTTTGTTTAGTCTTTGACCATTAATGCACATAATAATAACAAAAATCCTAAAAAAACTTTTAAGTGGACTGTTGGCTTGATCTTGGACAAATGGACTTAGAATCTAGGCAACCCTCCTATGCTAATGGACTTGGCCAATGCCAACTTGTTGAAGAACCAAGTGCTTGTAAATTTGAAATTCATCTGATACATCTTTGAAGATCTCTCTAAGATTCATCTGCAACATGATCATGGTGTAGTTGTTATTTTGAACTTGTGACTTGTGGAATTCGTTTGTTGCATGGGCTATCTTGAAGAAGATCATGAAGTGGATAAGCTTGGATGAGTCCATCTTTATTTGATGCCTGGCTCTTCAAAATAATATAATTGTGCATTTGTGTGTTGTTTGATTCTAAAAGTCCAAAGGAATTCTGGGTTTCTATTGACATACTTGTCTATTGGATTGCTACCCATTTGGTCAGATCTTTTCAACTTTAAACTTTTAATTTTTGTACATAGGATAATCTCTTCATCTTCTCCCCATTTCTTTAATTTCAAAATCTCTCCCTCCATTTTAAAAATCTTCTTTGTGTGGACTACTTTTGTTCTGAAACTTTGACCACTTTTACAAAGATAGAAACTTTGGCCTTATGCATTGCATTTTCAAACTTTTTTTCTTAAATCAAACTTGTAAATAAACTTAACTATACTTGAACTAGACTTTCAAAAAGCCAAAAAGAACTAACTCATTTAAATCATTTTAGGCTTTGCGCCTTTCAAACTTAAATTTTGTTAAAATCAACACACTCATTTTGAATTTTTTATCACGAACTACGAGGTTTTGATCCCTCATTTTTATGTTGGTACGTATGCACAAGACCGAAGGTCTTGTCAAACACAAAAAATATAATTAATGAATTCTTTTCTCATCCCCCCATTCTATTTGTTTGTAAACATCACTTTATACCAAGTACATATGCACTCAAAAAGGGCTCCCTAGAAGTACCTATGTCACTTTGGATACTAACACCTTCCCTTTGTGTAACCAACCCCCTTACCTGTGATCTCTGACTTTTATTAGTTTTTATTTGAAAACTTCTTACTTTTTGGGTTTTGTTCGTACTTTTTCCCTTTTCCCTTGGAAACAATAAAAGCGCGGTGACGACTCTTGTTAATTGATCTCTAGCTTGTCAATAGCTTGATGATCATGAATTTCCCGCTACAATTGTGTATAAAATCCCCTATTTCTATATTGTTAATGTTCGATGCATTATAAGAATGATATTGTCACTATAATCCCACAACTAATTAACAAAATTGCTATAATCAATCCCTTACGATATAACTCACTAATCACTACTTTACGTTTCATATCCCTAGTCCACCAGCGTAAGCAGGATTAGGTATTGCAATAAAGTGTTAATTTCTAAGCCATTTCTCGGGGTCTCTTATCCATATTCAATCAACATAAGCACAACAATTGCCCTAGGTCCAATATATAGACTAATGGTCAGTATTCCCTATGTGCCCAAAATCAGATAAAAAGAATATTTCACATAAAAAGCATTAAGAACAAGGTGCAATTGAATAAAATTATAAATTAAATTACTCATGCAATATCAAATCAAACATATGTCCCAATTTCACGTCGCGAAAAATACCTTAGTGCATCGCATGCTCGAAGATAGAACAAAGTCGCCACAAAACTTTATTTATTCTCGAAGGAAAGGGAAAATATCTATAAAACTTATGGGAAGAGAAAAAGGATAAGGAAGTCGGTTATGCAAGGGAAAGGTATTAACATCCCTCACATCCACTATACTAAATGGGAACCATTTTAATTATTCTTTGTTCGAATGGGCGTTATCATCTTAAGGTTACTTGCATAAGAGATCCCTTGAAGGATTGACTTCCAATGGCTCCAAATGCTCTCAAAAATCACTTATGGTGCTATAAACTCGTACTTCTTGTGTAGAAATTCGTAACCCTTGAAAAAGTGCAAGAAGTCCCCTTAAAAAGCCTTCGGAATGGACTAGAACGCGTCAAAAAAGCTCAGAAAAAGGGGCCATCGTGCGCGTGATGACCTGCATCGAGCGATGTAGCTTTTACTTCTCTATCACGCGTGGTGCTACACGATATTGCGCATGATTATTCTAGTAGTTGCACGCTTTTACTCCCCTTTTCACCTAATTTTCACGAAGTCCTTATTTCTCCACACTTAGTTGTTTTCCCCTCATTCTTTGGTCTTTATTCTTCATTTTTGCTCCTCTTTAAATTTTTTTGATCTGTATCTTTGACTAAAACCATGCAATGATGAAATGTCATCACAAACCCAAACTTGAATCGTTGCTTATCCTTAAGTAACTTGCCTGCACTACCAATTCCAAATATAAAACAAGTTGCACAATAATAATTGAACATTACCATATAAATTTTTCTTTACTTGACCAAAGTTCTAACTTCCAACTTTTATCCGAAAAATTCGGAAAACATCCTTAAACTTTGACAAGTACTCAACTTGTCTCTCATCTCACCATGACTCACTCAATGGATAAGGTACTCTCTCAATAAACATGCAAAATATTGTATACTCAGCTTGATCATGTTCTAATATAATTCATCAAAGAAATGAAAACACACACATTTGAGGTCTTTTTTGGTTGTATCTTGGGTTATGTTCGGGTGGGATGTTTTTGGAAAAATAGATTTAAACCTTTGGAGTTAGGTGCCTAGTTCTCCTTTTACCATCATACCCCTTTGTTCTTTTTCGATGGTACTAGAGATTTTTCTATTGTGGTCTTTATTATGCTTAGCACTCTTTTAATATTTTTTTTGAAGAAGTCTCTTTTTCCACTTCTTATTTTCTCACTTTTTTTGAATGTTTGACCAATTTTCTCTTGTACCTAAACCCCAAACTTAAAACTTTACTCACTTCCAAGAGCAACCCCAAACTTAATCTTTTTCATATCACTTAAGAACTATAATTCTACCTAACTCCAAATAAAGGGTGGAAATATAATATCTTTCAAGTAATACGACTAAGAATTAAGGCTAAGTCACTGAAAGAAAGGCTAAGCTCAAATGGTTAGCAACAGATGTACCTATTACTATAGAGTGGTTTAAAAAGCCTTAAAGCTAAAGCAAATGTTTTCCTAAATGTGTGTTAATCAAACCAGATAGCTTTAATCAGAAATAGTTCAAACCTGATAAAGCAATAATGCATGGATACACTCAATAAGAAAGAGTAATAAACAATGGAGTTTATTTGGCTCAAACCTTACTAGTCGAGGTATCTGACGATTGAGTACAAGTACTTTGATTCTTTTCTATCCTCTGCCTTCAAGTTGTAAGTTATTTTCTTGAAGATCAAGTTTCCTTTTAGTTTATTTATTCATTTCTAAAGTTGCAAACTTTGTAAATTTGAAAGAAACAACAGATACAAACTTGTTCATTAAAATAATATAGATAGTAATGGAAGGGGATGATCAAGTGGCTAATTATTCTTATTAAAAGTATTGAATAACATAATGTAAAGTCTTTAAAAACAAAAACTGGTTATAAATGATGTGTTGCCTCCCATCTAACTCTTCTTTTCCGTTATTAGCTTGACGCCCTATGCTTAAGGCATGTCAGGCGCAAGCGATACCATCACGCTGGTCAATTCACTTGTTTTTATTCCTTTGTCAACCTTACTACCTTTTTCTTCCAGTTGGTAGTGTCATACCCTAATTTTGTCCGGGTAGTTTAAAATTGTCATTAGCATTCATAACAATAAAGCATATTTCACAAACTTGGGACTTGGTGGTCCTCTTGGAGGAAGAAACTAGGGTTTTCTTATTGTTGTCACAACATGTGTTTAACAAAGCATCAAAACCCTAATTCACATATCTCTTTGCATTGTGGATCTTGACCAGCTTGCATATAGGTATCTAGAACCCATCAAAGATTCTATGATAAATGAGAGCATCATTGTGCATTTACCTAGTGATGATATGGGTCATTATATTGGTGTGTCTGATTAAACCATGAATAGTTACTACACTGTTTGACTATTTGATTGGTCATTCATTCAATCATGGTGGAACATCATCATAGGTCACCTCATCATTTGTGTTACCCCCAAATCACCTTAAAAGCTTACATGTCATGGAAAACATGGCTTAGTTCATGATTACAAGATGTAAAAACAAGCCCATTGGGTGGATTGGCTCACACGTTTTGTTGGTCATTTTTTGTTCATTGCATCTCATTTTAGATTTATCATTAACATTGCACATCGCATTACTTTGTCCTCACCAGTTGACCAAGGTCAATAAATCAAAATGGTTTGTACTTCCAAGTTTAAATTGCATCATGTCATTTTCACCTTATTACAATAATGGTTAGTTGATGGTTACATGTACCTTAATCCATGGCATGAATCAATTCATTAAATAAAGATTTTATGTCCATTTTGCATTTGATTAAACCTGTAAGAGTTAAGCCCTTGGAATAAGTTAGCATTAGGCCATTTCATGTAATTTCATACCAGCATCATAAATTTGGTCTAGTAAATAAGGAAGTGAGAATTGATGTGAATCTTTGAATCATCATTTTTGATTATAAGATGCCTTTATTTCCACTTCACAAACATATCACATAGATAAATCCATAAGCAATTTTTCTCATTAATACATAAGCTTGGCCAATAAGATATACTTCATTACAAAAATTAGTCGTACATATATAATTTACATAGGATAATCCATGATTTAAATACTATTATATAATGTTGCATCTTATTCTAAGTATATACCTTGCTACATGTTACAATGCTTGAATCAAAGAAAAATGAAAAAGTATGGCAACCCTTGCCATGAAGTCTTCTTACTCCACAAATTCCACTCGGCCGAGCCATCTTGAAATTTGTCCTGGACCTACATGACATCAATAAGTAGTAAAGTAAAGAGTTACATCAAGCCATACGGGGAAAATGATTATGAATGAGCGTGCAAAATTTGCATCAAACAACTGACAGTTTAACCTATGATAATGGCATAGTAGAACACATCATCAGCCAAGCCATTAGCATGATTCAAGAGGAGATATTCTTACTCGCTTTGGGCCTGCAGATCCATGTCCAAACTGAACCAACTGAAGCAAATTTTGACCTGAAAGTTAAAGCTGAAAAGATTGAGTTGATTAGGAAGACACTATAACAACTAATACACATGATACTACCATCCCATTAGTATAATTAATTGAGCAAAATTGAGAAAAATAGGCCGAGCCAAAATAAGTGCAAAACACATCACCAAGCAAACATCGACAAAGCATATCATGATTTAAGATCTCAACCAAAATTTCACAAGTAAGTGTTCACATTGATAAAGCATTAAGACTCACATATGTTTATTGATCACGTAAACACCCAATGTGAAACTCAATCAGGGAAACAAATGGAAGCTGCAATATTTAAAGCATCAAGTAAAAATCTATTCAAGCTAAAATAAATGAAAGCAAACATCAACAATGCATATAGAAATCTAAAGTTTCAACCAAAATCAAGAAATTAACAAGTACAGGTTCACACGAGAAATTTAATTAGAACAAAAAACGGATACTAAAGGACCAAGCCAATTCCATCAAAACACTCACATACATGAAAAATGAAATTCAAGTGATGATGTCATACCAAAATGGGGGGACCACACGGGTTTTTAGAGGATTTTCATACCTCACTACAGATAAACTCACAAACATTTCCAGGTTTCAACACTAACGAATTGGTCCCCACATGATCTTAGAAGGATCTACTACCCAACGGAAATGATTCCATTCACCCTCCCAGCATACAATTCATATATGATGTCAAGAACTAATCATTCCCTCTATAAATAGACGACCCCAATCATTGAAAAGGAGGACAAAATAACCCTCCAGTTACTCTGTAGAAAATCATCCCAAACATCACTGAACGCTCTATTTTTCTAAGGTTGTTCAGTTTCACACAGAGGTTCAACCAACCTTAGCTAAGCCTTAGTTCACTCAAAATAATTAACTCAATACTCACATCAAAAACAAGGAAAGAAGAAGGAGGAAGTTTGAACAGAGACTAAGCACACATAAAGAAGCATTTTACCTGATAACACTTGGCGTGTGGTAGATCATTGGATCTTTTTCATTATCGTTTTTCTTTCACTCTGATCTTGTGATTATATATATGTAACACATCACCATGAATATTGAAGTTGGGGTATAAGGTTGCATTGGGGTTTTGGTTTCGTTGATTTTCATGTGTATATGTTTTGTTTTATTCATGCATTCGCACTACACTTGTTGATTTCTGTGGCAAAGTTTGGAGCGGGTTTGGAGATTAGGATTCATGATGGTTTGTTGATTTGGTTCTATGGTTTCATGGCATGTCCATTTGTTTTTTCTTATCTTTCGTGCGAATGAACAAGAGAAAGGGTGAGTGTTGTGGGTTCAGAAGAAGAAAATAACAATTTCGAGAGAGAAGAGAGTAAGGATTTACTCTGTTTTCTTTCTCTTTGTGCTTTGTTTCTGTTAGTTTATTAATAATGACCGTGTAAATGCTTTCACATATATTAATGGCAGAACATTAGGATAAATTTGAAAAAAAATCATTAATTAGTTGTAACAACTTTAGTTAACGTAATAAGTATTGCATGCAATTTGGACATTCCCAATGATTCCACGTGTTTTCCCATCAGATATAACCGCTACCTAGGGAAGACCAAAGCTCTTTACATGCACGCACGCGGGGCCTCTAGACAGTCATCCATTCGGCTTCCCCAAATTTTACTAGGGTTTTGGTGGATTCAAAGGGTTTTGGGCCTCCAACCCAACCCAAACCCATATAAGGAGTAGCGTTTTGGGCCTCATTGCCCCCTCTATTTGGGCCTCCCCTCCATTTCTCTTTTTGCACTCTAATCTCTTTGTTTTATATATTAATTTCACATCTTACTCTTTCCCTGAAATTATTTGGATTAATAATAATAATATAATAAAATTATTATTTTCTCAATATTTGTTTATTAATATGAATCATAAAAGATATTTATTTTCTACAATTTTGATCTCATCTTTAATTCTATATATTTTTCTTTATCATGATTAAGTGAGTAATTGATTTGGTGAAGTTAACAATTCATTCATTTTATATTCTATTATCCTAAAGTAATATAATTGTCTTCGTTCAACACCAAGTAATCCATTTAAAACCCGATTAATTCTAATAAATTCGATTTCAAATCATTTTTTTTCTAAATTAATACACTTCTAAAAACTTTATTTTATACTTTAAAACTTCGGATGAAAAGGAGAATGAGAGTCGTTCACCTCATTATCTCTCAAATCTTTGAATGATTGGCGCTCTCCATATTGCTCAAATTTTTATCTTTCAATTAAAATACTTTAAATAGACTTGGATAAAGGAATGAATGGTGCTTGCCTCACTATTCCTCGAATAAGCAAGTGGGAGGCACTCGCCTCACTACCGTGCATATTATGTTTCCACAAACAATTTTCAATAATAATTTGAACGAAAAGGAAATAGGAGGTGTTCGCCTTATTATTCCTCGAATAATTGAATGATTGGTGCGTACCATATTGCTCAGTTTTTTTATCATTCCAAATACCAAATACACTAAACTTAATTTCTCACCCCGTGTGACCAACAACTTAACTCTTTTAAAAAAGAACATTGTTCAATCCTTTCTAACGCGCATAACAAACTAGTGTTTAAGCCTCCATTGAGAGTAGAAGAACCAATGTTTAGCCTTTAGATTATGGTATAAACTGTTCGTTCATTAAAAGACACCAATAAATCGTAGTTCGGGGAACTACGAATGATCTGATTTCTTTATTAGGTACGAGATTGCGAGATCTTGATGAGCACACTAATAAAAAACCTCCATTTCCCTCTTTTGAGGTTTCCATTCACTTCTCTTTTCAATCTCTTTATCACTCGAAGAAAACAAATAATATTAACTAGCATTCAAATCTCAAATTAGACTAAAAGGTTCCTGTTGAGTACAATAAACGTGAGGGGTGCTAATACCTTTTCCCTGCGTAATCGACTCCCGAACCCGGATATGGTTGCGACGACCATTATTCTATTTTTAAAGGTTTTATCGATATTTTCCTATTCCTTCATTGGGATGAATAAAGTTCAGTGGCGACTCTGTTTGAATCAATTTTTCCGCGACCATCGCGAGGGATCATATTTTTCGAGATGCGACAGGTAACATGTCTCTAGATCATCCATATATGGTGTCTATTCATACACACTTCCTTGTCCGTCTTAGTTCCATGAACTATGGAACTCTGATTTCCTTATTGCACTATAAGGATACGTAGGCACGAGGGTCCCAATCCTCATCGAGCACTCTATCTATTCCAATTAAGGGTGATGAGACAGTAGCATGACCTAAATCAAAATAAGTCTTCTTAAGACCACCCTCAAAGCTTTTATGAAACCCTCAAACATAACATGGAATGTAATTTAAATTAGGCCCAAATCCCATAGCCTTCCTCGGTCCAGGAGACAACAGGTGGAATAGTTGGGAACACATTTGAGGTCGTTCTCGTGATATTGGAAGACATGGTAATCATACAACTTTTATTGGCGGAAATAAAACCCTTTGAGGGCCCCAACACACTGAGAAATGACAAACCGAATCACTTTTCAAAGGCTTGACATGAAACAAACCATTTTTCACCTTTCTTCCCTCTACCCTTCATATATCTAACACCAAATACGATTTGACTTACAATGATACTACAATATCTTCCTCCTTTTCCTCTACTAAAACAAAGTGACAAGTGATGCGTTGTTTTTCACAAGTGTACGAACGCGTCAGAGTAATATAAAAGATTGTCGAATCCACAGAGACCAAATGTCAATCTATCGTTATCTATTGTTATGGTGTTTATCTAAGGTAATCAAAACAGGGTTTTTAAGAGTGCACAATGAAAAATAAAGTATTAAATTAAATTCAATTAATAAAGACGGGATCGAATGTAATTCACATAATCAATTAATAATCCAAGTACTTGCTAATAAAATTACTTATGGGCAGTGTTTCCTACTTTGAAAAGAACCAATTTAACGGGAACTGTCGCTTTCGCGTATTCAGAACCGAGTTGTACTCCCTAATCAAACCCTCTTATTGTCACTTATAAAAAGGCGCGCATTGCGTTAGAGTAATAAACCTATTTTTAAGAAATATAGTACCTTGACTGAGTTGAAAATTACTTTGACCTGGATTTCTTAACCAAAAGAGGTTCTCACGAACCAGACTCTAAACTTATAAACGCGTTCGAAAAGAGTTTTAAAATCACTTTTCTTTTTAAGTTAAAAACTCCTAATGAACTAAACAAAGCACTTTCGTTGTATTTGAAATAGTTAAAAACAACTAAGTTTAGATAGACGTCAGACGGCTTTCGATCTTACCCAACAGAAATTAAGTGCGGGAAAACTTAAGTTGAAAGTCAAAATAGCCCTTAAGTGTTTCTACGAACAATTGTATGGATTATCGGTTCAATTACGATCCTTACATTCTAACCTTTATAGGTTTAGCTAGACATGGTAAAGTAAAGATGCATTTTAATTTAAATAAAAGTAGTGCAGTGCTGAAAATAAACGAAGTAAAGGCGGTGCGGGAAAGTAAACAAAGTAAAGGCAGTGCGGGAAATAAATAAAGTAAAGTGCGAGTGCGGGAAAGTAAACAAAGTAAAGGCAGTGCGAGAAATAAATAAAGTAAAGTGCGAGTGCGGGAAAGTAAACAAAGTAAAGGCAGTGCGGGAAATAAATAAAGTAAAGTGCGAGTGCGGGAAAGTAAACAAAGTAAAGGATGTGCGGGAAATAAATAAAGTAAAGTGCGAGTGCGGGAAAGTAAAGTAGACAAAGGTAAAGCAATAAAACCTGCTCCAATCGGAGGGTCGAATAAAGTGCGTAACAGAAATAAAAATGGCGGCAGGATTAACTTCCTTCCAAAGTGCTCCAAACTCGATTATAGACTCGATTACACAGTTGTAGCAACACTCTGATGTGAAGCGATTACCACTTTTACACAATACTGATATATGCCTAGTTGTAACTAAGTTTGGTTGATGAAACAAATGAAATTAAGGCTCCATTTATAAGCAAGGAAAATAATGGAAATGACAAGGATGCCCCTCAGTTTGAAAATGGAAGGGAAACATATTGTTCTTGTGGCGCCTACCACAACCTCATGGCGCCCGCCACAAGAGGAAATTATGGCGACCAAGTGGAGATAGTGGGAGATGTGGCAGTTAAGGAGAAGTTGGAACTGGGACACGTCATGGTTGGACCCATGGCGCCAGCCACAGTGGGAGCCACAAGTGTAAAATGCTGATTTTTAGGCTTTTTAACTCATTTTCACTCCTTTTCTCGATCGGGGCTCCGATTAGACTGAAAACCTGAAAACAAAGAAAAACATAGTAATAACATAACAAAATAACAATAAAACAACTAAAATGCATATGAAATCGGAGTTGAAAATACGGTGAATTTCAGTGTCATCAAATTCTCCCACACTTAAACCTTTGCTTATCCTCAAGAAAAACACTTAAAAGCTCAAAGAAGAAAAAAAATGTGTCAACGAGTGATTCGGGCTAGAATGGCTTCTAAGTTTAAGTCGGGATGCAGTGATAGGTATTAACTGAGTGAACTAAGGGTATCGTGATGACACTTATCTGCAGACACGGACATAAACTCCATTCCTATATTAACCAACCCATATTATCCCACAATACCTAGGCCTACCTCTTCATCTCTTTTTGGGTCCTTTTCATTCAGGCGCAATCACATTAAGCCCGTTATCCGTACATGCTTCATAGAAGAGTGACCGGTTAGTGATTCTGATCCTAAACATGGGGTTTCTGGCATATAAATTTGTGTAAACCCTTTTATTTGACCCAAATGCAGTTGTGGGGGATCGGATCGTAATCCGCCCTACCGAGTTCAGCGCCAGATACCTCGGAACCAACTAACAGCGGGTGAGTTTTTTTTCTTTTTCTTTTTCTTTTGCAGCAAATTTTTACAACTTTCTGGTTTAAATGGCTTTGTGAGGGTCAACTATCCCGGAGTTGCCTTTTTCTTTTATTTATTTCACTGGATCATTCACTTATGTTCATCGGTCCCCTACGTAGAGGATGCTTAGGCCGGAGCTGACTGCTGGAATAAACTATTGAGGACTATACTGAAATGATAATTAAGGCCATGGTATATGGGGTTTCAGGAGTGATTCCTATATTCATGAAGTCTATGGTACTAAAACGATACTGATGTTTCAAAAAGTTCTCCCAAGTCACCACATCCTAACTCAAACCTGTCTTAAAGCTCAAAAAAATTTCAGAATAGCACCGTTTTCTTTTGAAAAAAAATTTGGTAGGGCTAAAGGAGTAGGGCTAAAGGAATGGGGAGATTAGGATGTACGAAAGATACACTATACTGGTGACTCGTCAGACACATGCATTTTCTAAAACACTCTAACTAAAAGCAAAATAAAACAAAGTAAACAACTAAAAAGCACTAAAAATAAACAATCTAACTAAAAACAGCAAAGAAAAATAGAAAGCGATAAAATCTCCTCCCACACTTAAATCGAACATTGTCCCTAATGTTTCGAAATAAGATAAGGGGAAAGTAACCTGTCACACTACTGCTGACCACTGGTTGCTTCGCCATCCGGAGGTGGACGACGGGATCTGCTGCGACGACGGTCTCTCTGATCCATCCTGGCCGATAAGGCATCCTGAGCAGTCCTCACCTCTCAAAGGTTGCCTAAAATGGAACCCTGAATGGCCTCCATCGGTGCAAAATGCTCACGGTGGTAGTTCTCCTAACGGGATTGCTCGTTTGTGATCGCAAGCAAAGTCTATGCAACAGTCGTATAGGATCGATCTGTCCTCCGCTGCGATTCTTACATGAAGCTCATGTTGTCCGCCAATTGTTGCTGAATGGTAGAGAGTAGGTCATCACGCCTTTGTTCTCTAGCCATGTGGTCGCGCCACATCTCCTCAGTAATATAGAATCCAGGAGCAAAACCTGCAAAAGAAGAAGATGGTGCGGTGTGTGGTAGTGAAGGGTGATGGGGGGACACATGAGGTACAGGAGATTGCTCTCTTCGATCAAACTCTTCATCAGTGTCGTGTCCCTCCTCATCAAGAACATTAGGAGGAAGTGGACCTAAAACAGGTGGAGCATCTAAAACATAGGCCCATTTCCTTTCATTACGTACATCAGTACGTCTAGTGCACGGTAAGACAGCAGATGGGATAGCTATACCATGAATCATAAGCACATAACCTCCCTTTTTTCTCACTCGGCACAATTTCATATCTCTCTGAAATTTAAGGTTGATTGTGCGAGGAGCTAAAGGAGTTAAGGTAGTTATCTCATTGTTCAGGTTAAGAGCCCGAGCAATAGACGTAATGAGTCCCCCAAAAACAATAGGTCCCGCTTTATTAAGAGTTAAAGCCATATGAGCAATCATAAACGGGACCGAATTAATCCTCCTATTTGTAAGGCTTCCTTGTAAAAATAGAAGCTCCCGAGCATTAACCTTGTTTGGATTCTCCTAGCCAAAAATAGTACATGCCAACAGATATCTAAAAACTCTGATGGTCGGGTTATGGATGGTCGAGGCAAGAATTCCTTCAAAAGAATTTATTGAAGTATTAGACAATCTTTGCCAGAAGGAAAACACCTCGACCGACCAGTCTGAATCCAAAGGGGCCTCACAAATAGCACCTTCCCCATGAGGAATACCTAACAGACCTGCTAGTTCGTCGGTACTAAACTCATACTCAATAATAAACATTCGAAATTTAACAGTACCAATTGTACTAGCAGTGTTAGGACTAACAATATAAATTAAAGAACTTAAAAACTCGACTGTCAGTCGCTCAAAGGTAGGCTCTCTGTTTGAAAAGATGGTGTGTAAGCCTAAAAAATCTAACAAATGAAAAACACTATGGTAGATACCCAAAGTATAAAGACAGTTATCATCCACGTACCTCGTCGGGAGAATTTTCCGATTTTGCAACCTTTCAATAATCCTTCTCTGCATATCCCCAAGTTTCCCTTGGCGAAGAATATATCCGTTGAACTCCATTATTTTGCTCTTTGAATGTGTTGAAGAAGATGAAAATGGGTTTATATATATAGGATGGTAAAGGTGAGATTTTTATGGATATTGATGGATGAAAATTAAAATGGAAGTTGGAAAGGTAAATTGTATGGTGGGAAAATGAGAAATGTATGAGCTTTTATGGGGTTCAAAGGAGTTTTTGGAAGAGGAAAAAATGGGTTTTGGAAGTTTGAAGGACTAAAAATGGTGAATCATGTGAATCTGCCCCGAGTATACCAAACACCGAGGCGGGCGCCACAGGATCCATGACGGGCGCCACAAGAGCAATTGAAGCTGGGCCAAATTTTGAAGATTGGTATGGGCTTCTCCATGCTTTTTTTTTTGTCTGGGGGTCCGGATAGCATTTTCATTGTTTTTCCTAAAGAAATAAGGCTTGCACAATTTTATGAAAATAAAATTTAAACATTAGACAAATAAATAAATAAATAAATAATACTATTATACTATAATATGATTATAAAGGAAATAAACACACATAATATATATATATATATATATATATATATATATGGAAATATCAAAGTGCTAACATAATTTGAAAATATACCAAATGCGATAATATAAAATAAGTCTGGGAAATGCGAAAAATAATATAAGCATAAATAAGAAAAGGTAAACGAGACGGTAAACTCAAACAGCAGGGGGCTCCTCTGCCTGACTGGATCCACGAAGCACGACTATCTCCTGACAAAGCTCTACTATCTCTTGGTACAAACAATCAGCCTCAGTAGCATGTGTATGATCGGATACCGTAATCTGTAAAGTAAGGTCAGCCACCTCCTGCCTAAGCTCGGTAATCTCTCTGCGACACTCGGTAATCTGCGTGTGGACATCTGGGGTCTGCAAAGATAAATTATTAGAGAGCACAATAATCTTGGGTGAAAGCGGCGTAGGAGTATAATCAGCAACAAGAGGGGATCTAGGCTCCTCAACAGTCTCTCAATGACCTTTCAAGCATAACTCCAGTTAGTTGGGTCATGAACACTGGTCATCATCGGGTCTGGAAGTGTAAAGTAGTGTATCGTCTCGCTATTAATCAACAATCTGAACTGTCTGGGATTGAAAGAGGATCTCCTCATCAATCCTCTGGTCAAGCAGAAATCAATATCCATAGTAGTATGGCCACAGAAAGTCTTGAGATGGAGCAGCTTGCGGGATAGGCCTAAGGCAATGACAATCTGTGTGACAATCCCTCTTATATGAATAACTCCTTCAGATGATTTGGCAACATTGCTAAGGCCACACAGTAGGAAATTCCCACATGCCACAGGGCGTGACTGGGATGCACAGAATAACAAAAATATTTCCTCCTCACTCAGCAGAGTCTCAACATCTGGTCTTCCAAGAAAGAAGTGCGCCAATATCATCTGGAAGTACCTCATAGCAGGGTTGTGGATAACCTGGGACAACTGAGTGGAAGGATCCTGACTCCCTCCATCAGAGATATCGCTCTATAATTTCTCCACTTCCTTACTCAGAAAGTATCCTTACTCAGAAAGTATCTCAGGGATAGCGTCGGGGGTAGTCTGAAAACCTAATAAGTCACCGAACTCCTTCTAGCTGAAAGAGTACTCAGTCCCGAATAGCATGAAAACATCATGTCCATTTGGTCCGGAGTAAGGATCATAATCAAACGAGCTGAGGAACTCCAAAGTCAGGTTCCTGTAGGTGTTGTTCATGTCATCAGCAAATTCATCCCATTGGAGTTGGTGGCACATGAATCTGATGCTTGGCTCAATGCCTAGGGCATCCATGCAATCCTGGTCCGGATAGCATGTAGGTGCCATAGAGCGCTGGTAGAGAACTATGTAACGCTCCCTCTGGGCGTCATCTCTGAAAGCCACGTGCATGTCATCAAAGTTCTGCATCCTGCAAAGGTTAGGGAAAAGGATCCTGAAAACACAAACATTGCAAATGATATTTAGTCCTGACGAAAATATGATTAAAAATAAAATAAAGTAAATAAATGCAAAAAAGTAAAATAAGATAAGAAAACCGTGGGTTGCCTCCCAAGCAGCGCTTGTTCAACGTCGTTAGCTTGACGATCGGAACTTATACATCTGTCATAGGAATTGGTGGATCTATCAGAGTGTGGCTGGAGTAGTTTGTCGGAATGTCTCCTCCTTCATAGAGCTTCAGTCTTTGCCCATTTACAATGAATGGACTACAAGTTTTGTTCTTTATTTCTACAGCTCCGGATCTCAGAATCTTAGATACTTTGAAAGGGCCAGTCCATCTTGAACGCAGCTTCCCAGGGAAAAGTCGTAACCTAGAGTTGAACAGGAGAACAGGGTCGCCTATATTGAAATATTTTTTCGCAATTCTTTTGTCATGCCAAGCTTTTGTTCTCTCTTTGTATATTTTGGCATTCTCGTAGGCAGATTGCCTGAATTCTTCCAGTTTGTGGATGTCAAGGATACGTTTTTCACCAGTGGTCAGGTAATCCAAATTCAAAGTTTTAATGGGCCAATAGGCCTTATGCTCTAATTCAAAAGGTAAATGACAGGATTTTCAATAGACTAATTGGTAGGGAGTTGTTCCTATAGGGGTTTTGAAAGCGGTTATGTAGACCCATAATGCTTCTTGGAGCTTCTGAGACTAGTCTCTTCTAGATATAGAAATAGTTTTTTCTAGAATTTGTTTTATCTCCCTATTGGATACTTCTACTTGGCCACTAGTTTGTGGGTGGTGTAAGACCCCAATTTTAACCCTAAGATCCCTCATGGCATTATAACATTGCATTTGCATTTGCCTCAAGGATCATAGCATATTGGCTCCTTACCTTTGGGTGGGAGCACTTGTGAGTTGGTTTGAGATCACCAAGCATGCTGGAATTGTATATTATTGCTTTTCTCATTTTTTTTATTACTAACCAAAAACACAAAAATATGGCACTAACATCTTTGTTTTGTAGCTTGAGCAATCACAAGATCCAAGGCTCCTAGAGGCCCCTCTGCTCATTGATATGGCCAGATGAAGATGAAAGCAAGCATGAAAATGGTTCTCAAAGCTCTCATCCATCAAATATGCCTCCCAAGTATCTCAATTCATCATTTTGATCAAAGCAAACCAAAAGGTTTGAGGCTTGTTTCCTAAGGAAGCCCTAATTCATCTGTGCATCAACTATGCCTTGCCCATGAAGCAATCTCAACCCATGATCAAATACAATCAAGGGAAGTTATTTAATTCATAATTTCATGCATATTTAAGCTTATTTGAGTGTCCTCAAGCATCAATTCATTAAGATTTGAGGCATGGACTTGAGAAGTTGATCAGTCAATTCATCTGACTATTTTGAAGTACACTGAGACCTAAATTTTAATGTGTTTGTAAAATGGAGATTAACCTAAGAGAAAAAATATTATTAAGAACCATATGAACAACTTTCATGTTCATCAAAAATTAATTTGAAACTTGGAAGGTCATCATCCATTTCAAAACATTATAGGTCATTTTGATTGAAACCCTAATTTTAGGTCAATTTTCCAAGAGAATAACTCATTCATTTTTCATGATTTTGGGGTGGGATCAAATGAATTGTAAATTTTAAGATGTCTGCTTAATTTGTTATGTTGAGCAAATTTTCATAATCCTAAAAGAAATACATCTGATAATGAAAAACATTATAGGTCACTTTGGGCCAAAGGCATTGAAATGTGAAAAAGTCCAACTTCAAGTGCCCATAACTTTCTCATAAAAACTCCAAATGATGCAAAATTTAAGTTCAAATTGATTGTCTTGAAAATATATACAACCTTGATGTTAAAGGTTTTATCATTTGGAACTTCCATCACTGAAACAGAAGGGCTTGAAGTTTGGTCATTTTGGAAATTTTCAGATGTACATGTTTTGCACCTTGCACTTTATGATCAATTTTCACCAATTTCCCAATTCCAAATGAAGTTTTTCCCAACATAACAATTGATCCTCATGCCAAGAGAATTCCAACCATTACCCATAAGGCTATGTTTCATTTTTGGAAATGTCATTTTCGAAGAGGAGAAAGTTTTAGTGCATTTTTGGAAACTTATTGAAAACACATTGCATGAGCTCATTACATTACTTCTGCACGTCCATTTTAATTCCATATGATACCAGCATTCATTTCCAAAATTGGGCCCTCCATGCGCCTGTACAGGCCCATGCATGGAGGCCCTCTTCATCCATGCACATGTTTTGTTCATGCTTCTACCTTGCCAATTGCTATATATAGGAGTGCATAGCTTCACAATTACACAACATGAAGGCGCCTGTTATGCTGCAACAATCCCTCCATAGCCTCACTTAAAGGAATTTTCTCTTTTCTCTTTAAATTTTCAGATCTGAATTTCAATTTCATTGATTGATTTTCAGACTCATAGTTCCTTAGCCTTGCTTCATCTTCATCCTAAGATCACACTGCAAGCAAAAGCTTTGAAGAATCGTGCTCTCAAGATCCTCATTTGAGAGGTTTATGCTCAAACTTATTTTCTTCGAAACTCCTTGATTATTGTTGTTTTCTTGCATTTACTGGGTTGACTGAAGTTCTCTCATCAGAGGCAACATAAATGTGCTTTGAATTTTGCAAATACACTAAGTTTCAGTTGGACACCACGAATTTCAACCTCTAATTTCTCTCTCCATGGAAGTCTATAGTGGAAATAATTGGCATAAGGGTGATGTACATCACCCCAGCTTTCCATTGTTGTATAGATTGCCTCATATGGTGAAGCTTTGATCTCTGCAACTCTCACCGGCGTTAAAGGTCTCGCCGGAGAAGACGGTGGTGTACACCACCGTCTGGTTGCCAGATTAAGTCGTGGCCATTGGATCTTGTTTCCAGATCTAATCTGGACCACTCCCTTTTATGACTTTTTTTAATGCTATATGTTTCGCTTTGACTTGAGTGTATGGTGGATGCGCACATATGATCCGTGTGATGTGCCAACTCAATTAATGAGCTCCTGATCCAACGTTTCACAAATTTTCTTATTTTTAATTTTTAATTTTTATTTTCATTTTATTTCTTTTATTCCATTTCATTTCAAAAAATCATATCTCAATCATTATTGGTCCATAAAATGTTAGACCAATTCTAGCTTCTAAAAATGATTTTTGATATTTTTTATTTCATCATTTGATATTTTTTATGAATTTTCTCTTTTCTGGCTATTTTTAATTCATTTTAAATAGTTTTTGATATTCAGAAAATACAAAAATATTTTCTCAACCTCTTTGAATGATGATGGATCTATGAAAAATATTTTCATCAATTTATTAATTGATTTAAGATTTATTTGAGATTTTAATTCAATTAGGTTATTTTTAGGCATTTTTAATTGATTAAAAATAGTTCCTGACTTCTAAAAATGCTGAAATTTTTTGTCAAACTTTGTTTGACCTTGTTGAACTTAGGATGATCCATTTGGACTTTTCAAAGTTGATTTGAAATGGATTTGAAGTTTGACCTTTAATTATTTATTTTAATTCAAGTATTATTTTAATTTTGAAAAATACCAAAAATATTTTATTTGTTTCTTGACTTCTAAGCTTCATTTTGCTTCTGTTTACTAATGTTTGACCTTGGTTCCATCTACCTTTGGTCAATGTATGTTGATTACTTCATTTAAATTTCCATTAATGTTCATTCTTATTCATCTTCTTCTTCTTTTTCTTTTTTTGATCAATGAGTTAAAGATTGGTGGTTAGCCTTGATGAATGGGAGGTTTAACCTTCCTTGATTCAAATCTAATTCATCTTGATCATAGATCAAGTGAATGGATTTACATTAAGGATATGTTGCTTCCTAATCAAGCAAAAAACCTAAATCAATACAAGATCATTTCTCATCTTCTTTTGGCATGGCAAGTTGTAGGAGCTTGATTCACTAATCAAGATCTATAACTTGTGTTTGTTGCCTATATTTTATTGACCGGCCTCAGATAGGTGTGACTACTACATTAGTCCACTTACGATTGCTTAACATAGCGCTAAATTGCCTTATGGCACACTAATACTAACCATTAACCATTAACATTTAATTCTTGCACTTTACATTTATGCAATTTACTATTCTTGTACATATTATTCATTTGCTTTTGCCCTTTGCTCATTTGAGCACATGTTTATGTTAATGCAATTTGCCTTTTGCTCACTTGAGCACATAATTGTGTATATACTATTGTGCTTGTGTTTTGTTTTGTTTGTTGTGAACCAAATGCAAATGGACAAAAGGACCTAGACTTTAGGATTTTCCCTATGCAAAAATGGAGTCAAATAGCAACTAGGCCTCATGCCTTTAGAATGCTATAAATGTCAAAGAGCAACTAGGCCTCATGCCTTTAGAATGCTTAATGTTGAAGAGGAATTAAAAGGACCTATTCTCTAAACTCCCTCTTGTCCATTCTTTGTTTGCATTATAGAACTTTTTGATGTGTGTGTTCTTGTGCTAGGGATTCCAACATTGAGCCTAAGTGAAGAACCATTGTCATGAGCTTCCAAAGTGAGAGATAAGAGCCATTGGAGGATTCCTAAGAGCTTGCTTGATTGATTGATTGCTTAAGTATTTGCTTATTTGCTTGCTTATTCCAAAGGATGGGAGCTACTTGGATCATCACTATGATCTCAAGAAGGGAACTCCATTTGTGGTCTTATTTCTTCTCCTTCACCTCTTATATGCTTAGTACTTAGCCATTCTTCTTCTTCCCTCCACTCAACCCAAGCCAAAACTTTTGTGCAAACATTAACACTTGTTTTCAAACATTAGAAACCTAAGCATTATGCTTTTGATTTTCAAACTTTCTTTTCATAACACTTCTTTTGAATTGAATCTTTAAGTCAACTTTGACCATATTTTGTAAATACTTTTCATTGGTAAATATAACCCATTCAAATGTTTTGTGGTTTCAATGGCCACTTTCTTATCAAAAAAAATTCATAACCTTTAGCTATTAGGTTTGAGTTATCCTTGAGGTAGATGTAATACTCACCTATATCCTTAGTGATGGACAATGAGTCTTCCATGCTTATTATAGGGTTAACCCCTCACTAGCATGTTGAAGTTATCCTCACATGGTGGATTTATGGTTTTAGGTTGAGTTTTCTCCCTTGGATAGCAAAAGACCTTAAGGCTTTTGGACCAATTAACTCACCAACTTGTTTTGAGATTTTTACCCCAAACTACGAGGTTTTGATCCTAATCTTTTTTAAGATGGTACGTAGGCAATGAGTTTATCCATTCAAACACAAAATTGTAAATAATTTGTACATTCTTCTCTCATCCCCCCAATCATGTTTGCACAACTAATTTTTACAAAATACCAACCTACCTTACAACAATTGTGAAAAGGGCTCCCTAGGAGTACCTAGAATGTTTTGGGTGCTTAAAACCTTCCCATTACATAACCAACCCCCTTACCCCGATCTCTGGCATTTTTATTAGTTTTTGATTCAATAAAACTTCTCAGTTTTTGTTCGCTTTCTAACCTTTCCTTTGGATAAATAGAAGTGCGGTGGCGACTCGACTTGTATGGTTTACTTTTGATTTAGTCAATAAATCTAAAGGTAACGAATACCCCGCTACAGGTGGTATGGTGTTGCTACTCTATGCCTAACTCCATATTTGCTTAAAAGTTTATCAAATATTCTCGATATGAAGTGCGATCCTCCATCGCTTATGACTAAACGGGGTGTTCCAAATCTGTGGAATATGTAGTTTTTAAATAACTTGATCACCACTCTAGTGTCGTTTGTGGGTGCAGCTATAGCTTCAATCCACTTAGACACGTAGTCCACAGCTACTAAGATATACTTGTTTCCTAAGAATTGTGGGAAAGGTCCCATGAAATCTATACCCCAAACGTCGAAGAGTTATACTTCTTGAATGTTTCTTAGAGGTATTTCGTCACGTCTTGAAATATTTCCCGTGCGTTGGCATCTATCATATTTGACAATGCAAGCATGGACATCACGCCACATGGTAGGCCAGAATAGGCCAACTTGAAGAATCTTGCCGTATGTCTTAGAGGTGCTCGCATGTCCACCATAGGGTGCAAAGTGACAATGCTCAATTATACTTTTTACCTCCTCTTCTGGAACGCAACGACGAAAAATAGCGTCTTTACCCCTTTTGAAAAGGAGCGGTTCGTCCCAATAAAAGTTTCTTACATCGTTGAAGAACTTCTTCTTCCGGTGGTAGTCAAGATCAGGGGGTATGATATCAGCAGCTAGGTAATTAACAAAGTCTGCATACCATGGCACGTTACTTACAGCTAAGGATTTTTGGAAGTGCTCATGAGGGCCTAGGCTATCGTCTTCAATGGCTTCTAGTTTAGCTATTAGTCTATCATAGGCAAAATCATCATTTATGGGTACGAAGTCTGGTTTTAGGTGTTCTAGCCTATAAAGGTGATCATCTACTACATTTTCAGTGCCTTTTTTATCTCGGATATCTAAATCAAACTCTTGTAGTAACAGAATCCATCGGAGTAACCTGGACTTGGCATCTTTTTTACTTAATAGGTAACGAATGGCAGCATGATCGATGTAAACTATAATTTTGGCTCCTACTAGATAAGATCTAAATTTGTCTATAGCAAAAACTACAGCTAGTAGTTCCTTTTCAGTTGTTGCGTAGTTAAGTTGGGCAGCGTCTAGGGTTCTACTGGCATAATAAATCACATATAATTTTTTATCTTTCCTTTGTCCTAGAACGGCTCCAACGACATAATCACTAGCGTCACACATTATCTTAAAAGGTTCTGACCAATCAGGGGGTTGCATGATGGGTGCTGAAATCAATGCTTGTTTTAAAAGATCAAATGCTTCATTACATTTTCCATTGAAAATGAATTCAATATCTTTCATTAAAAGGCCAGTTAAAGGTTTAGTTATTTTAGAGAAGTCCTTGATAAAACGCCGGTAGAATCCATCATGTCCAAGGAAACTTTGAACTTCTCTGATAGTTTTGGGTGGTTTTAGATTCTCTATGACTTCTATCTTAACTCTATCTACCTCAATACCTTTTTCGAAAAATATATATCCTAAAACAATCCCTTCGGTGACCATGAAATGACACTTTTCCCAGTTTAGCACAAGGTTCACCTCCACGCATCTCTCCAGGATTTTCTCAAGGTTAGCAAGACAATTTTTGAAATCAAATCCACAAACTGAGAAATCATCCATAAATACTTCCATGATACCATCTAGGTAATCTGCAAAGATTGACATCATGCAGCATTGGAAAGTAGTCGGGGCATTACAGAGACCGAATGACATTCATCTGTAGGCAAAAGTTCTATAAGGGCATGTGAAAGTAGTTTTCTCTTGATCTTCGGGGTGGATAGGTATTTGGAAGAATCCATAGTATCCATCTAGATAGCAGAAGTAAAAGTGTCTGGCTAGACGCTCTAACATCTGATCTATAAATGGTAAAGGGAAATGATCCTTCCTGGTTGCTTTATTTAACTTTCTGTAGTCTATGCACATCCGCCATCCTCCTTCTATCCGTTTTGCTACATGTTCACCTTTATCGTTTTACACTACTGTGATGCCTCCCTTTTTAGGTACTACATGCACAGGGCTCACCCACTTACTATCTGAGATCTGATAGATTATACCTGCCTCGAGTAGCTTAAGAACTTCTCTTTTAACAACATCACTCATTATAGGGTTTATTCTTCTCTGATGTTCTCTGGAGGGCTTTGAATCTTCTTCGAGCGAAATCCGATGCATGCATACATATGGGCTTATACCTTTCAGATCAGAGATATTATATTCTAAGGTTGAGGGATATCTTCGTAAAACATCTAAGAGTTGGTCTGTTTCCTCTTGGCTCAAGGTAGCATTGACTATAACTAGACGGTTCATCTCTTCATCGAGGAACTCATATCTCAGGTTCATAGGCAGTTCCTTAAGTTCTAAGGTTGGTTTCTTAGGGAATGGCATAGGATCTGGGGTAAGGGATAAAGATTCGTAAAGGTTATCATTGATGTAGGGCTTCTTAAAGTTATCATCTTCCAGTATGAGAGTTGATGGCAACTTGATCATTTTTATGATTTCTTCTTGTTCTAATTCCCTAACGCATTCATCAATGATATCTATGGCATAACATGCGTCTCCCATCACAGGTGCCATAAGAAATTTTGAAAGTATAAATTCTATCTTCTCGTCACCTACCTCAAAGGTCAACTTTCCTCTCTTGACATTTATTATGGCTCATGCAGTTGATAAGAATGGTCTACCTAGAAGGATAGGTATATCATTATCCTCTTTGATGTCCATGACAACAAAATCAGTAGGGATAAATAACTGACCTATCCTAACAGGGACATCTTCCAATATGCCTATCAGATACTTAACAGATCTATCGGCTAATTGAAGTGACATCTTAGTAGGCTGTAATTCTCCTAAGTTTAACCTCTCACAAACTGCTAAAGGCATTAAGCTCACACTAGCTCCTAAGTCTAGAAAAGCTTTTTCGATGACATGACTTTCCAAAAGACAAGGAATGGAGAAATTTTCAGGATCTTTATCTTTTTTGGCTAACTTATTCTCGGAAATAGAATTGCATTCCAAGAGCTTCGGATCATCGAGTTTACATTTGTTGGTAATGATGTCTTTGAGAAACTTTGCATAAGAAGGTATTTGGGTGATGACTTATGTGAAAGGGATTTATACGTGAAGTTTTTCTATAACCTTAATGAATGTTTGATACTGGTTATTGATATGGGTCTATTTGAGTCTTTACGGATATGGTATCGGTGGTTTGTATGGCGGGGGTGGTACATAAGTTTTATCGTTAGGTTCTTCTCCTTTTTCTTGACCTTTCTGTTTTTCAGATTCCTCTGGTTCCTTCACTTCGTCTGTAGGTTCGGTATATTCCTTAGAAGTTTCGGGTTCACTCAATCTTGGGTTAACTGGCTCATCATAAGCGTTCCCACTTTGTAGGGTAATGGCATTGGCTTGTCCTCTCGGATTCTGTTGAGGTTGTCCAGGGAACTGTCCTCCAGGCGTAGTATGGGGGGGCTTGGTTTAAAGCTACCTGAGAGATATTGACCCATATCTCTCATCCAGGGTTTATTGTGAGTAACTATTTGGTCAACCTTGGTTCCTAATTGGGTAATCAGTTCGTTAATGTGAATGTTCTGGTTCATGAACTCTTTGTTTTGTTGGGTTTGAGCAGTGATAAAATTTTCCATAATTTTCTCAAGGCTCGACTTTGGTGGCACAGGTTGCATATGTTGATTTGGTCTTGGGGCTTGGTAACCTGGTTGTCTCGGAGGTGTAGTATTTTGGATAGGGTTATTGTTCTTATAGGAGAAGTTCGGGTGATTCCTCCATCCAGGGTTGTAGGTATTCGAATATGGGTTCCCTTGGGCGTAGTTCACTTGCTCAGAGTTGGTTCCGTTTAAGAGACTGCATTCTGTAGATTGGTGTCCTTTGGTTCCACATATCTCACAATCCGACGAAACTGCAGCTGCAGTATTCGGGTTTATGCACATATGCTCGACCTTGAGGGCCAACGTGTCCATTTTAGCTTGCATCATGTCTATAAAGCTTAACTCATGTACTCCTCCTTGGGCTTCCTTCTTCTCAACTGTCGCTCGTTCGAATCCCCATGATTGATGGTTTTGAGCCATATCTTCGATAAGGGCACTAGCTTTAGGGTAAGGTTTGTTCATCGGTGTGCCGCCTGCAGTAGCGTCGATGGTCATCTTAGTGTTATAGTGAAGTCCATTATAGAATGTCTGAATGATTAGCCAATTTTCTAAACCATGATGTGGGCATGCTCTTAACAACTCTTTATATCTCTCCCAAGCTTCGAACAACGATTCTCCTTGGTTCTGGGTAAATCTGGTTATGTGGTTTCGAAGAACGACGGTCTTACTTGGGGGAAAGTATCTAGCAAGGAATACTTCTCTAAGGTTTTCCCAAGTTGTTATAGAATTGGGTGGAAGGGAATCTAACCATGATAGGGCTTTATCTCTGAGGGAGAAAGGGAATAATCTTAAACGGATTGCCTTAGGAGAAGCTCCATTGGTTTTAAAAGTGTCTGCCAATTGGAGAAAGATTTTTAAATGTTGGTTTGGGTTCTCAGTAGCAAGACCTGCGAATTGTCTTTGTTGCACTAGTTGCAACAAGGAGGGTTTAAGTTCGAAATTATTAGCTGGGAAGGTTGGGTTTACTATACTAGAACTAGGTTCTTCATTGGATGGTTGGGCGAAATCCTTAAGAGGTTTTTGGTTTTGATCTTTGGCCATAGCTCTCCTAATTTTATGGAAAAATAAACGTGCGCGAGCGTAACGTTCAGGTTCCGCCAGAGGATATACTAAGCTTCTGGTGCTGCGAGTCCTTTGCATTGACCGACAGGTAATAATCTAAGTCTAAAAGATATAATAAAAGGGTACGAAATTTGACGAAATTGGTCCCCGACAACGGCGCCAAAAACTTGATGCGTTGTTTTTCGCAAGTGTACGAACACGTCAGAGTAATATAAAAGATTGTCGAATCCACAGAGACCAAATGTCAATCTATCGTTATCTATTGTTATGGTGTTTATCTAAGGTAATCGAAATAGGGTTTTTAAGAGTGCACAATGAAAAATAAAGTATTAAATTAAATTCAATTAATAAAGACGGGTTCGAATGTAATTCACATAATCAATTAATAATCCAAGTACTTGCTAATAGAATTACTTATGGACAATGTTTCCTACTTTGAAAATAACCAATTTAACGGGAACTGTCGCTTTCGCATATTCAGAACCGAGTTGTACTCCATAATCAAACCCTTTTATTGTCACTTATAAAAAGGCGCGCATTGCGTTAGAGTAGTATACCGATTTTTAAGAAATATAGTACCTTGACTAAGTTGAAAATTACTTTGACCTGGATTTCTTAACCAAAAGAGGTTCTCACGAACCAGACTCTAAACTTATAAACGCGTCCGAAAATAGTTTTAAAATCACTTTTCTTTTTAAGTTAAAAACTCCTAATGAACTAAACAAAGCGCTTTCGCTGTATTTGAAATAGTTAAAAACAACTAAGTTTAGACAGACGTCGAACGACTTTCGATCTTACCCAACGGAAATTAAGTGCGGGAAAACTTAAGTTGAAAGTCAAAATAGCCCTTAAGTGTTTTTACGAACAATTGTACGGATTATCGGTTCAATTACGATCCTTACATTCTAACCTTTATAGGTTTAGCTAGACATGGTAAAGTAAAGATGCATTTTAATTTAAATAAAAGTAGTGCAGTGCGGAAAATAAACGAAGTAAAGGCGGTGCGGGAAAGTACACAAAGTAAAGGCAGTGCGGGAAATAAATAAAGTAAAGTGCGAGTGCGGGAAAGTAAACAAAGTAAAGGCAGTGCGGAAAATAAATAAAGTAAAGTGTGAGTGCGGGAAAGTAAACAAAGTAAAGGTAGTGCGGGAAATAAATAAAGTAAAGTGCGAGCGCGGGAAAGTAAAGTAGACAAAGGTAAAGCAATAAAACCTGCTCCAATTGGAGAGTCGAATAAAGTGCGTAACAGAAATAAAAATGGCGGCAGGATTAACTTCCTTCCAAAGTGCTCCAAACTCGATTACAGACTCGATTACACAGTTGTGGCAACACTCCGATGTGAAGCGATTACCACTTTTACACAATACTGATATATGCCTAGTTGTAACTAAGTTTGAATGATGAAACAAATTAAATCAAGGCTCTATTTATAAGCAAGGAAAATAATGGAAATGACAAGAATGCCCCTCAATTTGAAAATGGGAGGGAATCATATTGTTCTTGTGGCGCCTGCCACAACCTCATGACGCCCGCCATAAGAGAAAATTGTGGCGCCCAAGTGGAGATAGTGGGAGATGTGGCAGTTGAGGAGAAGTTGGAACTGGGACACGTCATGGCTAGACCCATGGCGCCAGCCACAGTGGGAGCCACAAGTGTAAAATGCTGATTTTTAGGCTTTTTAGCTCATTTACACTCTTTTTCTCGATCGGGGCTCCGATTAGACTGAAAACCTGAAAACAAAGAAAAACATAGTAATAACATTACAAAATAACAATAAAATAACTAAAATACATGCGAAATCGGAGTAAAAAATACGGTGAATTTCAGTGTCATCAACAAGGACTTGTCACTTGAACTTGTACTTTCTCACATACACTTTGAACCTCTAAAGGAGGATTTTATCTTTTCCAATCACACCTTAACACGTAGGAATATCTGTCCACCTTCTTGCAAGTGGAAAAGTTCCTTGCAATTATTATTCCTTTAGGCCATCATCATTTTCTTCCATGAAACCAGACAAACTACCACATTGATGAGGTTATCAACTATAAAGACTTGATCTAACACAAAAATATTGGAAAAGTTCCCACTTCATGTATCTAAACTTGATTCATCCACACTCTTATGTTCAAGTACATTTTATGCTTAAACATGACATAACAACCGATCTCTCCGACCACCCAGACATCGAACACAAATGATCCAATATTCAAGTCTATTTTTTCACACGTAGGTGATCCTATATCAAGAACATTTTTCATCCTCCCTTTATCGAAATGCAAAACAACCCTAAATCTTTTATGTATTTCCAAAACCTACTAAAGATGTTCCTAATGGTCACAAAGGTTTTACTTGTCCAATCATGAACAATGAAACCAAATATTGAGAGACAAAAATAATTGTCTCCAAAACGCTTCTTCCTTTTTCTAAAACTCATCCAAGTTTCCTCTTTTGAAGCATGTAAAATGATATAATCTCCACCTAACTTAGATAGCTTGAGATGTGAGAAACCAAATGTGAAGAAATTATGCATTGGACTAATTTTCTTATTTCCATATTTAACAACAATCGTTGTTTCGTTTATTATTTCCTTTTTCTTTCTATAAAAGATTCCCATAATTATTCATCATTTTAATGAGAAAGAAATTCATTTTTGTATTATAACTTGCTTTATATTTTTTTATTCAATACAATTATTGTTCAAGTCATTTTAATTGATGCCAAAACCGTTTTGTTATTCTTTTTTCTATTTTTGCGCTGCACACACATTAATGGTCCATAAATATTGGGTTCCCCCATCATTGATCGACCCACTTACCTAATTCTCCTTTCTATTAACATCTTCATTAATAATCATTATTTGGTCCTAATCACCGGTCATATTTTCTATTAGAGACTCATAAACGACATGTTTCATTATCCTTATATAGAACATTAACACTCCATTTTCCCGATTTGTTCCACATTCATTACCATGTTCATATTTTTACTCACACGAGCACCAACTTTGTGGCTATATTGACCATATGAAAAACATATTAGGTGCGAGTTCTCATACCCAAGTTTAAAAATTATCCTTTAACCAAGATTTGAGGAACAATATTCTTGTCCATGTCTATTTCCACACACATTCTTGCAAATTAACCTTTAGAATATAACGAACATAAACAATCAACTTGAAGCACATTATTTGCCCACGTGTTGTCAAAGACATACCATTGTAAACTTCCAAATAAGAGGATACTAAAAGAAAACAATTTGAGCAATCAAGTAACAAAATGCACTCCTGTTTTTATTGCATAAAACTAATAATTTCAAAACTAAATTTCAAGACACATTTATATATAAAAATTTATTTACATAAATAAAATTTTGTTTATTTCAAAATTAAATTTATAAGATTTTTTTGATAAATGACAAAAGAAAAGGAAATTGAAAACTGATAACAAAACAAAAAAGAGACTAATCTCTGATAATTTATCACAATTGTGTTCACACAAAAAAGTTCGTCGAGATAACACACAAAGAAGTGTGAAACAGAAACAAAAAAAGAGTATAATCTCTTAACTTATCACAATTGCGTTCACACGAAAAAGTTCGTCGAGAAAACACATAAAGAAGCGCGAAAATAGAAACAAAACAAAAAAAAGACTAATCTTTTAAAGTTTTCACAATTGCGTTAACAGAAAGAAGTTCGTCGAGATAACACATGAAAAAACGCAAAAATAGAAACAAAACAAAACAATTGAGTTCACAAAAAAAAGTCGCCCAAATAACTTATAAAAAAACACAAAACATAAACAAAACAAAAAATAGAATAATCTAAATCCACCAAAATAACACAAGAAGCGCGAAACATAAATAAAACAAAAAATTCAATATTTTAAATTTATCATATTTATAATTATAATTATAGAAATTGATAATATATCATAAAATCTACACTAAAAAAATAACTTTTCAAAAAAGATATTTTAAGTAAAAGTTTTCTTTTTGACATAATTTTTACAAACTTTAAGTATATACTAGTAATTCAACAAGCATACAATTTTTGTTTATTTTTACATAATTAACTTGTATAACTTTTTCTTTTGAATAACTTTGGTTTAAGAAATATATTTGATTTCTTAAATCTTTTATATATTAATTTATTTTAAAATTTATATATTTTGGGTGAACGTTAAAATTTTGTATTAAGATGAAGTAATATATGTTCTTTCATGGTCAATTCATGGTGTTGTAAAACAAATAAAAAAAAGTTAAAAATAATTACACGGCCTTTGAAGAAAAGAAAAAAAATAACCGAGAAAGCATATTTATATAGGCTATTTTGACGAGGGGCGCATTACACAGACTAGAAGTGGAAAATGCAAAAATCGTCTCAACCAAGAAAAAGAAATTCTAGAAAGCGATTGTGAAAACCTAGATAGATCAACAACAGCAATTTTCTTATTCTCTTTTGCCAATGCGATTTGAGACCCTCTCTCAACTCTGAATCACCTTCGTTCGCGGTTGCCGGCGGCATCTACGTTGTCATCGCCACCGCCTTGCTGTTCTGTTCCAATCGCAATTGTAATCGGTAGTTTGTTGAGCGAGCGATGGAGTTGGCGCAACTGGAAGCATTGTGCGAGAGGCTTTACAATTCTCAGGACTCTGTTGAACGGGCTCATGCGGAGAATACACTGAAATGCTTCTCTATGAACACTGAATACATTTCTCAATGTCAATATATTCTTGATCATGCTTTGACACCTTATGCATTGATGCTTGCTAGTTCTAGTTTGTTGAAACAAGTCACCGAACATAGCCTTGATTTGAAGCTCCGTCTCGATATATGTAATCTCTTTTTTATTCTCTTTTCATTCTTCATCGATGACTATAAGTATTAGAATTCATGGATTTTTTTTGCAATGCATGATAGGGACCTATCTGATCAACTATCTGGGGACCAGAGGACCTGAGTTACAGCCGTTTGTGACTGCTTCTCTGATCCAACTTTTGTGTCGAGTAACGAAATTCGGATGGTTTGATGATGACAGATTTCGGGACTTGGTCAAAGAATCAATGAACTTCTTGAGTCAGGTGATCTTAATCGATTTAGTGGACTTAAGTATAAGAATGATTTGCGGCAGGTTGTTAACCTTTTGTTGTTGTTGTTGTAATCCAGGCAACGCCGGGTCATTATGCCATTGGTTTGAAGATATTGAATCAGCTTATTTCTGAGATGAATCAGGTTAGACATTATTTTGTGCTACTGGAATATGTTTGATGCCGGAGTTGATCAGTTATTCGGATGGAAGAGTTATTATGCCGAGTAGTTATGTGTTCTGTATGCTAGTTGATTATGTTCACGAAGATCATCAGATAGTCGAATTCTGTCAGTAAGGTAGAAAAATGGGTTGTGGTTTGATTCTGTGGAAGAGAGGGGGATAGAAAAGTAAGGCAGGGTTTAGTTTGTATGTTGTGTATAAATCGAACAGATCGAATATTTCCTAACCTAGCAATTAGATATTTTGAGTAGGTTTTGTATTTTGTACGTCGTGCTGTGTTTTGGAACTATGTTCTGTTTGCTAAACTTTTGTGTCCTGCCTCAGGCTAATGCTGGTTTACCTGCAACAAAGCATCGAAGGGTAGCTTGCTCCTTCAGGGATCAATCTCTTTTTCAAATATTTCAGATATCTCTAACATCATTGAGTCAGTTGAAGAATGATGGTAAAATGGCTACACCCGCGGTTAATTTTTTTTGTCTGTTTTATACTTCTGGTGATCTTTGTTTGAGAATTGTGATAATGTATTTTGCAGCAATCAGTCAATTGCAAGAATTGGCACTTTCTCTCTCTTTGAAATGTTTATCATTTGATTTTGTGGGGACATCTGTAGATGAAAGTTCAGATGAGTTTGGCACAGTTCAGGTATCTGCTTGTTTTTGTTTTATTGCAAACTTTTAATGTTCGGAGGTCCTGGCTTATTCTTTCTAAACTAGTTCGTTAATTAGCATGTAAATATTGTGGTTTGCAGATTCCATCTCCCTGGAAACCAGTTTTAGAGGATTCTTCAACGTTACAACTATTTTTTGATCACTATGCCATTACAAAGCCTCCTCTTTCGAAGGAGGTCCGTACATACATTTGTTTCTTTGACAATGTACTTAATAGTCAAACCGAGTCTTGAAAATTGAATTCCTCTATAAAATACTATCAAAAAATTAATTTGTAATTTGCTTTAGACGTCCGACCCCACTTAGTGGGAAAATACTTGGTTTTTGTCGCCTTAGACGATGCTTTCCTTTATTGTTGGAGGCGTTTTAATAAGTTGACAAATACATGTTTTATTGACTATTTTCCTTTCCAGGCACTGGAGTGCTTAGTGCGACTAGCGTCTGTAAGACGTTCTCTGTTTACAAATGATGCTACCCGTTCCAAGTTTTTGGCCCATTTAATGACAGGAACCAAAGTAATCCTGCAAACAGGGCAAGGTATTGTATGCTTGTTACCTCTTTCCTTATTTTGTGTTTTAATGCCTAACTGGAAATATTATCTTTCAATATTATTTCTGTAAGAAAAAAACATTTAATCAGCATTTTTTGGGGTAATATTTTGTTATGCAAAGCTCTTTCTCACACAGACACATAAACACATTTATATTACAATATGCAATGCGGTCATTTAAGTAATTTAATTGTACCATATTAGCTCTTTATATTTTTTCCTAAACAGGATTTTTAAGTCTCAAAACGTGCACGGCATTGTCCTTTTTTTTGGTATTTTCGGGTAAAAAAAGTCCATACGACTGTTATAATGCTGATGTGTCTATTATCGGTGTTGATGTGGCAAGCCCAAATATAATTTTACTTAAAAAATTATATATTTTAAATAATTTTCTTTAAAATAAAAAACTCCAAATTAAAATTAACTAGAATTCTTCTCTTTCTTCTTTAATTGAAGAAGAGGAAGATCTTGAATGGCGGGCATAGGATTGATGTAATATTTGACTAGGACCATATGAATTATGACATATTTTGCCTATTTATATTCACTGATTAGTCAGAAATTCAACCCTGACTTGACTTCAATTTCTACCTCTCAACAAATTGATCAAGTTGTGTTTTAACTACCAGTGTAGGAAATGAGAGTTCCAACCTAAATTTTGCATCATCAGGTTGAATAGTAACTTATAGAAGCACTTGTTCAAATAGGTGAAAGGTTTTGGTGAGGTTTTGTCCATAGCTGAAATGAAACTGCACGTGGATTGTTTGCAGAAAGAAACTACTCGTGGATCAGTTTTGTTAAATGGTGGCAACGGCGTAGCGGATTTTGCATGTGGGCCATGGAGGCCACGGCGTCCTTGTCATATATATTTTTTAAAAGGAAAAAACATAGTTGGTCATGCTCCCCAAACCAGGCCCAATAGGTTGTAAAACCCCAAAATTGAATGCAAAAAACATTCAAATGGCCATCTCTTTCCCTCACGCTGTAGAGTTTCCTTCCCTGCACTTCCTGATTGGTGACGAACGCACTCTGACATTCATTATTTTCTGGCAACATCTATCCTTTCTATCCTTTGGCGACATTCTCTGGAAATCTCCTTCGGTGTGCTGCCCTATTATGACCTGATTTTTTTTTTATTTTAAAATTCCCGCACTTGCGGTCCTATTCTTTTAAGCTCTATTATAATTGTTTGAGATCTCAATTCGACTAGGCGACATGGACAACTTTGTTCTTATACCACTTGGACAATCTTCACATCTTGAGCATGGTTGTCAAGATCTCGATCTCGATCTTAAAATCTTAAGATTTTACGATCTCACTCACCCCCAACGATCCCGATTTTAAGCAGAGTCGTCTGTTGTAGCCAAATTGTGGAAAAAATCGTAAAATAATTGATTTTGTGTGATCTTTGCCAGTTTTGGTCATGATTGGCCGGTTTTCGGCCACCATCATTGAAAGGCGAGAAGGATGGCAAGATGCAGAGGCACAATAATTACTTTTGGAATGATGAAGTTTTAGATTTAGGATTTATAGAATAAGCATCTCACTTGTAGGGTTTGTTTTAACCAATTGACCGATAATCCTAGTAATTGACCAAATGTGTTCCTAATGTGTAACAAATGTTCCATGTGAAGTAGTAAAGAATATGAAAAAGAGTCATTTTCTCACGAATACACTTGCCTAGTAACATATATGTGTAAAAAGACTTTAAATATATACTATTATTCTTTTCATTTTAGTAGGATCTTACAATTTTTGTTGCAATCTTATGTTTTATGTTCTTGTTACCCCCTCTCAATCTTACGAAAATAATTGGGTAGGATCTTTCAATCTTAGCTACAATTTATATTTTACAATCTTGTTATTCTCTCCCGATCTTATGTAAGATCTCGATCTTGACAACCTTGATCTTGAGCCTAAGTCCAAATTTTAGGAACTGCAATTTTTTTAATTGTATTTTTTTTAATCAGTTATTTTTAATTGCTGCTATTATTTTTAAATTTTACGTCAATGAGGTTTTGATGTCTTGAACTTGATGAAAATTAGGTTTTTAGTACTTTATGACATTGTGATTTTGAGATTAATGATATTTTCTATCATTTTATTCTATGATTTTGGTTCTCGACTTACGTATTTTGTTTTTATTATTTTTTTAGTTATAATTTTTAAGTCTTATTTGCTTATTATTTTTTCTATCTGTTTCTTTATATCTATTACTTTTAGTTGTTTTTTTTTCTTAATTTATGACTAATGTTTTGATGTCTTGTACTTGATGAATATGAGGTTCTTTCTGTAGTTATGAGACTAATGATGTTTTCCATCAATTTTGTATATGATTCTCTATTTGTATTGTTATACTTGTTGGCTTTTAATTGATTTCTTCAGTTTTTGAGTGTGTGTGTGTGTGTGTAAGTAGACTTTAATCTTGTTCGCTATGTTTCCAACATAGGTGGGAACACCATCTGTTATATTTTTGTGTTGGATTTTTTACCCACTTCCATAATCTGTCAGTGATGACATTGTGTGGGTGGCCTGAATCGTTGATATGTGACACTTGGTTTTTCTAATAATATTTATCATTTCTCTGTTTTTCCTTTTTGTTGGCCATAGATTTATAATATTGACTGTTTTGGGGAAGCAGGTCTTGCAGATCATAATAATTACCATGAGTTTTGCCGTCTTCTTGGTCGGTTCAGAGTGAATTACCAGGTAGGTTTGTGCACTTCTACTCCATTTGCGGCACATTAATATTACACAAACATCCAATCATATTTCACATTGATGATGGATAATTTTTAAGTGTTTTGAAAACTAATATTATGATGTGGCTTGATGGTGCAATATGATCAAGCTGTGTAAAACCTGTTTAAGTTTTGGACCTTACACTACACACCATAATAAGAGTGTAAAATCACATATTCAGTTTTTATTATAAATTTGCCACTATTTATTAGTGAGAAATTTATTTATTGTAAGTAGCATCCAAATCTGATAGTCATTTAGTTAGCGTTTGAAAAATCTTATTTTAACTTATCTCATGATATAAATGTAAACATGTATTATGCCAATGATCTGTTTTCAGCTTATTTGCTTAAGCTCTCTAAGATAACTTACCGAAATAGCTTATGCAGAGTTAACTTTTGTTTCCTCTTCGATTGTAGATGCATTTTATACATAAGCTCTCATGTGATGAACACTTGCTAAATGAACACCTAAGTATGCTATTTATCTAAAAGCCCTCTTAATGCACCTGGAAACTAATCTTGTATGCAATACCTCACCTCCAAAATTGTAGCCTTAAAATGACCCTGAATGTTTTGGCCAATTATTTACTAGTTTTTGCTTGTTTTATTGATTTGGTAGTTTGCTTAAGCTTGTTATACATTGGCAGTTTTGTTGATAAAATTTGGTGGAGTATAAAGTATTTTCATATTCTTTAGTTTATTCTATCTAAATTTGTAAAATAAATGCTGCAGTTGTCAGAGCTAGTTAATGTGGAAGGTTATAGCGATTGGATCCGTTTGGTTGCAGAGTTCACTCTTAAATCTTTGCAGTCATGGCAGGTTAATTAATGTGTCACTTTTAAGAATTTTCCTCATAATACATGATTTATTGTTCAAAAATCGCATATTTCATGTCTTTTTAATCCATTTATCTTTGAAATAATGGCATTGCTGCCTCCCCCTTTGAAAACAAAATTCAGGATTGCCATCATGTGAGAATTTTAGTATGATAAATTTCCGTAATTCTCAAAATTTCAACTTAGGTTATTCAAGTGATATGAAATACTGATTAAATAGAGACCTTCTTGTCAGTGGGCTAGCAACAGCGTCTACTACCTGTTAGGGTTGTGGTCCAGATTGGTGGCTTCTGTTCCATATTTGAAGGGTGATGCACCAAGCTTACTCGGTGAATATGTTCCTAAGATTACTGAAAGTTTCATCACTTCAAGATTCAATTCTGTGCAGGTGTTTCCCTATTATCTGTGCATGCTTTACTGATAGCCTACCTTCCAGGCTGTATGCATTTAGTTTAACACTTCTCTTAATGAGACTACTGTCAAATATAATTGGTCTTTTTTACAGGCTGGATTACCAGATGATCTCGAGAACCCCTTAGACAATGCTGAACTTCTTCAGGATCAATTAGATTGCCTTCCAAATTTATGCAGATTTCAGGTAATCCTATATATTTTATATTATCATTCTTATCTTTTTTATGAATGATATAATTGACTGAGAAGGCAATAAGGATTCCAAAGGAGGATGGATAAATTAGCAGAAGAAGATGAGATAAAATGAAGAGGAACTAGAAGCGAAGACTTCTTTCCATCTTTTGAGCTTGTTTAAAATGCAATAAATAATTGATATAGTCCTACTGATTAGGTGCATATCTCTTAGCATAAAAGATTTAATATTTGATGGGAACAGTGAAATGCTATATTGGCTTTTCAAGGAGTTTCTTTCGATTTTAAGATTTTGTGAAAAAAACATGCATCTTGATAAGAAACTGTAAAAGAGAGCAAGCAACTTTCCTCCAAAGACCCTTTGAAAATTCAACTCCTTGACTAGCCACACATTTTTGAAAAAGCTTGTGGTCTAAAAAAGACTTGTTTGTCAGTGTAGAAAGAGAGCAGTAATATGAGTAATCAATAAGATGCACTACAATGTGTAGTGACCCTCATATTTATATTAATAGGTTAAAAGAATAATACATAAGAAAGACAAATGGGCCAAACCCATATACTTAATACTATACCCTAGTAATATATCATTATAACATAACTCTTAATACTCTCTATCTCTCTCTTAATGCATTTTTGTCTATAAACTTTCTATTTATTCAAAATAAAATTTCTTGCAATTCATTATACTCAATAAAACCAGTCATCGAGCTAAACATACAATGGTAGATTGGATCTTCCTGGTTTCAACCACTCGGACTTTGAGTCCTAAACTTAAGGCCAAAGAGTTAGCATTAAGAAACAACTTTGGTTTAGTTCCTTCAACTTCATCCAAAGCTTTTGTTTTGATGGAGGAATAGGGATATCCTCATAAGCCTAGGTACTTAATGGTGAAGTGCCCCTATTGGCACTCGTTGAATCTCCCTTTTCCCTCACTATTCTGTTGCAAGTGAAATTTGTGACATTTATGCATATTAATTTAATAGTATATAATAATATAATGTTATTTGTGTATTTGAGTTTCTCTTGTTGTAAGTTGTAACCAACCATAGTTTTGATTTATTAATCTTTTATTGTGAATGGAATAATTTATCTCTTTCATGTTATATTATATTATATAAAAAAACTCCCGTGTTTCTTATTGCCATACCCGTACATCGATCTTTTTAAAAACGACGTATCTCGTACCATACATTCCCTGGGAATATCTATTGTTTCTATCTATAGAAGACTCTTAAGTTATTTTCTGCTGCAGTTATTTATACAATTATGTCTGTTTGACTCATTTGCATTCATTATGCAGTATGAAAGCAGTAGCTTATTTATAATAAACATAACGGAGCCTGTCCTGCAAATATACACGGTGTGGTTATAACTTGCACTGATTGCTATCCTTTTTTATCTTTTTGTACTGATTTGTTGGGAAATATGAGTTTGTAATTGATGCTTGGCTGTTTCCAATGACTGGAATAGGAAAGGGCAAGATTACAAATTAGTGATAGCAATGACCTCTCTGTGATTGAAGACAAACTTGCATGGATTGTTCATATTGCTGCAGCAATTCTCAAGACAAAACAATGCAATGGTTGTAGGTAAAATTTCTTTGGCCCTTGCCTTATCATCTATTGGAATGTTGTGGGTTGTCAAAGAAACTCTGGGCAGTGTTCATAAACATGCCAACCTGTTTTAATTTTATGTTTCACCATAATATTTCTGTATGTAGTGTGGAATCTCAGGAAGTGCTAGATGCTGAAATTTCTGCCCGAGTTCTGCAGTTGATCAATGTAACTGACAGTGGAGTGCACAGTCAGGTATACCTGCACAGACATTAGTTTATATGATTGACTTGATCTCTCTGTTTTCTTCTTTTAATTGTTTCAGTTCTTTTAATAGTGCACTGGTGCTAAAGATCTTAGTAACAAGATAAATAGCTTGTAATTTATATAATCTATACTTTACACTTCTATACACAAAATACTAGATTGTATATCAGTTTTTAATTAATAAAAAAATATAAACCAGCAAACAGAAATCAAATTCACTTGAACTGCCAAGAGTGGGGGATGAACACGTAACTTTGAAAAACAAGAGAACCCTTGAGATGGGCAAATAGTTTCCTGAGTTGCATGAGGATTCCCTAGTACAATCAATTATACATGTTGTGAATAGTTTATTTTACTATTGTTATTTTTAGTATTATTAGTACTTAGTAGTAATTTACGTTTGGTTTGGATCTTTAGTAAGGTCCATTAGATTAGAATACTCTCTATATAATAGAAATTAGTCTTATATATTCATTATCTCAATATACATATATTCACAATAATCAATAGAGAGGCAACATCACATTTAGGCTAGAGGCATTCAACAAACACATCCAAATTTTTGGAGTTCAATTCAGAAAAAGTCATTCGTGTGATTGTCACAAATTTTTCATTGTGCACTTTAGCTTTTTCCTTATTTAAAACATTAGATGTTAAGAGTCTTCATTGTGAGGTATGTGAACTTGCTAAACTTAAAAGTGTACCTGTTTTTGCTAGTAATGAAATGAGTACCTTTCCATTTCTCTCATTCATACAAATCTGTGGGGTCCATTTAATATTCAAAATAGATTAGGTGTTCGTTGGTTCTTAACCTTTATTGATGATTGTACTCGGGTTACTTGAGTCTGCTTGCTTAAACAAAAATTTGAAATTAGTCATGTGTTTACTCAATTTTTCTCCATGGTTAAAATCAGTATGGTACGAGTATTCAGAGTTTTTAGTCTATAGTCTAATAACGCCAAGGATTATTTTAGTCATAATCTTAATTCTGTGCAAAATGAAGGTATCATTCATGACTCTTTGCATGTTATAAAACACCTCAGCAAAATGACATTGTTGAGAGAAAAATTGGGCATTTGTTAGACCAAACACATGCTATGGTTTTACGTCGTTTGTCCACATTCATAGTGATGGTAGAAGGAAATGGAATGGAATGGAGTGGTAAATAATGTAATGAACTAATTTGGTCCGGTGGTATGGGATGAAATGAAATGGAATGGAGTGGTAAATAATAAGATTTCATTGTTTGGATTTACAAAAATGGGTGGAGCTAAATGGAATATGATGTAATCCATTCCATTCTATTCCATCCAATCCTTCAATTTTCATTCCACCGACTTAGGGTGCATGCAATGGAATGAACTAATTTGGTCTATCTATTCCGTTCCATCAAATTATAAAAAATACACAAACAATGGAATAAAATTTATGTTCCATCCTACTTCGCTCCGCTCCATTCCATCATATTCTATTCTGCTCCGCTTCATTCTATTTCGTCAATACAAACATAGCTTTAAAGTGTGTCTTGATAGGATATTCTTCTACCCATAAGGGTTACAAATGTTATCATCCACTCTCTCATAATTACTTTGTCTCTTGAGATATCACTTTCCATGAACAAGAAAGTTACTTCGTTCAAACTCATCTTCAAAGGGAAGTAAGGAAAATGAGTACCTTCTATTTCCTGACCTTACTCTCGGACTAGAAGTTGAGGTTAAAACTAGTAGGGACAATGTTGGAACCATAATCCGACTCAATTTCATCACCACTACCATCACACTAATAAAATTTTATATCTTCTAACTGCCTTTAGGAAAGATACCAAAACCTGTACAAAAAAGCCACTTTACCCTCTATCCAACTACCTAAGCTTTGAACATGTTCACCTACCCATAAAACCTTCCTCACAAATCTGAATACCATAACGCTACCTACCTTTCTATTTGAGGCATTGTCCTGACCTTACTCTCGGACTAGAAGTTGAGGTTAAAACTAGTAGGGACAATGTTGGAACCATAATCCAACTCAATTTCATCACCACTACCATCACACTATTAAAATTTTACATCTTCTAACTACCTTTAGGAAAGATACCAAAACCTGTACAAAAAAGCCACTTTACCCTCTATCCAACTACCTAAGCTTTGAACACGTTCACCTACCCATAAAACCTTCCTCACAAATCTGAATACCATAACGCTACCTACCTTTCTATTTGAGGCATTGTCTGACAGAAAATGGAAACAAAGCCATGGATTTGGAGATGGAGGCCGTGGATAAGAATAATACTTGAGAATTGGTTTCTCTACTAAATTAAAGAAACATGTAGGGAGCAAATGGGTATACCCTGTTAAATACAAGGCAAATGGATCTCTATTGTGAGATACAAGACTGGATTGGTAGCCAAATGAGTTCAAGACAATGACATAAGAGATATGTGAATTACTATGGCTATATGTGAATTACTATGGCTAAAATTGATTTTAGAAGATTTGAGGATAAAGTGTAATGAACCAATGAGACTATTGTGATAATAAGTCTGCTTTCAGCATAACCTATGGCCTAGTGCAGCAAGACAAAACCCAACATATTGAAGTCGACAAACACTTCATTAAAGAAAAACCAGACAATGATCTTATTTGCACTCCATAAGTGTCCTCTCAAGACAACCTTGTAGATCTTCTAACGAAAGAGCTGAACAACAATAATTTTGAAAGAATTATTTTCAAGTTGAGAATGATTGATATACATTCACCAGCTTGAGGAAGAGTGTTCTAAATAGTTTATTTTACTATTGTTATTTTTAGTATTATTAGTAGTAATTCATGTTTGAATCTTTAGTAAGTCCTATTAGATTAGAATAGTTCAATATCTCAATAAATAATATTCAGATCTTACGATACACATACAAGATATCTGATTCTTAGCCTTCCCTAGTTCTACTTTTCCTAATGCTTGATGCATTTTTATTCTTTCTATACTATTACTGTTCTGTTTTCTACCTTTTTTGTGTGGATATCCGATTCTTATCCTTCCCTAGTTCTACTTTTCTTCTCTTCTTTCTCGCCATCAACCTGTTGTCTCGTGCGGATTAGTTTTATCAATTTCATCCCTTAATAGTCCAAACTCCCAATGTTTTAGTCTTCCAATCCAAACAATTAAATTGAAGGATTTGTAGATTAAACTTGATGGATGGTGACAGATATTGGGGATGTGAACTTCAAGAGATCAAATGGATAAAATTAATGCACCTTCCAGGGACTAGAACACTGCTATGCTTCTGTGACATATGATCTGATCTCTTCTACTGACTTTTATTATAATTTTCACTTTAATTCAATTGGTATAAATTACTTAGTATTTTGGATAACTACCATCACCAAAATGGCTCAATTGAGGGAGATCACAACACATAGTTTGGCTCAGTCCTTTTTTCTTTTTGGACCGTGCTTTTCTTAGTTCCACTTATCTCATTAACATACTTTGCTCTACTCATAATTCTCCTCTTACCTTTCTCTTAAGTTTACATTTTCTTGACTACAAATTCCTTATTTCATTTGGTTGTGTTTGTTTACCCTTTCTAAGACCCTACAACTCATACAAACTAGATATGCACTCAAGAGAAGGTGTGTTTCCACGTTATTCGCCTATTCACGAGGCTACAAATGTCTTTGATCCTAGTGGAGGAATCTTTATTTCTAAGGACATCCTCTTTAATGAAATAAGGTTTTCTTACTGAAGCTTGTTCCTCTCATCCCAGTCACCTTCTCCCCGTTTAAAAAATGTATTTATTGGGCCCTTTCTTTCCCCTTCTATGCATTCCACATACGGGCGAACGTCATCCCTATCGCCTCTAATGTGTCAGCTTCACCAACTACCAACTCATCTACTAATACTACACCTGCAATCTCTCACACTTTGTCTAGCCCTACTTCAAATGATATTACTTTGGCTAACCATGATTATGAGTATCCCGCTATATCCCATCAGGAACCAACCTCATCTAATCCTTCTCCCGCTCTATCCCATCATGATAATGAGTTTGACTCACCCTCTCCTTTAACTCCTGCCATATACGCGCCATCTCATATTCTCTTGCCTTTTAAGTTACCATCCCATATATCACTTTACCTATTGCTTCCTCCACTATGCCAAAAATGTATCCTCAAAAGTCAAAACTGCCACTCCATGCAAACTAGAGCAAAAAATGCCATTGACCAACCCAGACTTAATTCCACCCTTCCACTCACACATCTAGCTAATTTACAATACTTTATTATTGTTAGTAGTAATTTATGTTTGGACCTTTAGTCAAACCCATTTGATTTCAATTCTTTATATAAAGAGATTAGTGCGTGTATATTATTTATACTGAAATATATAATATTCAGTTTTCACAATAATATTTTGCATTTGTATTTTTATCATGTAAAATTTAGTTTGTGTTTTTAAGATAAAAATCTTGTTAATGATATGCCTTAGAAGAATATATTGCTTATTCGTTCCAATTATTGGCATTTTGCAGAGATATGGTGAAATAAGCAAACAAAGACTTGATAGGGCAATCCTTATCTTTTTTCAGCATTTCCGGAAGTCATATATAGGAGATCAGGCAATTCTTTCTTCCAAGGTAATTTGAAGTTTCAATTATTGATATAGACATAAATTTAACTTGCAACACATCTTCATGTGTGTTATTTCTTCACTTATGTTGCAGCAGTTATATGCCCGGCTATCAGAGCTTCTTGGCCTACACGATCATCTATTACTGTTGAATATGATTGTTGGCAAGATAGCAACTAACCTAAAGTGTTACATTGAGGTGTGTTTTTTGCTTGTTGTTCTTGTTTTCACAAATTATTTGCTGGTCTAAAACACTAGTTGTATTTGCACTAATTTCAGAGTGAAGAGGTCATTGATCATACCTTAAGTTTGTTCTTGGAGCTTGCAACTGGGTTAGTTATGAATCAATGAATACGAGCCACTTTTTTTTTTGTGTGTGTTAGGACAATCCACACTCATATTTACTGATTTCTGTAACAGCTTCATGACCGGGAAGCTACTTATGAAGTTGGATACAGTGAAGTTTATCATTGCCAATCATACGGTAGAGTATTTTTTTGTCAATTGTTCATAAATTTTCCATAGGGAGTTGGTTATTGCTCTTTCTTATATAGTTGTTTGGAATTGGCAATATTGCATGAATTATTTTTTGGAAAAAAATTTAATTGGATGGGGACTATTGAAACTATCTCACCTGGTTTAAAACATCCCACTTTGGCTTGTCAAGAATTCCAGAATCCAGAGCTGTTTTATAGGACACTGGTCTAACTATTGAGATGAGTTGCCTTTGAATTAGCATTCATCTAGCAATATGATTTAAATCGCTGAAAAAGATAGTGGCCAACTTTCTCTTTGTAATTGAATCTTGTAAGCTTATAGGAATGGGAGTCTATCCAATTTTAATGTAAATGGGTGAAAAATTAAGAGGTATATTCCAAGAGTTGAGGACTTGACTCTTGGCAAACTTCATTATCATAAAGAGAAGTCAGTTGGAGAGGTAAGACAATTAATGTGCACTAAGTTACATTTATGAATGGAAGCCATGTCATTTCACTATAAGGGATCATCTAAGGAAAGAAGAGTATCTCAATCCAAGATTAAGAGAAGAAAGCAAGTATGGGCGATCCCTTGTAGTGGTGTGAGTCTCTTTTCATGTGAGTGAGTAGGTGTTTGTTATTCCCTGTAACTCTTTAAGTGGAGTACTTGGGTTTGTAAGGTGATACATAGCTTGAGTGGTTTGCAATCTTGTAATCTTCTTTGCGATATCAAATATGTCATTGGGTATGAGGCGCCATACATCGGAAATTCGTGTGTGCTGTTTATTACCTTCTTTGTGGTGTGTTCCAACAAATATCATTCAAGGAATCTCCATTACAAGTATATAAGAACCTTTTTGCCAGTTTTACTTCCTTAATTTGTAAATAGTTTGCACATTCCCAACATTTGTTTGGCCCCCCGCCTCTCTTTGGACTTCTGCAAATGTTGTTTCAAGATGTCTTCATTACAACAAATATATAAAATCCTCTTTGCCATTTATACTTTCTGAGTTTGTATGTACTTTGCACAATCCCAGCATTTATTTGGCCTCTGCCTCTCTTTGAAGTTCTTCAAATGTTGTCTCAAGGGGTCTTCATTATAAATATATAAGATCCCTTTTGCCATTTATACTTTCTTAATTCGTATGTACTCTGCACAGTCTGATTTTGAGGGATAACCTTGCTCACATCAATCACTAATCTTTCTAATAAAGTTCTATTTCTGCAAATAAAATTGATGATAATTGACCTTAATCTTTCAGAAAATGAGACAGCAATGTTGTCTTCCCCCATCTCCCCTCTTTATGTGTAGGAGGGGTCGCCACCCTCCCCCTTGTATTTTCCGCATTTCTTTGTATTGTATTATTAGAATTGTGGTTGTGTCTAACTCAACCTTACAAAACAAAACCGGTTTGCAAGGTGAATATTACCCCCCACTTATATATCTTCATGCCATATTTCGCGAGACTTTTTAACACACCCCTCATGCCTAACACTATTGGGTTTGGTGTGTGGTTATGAATGATAGGTTACCCAACGGATCATGAACCTGACTCTAATACCATCTTAGAAAATGTGGGTTGGTCTTAACAGGTGGCCCAACAAATTATGAACCTGACTCTGAAACCATCTTAAAATGTATGTGTTGGATCTAACTCATCCCTACAAATCCGATTGTAAGGTTCTAGCTGCCCAAACTTTATAAAATCTACTTAGGCCATATCTCTAAGCAAAATGTGAGACTAAATTTACCCCTTCAAATCCAACACAATTTAGGGTTTGGAGGCTACATTGAAGGCAAGCCAAATGCCACAATTAGGCGACTAGGAGCATACCGCAATAAAGGCCGAATTCCAGCACACCATCGGGCCTCAATGATCCTAAAGCGTGGACGATGCGGGAAATCCAACAACAGATCTAGGATAGGTTCTGATATCATCTTAGAATTATGGTTGGGTCTAACTCAACCTTACGAAACCGTCTTACAAGCAGAGGATTGCTCCCACTTATTAACAAATCTTAGGGCATATCTCATATGATGCGAGACTTTTTAAAATATATCAATTCTTATGCACCGTTGTCCTCATTCATATCTTTCACTAAAATTAATCTCAGAGGGAACATTTTCCATTTTTGGATGCAAAGAAGTGCTCCCGCAGCAGGACGATTTTCTATTACACTATTGGCTGGTTGATATTTATGGAGGATTGTCCTGGGAAATTTAAATCTTCAATGGATCCACTCCAGCAGGTATTTTACTACTCATCTAGATATGCTTACATAGTCATTTTTATATATTGCCTCATTACTGAGGACCGTTTTGCTTAAGCTGAAAGTAGTTTTAAAGTCATATAAAAATGATTTTGTTTTTTAGAGATTCTATATAATGTAAAATCAATTTTTTGTTGGGTTACGTCACTTTTTATTTTAAAAGGTAGTTACAATTGTAGTTTTTTCTAGAAGCTACACAATAATCACAAAACTGATTTTTTTTTGTTTTTGATTCATTTTATTTTCAAAAGCTTGACTGACATTCAAAATTTTTGAGGAGGAATCTTTTTCAGAAAAAAGCTTAAATAAATGCATTTTTTAGATAGGGGTTCTATTGTTTTCCTTTTGGTTTTCTGTTGTTTAATACTACTCAGTTCAGGGTAAGCTGTTTTCAAAAAAATAAAATCAAATTTACATTGCCTAAGTATGTGTATACATTAGCTTTTGTACATACTTCTATGTTATATCTTCAAGTGAAAGATAGGAATTAGCAATTTTTATTTTATTGTGTTAATAATGGCATCTAGATGAGTTTTTTTTTCTTATCACTAGTTTGATAATCTTTTGGTTTTGAATTTACCAAGCATATTCCTTTTTCTCTGTTTTAGGTTTTCCTCAGTTTGGAATCAACTCCCGATTCAGTGTTTCGAACAGATGCTGTAAAATATGCACTTGTTGGTTTGATGAGAGACCTTAGAGGAATTGCAATGTCCACAAATAGGTTGGCAATTGTGCAGTTTCTCTTCTAAAAAAAATGAAAATGAGGAAGGCAGTTTAACTGACCTCCCTGTTTTTCCATGTTTGTATTTCTTAGCCGCCGAACTTATGGCTTTCTATTTGACTGGTTGTATCCCGCACACATGCCTCTAATCTTAAAAGGAATCTCACATTGGACAGACACCCCAGAGGTATTGGATCTTGTGGAAATTTTTTAATACATAACATATACATTCAAGTGGTTAGTTTCATTCGATTATTCATTACTCGGAAATTATTAAATCTCAGGAGCTGTGGTATCAAAATGTCATCTTGCATATGCTAGCACAGTACTTGAATTACCCCATAATATCATATAATGTGAACAATTTACAGTATGCAGTCCTGCTAACAGCAACTAAGTTTTCTACTTTTCCTGCTAACAGTATGTAGTTCTGCCACAGTTCTATTTCGAGCTAGTAAAGTCATAGCACTATTATTCTTCTCAAGCGCTTTCATCTTCTCAAACATTGAAATATATTGACATTTCCTAAAAAATTTGTTTCTCACAAACGTAAGACAAATCTTACACAGACAAAGAATGCTGGTGATATTTGCAAGTTCACAATTCTGACATTGGAAAGTTTTAAAATTGTGGTTGAGCTTAACACAACCTTACAAAAGTGACTTCTTAGCATGTGACAAAGACACACTAGACTCTCTTGGCATGTGATTGGTAGCATTTGAATCAACAATTTAAGTACGACCGGGCTACGGAACAGAAGGGGTCTGTGACTTAAGAAGCTTGTACAGTTGCTCTAGTTCTTCCTGAGTGAGCGGAAGCAAGTTATGAAGCAAGTTTGAGGCAGACTGCTTCCCTTAATCAAAGGTAGTAGCTTGAAGTGCACAACCTTCATTTTTCTTCTTCACAATAGGAGGTTGCCCCATGGACGTTTACAATTGTCACACCATGACCTCTTAGACTTCTTATCATCTTTCTTGCCTTCCTCACTGTACTTTTTTGGTGACAAGTGCAGGACGTTTTGGAAATTGACTTGCCCATCTTCATTCTTTGTCTGGCTTCTTCCATTCTGACTTCTGAGATGGTTTCTCGAAGTGATGGTATTAGAATTTGACGTAACTCATCTTTACAAAACCGACTTGTAAGTTGAGGGGCGTTACTTTATATTAACTCTTTCAAGGCTCGATCTTCAACCAATGTGAGACTTGGGATCTTCCGAATACACCCCGTCATGCCCAACACTCTTTTGGATTTGGTGCGTGATTTAAACGGTGGGCGATCCAAAGTCCGATCGATAAGCTTTGTTACCATCTCAGAGTTTGGGTTGGATCTAACTCATCCCTATAAAATCAGCTTTTAAGGTGAGGATTGCCCCACTTATAGACACAACAGGGTATCTCTAAACAACGTGAGACTAAATCTACCCCTCAAATCCAACACAATTAAGGTGTTGGGGGCTGCAACGAAGGCAAGGCAAATGCCGCAATTAAGGCGGCTAGGGGTGGACCGCAATTAAGGCGGAAATTCCAATATCACTATATAAACTCTTTCAAGGCTCGATTTTTAACCAATGCAGGACTTGGGATCTTCCTAATAGGTGATCTTAGAATTTAGGTTGGGCCTAACTCAACCCTACAAAACCGGCTTGTAGGGTGAGGACTGCCCACACTTATAAACACAACACATGCAATATCTCTTAGCAATGTGGGACTAAATTCACCCCTTCAAACTCAACACAATGAAGGTTCTGGGGGCTACAATGAAGGCAAGCCAATTGCCGTAATTAAGGCGACTAAGGGTGGACCGCAATTAAGACGGAAATTCCAACACATCCCCTCATGCTTGGGCCTCAATGAGCCAGAAGCGTGGATGATGCGGAAAGTCCAACAATAGTTCTAGGATAGACTCTGATACCATCTCAGAATTTGGGTTGGGCCTAACTCAATCCTATAAAACCGACTTGTTGAGGGAGGATTGTCCCCACTTATAAACATAACACATGGCATATCACTTAGCAATGTGAGATTAAGTCCACCCCTTAAAACCCAACACAATGAAGGTGTTGGGGGCTGCAATGAAAGCAAGTCAAATGTCGCAATTAAGGCGACTAGGGGTAGACCGCAATTAGGGCAGAAATTCCAACAGATGACAACCGTCTTTTTTAAAGAACTCTACTCCTGGTTGAGACCTGCGAGAAAGGGGATATCTTTACAGCATCCCAGACTTGTTTTGCTGTAGGCAGAAACATGAAGGGTTCTCCAATACCTGTCTCCATCGAATTAATTAGCCAGGATCTGCTTTGGCAGGTTCCGAAAGATCACTATTAAGAAAAACATATTTTTCCTTGCTGACTAAAATGAGTCAAACAGTGTTGGACCACTCTGTAATTTGAGCCATTCATACACTGAACATTAACTTATAAAAGAGTTATTATGACCCCCACCTCCTGAGTTGAAGGGATCCAGTGCTGCAGTAACCACCATCTTAGCCACCACCATAGCCATCACCGTGATAGTTGTCGGGAACACCTGTCATAACCTGATCCATTACCAGCTTAGTTATGGAATACTTTATAGGAGAGCCTTAACCTACTGCTTGCGATACCATGTTGAAAATATTCTATAATTTCAGAGTTTGTTTATTCCGATAAAAGTGTGCTCCTTTTATATAAAGACACTCCACATATTAAGAGTGATTTAAGGAATTAAAAAAAATACAATAAACATGAGATTAAATAGTATTGAGGCCAATTATGATTAAATATTTCTACAATTAGAGATATAACAACCCTTATACAAGGTTTTTCACTTTATACTCAGTTTTAATGTTTCAATCAAGGGAGGGTGGGCTTGGTTTTGGTTTTGGTTTTGATGGGGGTTTAAACTTGGGCCTAACACATTGTCATTCATTTATACTAGAAATTGCTTCTAATCCATTTATTATGGCGTATGCTCCTCGTTCCTCACTTATGGTTTTGTTTGATTGTGCAGGTTACGACCCCATTGTTGAAGTTCATGGCTGAGTTTGTGCTAAATAAATCTCAACGTTTGACATTTGACTCTTCTTCTCCCAATGGAATACTTCTCTTCAGGGAAGTCAGCAAATTGATTGTCGCCTATGGATCTAGAATTTTGACTTTTCCAAATGCTGCTGATGTATACACGTACAAGTACAAAGGAATATGGATATGTTTAACAATACTCTCAAGAGGTGAAATCCTACCTATGTCTGGTTATTTCTATTTGCGTTGCATAGTTTATTGTACAAGTACAAAGGAATATGGATATGTGTAATAATACCGTCAAGAGGTGAAATCCTACCATGTCAGGTTATTTCTATTTGCGTTGCTTAGTTTAATGTCAAGTGTGGTTCTTTTTACAGTAGCAAGTATCCAAGTGTGCACATACATCTCCCGTGTAGTTTTTGTTTGATGTTTTTTTAGAATATCTTGGTGTATCTCCTAGAATCAGTTTTCAATCTCTATGCACCAACTTGCCAACAAAATGCTGAAATGTAGGTCTAGCCAAGCTTTTTGGCGAGGATGTCTGCATTTTGTTTACTTGAAGTGACGGTCTATCTCAATGTGGTTGGTCCTATCATGTTGAACTAGATTATGAGCTATGCTTGGAAGTTCAATCTTTAATTTTAGTTCTTCTAGAACTATACGGATCCACAGTCCTTCACAAATATCTTGAGCCATATCCCCAAATTTGGCCTTTGCACGACTTCTTGTTACCACTCCTTGTTTATTTCTTCTCCAACTTACAAGATTACCCCTAACATATATTCTATCTTCAAAATTAAGCATCCTTAAATAGAGACATTCCTTTCACTAGTCTTTTTAAAAAATAAGCCGTTTTCTGGATTAGCTTTCAGATAAGTCAGGATCCTGTAAACAACCTCAAGATCTTCCTCAAAAGGAGAATGTATAAATGGACTTGCCATACTAACTAAGAAGGCAATACCAGGTCTAGCACGAGACAAATAAATTAGTTTACCAACCAATCTTTGATACCTTTCGGTGTCAACATGAACTTCCCCTTTTTCCCACAGTTATGCATTAGATTTCATTAGGAGTATCTGGTGGTCAACAACCACTAGTTCCAATTTCTTTCAAGTGATCTAGAATATATTTTTGTTGTGAAACGACAATTCCCTTCTTTGATTGATACCAAGAAAGTATCTCTAGGATCCTAAGTCCTTGATTTCAAAGTCGGCAACTTGTTTCTCTTTTACTCTAGCCATCTCATCTATTTCATCTCTAGCAAGAACAATACATCAACATAAACTAGCAAATTTTTCATTGGGGGAGAACTTCGTGAACAATGTATGATCAACTTGACCTTGAATGTACCCTTGCTTTTTCATGGAATGGGTGAACTTTTCAAACAAAGCTCTAGGGGACTGTTTTAGCACAAGAATTTTTCCAACTTGCATACCTTTGATCCATTTTCCTTCAAAACAAGGAGAACTATCCATATATACTTCTTCCTCTAGATCCCCATTAAAGAAGGCGTTTTTAACATCCAACTGATGTAAGGGCCAATCCAGATTTGCAGCTAGATATAAGAGTATTCTGACAATGTTCTACTTTGCAACAGGAGCAAAGGTCCATGAGTAATCAATACCATAGGTTTGAGTGAAATCTTTTGCAACATGCCGAGCCTTATACTTTTCAATTGACCCATCTGAATTGTATTTCACAGTAACACCCATTTGCAGCCAACAATTTTCTTATCATCTGGTAGTGTCATAAGTTTTTTTTTTCTTTTCAAGTGCTTTCATCTCCTCAAGTAAAACTTATGTCAGTTTGAGAAGTATATAAGTTTTCCGAGTAACCTCTGATACATTTCCCTATTAACCGCAATATCTTCTTCTGTGTTTTTCAACTTTACACTTGGATCAATTGGTGTATTTGCAGACTTGCATGCTGTCTTGCCAGTCTCTTGCAGAAGATCAATAAATTTCTGTTGAGATGTGAATATTCCTTTCTTAGAGTGGGCAACTTTAATTCCTAGTAATTTACCTCTTAAATATCCAAATTTGCTTTTACCGTCGTGTACCAAAGTGATGGTTCTAGTCCACTCGTTGTAATTGGTACCATCCATTTTGGGAATATTGACTTGTAGGGAGTTTGTAGAACCCTCTTGATCATTAAGATATGTATTGAACTCATCGTCACGACTGGTTTGTCGTTGTGGTTGGACTTACTAGTGCTGTGCATATCACCGGGGTTGCCTTCACCACAGCCAGAGCTAGGATTTCCACCTCCGACCTGCAGCCAGTGCCAGCCTCGTTGTTATTGACAGTTGAGCCGGTGAGGGCTTGCCACTACTGTGTAGGATTGGTTGCCATAAGGAAGGGAAGAGGTGGGCAAAAATAGCATAGTCACTAAGAACTAAGATAAAAAACCGGGAGGGTTAAGTACATTCATGGAGTCAGGAAACTGGAAAAATAAAACACTTGCTTTCTGCAGTGGCTGAGAGAGTTTTTAGAACCCTTTTGACTTTGAGAGAGTGTGTAGAACCCTCTTGATCATTAAAACCTGTATTGAACTCATTGTCACGACTGATTTGTCGTTGTTAGGGTTGGACTGTCCGGTGCTGTGCGTATCGCCGGGGTTGCCTTCACCACGGCCAGAGCTAGGATTTCCACCTCCTACCTGCAGCCAGTGCCAGTTGTGGGAAACTCCTCGTTGTTGATAGTTGAGCCGGTGAGGGCATGCCACTACTGTGTAGGATTGATGGCCAAAAGGAAGGGAAGAGGTGGGCAAAAATGGCATAGTCACTAAGAACTAAGATAAAAAACCGGGAGGGTTAAGTACATTCATAGAGTCATGAAACTGGAAAAATAAACACCTTGCTTTCTGCAGTGGCTGAGCAGTGGATGTTTCATCAGACTTTGAGTGAGCTTTGCTGCAGATCTTAGCGAGATTTCTTACTCAAATGTCTCCGGGAGGGAGTCTTTGCTGGAGGCATCCCTAATTGGTAGTAAGGGTCTGAAGGTTTTCATGAGTTTGTTACCAATTTTGATGAATAGCGTAGCTTAAAAATGTTTGTGCTTGAGCCAATCAAGCCCTGCATTGTGAATTTTTTCCTTTCCTGCCTATTAACTTGTTTTAGTGAGTTGACCAGTCTGCACAAACCTATATCTGTGCTTAGTTAGCCAAAATTGGAGACCTACTCTTAAACTCAACTGACAACAATAAATTTCTATGAACACTTGCAAAGTCATACCAATTATCAACATATTTAATACCAGAACCAATTTTCTGTAATTTACTCAGAGGGATTCTATATTTAGGGACGGAGGTAGTACTTCATACCAAATAAGTCCTTAAGATGGCCTCTCTATAGAATATACAAACTAGATAAAGTTACACCCAGATATTCCCTCGCAACCTGCACTTTCTTAGCAGGATGTATTAAGCTTTCTTTGGTGGCAGTTTGAGTAGTCTGTAACATCTACCCAGGAATAGTCGTCTATGCTTCCATACATTTCTTTTTTTTTTATCATTGCTATATGGGTTTTTTAGTCGTTTTGGTTTCAATCTGCACTGAGATCCTAAGTCCTCAGTGCTTTAATGACGAGTGATAATTCTGTGATCATGTTGGATCTTATCCTTCAATTTATGTACCAACAAATTTTTTGTGTCGCAGCCCTTTCAGGAAACTATGTCAACTTCGGTGTGTTTGAGTTATACGGTGACAGAGCTCTATCCGATGCACTTGACGCTGCTCTAAAGATGACACTATCGATTCCTATGTCCGATATATTGGCTTATCGAAAGGTGTGCAAACAAATTTCTTGTCAAATACTATTACATATATACTCTTTGTTCTTCAAATTTTGGTTGCAATTATAATGGAGAAAGAAAAATATAAAGTAAATGATTCCATCAACTAAAAACTTTTGATTCTCTATGAAAACCTCAGTTAAGTGGGCATAAAACCTCAGTTAAGTGGGCATAAAACCTTTGAGCAGAAGAAGTTACTATTTTTTTTCTGTAAATAGTTCCCCACCCCAATAAGGTATTTTAGTTCAACTTCGTGGCGCTTCCAATTAGGATCACTTGGTGTACATGGAAGGATTAGCTGGGAACAAAGTAACTGAAAGAAGTTCGTTTGAAAATTGAATGCATCTGCATACAATGTTTTGAGCTTACTTTGCAACAGAAGTTCAACCTAGACTGTGAGTGGAAAGAATGTTTCTCAAAGGGATTACAATTGCTTCATTTCTTAGACCTTTTTGAAATTGGGCTGGTGGTATCGTAGAGCAGTTTTGTACAACTAAAAAACGAAAACGATATGAATTGAACATTAATGAACAGTAGAAGAATTAATATATCAATTATTTCCTTGAAATATTTGAACTTCAAATGTTACGTGATTTTATATTCATTGTAGATAATATATTGTAGAATAGTGCTCGTAACACACTCTTTTATTGGTTAAAATTCACACGGGTCCCACCAAATTTACATGGGAGCCACATAATTAGGTGGGCCCATTTGATTTTTAAACAAAAAAAAGAGTATGTTAGAAATTATGTGTTTGAGAGTAAACTAAAAAGTATTTCCATAAAATTATTTTTATTATGATTATAATATAATATGAAAAACTATATTGTTCAAATGACTACGAACAGTATCAATATAACTATTTTACTGCCCATTATTAATAAAAAGAACTGTCTTCGTCTGGTTCATGAAGAGTAAGACTAGCAACTTCAAATATACTGTTAGACTTCTTCTAAAGGCAGTTATGGGAAGTTTTTATGGATGTTATATTGTTTAATTTTAGGAATAAAAAGTGACAGGGATACGAAAAACTGATTATGGATAGTTATTGAGTGGTTTTGAGTGAGAGACCAAATCTCGAATTCTTGGAGGGAGAGACCAATACTCTCGAATTTCTTGGATAGGAATCGCTTGATATCTATTATATCATTGTCTCTTTAAACTTTCTCCGATGTACCAGTGTGTTAATTCTGTATTAATAATATAAACTGTTGTTCTAGACAAATTCTGCAGAGGATTGTTCTATCATTTTGTGTTTTCCTTTCTATAACTCATTCACTTTTGGTACTAGTTTCTATCTTATACCTGCCCCATCATAGATCTCATTCAGCTCCACCAATTCTCCCAATTTTTGTCTCTCCCTCATTATAATTTTTACTCTCATTATAGAAGACAGACATTTGAATGAATAAAAACTAAATCTTCAGGTCTCTTGGGATTGAGCCTATTTGTTTTCAATGAGTGGATAAACAAATATTTGGCGTTAGTATCGTTGCACGTCATGTCACTACTATCTATATAGTATTTAGAGGAAAATAATGAAAAGCCATAAACAATGAGAGGTGCAGTGGGAACAAAGGTACCTTAGCACTTGAGAGGGAATTTAAAAGATTGTTTCTTCTGCTTTATTTGTCACTTGTGTGGCAGTCTTCCAGGAAAGAGAATCAGCACAGTACTGTGGGTGTGTTGCTTTATGCATCTGCTATACTGCTTTTGAAAAATTGAAATAAACCTAGATATTGCTTATTCAGACGCAGATCTTAATACCATGCCCAATTAATAACTATGTAATCTGCGTATTTTCATCTTCCGTGTACCAGAGTCGCACCCCGACTTACTGAACAGTACCCGTGCTGCATATTCAGTTCAAATAAAAAGGGATACGGGATGTATACTTACTGTACGCTTACCCGTGTATTCAATACGTACCCGATATGGGTTCTTAATGTTTGGGTTTAGCTTTCCAAATTCTTTTCTCTAGACTTACTGAAGCATTCCCACATATTGTCAATGCTTCAAACTATTATTCACATGCCTTAGTTTAACAGCTTATCTAGGTCTTAGTTTATCTAGGTCCTGAATTATGTGTCAGACTAGTTTTGTGCCAGCTCGCCATATACTAGTTAAGGTGAATGCTCACCCAGCTTTCATTTTTATGCAGCTAACAAAGGCTTATTTTGCATTCTTGGAGGTTTTGTTCTACAGCCACCTTACTTTCATCTTGAGCTTGGACACAAACACCTTTGTGCATTTAGTTGGCTCCCTCGAATCTGGTCTAAAAGGCTTGGATACAAGTATATCATCACAGGTTATGGTTACATATCATTTGGATCTTCCGAACTAAATCACATTTTTTCTTGTAACTTTTTTCAGAAAATTCTTCTGTCGTAAGTATTATGTATTTAGTTTCTTGTTGTAACGGTGCTGTTGACTAACTCCTTTAATTTCTGATTACAGTGTGCATCTGCTGTTGATAATTTGGTCGCTTTCTATTTTAATAACATCAAAATGGGAGAGGCTCCAAATTTACCTGCATCGGTAAATCTTGCTCGTCATATTGCGGAGTGTCCCACTCTCTTCCCAGAAGTAAATATATCTAAATTTTATACAGCTCACTACTCATATAAACATTCATCCAGAATTTTCCTCAAGATTTTTATAAAACTATTTCTGTAATCTGGAAATATTCTGTTGTAGATAACCTTAATATCCTTCATTTTGCTCCAAGTTACACATTAATGCAGTGCAAACCTTCCAAGTCATAGAATATAAGTTATATAACTGATTTACATTTTTGTGCACATGGTGTATTCTAAATTGTCTCCTAGCTCCAGAAACAAAAATTCCATTTTAGTCTATTCATTTTACTCCTTTGAATCAGTTTCCTCTTGAGATGAAGAGTGGGGGATTATTTTTTTGACGTTACATAACTTGGGTGTCTTCTTCATTCCTAGATTTTGAAGACTCTGTTTGAGATCTTATTGTTTGAAGACTGTAGCAACCAATGGAGTCTGAGCAGGCCAATGTTAAGCTTGATACTCATTAATGAGAAGGTACTGGAACTTGCTATCCTTTTTTCTTTCATCATGAAATTTACTGCAATATCCTCCAGATTGAAGTTTAGTTTCAAGATAAACTCGATGTATTTTTTTTTTACTCCCTGACTAGTAACACAATATACATACATATATGCATCCTTATAAGCTGATTTAGTAACACAATTCCAGTCATACTATATTTGATTGTCAAACTGAGAGTTGTCATTTACTTGCAGACATTCTCTGATTTGAAAGCTCAAATCTTGTCATCACAGGTATTTTCCTTCTCATCCTTTTTCTTAGATAGGCATTTTTGTTCTCATCCCAATTTCAGAGTCAGATTATAGACATTTTAATTGTCATTTCTTATCTAGCTAAGGTTTTTAACATAATAGACACAGACCCTTTAAGTTGATATCTTTCTTTACATAACCTTGTCATGTGAAAAACTCAGTAGGATCTAGTGGTGACTGACTGCTTACAATTTAACGAATTCTATGGTTAGACAATACATCAAAGTGATGAAGATAACTTACTAATAGTTGATAGTGGTTCAGTTTCTGTAGCTTTGAAACTACACATGTTCTTCCACTATCATTATGTTGCGTAACTCTGGTTATCTTTTGCAGCCAATGAATCACCAAAAGCGGCTCTCTCTATGTTTTGATAAACTTATGGCAGACGTAACTGAAAAACTAGACTCAAAAAACAGGGATAGGTTTACTCAAAACCTCACCATATTTCGGCATGACTTCCGTGCCAAATAATTTGAATTTTTATAAATTTTTAAAGAGAGAGAATGATTGGTGTTTGTATATTGTCTGGAGAATCTGTCACCCTGTGTTTTGGTGGCATCTTGGAATCCTATCATTGGAAGAAGCAACCACATTTTGCAATTTCTTCATTTCGCTCTTGTGTGAATGAAATGTATTCTTTGTAGTTATGGTTCATGGAGTGTGCAAATCCCAGTGTATACTTGTGGTGGTACTGTACCCAGCTATAGGTTATTCAAAGTTTTTTCGTGATACTGAAAAGATTTTAAGGTTTATGGAAGTGGTCGGGACAAGAAGGGACTTGATTAGAAAAATGGAGGGAGGGATGAAATTGGAAACTCCTGAAGGGTAGGGTTATTGAGTTAGATAAATTCTTTTTACAACTCATGTACATTTTCTATGATTTTCATTTTGAAACTTCTTAGATATCATTTGATATTTTTGTATAATAATCGGTTTCTCTGTACCACTAGTGAAAATCAGAAAAGAAAGAGGAAGAAGAAATTCTGTTTGGATTGTGATAGAATTATAGAAGAGAAAGGTTCAGAAAACCCTTGTTTTCTTCTCTTATTTTTTAAAATTGTTGTATTTTAAATGTTTTGTTCGGATGTCCTATGTAAATTTAGTGTTGTAAATAATAGCATAGGCAATTTTTTTCTCTTTCACTTTGATAGGTCAGAGCTGATTTTAAGGAATTCAGTTCTACTTCTATTGTTTTATCATTAGTTAACATACTACGAGTCATTCTCTCAAGTCATTCATTCACATTAAGTTAAAGTCTTTATCTAAGATGGTATCAAAGCTACCACTGTGATAAAAGCCAGTCCCAAGACTTGAGCATTAAAAGTCCTAATTTAAAAAACCAAAGTTCTAGTTCTTATGGTCAACCATAGTCAAATTTTTACTGTTGACACTAGATTAAGAGACTTCCACTATGCTTACTGTTAGGACTTTGCTGTCACACCTTAAATAACCTTTTACTCCGTTGATGTGTAAAGTAAAGGTGCCATCATATGTAATCGATAGCCCTAACCTGATTCTTAGCATACAATTGGTTCTGATGCATAATGACAAATACTGTGTCCCAATGTATTCCTTCAGAATGACAATTTTAAGCTTTAGTATAGATTTGTGTTCTTATATGCCTACCGCAAAAAAAAAAAAAAACAGGCTTTTGTCAACCTCTCTGTCTCTTTTTATCTGTTTAGTTTTCTATTTTTGCACTTTGCACCCTTAGTGGTGAAATCCAAAAATACCTTTGTGTAATCTGAAATTAAATAGACACTTTTTAAGTTAGCTCTTCTTATTCTTATTTTGTCAAAAATAGTTTGGAAGCCAATCTTCGAATCGATGGTATAGTGAGTCCGTAGTTTAAGTTTTAGACTAATTTCTTGACATATTTTAAATTCATGATAGTGTTTATTTTATAATTGAGTGGATAATTTGGAAGTTAACTTTTAGAATTATCATAGAAAATGAATATAACATCACTTTACATGTATTCTTCATTTCATAATCATATTATCATATTTGCAAAACCTGTCCTTTCATTGTCAATCTAAATTTTTTACTTCCAAACAAAATTTCTTTTGTTTTGTTACATAAAAAGGAGCAACAGAAGTGGGATTTTAAGGTGATGTACATATATGTATGTTGCATTTTAACTTTTAATTCACTTTTATTATGATTGGTTGTAGATATGATGCACTTGGATGTTGTCACTAAAGTTATGTGTATGAATGTTAAACCGGTTGATGTAGTGGTAGATGTTGGTAAATAATTTACAAATAAATAAAAGTTTGTAATACCCTGACTAATGATGCGTCTAGAATTATAATAGTTGAAGTATCTTTAATCGGTATTCGGTATTGAGAGTAATCATCATATATAAATGGCATTAGTGTACATGTATAAATAATGGCATTAGTGTACATGTACAATACAATCATCCTCAAATGTAGTCTGTAATACATTGTAATGTTGATACCTCTAAATCTGAATCATAAAACACATATAATATCACAAAATACAACAAAAGCATAATAGTTAAGAGACGAGACATCCTCGCTTACGGGTTCACATTTACGGGCTACACGCATTGTCAACCATTCTTTACGCGCACAAACATCTTGTTCGCATTACGCTCCTTATCGGAGTGTGAAGTAATGCCTTGCAAATTATCTCAGTGCATTATGTTCCATTCCGTAGTGTGGATATCACATTACGCCCCATTTGGAATGTGAACTTCACATTGCGTCCCACTTAAGGAATGTGACTTTCTATTACACCCTTTGGAGTGCGAGTATCCCAACTCTTTGTTCGAAATGTGATTTTGCTAGATTACGCCGAATTTAAGAAGTATGATAAGTCACATTACGCTTTAATGGAGAGGTATGATATCACATTATGCCCCACTTACGAATTATGAGTGAAATAATTATGGTTTGCCTCCTCGCATTATACCTCATACTGTGGTGTAGACATTGGATTACGCCCCACTTAAGGAGTGTGAATATTACATCCCGTTCGGAGTGTAAATGTCACATTACGCCACACTTAAGGAATGTGACCTCACACTATGCCCCACTTGTGGATGTTGGTGTAAGTCCTAGAATTCAATACTTTTGATACTTGTATCGAATTATTTATTAATAATAAAAGGTTTTTTCTTTATTATGTTTGTTTAATAAAGTTCCTGGAATAGCTAGAATGTATCAAGTATGACTTAATCATGAGATCACATTAAAACATAAGGACACTATTCTTAAAGTATCCGTAGTCGAGCTTTACTGTGAAGTGGGATAACATTAAAGCATTAAGACTATTATGTATATAGACTGATGATCACATCTCATGGATAAGGAGTTAACAAGTCTTAAACATAGGTATGAATATTAAGAGTAATATTTATACCGGATTGACCCGCCATGAAAATACTATATAAAAATTTATGCAAAGTGTCATAAGTTATTCTCATGGTGATAATGGTGTATACCACTCTTTGACCTGAAACCACTATGGACCCTAGATGTAGAGTTGAGTGCTTTATTGCTGATCAAACGTTGTCCGTAACTGGATAACCATAAAGACAGTTGATGGATACTCCATGAAGAGGGACATGAGTAGCCTAGATGGAATTTGCCTATCCTGCGTAACAGAATAAATGTCTATGGGCCCAATATTGAACTGGACAAGGATGACACGGTATATGCCTTGTGTTCAATATAGGCATAAGGGCAAAAGGATAATTCTACACATAAGTATTATCACAGAAGGATTTGTCAGATCACATGACATTTTCGTGTCTTGGGTAGCAGTGATGTGTTGTTAGATATCGCTCACTGTTTATTATGTTAAATGCGTGATTTAATATAATTGTCAACGTCGCGAAAATCTACAGGGTAACACACAAAGGACGGATTGATGAGAGATAGAGTAACTAAGGAACACCGTAAGGTACGGTGCACTTAAGTGAATTATAGAACATCGTAAGGTACGGTGTACTTAAGTAGAATACGAAATATGGTAAGATACCACACGCTTAAGTGATTTTGGGCATATTATAAGATATGGGCCAGATACACTTAAGTGGGCTTTTTAGCTTGAAGCCCACAAAAGTGATTCTATAAATAAAACCCTTGTGCAGAAGCATTCATTGCGGTTGCATTTTTTTCATTTTCTCTCTCTCTCTCTCTCACTCAAAGCCTTCATTTGTACCAGCTAGCACTGAGATTGAAGGAATCCGTTCGTGTGGACTGAGTAGAGACGTTGTCATCGTTCAACGTTCGTGATCGCTCCGTAGATCTGCATCAAAGATTTTGATCGCCACAAGAGATCTGCACCAAAGGTTTCAATCGTCACAAGAGGTAAATATTCTATCACTGATCATGACCATTCGTAAGGATCACTAAAGGAGAAAATTTTAATTTCCGCTGCGTTTTGGATCGCCGTTCTCCTTCAGTGGAGGGGTAGAGGACTTCATGCACATTACGTTTCACTGCATTATGTTTCAGTTTGTGATGTAGATATCGGATTACGCTCCATTTGAAGTGTGAACGTCACATTTCCCCCCCACTTAAGGAATGTGTGAGTTCACATTATGTCCCTGGGAGTGTGAATATCATATTACATCTCGTTCAAAGTGTGATTCCACATTAGGTCCCATTTAAGGTGTATGACTTGTGACATTACACCCATTTAGGAATTATGTGTGGATGTACAAAAGGGGTGGACAACCGTTTTTGCAAACAACTACTCCTAAGTACTTCTCTTTGAACCTATCGGAGTTTCTCACATAGATACCATTTATCTGTATTAAGCGATCCAACCAATCATGTGAGGTTTATACCTCTAGATTCATTGTGTTTTCTTACACAAGGCATGAAAATTTATTCTAATATGTGCATTCAGGAAATCTGCAAGTGTCCCCATCAATTACCTTAGATGACACTTGTTCGCCATTTTGTATCATAAGACACATACACGTTCTTAAGTTCGATTAGGGTTTCTTAATCAATTTAATGCTATTTTAGTATAATTCGCATACCAATACACTTCAAGCAATGAAATATGATTTCAGACATGACATACATCATTCATATGAATACATAAGTCAACCATTGCATAAGAGCATTAAAAAAACAAGAAGCTTGTCCAATGGTAAGGTGTTTGCACTAGGGTGGAGAGGTCATGTGTTTAACTTCCATAGAGTGCACTATTTTCATTTTTAGACGACGCCAGAGGCGCGCAAGGTTGATTCCTCCATTATCAAAATAGTTGTGACATCCACAAGTTGATCCACCTCAAGCACATGAGTCGAAGCTTCTGAAGTCAAAGTAAGATAAGGCGTTAGAGCCATAGCGGTAGCCACCAAAGAAGACGGGGCAGATTTTGAAGTACCAGTATGCACCACAACCCAGATATCTTAGGCATCTTCAAGGCGGTAGAATATGTTCAACTTGCTTATTTTATCTATGTTATCTGCAAAATGCAATCACGTATGTAAAAAAAGCATGAAAACTCTGCTCTCACCAAAGATTTCCCTCTTCCCCTCAAAATTAACCACACTTAAGATAATATGAGTATCAGTTCGCCTCTTCTCACTTTGGTAGGGGCGCCAACCAGGATCAAACATGTCCACATAGCCAAGCCATTGAAACTAGGGTCGCATTTCCTTCCTCAATGTCACCTCGTCCGGAGAAAGAGAATCTGACTTGGTACAGTTGGAGAAAGCAAAATGGTTGAAATGAAGCATGAACCAACATTTTAGGTACAAGACCCGACACGGGGAAGGAAAATAAGCAGGAAGGTAAAAGAAAATAGGGTGAGCCAAGAGATTGAGACGCTTTACCAACAAAAATTGCTCTGGAAGTCACTTTAATCCAGAACAAATGGGTCAAACCACTGATGAATCAGATGGAAGTAAATGAGCCCTGATTGCGGAAACTATCCAGAGAGGTACACTTCGGATGGAAACGATCGAAGAATAAATTAAGAGAAAGCTTTCAATACTAGTTCTTAGAACATAGTTGGAAGACCCTTATACATGCCCATGACCCCTAATGAATTTGGGAAGGAACAACATTTAAATGTTTATGGACGGTTACCTAAAATTCAAAAAAAGGTAGTTGGAGTCCTATCCTTGCAAGCAAACATTCATATAACAGGATCATGCAGTCATCAAAAGAGTTACATATCCTCTTCTTTCCTAGTACTGGAAGGACCGAGCACAATGTTAGCATCGCCAGGGGCGACCTCAATGCTCAGAACTAAGAAAGTGTTTGCTACCTTTGTATTTATCCAATCAAACATCGGCACGCCCAACCGACGTCGAAGATTTAAATGTTCCAACATCTTAGCATCGCTAGGCTTACGACCTACAGTTTGCAGGAAAGTCTGGATGAAATCTCTAGCAAGGTCCCTTCTTTGCAAATTGACTTGTATCTCCTCTTCTAACAATGTAGGATGGGGTATCAGGACCTCAACGTAATTTGATCTTTCGCCGATATTAGACAATTGCTTTTAACCACCCAAAAGAAGACGTTTCTCCCTCCAATGAAGTCTCATACATCCATTCTATACAAAATCGTCAGATATAGATATAATTTATGGTTCTACGTGATCACTATCAAGGGAATGATGATGAGAATCACGGGACGACCCAGATAAAGCTTCCACTTCATAATCACTCACTAAGTTGTCAGTGTTTTCACTCATCCTAATTAAGGAAACACTAAATGCTGAAGGAAAATGAGAGTTATCATGGTACATAGTTAAGGAAGGTTGATGAGACAGAAGGAGTGAAAAGGAGAAAGCTTTAAGCGAAACTCTAAATCACTTCTAGTGATGTTCACAGGGAACATGAATGAATATGTTTCTCTGAAAAAAAAAATATTAGCTCGAAAACTAAAAGGTTGCAAAATCGTCAAATATTCAACTCACTTTATTTATAAGCAATTGCATCTCTGAGAGATCAAGACCAACTATGAACAAAGATCACAATATCAACGGCTAGAATTTCACTCATGGAAACACGACAAACTCAAGTGCACTTAAGCACTCTATGAACTGTGTCACGCCCTAGCTAGTCACATCATCGCACATGCCAGAAATGGATGGCGAATCGCCTCAATGTTGAAACAGTATTAAATGTGTCGGATCCCTATTATTTTTCAAAACTGATCTCAAACGATTAAATTTTAAACTGACTTAAACGTTAGAGTATTAACCATACAGATTTACCCTGCACCACCAGAAAGGAGATTCAAGTCATCCTTCAATATCAACTATTATCTAACTTTCATCATTTCTAATTATTTTGTGAAACTAAAGCACTACGGAAAAAAAGTTTTATAACATCATGTGCAACATAGATAAAATTGTTAGTGTTATCTTATAATAAATAAATTAAATTATATTCATATACATTAGTTGTTATATTTTATTTTTCTTATTTTAGTATATGCATAGTACTTGTTTAATAAGAAAATATCTATATTAATTTAAAATTTTAAAAGTACAAACCAAACAATTTGGTTTTTCATTGCTTTGATTTCTACAAATTTATTATTAAAAAAAAGTGAATTAAACTAAATCTAATATTTTAATTTTCTTTGAATTCTTCTGTTCAAAATTAAACCAAGTCTATATATACATCAAGTAGAGTGTGCGAAAGGTCTAATTAAACGGCATTGTTTGTATTAATAATAAAGTGTAGAGAGAGAAAGAGAGATTTTGACAATCTTATCATATCTGAAATGGCTGCTTCGGGTATCGCTGGAGCAGGGCTTACCCTTCTCAACCGCTTCTCCTCTTCCGCTTCTTCTTCTTCAACTCGATGTCGTACTCGTTCTCTAACTATGGCTGTTTCCACCGACCAGAAACCCAAAACCACCGAAAAACTCACTCTCCGCAAGTCCGAAGAAGCCTTCGCCGCTGCAAAGGTTCTTTCTCTTTTTCTTCCTTTAATTTTTCTGAATATGTAAATAAAGGAATATAATGTAATCGATTTGAATTGGTTGTGTTAGGAATTGATGCCTGGAGGAGTTAACTCTCCCGTTCGTGCCTTCAAATCAGTTGGTGGACAACCCATTATCATTGACTCAGTTAAAGGCTCTCGGATGTGGGACATTGATGGCAACGAATATATTGACTACGTTGGTTCTTGGGGTCCTGCAATTATCGGTCACGCCGATGATCAGGTTTCGTTACGCAATTCTCTTGTTATTCTTAGGTTTTACACTTTATCATATGCATATGTTGGTGTATCTATTACCCTAATTCTCGTTTTGAAACTTGTATAACTCCAATTAATTAACCATATATGATTATTTCAATTATGTGTTCTACTTTGATATATTGTTGTTTATCCTTCAAACTTTATATTTTGTTTTTTCAATTTTGTTTATAGGTTCTTGCTGCTCTGGGGGAAACAATGAAGAAAGGAACCAGTTTTGGTGCACCTTGTCTATTGGAGAACACGTTAGCAGAGATGGTTATCGCTGCTGTTCCCAGTATTGAAATGGTGAGATTTGTGAATTCGGGAACGGAAGCGTGCATGGGTGCACTCCGTCTGGCGCGTGCTTTTACTGGGAAGGAGAAGATCATCAAGTTTGAGGGATGTTATCACGGACACGCGGATCCTTTTCTGGTTAAGGCTGGCAGTGGAGTTGCCACCCTAGGACTTCCGGATTCACCTGGTGTTCCTAAAGCTGCTACCAATGAAACGCTAACGGCCCCTTTCAATGATTTTGCTGCTGTTGAGAAGATCTTTGAGGACAACAAAGGAGAGATAGCTGTTGTTTTTCTTGAACCTGTTGTTGGAAATGCTGGTTTCATTACGCCTAAACCTGATTTTCTTAGTTCGTTGCGCAAAATTACTAAGGAAAATAATGCCCTTCTTGTGTTTGATGAAGTTATGACTGGATTTCGTTTGTCGTATGGAGGTGCTCAAGAATATTTTGGCATAACTCCTGATATAACAACTCTGGGGAAGATCATTGGAGGGGGTTTGCCGGTGGGTGCATATGGAGGTAGGAGGGATATTATGGAGACGGTGGCTCCGGCTGGACCTATGTACCAGGCCGGGACATTGAGCGGGAACCCTTTGGCCATGACTGCAGGCATACAGACTCTGAAGCGAATTAAAGAGGCAGGAACTTACGAATACTTGGACAACATTACAGGTGAGCTTGTTCAAGGAATTGTTGAAGCTGGGAAGAAGGCAGGGCACGCAATTTGTGGCGGGCATATAAATGGGATGTTTGGATTTTTCTTCACAGAAGGACCCGTGTACAATTTCACAGATGCAAAAAAGAGTGACACTGCTAAGTTTGCTAAGTTTTTCTGGGGTATGTTAGCAGAAGGTGTCTATTTGGCACCTTCACAGTTTGAGGCTGGGTTCACCAGCTTGGCACATACTTCTGATGACATCAAAAAAACTATAGCTGCTGCTGAGAGGGTCTTCAGGGAAATCTGAATGTTAAATTTTGTCTTACCGGTACTTGAGGTTTTGAAGCGTCATTTTTTTATACATTTGTAGGTTAAATTAGATCAATGCATTATTACTACGGCAGTTTTCATTATAATATCATTTTCACTTCTTGTATCTAGTCGGTGTATTGTTTAAAGCTATTAGGGAAGTCTCTTGAATTTGGAATTGTTGTAAGCATTATTCGAATCCATCGTTTAACTTATATAAGTCTCTTGAATTTGGAATTGTTGTAAGCATTTGAATCCATCGTTTAACTTATATAATTCGGAATTGTTGTAAGCATTTGAATCCATCGTTTAACTTATATAATTCGGAATTGTTGTAAGCATTTGAATCCATCGTTTAACTTATATAATTCGGAATTGTTGTAAGCATTTGAATCCATCGTTTAACTTATATAATTCGGAATTGTTGTAAGCATTTGAATCCATACTTATATAATTCGGAATTGTTGTAAGCATTTGAATCCATCGTTTAACTTATAATAATTGCATCTTCATGTTATATTCCTGCCATTCGTGCATCACATATACATTTACACAACATATACATTTACACACTCTGGGCTGACAACCATATATTTGATAAATTGAAGTTGAACTCTGATTGTAGTTCTTATTTTGTGCATTTAACACAACATTTCATGTTTGCAACTTAAACTAGTTACATTAGTTATTTAATAAATTTTAAAATATTTTTACTCATAATAATGACCTAACCGGTGAGAGTATGTTATATAAATATGCTAACCAGTTTTAACCATACTATTATCAGGTTGCAAGGTAGGCAATACATACATCTTAAAGTAAATGTTAACCATACTATTATCAGGTTCCAAGGTATGCGATACATGCATCATAAGAGTAATAAGTACTGGTACTTATTACCAAAAGGTTTTTTTTTAAATCATATATAGTATAATTTTTGACATGTTAAGTTGTTCTGCATATTTTTCCTTAAATGTTATGCGACACAATACCGTTTCAGGATTCTTGGGGTTAGTTTCCTCATATTTTCTACAACAATGTTACCTTTTCCAATGCATATTAGAAATCAAAAAAATGACGAAGCAAACAACAAATTCAGCAAATACTAACAAAATTGTTAAATTACAATCTCAAATGTTTCACAACCTTCACACATAATATATAACGCAGTTAAATTAAATTTTGTCTTTATACAAAATCTGGGCTTTAATTTGCAACCTCTGTCAAGATGCTCCATATGGACTTCGGCAAGCCGGTCTCGCAAAAACTCCAAAGTAAGCTGAAATCTCAGAAAAACAGGACTAGTAGTTAAAAAATGCTAGTATCGACAATGGTGCATATAACTTGTGTGTGGTCATTTAAAATTGTAAGAATTATATAAAGGTGTAAGTTACATAATAACTAAAATATTCTTGTCAAATATAAAACAAGACATCCAAAGAATACATAACAATCAACAACAGATCATCCAATGACCTATAAGACATTGTGATTTTGTCAAGAGAACAAGTTTGCGACACTCCTATCCTATGGATCCCAATGCCATATTCCTTCCAAGTTAGAGTGGGCCTCTTTTATAGACCCAAAGAGGTACAAAAGATTAGTTGGAATACTAAATCTTACCGTAACTCATCTAGATATTTCTTAGGTTGATTTCTTAATTCTCCCAATGAAGAACATTGGCTAAAGATGTTATAATTCACATTCTGAAATATATTTAAGGAGCAACAAGGAAAGGTCTCTCCTACGAAGATAAAGATCATACACGAATCATGGGATATTCTAGACTATAGCAAAGGACCCATCGGGGACTAGTACCTTATATGAATATAAAGGTCCTGTACGAATCATAGGATATTCAGATGCAGAATGGGTAAGGTACCCAAAATAATAGAAGATCCACGTCTGAATAGTCTCATTGTTGGTGATAATATAATTTCTAGGAAGGGCAAGAAATAATGTTATGACTAGCGAAGCGCAAAAGCAGACTATCATCAATTGGTTAGAAAACTGGGGTTTGGTGATGTTTCAGAGCATGCTCATTTGTGATAATCAGAATACCTTGCATATTGCCCCCAATTTCATTATTCCACGAGGACCAAACACAGAAGAAATTCTTATTGTAATGACATCACGGCAAACTTTGTAAACTAAAATGATCAACTAGCAAATGTTTTGTTAGACTAAGATAGTCTATTATTAGGATTCCCTCTTCTGTTGGTGAGAAGACTAGTCCTTTTGGTTAAAAAGCTGAGGCCTATATAGAAAATAGGTTGAATATATTTATCACAGATATGTTGATATATTTTAGTTTCCTGAAGCAAAGCAAACAACAAATGCCTCTAAAGGTCAATAATACAACGTATCACCATTGGAGAAAAAAATCATGGATAAAAAAGTCTGTTTCACTTCTGTAAGCCTAAGGTTTAACTTCTTTAGATTAGAGATCATGAAGCACAATGTCTATAGTCCGACAGTCCAAAATACATAAGTGGAGATCTATCGACTAAAAGTGAACCACCTAAGATAAGAATAACAATGCACTGAATAGCTAAGATAGAGCTGGAGTACTCAAATTTATAGCCTCAAACTGAATAACCCTTGATGTTTATACAAGCTTAAAGTTGAATAAATAAACCGCCTCTTTACTCTTTAAACGTGAATAAATCAAAAGTCATGTCAAAGGGAAGAAAAATATAAGTACCTCGTCGGCTTTGGTTAGTTGAAGTTTACAACGAGTGCAGTATATGATATTGTGAGTGTCTTTAAGCTCTCCGTGCTTACAAACAGGGCACCAAATCTCTTTTCTACATGTCTATTGAGAATCACCAAGAACAAATCAGAGAGTATATTCAAATAATATGAAAAATGAAAGGTTACTTGAAATTTAACTTGTTGAATAAAAAGGATTATTTTTTTTAGCAACATACATCATCTGCATTTAGATGCATATGCTCATAAACAGCACGAGCCAAGTAGTCATCGACTTCATCTTCCCAAGTATCAACTGCGGTTTCTAATGCAACAGTGAAATAAGAAAATCTCCATATTATAGTTACTAATCTCTCTATCTATAAATTACTACCTTGTTGAGATTTGAGGTCTTCATAAAATATTCTTTGCATTTCAAGCAGTATCTCTTGGCAATCATCACCTTGGTATGTGGTATGAGTACTTCGATCGTCCCACAACAGATCATCATCCTCATCGTCATTATCGTGTTTGATAATTTTATGGAATTCATCGGATACAATGTCCTGGAATTCAATGTCCAACTGATCCTACATGCAGAATGTGAATAGATGTGTTGATTATTGGATTCAATTTCGAATTAAAACGAAGCGAGAGCGAAAGGACCGGGAAATTGATGCATACCTGATGAAGGTTTTGTGATGGCGAGGAGGAGAACCTACATTTCCAGAGTAAACGGGTTCTGTCTTGTCGCACTCGTTTGAAGCAATTCTCTCTCAACTGCATCAATGTTGTTATAATCAATTATGAATCAAATGATGAATGGATGAAAATAAAACCCTAAACCCTAATTACTAGTACCTTTTGTTTCCAGATTTGGTAATTGTTGAATTGAGAATCGGATTTTAAAGATTGGCGCGTGGTCGAATTGGGGAGTGTTCCATGATCTTTCTCCTTCTCGCGTGATGATGATGACGAGTCGGTTGCTTCCTCCATATCACGCCAATGCCGTCGACGCTATACAGCTTCCACTTCCGACACTCGTAAGAAAATATCGATTCACAGTGTATTAATTAGGATTCATAGATACCTAAAAATTAATTAGAAATAAAACTTATACATACCTAAAAATCATGTGGAGTTCCTATAAATTAAAAGTCTGTTACTAGCATTATTTATTATTATATTATAGGATAATACGCGACAAGTTAAGGCTTAGAGACAAAGGTTAAGAATTAAATGAATAAATTTTATTTTTAAATAAAAGTGTGTTAGTAGTATTATTTATTATTATATTATAGGATAATGTCACAAATTAAGAATTAAATGAAAAGAAATGTTATTTTGAAAATTGAATATTGATTTTAATAAAAATATAATTTTTTTTTTTGAATACAAATTTTTTATAAGTGGATTAGAATTTCGACCTCATGGTTCCAACGTAAAGGTCCAACGAGATACTTAAGGAATTGGAGTTAAATGCTAACATTTAGACTGTTGGGATTTTAGGTTTAAGTGTGTTGAAATGTCTACGTTGGATTGAAGTTCAAGATTTAGAGTTAGTTCTCGGGAGTCTTTGACGAAGGCAGTTTTTGAGCAAAACGTTGCAACCTCTTCGCATAATTGTTTGAGTCTTATCCATGCAGCGAAGACACATGGAGACAGAATAGGGAGGTTGAAAGCAAGCAAATCGATATGTGTCAATTAGTATGATTGATGTCGTTATAGACAATTAATCATGTCTTACTATAAATAAGGGTTCTTGTATTAGAATTTAGGGTGACAATTTCATTATACAAACACTCAAGTACTCAAAGTACTCAAGTGATAGAGAGAAACAAGTCACTGAGAGAATGTATGATTTTGTAAACCACCATTTACATTTTTGATGCAATCTCTTATATTTCTTGTTTTTTACTTTTATTACCCAGAAAGCCATTTATTTTTCGTCTTCACTTTTTACAAGGATTTTGACCCTGTCGAAATCCCTTTATTGTCTTACTTTTTACAAGTTCAGTTTTTTACATTTCTGCAATTTTAGAAGTTCTTTTACCATTTCAATACAATCAAATGTCTTTTATGGAGATTTTAAGCACTATGTTATGGGATTCACTAGTCGATAAGTGAACTTTTTCAAAGAGACTGGCGCTTGTTTATCAAATTTAATGGTAAGCAAATTGGAATGCCCAATTGGACATTATGCTGAAGTTTTTTCTATTTTAGATATTGTAGTTTTCTTTTACAAATTCTTCTTCGTACATGAAATGTTCCTACGACTTTTATGCGTTTAAGAAGCGGAAAGCTTTACCAAAAATGACACGTCTCTTATGGATAACCTTAACCCACTGAACAATCCCCAAAATGCAGTAGAACAACCTGTCGGATCGACGATTGAAGAGGGAGTTATTTCAACACCTGTTAGAATGCTTTTGTTGCGTTATCCATGTCAGTTTTATTGATATCGACACAAAGGGTTATTCCTCCACCACAACCAGGGAGCCTCCCATTAAACCCTGCTATCGCAAGACCAACTTTGGGAGACCCTGGGAAGTCATTCCTCCCAAGTTTTACGCTCCCTATGGAAAATAGAGAATACCCATATGGTATGCCAACAATAATGATGGCAGACCTTCGGTCTAATGCATTAACTTATTCAGATACACAATGGCGATCGTGCCACCTTATCATACATACCTTGCCTTAGGTTCGACGGTGAAAAATCTTAGTCAAACGATGCCTTTACCAGGGGGGATCAAACTATGTTCCCCAGACGACGTCGAGGTTAAATACGACATGTCTTATGTTGATGAGGCAGCAAAGGGACTAGATCGTGAAATGGTTAGCATGTTGACCCAATAGATGGGCACATTGTTTAATCCCTTGATGCCAAACATCAACCAAAGTTATGAACTGTTAGTAAATCATATGGGTCAAATAGCCAATTTTTTTCGGCGATCCTCTGGTCCAAGCGAGACAAACTCCTCAAATCTCAAATGTTAGGCAAGTAGAAACGCCTGACAATGGCCAAGACCCTGTTAGCCAAGGGAAATAACAAGGAGGACTTCAACATATAGAACCTCTCATGCAAATAGGGGATGAGGAATATATAGGCCAAAATAACCCAAGGCCCATAATGGTGAATCAGAACCAGGATGCAAACCAAATACTTATAAATTTCCAGCAAAATACCTTTCCAGGACAAAACAATATAGAAAATATGGTCGAACAAATCCTTGTCTAAAATGGCCTAAATGTTGGTCTCCACATACCTAATTTTGTGTCACCTTTGTCAGAATACGTTCGACGGGCATAACTTCTCAAAGGGTGGTGAAGCTACGCAAAAAATAACTGAGTGCATTGCACGCTCGAAGGTACAACAGAGTCAGCATCGAACTTTATTTATTTCTGAAGGAAAGGAAAACATTGATAAAACTTAGGGGAAAAGAAAAAGGGTAAGAAAATTGGTTATGCAAGGGGAAAATATTACCATCGCTCACATCCATTATACTCAACGAGAACCGTTTTGATTGTTCTTTGCTCGAATGAGTGTTACTATCTAAATATTACTTGCAAAAGGAGAAATGGGAAAAAGTAATGGAATAATTAGAGTGCTCGGTGAGGATTAGGGTCATCATGCCTACGTATCCTTATAGTGCAATAAGAAATTCATAACTTCGTAGTTAGTGGAACTAATGGTTGGAGATGAAAGAAGAAAGTGATCGATGTGATTGAGATATGATTTGAACCAAATGACAATGTTGTTTGAACTCATAGGGTAGGTATATCTGAACCAATGAGAAAAGATGACATGAACCAATATATGGCATGGTCTAAAGTGGCATGAACCAATACTTGGTATGACAAAAAATAAAGGGGAAGGTTTTACCTACCCTGGTATGCCTAAACATGAGGACTTCCAGGGTAGGTAAAACAAAACAAAAGGAAAGGTTTGTCTAAATAACAAGATAAACAAAAAGGTTTTTGGTTCAGAGGTAGGTATTGGTAATTGACCCAAAGATCTGTATGGAATCTAAAGAAAATGGTATTGGATTCAAGGAGAAAGTATATCACTGATGATGAAGATTGTTGGTACTGAACGATGAATGATGAAAGGTGAATGATCGGAGAAAGAAGAATTAATAATTAATATGAATGAAAGGAGAATTAATAATTAATATGTTTGCGGAGGATTTCAATCCTCGTGTTTACGTATCCTCGTTATACAATGAGAAAATTAGAGCTCTATAATTTGAGGAACTAATGCGGAACAAAGAAAAAAAGAGTTTATTAAATTGTCAAAAGGTGAAGAAAATTGTTTGAATAACAAAATTGTGACATTTTAATAATTAACATTTTAAACTTAGCACGATACATTGTAAAATCAATTTTACATATGTTATCTATTTTTTATATCATATAACTAAATTCAAGACACACTTGTGAAAATGGGGTTAAAAAATAGTGGATATTTATTTGAATAGCTTGTTCAATTTAAAGTAGAGGTTGAACAACTAGTTATTGATTAACAAAGATAATAAAAAAATGTTACAGTGTTCGGTTAAAAAATTAAGTAATGGTAATAATTAAATAGGTTGAGAAAGTGATTTTATTTTTAATTCTAAAATCATTTAAAAAGAGATGTTGTCAAGTATTTAAAAAGAGATGTTACTTCAATATAAAAACTCAACTTACATTATATACTTACATAATTAAACTCAATCCAATTAATAGATAGGTAGATATATTAAAATACATATTCTTTTAACGAATTTTATTGTCATTGTATCTATGCGTTTAAAATAAATTTTTATAATTTTTGTTATTTATAAAAATCAATATCTTTCCTCAAATCGAGTAATTCAAAAAAAGTTTAAAAAAATTCATGTTTGAAAAAATATCTGAATGCATACATCATAAAATAAATCTATTAATTATAAGTAGTGTTAAAAGTATATTTTTTAAATACAAATTATAAGGGTGTAAGAATAGTTAGTATAATAAAATAAACTCACAATAAATATAGATTATAATATTTTTGGTGGCAGGTAAGAGAAATAAATAAAGCATGATGCAAAAATAAAGGAGGATTCTGTTAAGAAAATTTGATTTAATTATTAATGAATGAGTAAAAAAAAAGGGAAAGAAAAAGAAGGGTTAGATGATGAGATCCATTTCATGAAGAGTAACCCGATTATTAAATATTAAAAATAAAAAAAAATAAAAAATGAATGGTCAAAGGGAAGGACGAAGCGTTCTCTGTCTTCTCGAGGTTGTTATTGTGATTTGAAAGAGAAGAAAGAAAGAAGACAAAGAGAGAGTGAAGGATGCTGGAAAACCCTCCGGTACCAGAATCTGCCACGGCGGTGAAGCGCTATGCTCCACCCAATCAGAGGTTTTGTTCATTCTATTTTTCTTTTTTTTTTCTCTTTCTTTTTTTTTCTTCCATTTCTAACTGTTACTATCATTTTCATTTTCCTGCAGAAACCGTTCTACCCACAGACGCAAATCATCTGGTTACTCCATTCATCAACCCTAATTTATTTTCATTTCGCCTAATTCTTCTTACTACTTACTTACCAATGTTAAACAATCCCCTTGTTATTTACTTTTTTAGGTTTTGCACATTTGCTGCTCTATTTTGTTAGATTCTGATTTGTACATGTCGTCTGCTTTCTATCAAATTTTGTAGATAGGCTTGATCGAACAAATAGCGCTGGGAGTGATTTAGATAAGAATCAAGTTACTTCTTCAAGAAACTTTCATGTTCCAGATCACGGAGATGCTGGCAGCAGCAATATTCTTAATGAGAATCACTATTCAAGATTCATTGCTTTAGAAGGCTGTAGTAGCGGTGCAGCTTCCCAGCTTCTCAATGATCGTGAGTGTGCCCTGCCTTTTGTTTGCTATAACTTGTCTATTTTTGGTTATTGTAGTTCATTAGGTTTTCTCATTAGCTATAATAAGTATCTGATACATGACAAATACTATCAATTAAGATTGAGATATGAAGATTTTAGGACATAGGAGTATATTGGTCGTGATGGTTTGTTTGGGTTTGTCGATGAAAAAGGGATGATAAGGCCAATTTTTAGTTTTATTTAATATGATTTGTTCTCCTTCATTCTCTATGAATTCCCGGAGTACTTGTTTGTGTTGTGTTGAGTAAGTTTCCTTGGCAGATGATTGCCAATTCTCACCTAAAATAAATAAATAAATAATATAACATTATTAGGAATTGTTTTGCTTATAATGAATGTATGTCTTGCTTTTACATGGTTGCAACCTTTTGTTTCATTAAATGTTCTGTTGTATTTCATATTTCATCTACTTAGCTCTCCACCAATCGTTATTTTATTGCATTAAAGAGAAGAGTGAGGGAGGGGTGGGTGGGTAGGGTAGGAATTGTTACTTTGCTGTTATTGGTTTGTTATGTCAATATCATTGATTAACTAACATTACATGTTATCTCGGTTGGCTATGAATTTCTGTTTCCAGGTTGGACAGCTGCAATACAGTCCTACAATAATCCGAAAGATTCATCTGGTAAGTGGGGCAATCATCAAATGACTACCTTTTCAATTTGTGAAATTTGTAACTGTGTTTACTATTTAGTGTTGATGGAACTTCAACTTGTTTTGTGTGTCTCAAAAGTTTCTCGTGAATTGAGTTGAGGTCACCCGTAAAGCTATGAAATACTTCAAACTAATTACTATTAAAGTTGTAACCGAAATACGTTGTTCCTTGTACACTTAATTAGTGTTTGAGGACTCACCTCACGCAGTATCAGTAATTTGGCCTTTTACCCGTGATTTATAAATTACATTTACCCCAACTGTTTTGATGTAGTACAAGCTGAGAGGACTTATTAAGTGATGGATATCATATCATTATTCTTTTAGTTAGCTTTCTATGTTGCGTTTGGATGTCTTGTTACCATTTTTCGCCTTTGTGAGAATATATTATATGCAGCAGTGATATCATGAGGGCCTTTGTGAGAATATATTATATGTAGCAGTGATATCTTGAGTGACCTTCGTAAATGCAGTGATAGTAGATTACAAGCTGCATATGATCTGTTTGAGATGCACATGATTTTTTCTTATTAATTTTCTTTTTTTATTACTTTTACATTTCAGAAAAACCAGTTATGTATTCTGGTGGGACATCAGTTTGGACTCAGTTCAGACTCCCTCACCAGGTAAGCTTTGTATTAAATCTCCTTCCCCTCCCTCTCGCTTTCTAAATCTGATGTGATCTTTTAATATATATTTATCTGCAGATTATGTCACCAGCTGCTAGTGCTCCTCCTTCTGTGTCACAGCGGGACTTCCTGGGAGAACTTCGTCGCCAAATGCACAGCACCAATTCTAGTTTCAACACATGATGGAGGACATGGATTTTGTAATCTAGTTATTGTCTGTTTGTGATTTTATAAAGTTCTTGTCACAGCTGAATGCTTTAAGAACACTTTACTTGACTACCTGTTTGTGAATTTGTAACATTGATATGTCCGTCTCGCTACATGATATATGCAAGACAGAATCAGAATATGTGTGACGCCTTTGTAACTTTGACATCTTAATCTGGCAATTCATCAGTGAATTTACACAAGTTTGATATCTTATGTTGGTATTTTGATCTGATAATATATCAATGAAAGTACATAGTATGATGTACTATGTTAGCACAATGCTGTGACATAAGCTTCATGCCTTGGGTCATTATCTTATTGAAGCAATTCGTTAGTGGATTAATCAATTGCAATTTCACACATTTGATATAAGCCCGAAATCAAACTCAGACACTAGATCAAAAAGTTTACATAAGTAAAATTTAAATTCTTAATTGATTCCTCTATTTATTTATTTATGTAAATAATGTTACAATTGACAATTTACATTAAAATGTATAACGTTACAATTACAATACCTTTGAAATATATAACGTTACAATAATTGAAGAAAAAAAATACATTATCTTAGTGAAGATTTAAATCTTATGCAATATTCACTAAATTGGTATTTGGGTTAACCTTATTTTTAGGTTCCATTCATCTCCAACATTTATTGTTGGTAAAAGAAATTTAGAACTAACCTACATTTCTACAACATTTTATTACTAACATACAGAAATTGACTATAATTTTATTATAAAATATATACAAGAAATTTAACACAAATCTAGAACATTTCTTGTTGGTAAAAGAAATTTATAACTAAGTTACAGAAATGTTTATCAATTGCTAGAGTAATGGTTTTGGAAAGAATGAGGGTTGAATTGAACTTGTTTTTTATATATAAAGGAATTGCTAGTTGTCATACGGTGAACTGGACTTTTTGTGGTTTTAATCGCAATGTCGCGGTTAGCAAGAGTCGCCACCGACTTTTCTTTTATCCAATAAGGAAAGGTGGAAAAGAACAGGAAAGACCTTAATTTAGATTTTGGGTTCGGGAGGTACATTATACAAAGGGAAGGTGTTACCCTTTGTATCCATGGTTATCCATGGGCTCTTAATTGCTCGATCACTTATATTATTTTTGTCTAAAAAAAAATGTTTGTGAATTGTTTGGAAAATTGTTTTGAAAAGAGAATTTAACTTTGTAATGATTCTAGTGTGAATGTATACCAAGTGGTGATTTTCTAAAGGTATTTTGAAAGGTGTGAGGTGCGAAAAAGTGTTTTAAGTTGTGAGCCAGCAATTAAGAGTTATACCGACCCAAGGTCTTTACGGGCATTTCCTATCCTTATGAGGGTAAAACTGTCCTTATTATTGAGAAATAAGTAGTTTTATCCTTTGGATGTAAAAGGGTCATCGTAGGGTCATCGATTGGTCATTGAAGGCAACAGTTATGAGGATACCTTAGCATTCGAAGGGACTATCATCATTTAATCGTAGGCAACATCGGAGGGTCATCGAGGGACAAAGTTGTATATTCGAAGGCAACATCCGAGGGACTATAATTTATTTTATGATGATTTAACCGAAGGGTCTTTGCTAAGGGTATCCCCACATTCGCGAGACATGACCGTAATATCGTAATCGTAAGGCAACAAAGAGAGGTCCAAGATCACTTATTCAAAGGCAAAGTTTTACAATTAATTAGGTGATTAGGAGGAATTCTCCCACATTAAAATTAATACATTAAAGTTAATACATTAAAATTAATACATTAAAATTAATACATTAAAATTAATACATCAAAATTAATTAGGTAATTTAGGGTGAAAACTCCACAAAGGTATCCCACAAATAAAGTGGAATACCTAGCCAATAACCTTTTCCTGGGATATGTGAACCTTTTCGAAGCTCAAAAAGAAACATGTCAGAATACCAAATCAGGGTGCAATCGAAGATTACACCGGAAAAATATCGCAACAGTAAATAGGATAGGATGAATAATGCATGGCTATGATAAAAACATTAAAAAAAACAGACTAGAAAAATCAGGTACTGTCTCGTTCGCCTCTGCCTCGCCTAGCGAAGGCCAGGCGAACGGCCACGGATTTTGAATTTTGAGAAAAACAGCCCCATGTTAGGAACCTTGAACTTTATGGCATTTTATCACAGGAACAGCATGGTCAAACATTCAGGGTATTCAGGCATATTTAAATTCACATACGAAAGCAAATTATATATCAATATTTAATCATGATGCATTATATGTGTAGATATGGCCAATTGAAAGTATAAACAATAGAGATACGCAAACCTGTTTGCCAATTCAAGGTTGAAGGGATTGACCACTTGTGGTATCGGAATGAGTTAGGCGGCGGGAATTGGGCGGCGATGGCTTCGGGGCGGATGAGCTGCCTTCAGGGTTTCTTTATTCTGAATTCTCCGGGTTGGCAGGGTTCCTATGCCAAAGTTTCTATCCGTCCTTCTCTGTTCTCTCTCTTTCTTTTTCCTCAAGGTTTTGTTCCAAGGAAACCTCAAAGTGTTTTGCTTCTCTTCCTTCTTTCTCCAGTGAATCTCCCAGTGTAAACTCCAAGTCTAACTCCCCTACTGAAACTTCAGTATTTATAGACTAATTTTGTGGGTAATGGGCTTGGAATGAGGGAGAACCAAGTCCAAAATAATTTGTTATATTTTTTTTTTTTCCAGGAAAAATGATGGGTAAATTTTGGGGTATGACAGCTGCCCCTGTTCAATATTCTTGAACCGAGAGAGTTAGGATGGCGTGTATGCCATTCGTGGTCTGGAGGTGGAAGATTATTGAACACTAGAATGCCCCAAAAATTTGCACTTGAGGATCGACAGTTGGTCTTGATGGAGATGGGCTTAAAGATGCCATCCGGGAGGTTTGATGACGAAAGCTTCAGATCGAGCCGTACATTAGGCCAATTTGAAGACATGGGTGCCACACTGGGTCGTACATTAGACCGAATAATGAGTCATCCATTAGGCTGCCGACTTCGCTGGGGAGTCGGAGTGTGTCATATGCTGTTGGGGATAAAGGATCAGAATGGACCATACGCTAGATCGTATCTGAGTTGAAGAGAGAGTCGTCCGTTAGGCTGAATCTGATGATGAAAGGGGTAGTCGTACACTAGACTACACTTCAGAAATGTACCGTACACTAGGTAGCATCTGAGTAGTTGAGGATCCGAATGGGTCGTACGTTAGACCGCATTGGAGTTGCTGGAGCTCAGAATGGATCGTACATTAAATCAAATCTGAGTTGCAGAATGAGCCGTCCAGTAGGCTGAATCTGATGGTAAAAGGGAGTAGTCGTACACTAGACTACACTTTAGAAATGTACCGTACACTAGGTAGCATCTGAGTAAGGGAGTAGCCGTATACTAGACTACCATTCAGAAATGTACCTGTCCGAAGGTAGCATCTGAGAAAGGGAGTAGCCGTATACTGGACTACCATCCAGAAATGTACCTGTCCGAAGATAGCATCTGGGAAAGGGAGTAGCCGTATACTAGACTACCATTCAGAAATGTACCTGTCCGAAGGTAGCATCTGAGAAAGGGAGTAGCCGTATACTGGACTACCATCCAGAAATGTACCTGTCCGAAGGTAGCATCTGGGAAAGGGAGTAGCCGTATACTAGACTATCATCCAGAAATGTACCTGTCCGAAGGTAGCATCTGGGAAAGGGAGTAGCCGTATACTGGACTACCATCCGGAAATGTACCTGTCCGAAGGTAGCATCTGGGAAAGGGAGTAGCCGCATACTAGACTACCATTCAGAAATGTACCTGTCCGAAGGTAGCATCTGAGTAAGGGAGTAGCTGTATACTGGACTACCATCCAGAAATGTACCTGTCCGAAGGTAGCATCTGGGAAAGGGAGTAGCCGTATACTGGACTATCATCCAGAAATGTACCTGTCCGAAGGTAGCATCTGGGAAAGGGAGTAGCCGTATACTAGACTACCATCCAGAAATGTACCTGTCCGAAGGTAGCATCTGGGAAAGGGAGTAGCCGTATACTGGACTACCATCCAGAAATGTACCTGTCCGAAGGTAGCATCTGGGAAAGGGAGTAGCCGCATACTAGACTACCATTCAGAAATGTACCTGTCCGAAGGTAGCATCTGAGAAAGGGAGTAGCCGTATACTAGACTACCATCCAGAAATGTACCTGTCCGAAGGTAGCATCTGGGAAAGGGAGTAGCCGTATACTGGACTACCATCCAGAAATGTACCTGTCCGAAGGTAGCATCTGGTCAGATGAAGGTCTAACTTGGTCGTGCATTAGACTGTACTTGAGTTGAAGAAGGTCAGAATGGATCGTACGCTAGATCGTATCTGAGTTGTTGAGGGTCAGAATGGATCGTCTGTTAGATCGTATCTGAGTTGAAGAAGGTCAGAATGAATCGTACGCTAGATCGTATCTGAGTTGTCGAAGGTCAGAATGGATCGTATGCTAGATCGTATCTGAGTTGAAGGAGTCATATGTTGAGCTGAATCAGAATGAACCGTATGTTAGGCTGTATCTGTATACGTTGTACTTGCAATAAATGTCTGGGATGGGCTTAAAGATGCCATCGCTAGGAGGATATCGAAGTGTTGTCAGAATGAATGTTCCCATGAATTGCATCTGGAATATGTATCTGAATCTTGTCTGTGATTGATAAAGGCGTTTGCCTGAATGAGCCTTTTACTTTGACTATATCAGGAGGATAATTAACCTGCAAAGAAAAGTTAGCTTTATGCCATGTCATGATGCATGAGATGTTTTATGCTTTCGAAAATAAATGCGAATGTTGTATGCATGCGTATGCCGTGAAATGATGCAATGAATGAGTTATGCGTATGAGAAGTTCTGCTTGGGGACTCTACTGGGGAAAATAAATCCCCATCTACTGATTGGAGATATTCGTGTTGAGGACCCTCTCTCAGCTGGGGGTTCTGATTTCTGTCTGATGGTAGAGATATTCAACAGAGCCTGGCTGGGGATGGATGAGATGATCAATCTGTCTAATGATGCCGACCTCTGTTGGGGAATAGCTGGCTGTGCCGGGGAATACTGCCAACTTCTTCTGGGGAAAAAAACAGGCTTGCTGGGGGGAAGAGAATTGGTAGTGGATTCATTGGAAGCATGATTAGACCTTTTCCTTGATCCTGAAGTAGGGTAGTAATTGCTATTGCTATTCTATGCATGTATTTTGGTAAACATTGGTCATATTCAAATGCACATATTAATTCAAATTAAATCAATGGACATTTACGCAACCAAAACAGAAAAGTAAAAAACAAAAGCATCTTTTTTGAAAGAGGGTTGTATTGATTTTTGAAAGAAGGCCTATAAACAGGCAAATTGTGTACAAGGAGACAGAAATCCTAGTAAGAGGAAATTGTCAAAAACAAAGAGAAAGCTATGCAGAAAAAGTCCTATTGATTTTAAGTCTACTACTGCCATTATGTCTTCAAGCATCTCATCCCCTGCTGTCGGATAGAAGTGATTGGCTTGGTCAGTCCCTTGAACTTGGATGAAAGTTGACTGAGAACGGGACATAGTCATACGCTTTAATCCCTAATTTTTGCCTGGACCGCCTTTTCAGGTTTTCAGTCCACCAGGATACCCTTTTTTGTCCAAGCCACCTTTTCAGGTTTTCGACTTGCCGGGTGTACATTTTTTATATATATCCCTAATTTTTGCCCGAACCCTTTTGGTTCGCCGGGATGCCCTTACTTTTGCCTAGATACGTCGATCTAGCGGGTCTTTTTCATGCGTAGTATTTTTTAACTATGTCCGCGTTCACGGGATGCGGGAAATCTTCGTCATCCACTGTAGCAAGTATCATGGCTCCACCAGAGAATACCTTCCTAACTACAAATGGCCCTTTGTACGTGGGAGTCCATTTGCCTCTGGGATCAGTTTGCGGTAGCACGATACGCTTGATTACCAAGTCGCCAATTTGATACACTTGTCGCTTGACCCTTTCGTTGAATGCCTGGGTCATGCGTTTCTAATATATCTGCCTATGACAAACAGCCGCGAGTCTCTTCAATCAAATTTATCTGATCGAGTCGAGTCTGAATCCGTTCCTCTTCATCTAAGCCCGCCTCTTTCATGATTCTTAGCGAGGGAATCTGAACTTCCACTGGTAAGATGGCTTCCATTCCATAGACTAAAGAGAACGGAGCTGCCCCTGTCGAAGTGCGTACTGAAGTGCGATAGTCATGAAAAGCAAATGGTAACATCTCATGCCAGTCTTTGTACATTACTGTCATCTTTTGTATAAGCTTCTGGACATTGTTAGCAGCCTCCACGGCGCCGTTCATCCTTGGCCGGTACGGAGAAGAATTAGAGTGTTTTATTTTGAACCGCGTGCAGAGTGCAGTAACCATCTTGTTGTTCAAATTAGCACTATTATCAGTGATAACTCTTTCAGGAGACAACAAGTTTCTCGAATAGATATTTGATAGAACCCATCTTAGAAATCAATAAAGTGGTATGATTCAACATGTACTGTCTTAGTCGGCGAGCAGCCCAAGCCAAAGCGCAGCAAGCTTTCTCGAGCTATGAGTATCTTGTTTCACAGTCGGTACCTTTTGCTAAGGCGGTATATGGCATGCTCTTTTCGACCAGACTCGTCATGTTGCCCCAACACACCTCATTGGATTTTCTAACACGGTCAAATACATGATTAGAGGTCTTCCTTCAACTGGTGGTGTCAGAATTGGAGGTTCTTGGAGACACTTCTTGATTTTATCAAAAGTTTCCTGACATTCATCATCTCTTGACTGTCCTCAGTAATTTGAAGATAGGTTTGCAAGTAGCAGTCAAGTAGGATATAAACCGGGCAATGTAATTCAAGTGCCCCAAGAGGCTTCTGACTTCTTTCTTGTCTACTTTTAGTACTCAGATCGACAGTTTCAATTGACTCCTCATGCGGCTGTATAGTCCTTTCTTCTTTCAGTAACAGTCTGGAAAGTTCTTCAGGTACTTCACAATCTTCCTCACTTCCATCTTCGGCTTGGTAGATCGGATTTTCGAAGTCATAATGAACAGTAGCAGAACTATTATCAACAGGATCCAGAGTGGATGTGGATACGCAATTTGTTACGTGAGTGTGTGCAAGAAAGCATAGCTTATTTGAAAAATGACAGGAAAGATAAAGAGCGCAATATTTGAATGCAAAAAGTCCATTGATTTATTGAATATGAATATGCTTATGAGAATGACAAAACATTTAACCAAATTTGATACATTGAATAAACAACAAACAATTACTCCTGACTAAAGGAAGTTGGAATAGTGTCTTCAGCCTTCCAATTATCCAAGTTGCAATCGCTATTCACATCTTCTACAGCATTAATCTGATTTTTGACTATCTTTCCAGAGTTAAACCCCAGGCCAGCTTTATCAGACTTGTACGGTACATTAATCAGTCGACCCCAACCAATACGATCACCACTTTCAACCGCGGCTTGAGCATCTTTCAGAGAGATCATGACAGGGGGAGCACGAACAACCTTGGGCACAAGGGGAGTTGGCTTAAGGACAGGAATGGGTGGAGGAACTACTTCAAATTACTGAGAAGGAGTCTCAAAGAATTCACCATCCATCTCGACGTATTTGAAGGCTTGCACACTACTGACAATATACTCTTCTTCTCCACATACAGTGACGACCATGCCTGCTATTGGATACTTCAGCTTTTGATGAAGCGACGAAGCTACCGCACCTGCCCCATGGATCCAAGGGCGCCCCAACAAGCAAGAGTAGGCGGGACGAATGTCCATCACGTGAAAGGTAGTGCTGAAGACTTGAGGTCCTATCTTGATAGGGAGAACCACTTCACCATAGACAACACTCTTCGCACCATCGTAAGCACGCACCACAACATCACTAGGTTTCAGTTCAATGCCTTTGTAGTCAAATTTATCGAGTACAGCTTTCGGGAGCACATTCAAGGAAGAGCCGTTGTCGATCAACACGTGAGCCAGGGTGATCCCCTCACACTCGATGGAGATATGCAGAGCTTTATTGTGATTCTTTCCTGCTGGCGTCAGGTCAGCATCGGAAAAGCCTAGGCCATTGTCAACAGTCAAATTAGCAACATAATGTTCGAATTGATCGACGGATGTTTCTTGAGGCACATGAGCGGTCTTCAAGGATTTCATCAATGCATTGGCATGGGATTCAGAGGATAACAACAAGGACAACATTGAGATTTTAGACGGAGTATGCCCCAATTGTTCCACTACATCAAAATCGCTCTTACGGATGATTTTCAGCATCTCTTCCATTTCCTGTTTGGCAACATCTTCAGAAGTAACTTCGACCGATGTCTCTGACTGAGGAGGATTGACTGGTCTTTTTCCTCGAATTTCGGGAGCGGGAGGTGAGATTTCTGGAGAGAATATCCTTCCACTTCGAGTAATTTTACTAGTCCCCACAATATCATTAGGATTAGCAGAACTACCAACTTGCTTTATGCCATGGATGTAAACGTCGCCTCCATAGTTCCACGGAATAGCTTTGCTGGAGGAATATGGCACGGGGCCAGGTGCGGTAATAATCAGGGGAGCCACTTTGGGCTCAGCGGTAATCTTCACAGGCACTCTAGTAGCGGTAATCTTCACTGGAGCTTTGGACCTAGCAATCACAGATACCTCTTCAATAGAGTTGTCCACCTTAGGAACCCTTTCAAATAGAATTGTACGATCATCCATCAGCCGTTGAATGCCGTTCTTCAACTTCAAACAATCATTGGGTCGGAGTACACAGAGATCGCAATCTTCAGCACAACCTGGAAATAAACCAGCTTGCAATAAATTCTTCTTAACGATCAGGAGAGGAGATGCTAAATCAGCAACGTCAGTAACGTGAGAATTGTCGTCCACAACATTAACATTCTGGTCATGATTAGGCATAGGTGCTGTGATGACATTGGGGGTCGCCGGAGGATCAAATTCAATTTCTCCAGCGTCGATCATATCCTGAATCTTGTTCTTCAACAACCAGCAATCATTCGTATCATGCCCGGGGCTATCGGAGTGATAGGCACACCTGGCGTTGGGATTATAACGAGGAGAAGCAGTGTTGGGATTTGCAGGAGGGCCTCTGAGGGTAATCAAATTGGCCTTTAACATACTCTGCAGTGCTTGGGTTAAAGTCATATTGATCTTGGTAAACTGTCTTCTCGACCTGTCTTGTCTGTGTTGGAAGTTCTGAGATGGCGGTGCGGCAATTGTAACTGCCCCAACAGTATGGTCACGATTCTTCTTGTTATGCTTCCTCTCACTGTACACAGCATTTGATTCGTTCTTTCCCTGATAGGACTTTTTGGTGCTTGCAGAAGTAGCTGCCTGTATCTTTCCACTTCGAATGCCGCTTTCAACCCGTTCACCTGTCAAGATAAGTTCAGTGAAACCTGACGAGGAACTTCCCAGTAGATGGCTGTAGAATGGGCCAGTCAGTGTACCCATGAACATGTCCACTAACTCTCGATCAGTCATAGGGGGTTTGACTCTGCCAGCCAAATCTCTCCACTTTTGAGCATATTCTTTGAAACTTTCTTTAGAGCCCATAGTCATATTTTGTAGCTGTAGCCGAGTAGGCGCTAACTCAGAATTATACTGGTAGTGCTTGTAGAAAGCTGTTGCTAAATCAGTCCATGTGCGGATGTTAGAGCTCTCAAGCTGATAATACCACTCTAACTGTGTGCCAGACAGACTCTCTTGGAAGAAATGGATCCACAGTTTCTTATCAGTAGTGTGCGGCTGAATCTTTCTCACATAAGCCCTTAGATGCATCTGAGGATAAGAGGCACCATCATACTTAGTGAAAATGGGAACCTTGAATTTGCGGGGAATGACCACATCAGAGACCAGACCCAAGTTTTCGAAATCCAGACCGGGCACTTTCTGCCCCTCCATAGCTAGCATACATTCTTCCAGCAACTTGTACTTATCATCCTTCGGAGAGTACTGTTCATGTTCATAATCTTCATCGTCGTCCTCAGAATTGACGAGATTAGGATTCTCATCTTCCGAATCATTCTCGGTCTCTTCTTCTGAATCCTTCGGAATTCTAATCTTGACTCCTGTAACCTGGCCTTCTCCCCGGGTTGATGTAACCCACAGGTATCTGGTCCTTCTTCTTCTCCATCAAAAGAGCTTTCAGTTCTTCCTGCCCCTTAGATAAGCTCAGCATCATTTCCTGGAATTGAGCATTCTGGGCCTGGAGATCTTTGACAGTTTGTTCGAGAGCCATTGTTCAATCTGTTTGAATCTGCTGGAATCTGTTTGATAGGAAAATCGTGAGAACACTGATCCTTTAGAATACCTGTTATGCGATGCAATGCAATGTATGAAATGTTTTCAAGGACTTTCGGGATTTAACTTTGCATAAACTAACAAAAAGAGCTTTTTTTTTTCTCTTTTGTTTTTGCTTTTGTTTTTGTTTTTTCTGTTTTTTTTCTTTTAGCAGAGTTAAATCCCTAAATCCTTGAAATGGTTAGTACGATGCCATGATGTTATGATGTTATGTTGTTATGATGTTATGTTGTTATGATGTCATGTTGTTAGATAAATAACAAGCACAAGCAAGTCACACAACAATCATTCCTAGGTTTTAAGGCTTGCGTGAGTTCCATAGGTAAATACCCTCCCCACTGAAGTTTGGTTGGTTCAACCTGTCTTAGAATAGTAACCGGGTTCTAGAAGGATCTCAAATCATTGACCTTTCCTTAAGTCCACTTCAGTGCAACACCAAGTGGTTGACCGAAGCTTCCCTAAAGTCCAATCTCAAAGAGTGTAGTATCGAGTCTCAACCAACTCCAGTCGGAACCGAAGCCAGTTATCTCACTACTTTCTAATGACCAGGATGAGTCAATTAGGGTTCTAAAGGTCTGGTTAATGCTTTTATGACACCACGCGAATGCCAAATATTTCCTCAACTAACATGAGGAACATCAGGACATCCAAAGTGCCACATTAACCGTAGCCATCATTTTGACCATTCCAGTATACGCCGGACAGTCGCGATGATCTCTTGCTACTTACCTAAGGTACACTAGATCCGGGTGTAGGATCTTTCACTCAAGCATAACATACCCAAGCATTCCCTTAAAAATAAATCAGACAAATTGAATAAGTGATCTTGTTTTTAAGGTAACCTCTCTTTTTAAATATTCCGATTCCCCAGCAGAGTCGCCAGTTCTGTCATACGGTGAACTGGACTTTTTGTGGTTTTAATCGCAATGTCGCGGTTAGCAAGAGTCGCCACCGACTTTTCTTTTATCCAATAAGGAAAGGTGGAAAAGAACAGGAAAGACCTTAATTTAGATTTTGGGTTCGGGAGGTACATTATACAAAGGGAAGGTGTTAGCACCCTTTGTATCCATGGTTATCCATGGGCTCTTAATTGCTCGATCACTTATATTATTTTTGTCTAAAAAAAAAGTGTTTGTGAATTGTTTGGAAAATTGTTTTGAAAAGAGAATTTAACTTTGTAATGATTCTAGTGTGAATGTATACCAAATGGTGATTTTCTAAAGGTATTTTGAAAGGTGTGAGGTGCGAAAAAGTGTTTTAAGTTGTGAGCCAGCAATTAAGAGTTATACCGACCCAAGGTCTTTACGGGCATTTCCTATCCTTATGAGGGTAAAACTGTCCTTATTATTGAGAAATAAGTAGTTTTATCCTTTGGATGTAAAAGGGTCATCGTAGGGTCATCGATTGGTCATTGAAGGCAACAGTTATGAGGATACCTTAGCATTCGAAGGAACTATCATCATTTAATCGTAGGCAACATCGGAGGGTCATCGAGGGACAAAGTTGTATATTCGAAGGCAACATCCGAGGGACTATAATTTATTTTATGATGATTTAACCGAAGGGTCTTTGCTAAGGGTATCCCCACATTGGCGGGACATGACCGTAATATCGTAATCGTAAGGCAACAAAGAGAGGTCCAAGATCACTTATTCAAAGGCAAAGTTTTACAATTAATTAGGTGATTAGGAGGAATTCTCCCACATTAAAATTAATACATTAAAGTTAATACATTAAAATTAATACATTAAAAACATAAAAAAAAAACAGACTAGAAAAATCAGGTACTGTCTCGTTCGCCTCTGCCTCGCCTAGCGAAGGCCAGGCGAACGGCCACGGATTTTGAATTTTGAGAAAAACAGCCCCATGTTAGGAACCTTGAACTTTATGGCATTTTATCACAGGAACAACATGGTCAAACATTCAGGGTATTCAGGCATATTTAAATTCACATACGAAAGCAAATTATATATCAACATTTAATCATGATGCATTATATGTGTAGATATGGCCAATTGAAAGTATAAACAATAGAGATACGCAAACCTGTTTGCCAATTCAAGGTTGAAGGGATTGACCACTTGTGGTATCGGAATGAGTTAGGCGGCGGGAATTGGGCGGCGATGGCTTCGGGGCAGATGAGCTGCCTTCAGGGTTTCTTTATTCTGAATTCTCCGGGTTGGCAGGGTTCCTATGCCAAAGTTTCTATCCGTCCTTCTCTGTTCTCTCTCTTTCTTTTTCCTCAAGGTTTTGTTCCAAGGAAACCTCAAAGTGTTTTGCTTCTCTTCCTTCTTTCTCCAGTGAATCTCCCAGTGTAAACTCCAAGTCTAACTCCCCTACTGAAACTTCAGTATTTATAGACTAATTTTGTGGGTAATGGGCTTGGAATGAGGGAGACCCAAGTCCAAAATAATTTGTTATATATATATATATATATATTTTATTTTATTTTATTTTATTTTTTTTCAGGAAAAATGATGGGTAAATTTTGGGGTATGACACTAGTGTTTCATGGCACTATTGGTTTTGAAATGGACTTTTAGAAACACCACAAATATAACCATAAATCTCGATATAAGTATTATACGAATAATACTATAAATTTGTAGAAACTATTTTAATGACATCCATAAGGATGATAATGGGTAGAGTTTGGATTGGGTAGTATAATATTCATTCTTATACCTGAGATTTGAAAAAATCTTTGTGTCCGAACCCAAATTCGCTTGATTGCTAAAATTAGCACATATACCTAGGGGTGTTCGCTGTGCGGTTTGGACGGTTTTGATGATAAAAATCATCCGAACTGCAAGAAAAAAAACATGCGGTTCGGTTTGGTTCGGTTGACTTTTAGAAATAAAACCAAACCAAATGAATACGGTTTGGATTGGTTCGGTTGGTTCGATTTTTTACAGTATTTTTATTTAGCCATACATACACCTATAGAGAACAACATAACTTTGTGTTTAGTCATTCATACATTAGTAAATAACATCAAAATTCATCATATTTAGACAAAAACTTCTCATTCAATATACAAAAAATTAGATTAGAAAAAAAGTGGAATAAAAAATATATATAAAATAGTAGCATAAAATAGGAGCATAAGATAATATCAAAAACATTATAATAAAACATAAAAAAACATATGAGAAGAGAGATTAGAGAAGATGAAAAAAAACATAAGAGATGCAAGATTGAGAATAAATGTGCGATAAAAATGTAATTGAAAGATAAAACAATAATATAAAAGATGAAAAAGAAAGAACATAAGAGACAACATATTAGAGTAGAAAATGTGAAATGTATATGGCAAAGAAGACGAGAAGAATGTGTGGTACTACTATGAGAGATTTAAGAATGTTGAAATTGAAACCCTAAGTGTGAGTAAGAGAAAATCGTTTGTAATTGTAAGGTTAAGGGCATTCTACGTTTGAGTTTTGGATTGGATGTGGGATAAGTAAAGATTAGATGGTAACATAATGCGGTTTGGTTTGGTTTAGTTCGGTTTGCAAAATACAAACCGCAAACCAAACCAAACCGTGCGGTTTTGTTAAAAAATGACTCAAACGCATCCGAACCAAATGCGGTTTTGGTTTGGTTTGGTTTGCGGTTTTCTATTGGGTTGATTTGATTTTGAACACCCCTACTTATACCCGTGTCTCATGGATATGTAAGTACGCATACCCGTACCCGTGACCCGCATTCCTATTAAAAATAAATAGATCAATTATAAAATATCATATAATTTTAAGTTTTTAAAAATATTAAAAGAAATTCAAACAATTTATTGTTGAAATAAACGAACACTTATATTAAATACGTAATTGTAATATTGATATATGTTTTATAATGGATATACATACATTTTTATATAATAATATAAATTAAAATATATAAATATAAATTAAAATACATAACTATATAGTGCGCGAGTATGGGACGGGGTGGGTACCAAGGTGTTCATACCCGCATTCGTACCCGCTTATTTCTATGAGTAATTATCCGAGTTCATGTCCGTACTCATTTTTGCGGGTTTTTACCCTATCCGTTGTGAATAAATTTGTGGATGCCCATTGAAAATGAATCAAATTGACATCCCTAGACATGCATTTATTAATAATGTTATTTTTATTATTTTAAAATTCAAATTAAGATATTTGATTAGTAACAATCTGAATCAAACATTTCAGTTTTGAACTCTTAACTACATGAATTTAAAATAATACAAATTTAAACACAGTTTTGATCTCCCTCTTTCATTTTTCTAAATTTTTAATCTTTCTTTTAAAAAAAATAGGTTTTAAGTCCATTCATTTGAATTTTCTTGGATTTTTTTTTGTTCATGGGTTTAAATTGGTCTATGTGGCATGTTCAACAATAATGTGACAAATGAAATATTGACCCAAATTGGAATAAAAGTGCCACGTCATTTAAAAACATTTTATATTTCATTTATACTAAACTTTTTAGAAAATAATTAAAACAAAACAATATATAATCGTTCCTCAAACTTGATTCAGCTCATTCCTCAAATATTTTCCCCAAATTACACAAGAACCCTATACCAGAAATTGTGAAGAACCATAACCCAAATATTGCGACGAACCATAATTATAATTCGCCCCAACCCTCGATTTCAATATACTTAATCATTCTCTGTAACCATCCTTCATCACGATTCAAAAGCAACAATGGACAAAATTTCTTCAGCAACAGAGAAAAGCAACGAAGAGGAGAAGTTTTGTCTCAGATATGTATTATTTTGTCCACCACGATAGAAAAATCATTTTTTGAATGTCATTTTTATTTTAGGGTTTATGTTCCTCTGTACGTGGTGGTCCCATTTTGTTTTAGGGTTTGTGTTCCTTTATCGTTTAGGGCTTGTGGTCCCATATTGTAAAGTATTTCTTGTGGTCCCATTGTTTGTATGTCTAATTATGACTTATATTAATTATCTATTCCAGGTCATCCCGGTCTCAAAAAATCAGATTTAGAACTCATCGTAGAGGCTACTTTGTGGACACCCCTGTGAAATTGTATGTTGCTAGGCTGATTTCATATATGAAATGGAAATAGGATGTTGGTTACCTGTCGTATTTTGAATTGTTGGAATTGATTAAAAAAGATGGGTATATAGACATTAGATGTATTTGGTATTGAAACCCTAAGTTTAGTTTTAGTCGTGGCCTTGGAAATATGTCATCTTTCCTAGATCAGTTATCTCAAACTCATTCATTAGCACCTTTTAAAACTTAGCTATATCATGTTCACAACTCCTTGTTAGCAATACTTCATCAACATAGAGACATACTTGAATCATATTGCCTTCAGAAGTATGTTGTAAATAAACGTCATAATCCATCTCACACTTTTTGAATCCTTAGAGCTTGAAAAACGAATTAATTTTTAGATTCCAAGCTCTATGAGCTTGTTTCAGTTCATACAAGGCTTTATGCAACTTGTACACCATCTCTTCCTGATTCTTTTTCTCAAATCCAGAAGGTTGTTACACATACACCTCTTCTTGCAATGGGCCATTCAGAAATGCAGATTTCACATCTAGATACATTAAAGGCCAATTCCAGTTAGTAGTTATCGCAATCACCAGTCTAATTGTCTCCTGTCTCGCTACGGGACAAAACACTTCAAAGTAATCTAACCCAGGTTTATGTAGAATTCCTCTTGCTACTAACCTTACTTTGTGTTTGCCAATTGATCCATCTGGCTTCAGTTTCTCCTTAAAAACCTATCTTACGCTGATGGATTTCTTGTCCTTTGGACACTTAGTCAACTTCTAAGTCTTGTTTCTTTTATAGCCTCAAGTTCTTATTTCATGGCCTTAAGTTACACTTTCCTCTTGAGCTATTCTTCAACACTGAATGGTTCAGAGTCTACTAACATGGCACACTAAATGACCTCTTCTTTAGAGTCTACTTTGGTATCTTGCAGCATGTCAAACTCTGCAAACCTTCCTGGTATGCTTTTGATTCTTTATGGCCTTTGAACATGTTTCGAATCTCCTTCGGACGCTGGAATAGTATCAAATGTTGGAACCCCATAAGTTCCACCTTTATAGGCATGACCACCTTCGGAGTGTTGACCACCATAGTCTAGATCATCATCAGAATCTGGATCAGAATCATATTCACCTTCAGAGTTAGACTCACCTTTAGAGACTTCTTCATCTTCAGAGTCGCCTTCAGACTTTAACTCATATTTAGCTTCAAAGTCATCTTCTGACTCTGACTTATCTTCATAACCTTTAGATTCTGAAGTATCTTTAGAGGTTAAGACTACACCAAAGTTGGATTGAGATTTACTCAAATCCCACACTTCTGATTCTTTCATAATGACATCTATACTGAATTCAACCTTGTTAGTGACGAGACAATAAAGCTTATAGGCACATGTATTGTGGTACCCTACAAGCAACATAACTTTGCTTTTGTCACCCAACTTCCTTCTATGGGTATCTGTAACATATTTGTAACAAACAAAACCAAACACCTTCAAATGACTCACACTTTTCTTATCTCCAGTCCACTTCTCTAAAGGAACAATTTCCTTCAACTTCTTGGTTGGACACCTGTTTAGCACATACACTGAGGTGGCAACAACTTCTCCCAACAAAGTGTGAGACAACTTCTTCTTCTTCAGCATGCTCCTTGTCATATCAAGCAAAGTTAGGTTTCTTCTTTCAGCAAGACCATTATGTTGAGGAGTGTACATAGCAGTTACCTCATGCTAAATTCCATTCTTCTCATAGAACTTTCTGAACTGTATAAAGTTATACTCACCTCCACCACCGGTTTTGAGAATATTCAGCTTCTGACCACACTGATTCTCAACCTTAATTCTGAATTTCTTAAATTCAACAAATGCCTCGTGTTTGAACTTTTTAAAGGATGCCCATTTCATTCTTGTGAACTCATCAACAAATGACACAATATTTATTCCATCCAAGTGAAGGTACTGGAAATGGTCCACACACATCAGAATGCACCACACCCAGAGCATGCTTTTCTCTTAGAGGCATTTTATATGCAAATGACAGTTTTACTTGCTTATCTCTCATGTACACATTGCCTGACTTCTCTGACTTCTTAATTGCGGGAATTCCATGTACTAACTTCTTTGAATTCAGATGTTCTAAGCTTTTGAAGTTCAGATGATAAAATCTTGTGTGCCACAACTCACTTTCCTTCACAACACTTGTTACACCAAGGCATTCAGAGAATGTAGTTTTAACATTCACTTTGAATGTTTTATTCCTCCCATGTTCCGAATTCATAATCAACTTTTAATTACAGTCATACAACTTCAAAAGATTGTCCTTCATGGTAACTGAAAAATCTTTCTCAATTAATTGACCTACACTCATCATATTGCTTTTCATGCTAGGAATATACCACACATTTTGAATCAATGTTGATTTACCATTATTCAGAACTACTACGACATTTCCCATACCTTTAGCATTGAGGTATTTATCATCAGCACATATGATCTTGGTCTTCTTCTCAGAGTCAAAATCAACCAACCATTTCTTATTTCCAGTAAGATAATTTGAGCATCCAGTGTCCATATACCACCAGTCTGCCAAATACACATCATCATATTCAAAAACCATCAATAGCACAAATTCATCATCAAAATCTCTTTTGGATATGTTTGCTTCTTCTGATTTCCTTTCCTTGTTTGACCAACAATCAACAGCGAAGTTGCAAAACTTAGAACAGTAGCACTGAACTTTTTTCTTGTCATACTTCTCCTTCCCATTATGAGCACTCATTTTCCTTCCAGAAGTTGAGGTTTCTGACTTATGAACACCACCAGATCTCTTCATGGCTTCTCACCAAGACTGCTTTTGATACTTCGTATCAGAAGTTGCTTTCAATGCCTGCTGCTCTACCTCCATCTCAGAGTTTCTTTTAGTCAGACGCAACTCTTGTGCCTCTAGACTACTTTGCATCTCTTCTATTCTCATTGTGCTTAGATCCTTAGAATATTCAATTGATACAACAATGTAATCAAACTGAGGATTAAGAAATCTAAGTACATTTTCAATATACTTTCTTCAGAGAGAGTTTCTCCACACGACTTCATCTCATTTGTGATCAAAATCACTCTAAAGATTTAGTCAGATACCTTCTCGTTGTTCTTCATGCTGAGATCCTCATACTGCTTACGTACCTTCTTCACTGATACATCACTGTTGTAGTACCATACCAGTGTGTCCCATGCAGCCTTCGTCGTCGTCGAATCAACGATTTTCTCAAACACATTCACATCCACACACCGATGATTGTAGAACAACACCTTCTGATCCTTTTTCCTCAAATCATGCTAAGCATTTATCTGTGCATTCGATGTATTTTCGGAAGTGCAACCGGAATGTAACCGCCATTGATGAGATCAAGAACATCTTGAGCGCCAAACAACACATGTATCTGAATTATCCAACGATTTCGGTTCTTGCCATCGAACACTGGAAGCTTGGTACTCAAATTATTATTTATGTTCATCTTCAACCTTGTGCGAAACTCAAATCTCACCAAACACTAGTGTTTCCCAATCCCGTAGAATCAAGAAATGTGATCATGTTATGATTCCAATCAAAAGTTCAACATAAACTCAAGAAGCGAAATCAATCACAAAACCCATCGCCGTTCAGTTGTGTTTCCCTTTGGATCTGAATCGGAGCTTTAGATACCAATTGTTGATGCACAAGACGAAAAAAATGAAGATGGAAGAAGAGAGAGAAGAGAGAATAACAAACTTCTACTGCTATGCTAAAACAGTTACAACAAATGGTTGCACACACACTGTGCATATTTCTCAGTGGATACGATTGTTAACAACTACAATACTATATATACACAAATAATAATGCCACGTAGGTGAAATATTAAAATAGTGAATTACCCTTCAACACAATTGATAAATTTGACATGAACACTGTTGAAGAAAGACATGGAAGTAGCAGTTTCTATAGTTTGTACGGCACAATACAAACAACAATCATGTTAATAAACCAAACTATTGTGGTTTATGTTGAGGATTCTATTAGTTGGACTATTGGCTATGGAATTTTGACTCTCTTTATGTTAATTTCAATTACAGTTTTCTTTGCTGATCTATATGTTGCTGATTTATATGTTGTTGTAGATATGAAATAATTTAGGAAATGTTGTTGCAGATATTTGTTTGATCTATAAGTTGTTCATTCATGAAAGTGTTTAATATTTTTTTTTTGCACATTATTAACATTATGCGAAGGTTTTTAACCTCCTTAAATAAAATCTATTCAGCTAATTTTTTTTTAATATATATGTTGACTTAGCTTACATATCTTTCAGGTCACGTAGTCTAGTTAACGTTTTTCTTCTTTTGAGTTTTTAATTACAAGGACCTTTTTGTGTAACAAAACGATCATTAGGGGGCCAATATGTAACATTTTTTAGTTAAGGGACCATAACCAAACATTAAATTAAATTCAGGGATTTTGAAACTAATTGTAATATATATATATATATATATATATATATATATATATATATATATATATATATATATATATATATATATATATATATGTTTTGTATACAATTTTTATAAAACTTATTAAAAGGTGAAGGAGTTTCTGAAAATATAGTTTTAAGATTATTCGTTATTTACTTTTAATTGTTTATTATGGTATAAAGCAATTTACTTTGTTATACTTAACTACTAAGAGATGCGATTCAACATAAATAAAGTATTTTATTTGATAAATAAAATATATAATTATTAAATGAGTGAATTTATTTAAATTATAACCCATTTATATAATTGTAATGAGATATTTAATATTAAAGTCATAATAAATATATTTAGATACAATTATAAATTTAAAATAATTTATTTAGTTATAAAATAAATTATGAACATTATCAAATAAACTCAATTGTATTAAACAGATCAGAATAATAATTTGTAGGAAGAGAATCATAGAGAAAATTGAATCTTAACCATTCAAACATTCAAACTCATCTTAAATCAAAATCAGAGTCAAATATTAATCTCTTCTGAAAACGTGAAAAATCATATTCATATATCAATCTTATTTAAATCGAAAATTAAAAAACTAAAGGCTTAGGGAAGAAAAAAGAGATTGTTCAACAAAAACTGAAGAAAGAAGAAATCGTTCACCTTTAGAATTTCAATAAATCAAATCGTTCTCCCGTCTTTGTTCGTTGCTTTCTTCTGCAAGATCTTAGTCGAAAATCATTAGTAAAAGTTAGATAAAATGATTATTTTACAAAATACTATGGATTTTTATGAGATAATGGATCCAAATAAAAATGGAAACAAATAATAAAACTAACTATAAATACCAAACGAATATCAAATAAATGATAAGAACTTGAATTTGCAGAGAACTTGTAAAATGGTGGAAGAGTGATAAATAAATTGACAACTTAAGCAATCAAACTAATAATCATGGAATCTAAGTGACTATTTTCAACGTAAGTTTATGGAAGATATACGTTGGAAGTAATATTTAAAATTGTTAATATTTATGAGTAAGATTGTAATAATTATGAATGTAAAATCAAGATTAAGGTTAATAAATTAACTTTTTAAATTGGTTTTATCAAAGTTAAAAGTGTAATTTTGGTCTTGGATAATTTTATAAATTAACAATCAAACTAATAATCATGGAATCTAAAGGTTTTAGTGATTATTTTTGAAGTGAATTTATGGAAGATATATATTAAAAAATAACATTTAGAATTGTTAATATTTATTAATCCGATTGAAATAATTATGAATGTAAAATCACGATTAAGGTTAATGAATTAACTTTTTAAACTGGTTTTATCAAGGTTAAAAGTGTAATTTTGGTCCTAGTTAATTTTTATAAATTAATTAAAAGTAGAATTATTATCCGTGTCAACAAAAAGGATCGGGGGCAGTAATGGATTAATTGCTTTTCTAAAGTTTTATAGGAGATTTTGATGTTTGTTTCTTAGCCGTTGATCAACCCAACGAATGAGATTGTTTCACGTGAAGTAGGGAAACTAACCTCCCGCTCTCAGAAATATCTCTCCGTCTTTTCTCTTCCACCTCCCTCTATCTCCGTCTCTGAAGGTTAGGGTTTATTTCGAATTAGGGTTTTTCTTCTCATCTTTATTTTTCCACATTGGGTTTCATTATCTAACATTTGTATGTTGTTTTTGTCAAAACCTAAGTTCTGATTGAGTAATGGCGACCGAAGAAGAGAATACAGAGTTCTACTTGAGATACTATGTTGGACATAAGGGCAAATTCGGTCACGAATTCTTGGAGTTCGAGTTCAGGCCCGATGGCAAGCTTCGATACGCTAACAACTCCAATTACAAAAACGATACCATCATTCGCAAGGAGGTTTACCTCACTCCCGCCGTTCTTCGCGAGTGTCGCCGTATTATTTCCGATAGTGAGGTTACAAACCCTAACCCTAATTTTATTTTATTTTTGATTTGTATTTCACAGCAATATATGGACCATGCTTGTGTATTTTAGTTTTAAAGTTAATTTATTTACTGTATTGTTGTGTGAATGAATGGGATTTGAGGTTGGTTTGGTTGTTGTTTTTTTGATTGGTTTGTGTTTGTGATAAAATTCAGATTATGAAGGAAGATGATAACAACTGGCCGGAGCCTGACCGGGTAGGGCGTCAGGAGCTTGAGATTGTGATGGGGAATGAGCATATCTCCTTCACAACATCTAAGATTGGGTCTCTTGTGGATGTTCAAAGCAGTGCAGATCCTGAAGGGCTTCGCATCTTTTACTATCTTGTTCAGGTGATTGAGCTCATTGATTGTTTTCAAGGGTTTCTTTGTGGACTCCTTTGTTTTATGTTTTGTGTGTGGTTAACATTGCATATTCTTCGTTATATGATGATAAGTACTCATGTTGGTATAACTGGGTTTTTCTAGGATGCTTATTGTAGAATGTTTTAACTAAATGGTTCTCATTGACTATCAACTTACCTCGTGTTAACTCCGAAAGTGGGTGAATGCAAACCACACTTTCTTAGATGGCCTGGCTACGATATGTAAAGATTTACAATTGGCTTATATCAAATGAGTCATTACAAAATCATTTTGGTTGATTCCTTAAGATCATCAAACTGAATAGAACAGACTCTCATTTAATATGTGAATGGTTTACATACTATCAGAGGGATATTGTTACTGGGAATTCCCCATAAAATGAAGTTTGAACTCTTGTTCAGCACTAACAGAGACGATAACTGGTTGATCTTTGCTGGTAAAGGATCCCACAACATAGTCCCTAGGATACCAATGACAACACCACGAAGTTTGTGTGTTTGTCACGATGGTAAAACTTTTTGAATTAGTTAAATTATAATTTCTAAAAGCTGCTTATAGACTGTGTGTAGATGAGTAGCTCTTGTTTCCTATGATAATTAATTCTGTCACATGACCATTTAAGCAAACTATCTTGAGGGAAGGGGAGGGAGGAAGCATAAGTTGATCCCTGTCCATCCTTGAAGAACATGTGGATATTTAAGAAGTATCTGAATTTGAAAAAGAATTGTATTCACCGACTCAGTGTTAGTTGTGCAATTGAAGTAGAGGACTAAGCAGCAAAAGGATGATTTAAGTTATAACAAATAACTGAAACAAAGCCACCCTATTTTCATATTCAAAGGCTAAAATATATGTAGTACTATGATAGAAGATTAATTTATAAGGTACATGACTCTGTATTTCAGATTTTTCTTTGAAATTTAAGCATATTAAAACTGCTTAAAGACTAAGTAATTGCCTTTATCTGAGGACATTGATGCTCGGATTTCAATATAGTTGATGTAATGGTTTCAATGTTTTGACAGATACTTTAGAATTCCATTGTTGTGATTTCTCGACTGTATTTCATCAATGTTTTAGAGAGTGATATATTCCCCATGATATGTTATTATCTTGTTTTGCTTGTATATTTTTGCCTTTGCGATCTCAAGTGGAGGCGCCTCCCCATTAGTTACCCGGTGTTAGATTTGTTTGATGTCAGCTAGCATCTTTGGTTTATTCTTGCTAATTATACTTTTTTTGCAGGATTTGAAATGCTTTGTCTTCTCTCTTATTTCGCTTCACTTCAAGATCAAGCCTATATAAGATGTTTACAATTATTTATGAGTTTGTCCTCTTCAGAATGTGCACTCTTTAAACAACTTTCACTTGTAGCTAATGAAGTTTGACATTTGTATTGGTGGTGAACAAGAAAACCTGATTTGACACTTGTAACTTTGTACCAAATATTTCTTTTTTGTATGGTTTGGTTTTGGATATTTTTTCTCTTTGACTTGCTTTCATGGTTGGAGCATGATTATTGTGAGTTGCATGCTGTCTGTATGGAATGTGCACATATAAAAAAATTCAGGATTTCTTTGACTACCAGTCATGTTCTCGGCAAATTGTTGTATGATATTTTTTCATTTCATAGTTTATAGTGATTCAAACAACATAGTCTAGAAACTGCGTGGTCTGGTCTTTTTAGAAGGCTTTGCCCTTTAGATAGTATTCAATTTGTTAATGTTGAAAATATTTCATTCAAATCAGTATATTTCGTTCAATTTTCTTAAATAATTGTTGATTTTAAATAACTGCAAAATTTTAATAATTTTAACAAAATTCAATTCTTGCTCAAAATTATGATAAATCTTACTATTCTTTCAACATAAGCTTCAATAATTATGCATGAAGAATTTGCAAAATTATTTTCACTTGGCGAATCTTTACCTTTGTATGTAATATTTATAATGCGGTCGCTTCAGTCATATCTTTTCTAAGATGTACCAAGTAAGTAAATAATCTAATTTATGTTTATAATTTTTATAATCTAATTTTATGTATAGTTTTTATCATTATTTATAAGATCTTGAAATTACCGCAAACTACAGACTAGAATTAAATTTAAGAAGTTGAAAACATTTGTTTTCTTTTTTATGATGTTTGTAAAAAATCTTTAACATAAAAATATATCTGATGGTTGAAAAAAAACATAATTATATACTTTTGTAAAAGTAGGTAAAATTTAAAATTAATAATCTCATTTATGTGTCGTCAGTCACTAAGAACGAGAGTGTTAGAGATTAAAGATAGAGTAATACATTAGGAAAAACCAAAAAAGATAAAAGATTTTTCTATCAAATATAAATTTATGTGTGTTAATATAATTTCTAATAAGTGGTATATTGAACACCAAAACTCTTGAGAACGGTGTGATGAAGTTGTTTGTGATAAAACCATTCTGAAAAAGTGATGTGCACTATCTTCTACGAATTGAAAGAACAAAAGAGAGTGTGACCGGGTAGGCTTCGCAGGCTCAAACATCCAAAAAAGTTGGTGGTTCATAATGGAAGGGGTTTGGATCCTCTGCAGTGGCTGAATGGTCTTTCTCCATCTCAACCACTCATTTTGGTTAAATATAAAAAATAATTGAAATTAATTACTACATAGATGGCTAAGATTGGAGCAACATGAAAAACATGAGAGAGGAGCAGAAGAGGATCTATGTCCTAATGGAATGGAGAGAAAAACTTCAAGAAAGAGAGATCTCAACAAGGTAACTTCAAGAAAGTGATCAACCAAAATCTTCTTCAAGAAACAATAATTACTCATTAAGAAAGAAAGAGAAAAATTCATGAATTGTTATAATTGTCAACACTTTGATCACTTTGTAGATGAGTTAAAAGCAAAAGTATTTATTAAAGAAGAGACAATGTAGATAATGATGTACGCATGGCTTACGCTGAGAGTGACTCAGACCCATACCTATCCTCTTTATAGCCATAAGAAACGATGAACTTAGAAGCATATAAGCTACACAAATCATGTGACAAGTGATCGATAATGGCTAGTCAACTTTGATGGTTCAAGAAAAATGAAGGTAGTATTTGTTAATAACAAAATCATTTCATCGGAGGGAGTTAGTAATATTTTGATCAAAGATAGATAAGGAAACCAAGCACTCATCAATGGTGTGTTGTATGTATCAAGCTTAAAATAAATAGTATATTTCATTTGTGGATGATTTTAGTATAATGATGTGTTTTTATTTGATTAAAAACAAAGATGAAGTGCTCCAAATTTTCGAAATATTTAAATTAATAGAGAAAAAACACAATACACCATACACCATGAGAAATTGAAATATTTTGTAAAAGAGGTGGAAATTCAACATGAGAGGACAACACCATACACCCCTCAACTTAATGGTCTTGCTAAGAGGATGAACATGACTATCATGAAAATGATTAGATGTATGCTTGAAGAAAAGAAAATCTTACGTACTTTTTAGGGCGAAGTTGTTGAAGTTTCCTATTATATGCTCAATAAGAGTCCAACCAAGACGTTAAGCATAGCCTTAAAGGTAATTTAGGCAGATCACACTCGATCTGTCAAGCACTTAAGGATCTTTGACTCTGTATATTTTAAACACATCTCACACCAAATAAAGAAACTTGCAAATAAGAGTGAGGTGGCGTGTCTTGTATGCGACCACACTGCAAGTTCTTACAAGTTATAAAACCATGTCATCCAAAGTATTATTACAAGCATAAATGACATGATAAATAAGCGGAAATTTTGTAATTGGCAGAGTCGGTATATTGAATCATCTTCTAAGTGTGTCATTTGTATTTCATGATGATCATAATGAGTTATATAATTCCATTCCATATCAGATGATCACACTAAAGGGATACTTAGTGTCCCTATTTTTTGATACTGGGTAGTTTAGCTATGTAAAATTAGTTACGTCCTTTGTGTGGATTACTTATATGGAGGGAAAAAATTAAGGTAGTATTAAAGAATCAAACATAAAATATAGTCTTCTTACCACCATAAAAGAGACATATTGTACTCAAATGGGTCTACAAAGTGAAACATCTTCCAAATGGTTCTATTGTCAAACATAATACATGACTTATCACACAGAGATTCTTATAAAATTTTGGGCACAAACTCACGATTTTTTTTGCATCTGTTGCAAGAAGTGAGACAACCAGATTAATGGTAGTTGTGGCCAAGTTATATCAATGGAATATTATTTAACAAGGTGTCAAGTATGCATTTATAAATGGTTGTATAGAGGAGGAAATTTATGTTAAAAAACCTTATGAATTCATTGAGAAAGGTGAGCACATAAGAGAGGGGGGGGGGGGGGGGGGAGAGGGTGAATTAGGTACTTTAAAAAATTATGGTTTTTAGAGTGAGTGTTTCTTTATTTTCTAGTTTATGATTAGATGATGAAAGCAGTAAAGTGCAGAAAGTAAAGAACACCAGAAATTATACTAGTTCTCCTTATAATTCGAGAGTATATCTAGTCTCATCACACACTGTAAGAGATTTCAATATTGTTAGAATTTTGTACAAGCTTAAACCTAGCTTCTATACAGAAGCTTGAAGGTGAGAAAAACATAAAAATTGGGGGGGGGGGTGAATTGTGTTGGGTTTTTCTCCTTAAAGGGTTTTCTTCTTCTACTTCTGATGTTTCTTAGCCAGATTCTGAACACTTGGTTTAGAGTTTAACTCAGAAAACTTGGTATACTTCTGAAAGACGTTATCAGATTTTAAATCAGAATCTGACTTAGAATATCATAGTTGACAACAACGGAATATTAAGTACAGAAGCAAGAAACTTAAAAGAAAATACACGAGAAATTATCCTGGTTCCTCTCACAACTTAAGAGTAGTTCAGTCCCCTTTTACTTCCAAGGGATTTCCACTATAACCAAAATGATCACAAATGTTCAAACACCAAGCAAGAGACTTCCAACGCTTAAGCACACAAGCAAGAGACTTCTAATGTACCCACAAGTAAGAGACTTATATGCTCAAGCGCATAAGCAAGAGACTTCAAATTCTCAAGCACTAAAGCAAGAGACTTCTGACTCTAACAAATTACTAAGATATTTGGGTAACAACTACACTTGACATACAATCAGAGGTGTAAACATAATACAACTTAGAAAAACGCTAAGACTTAAGAACTTATAAACTATAAAAGAGTTAAGAGGTTCTAAAACTATCAATTTTGATAGAGTAGCTTCTCTTTGAATGTCAATGTTCAGAGTTTTATGATGTAGTCTATTGGTTTTCAACATCTGGTATTTCAGCTTCTTATATAGACAGTAAAAAAAGAGACGTTGGAGACTTTCACCAAAAGGTTGGATAACCTTTGTACTTGATTAAACACATCAAGAAAAACAACTTTCTGCAAGAGGAATTATTCTTTGAAGCTCAAACACCCAAGAAGAGGCTATTCTTCAGAGGTTGACTTTCTTCTGACTTCATTCTTCAGAGGTTGACCACCTTTCGCTATGAAAAGATACATATGAAGGTGCTATGAAAAGATGCAATGCGTAAAAGTATTTTTTATGGAAAATACCAGTGTCAATTGATTGTTTCTTCAAAATATTTGATTTTTTTTTAAATTTTAACTAGTGTCAATCGATTGCTCATCTCATGCAATCGATTCATGGTCTTAAATTTTTTGCAAATTTGAATGATGATAATCGATTGATGCTTAAAAATTGTTTTTTTTTTCTTTTCATATTAATGATTTTGCAAAATTTTCTAAATATAAAATGCAAATACATGAATTTATATGAGATGTCATGGTTTAATTTTAGATAATTTGAGCACTTAAGGTTATATGTAAGTAAAAACATCATATTTACCATTTTTATTCAATCATCCATTATATAGCCATTTGATTAGCTTCTTCCATCTTTTAGCATTCGATCATGTCTTCACACTACGAATTATCTTCATTAAAATCATCTTTATTGAAGACTCGACTTCACATAAACAAACTCCAAAAACATGTAATAAGACGGTCATTGATTTCCTAAAAAAGATTTATTTTTTCAAGTATACAATTAAATATGAAATTTATGTGTAAGTATTGAATCAAGGCAATCTCAACATCATATGTATATGTGGATGATCAACTTATCATAGAAAATAATCACAATAAGATTAATAATATCATATTTAACATGAGCGTTGAACTTGATAGGAATGAATTAGGAGACCTAAGTTATCTTCTTTTGCCTTGAATTTGCTTCAAACATGAAAGGTTTGAAAACACACCAAAGTAAGTACAAGATTAAGGTACACCTGCAATTCTAAACCCTATATATGCCATAGTATAGGCGTGATGAACATATTTATGTAGGAACCTAAGTTGTCAATCTAAATGATCTTTATGATATTTTAAGGGCACAGTAAAAAATGGCGTCTCATTTTTAAAATTGAAATTTTATGGTGAGAAGGATAAGAGGACTGGATTTTGTGACTCAAATTGGTGTAAAAACAAAGTGAAAAGAAGAAGCACATTAAAAAAAAAAAAACAATATTTCAAATTGGGTTAAAAAAATTAATGAAAATATAGTGTGAGAGTATGAGAGGGACAGGTAATGCATCCCTCCCTTATCTTGTTGAAAATTTGTAAAGAAACACTCGACAAAGTAACAACAGAAAAAGAAATCAATGGAAGCAGTTTGCGGTAAAACTCTGCTTTTTGGTATCGGAGTCAATCTTAGAATTGGAGTTGGATTCAGAACCAAACCCACACACTCTCTCTTCTTCGTTTCAAACTCCACTTCCGATAGCAGCACCACCGATTCCAAACCACAGTCGCGTTTCGAGAAACTAAATTCTAACAAAAACAAACTGAGCGCTCTTATCCTTAGATCAAAGGAAAAGATAAGAAGACGCAAACAAGCAGAACAAGATGATAATTCCGCAACTGCAACACCAACACGACGCCGTTTTGGTCCTCATCCCAAAGGATGGGGAGATACTAGGGTTAAAGCATTGCCATTGCCGTTGGAGGACACCAATTTTTTCAGTCTCAAGTCCTTTAAAGACATTGGTTGCGCTGATTTCGTCATTCAATCTCTCCATAATCTCTCTTTAACTCGTCCTTCCCATATTCAAGTAAGAAATGCCCAATTCACCACTCATTTATCATTTCTAATTGCAAACAAATTATGAATTCATTTTCTTTTCATGTGTATAGGCCATATCATTTGCTCCGGTTATTGCCGGAAAGTCTTGTATCATAGCTGATCAGAGTGGTTCGGGTAAGACATTGGCTTATCTAGTACCGATTATTCAGCGTCTCAGACAACAAGAACTAGAAGGACGTCATAAATCGTCTTCACAGGCTCCGACAGTTCTTATACTCGCGCCAACCGCCGAGTTGGCTTCTCAGGTTATTTGTTGTATTCGGAATAACATATGCAATTTGGTTATGACAGTCACTGAGTAACTGTTGTTGACACTTGCAGGTCTTACATAATTGTCGATCAATATCAAAATCTGGAGTTCCGTTCAAATCTATGGTTGTCACCGGTGGCTTTGCACAAAAAACTCAACTTGAAAGTTTAAACCAGGGTGTTGATGTATTAGTCGCTACACCTGGTCGTTTTTTGTTCCTTATGAACGAAGGTTTCTTGCAGTTAACAAATTTAACATGGTAAACCTTCAGCCTTTTTCACATTCATTTTTCTTTTCTGTTAGTTTTACCATTCACCAGAAGCTATGCAATTGATTTCCATTAGTATATACATGTGAGTATAACTAATGCTACTAGTTTGGTCTGAATTTCGTAGTCTAGTACTAGTAGCATTATTTTTTATTGCCATTTACCTCATGTTATCAATTTGGTGATCACGGTTCAGGATTATGCCAAAGAGAAATCGTTTTCTTTTTCTGATTGATTTGCAGTGTCACTGCGTTGTAAATTTTATGTATGAATTTATTTAAAAAACGCACTGCAATCATATTAGTATTAGGAGGATTAAACGTTGGCCACTGTAGATTCCTGATAAATGAATAGAAACGTACTACTAGACTTCCATTGAGATGTTTATATGATTGAATTTATCTTAACAATAACAATTATTATTATGTTGCAGTGCTGTGTTGGATGAGGTAGATATACTCTTTGGGGATGACGACTTTGAAAAGGCTCTTCAATGCTTGATTAGTTCTTCACCGGTTGACACGCAATATTTATTTGTGACTGCAACTTTACCAAAAACTGTTTACAGCAAACTGGTTGAAGTTTTTCCTGATTGTGAAATGGTCATGGGACCTAGTATGCATCGAATAAGCTCTCGCCTTGAAGAGGTCAGGTTTCAGTTGCGGATTATCTTTCCTTCTATTTTATTCTTCTGAGTCAGAACATACCATGACTGAATATCAGCAAACATATTCCCTGAATTTGCTGTCTGAGTTTGTAACAGTTGGCTTAATTCCTTTTGTTTCTTCTACATGAGATTTAATTTGAGGTGTAGTTTTGTCTCAACCTTTATACACTCTGTTCTATATCATTGTGTGTAGAAGTGGCACTACAGCTAGTAACAAATATGAAAATGGTATCGTAGACCTGTATTATATGCTTGAATTGCTGGGATACTTAGGTGTGTGCAGGCCATGCTGGATACAGTGACCTGTAATGACCAATACCATGCAAAATAATATTTACAGTATAACTGAATTATGCACCATTGTTTTGAGTAATCAGCTTCTGCAGAAGTGGGTCTGATGTTTAATTTCTTATTAGTTCAGATAATAGTTGATTGCAGTGGGGAAGGTGTACAAGAAAAAACACTGGACACAGCATTTTTGAACAAGAAAGCTGCTCTTCTGAAGCTTGCGGAGGGAAACCGTGTCCCAAGAACTATTGTGTTCTGCAACAAAGTATTCTGAACTTTTAGAAGTTATATAAAATTTTGTAATATCGATTATTGATGCACTTTTTGTTCCTTTTCACTTTTCTATAATTCTCGAAAAATGAATTGCAGATTGAAACATGCAGAAAAGTTGAAAATGCGTTAAACCGTTTTGATAGAAAGGGAACTCGCATGCAAGTTCTACCTTTCCATGCTGCCATGACACAAGAATCGCGGCTTGCTAGTATGAAAGAATTTACCCGCCCTCCATCAAAAGAACTGTCCCAATTTATGGTCTGCACTGACAGGTATTCATCTGTTTATCTCGCTAGTTATGGCTGGTCAAAACTGTCTTTTTGTTGTTTCTTGTTTGATAATATGTTTGTGTGTTACAAATAATTCATTGTGGCAACTTGTAACAGAGCATCGCGGGGAATCGACTTCAGTGGAGTAGACCATGTAATACTTTTCGACTACCCCCGTGATCCAAGCGAATATGTACGGCGTGTTGGAAGAACAGCCCGAGGTGCCAGGGGACAGGGCAAGGCATTTATCTTTGTAGTTGGCAAGCAAGTATCCCTTGCACGCAAAATAACGGAAAGAAATCGGAAGGGTCATCCACTGCATGATGTACCTTCTGCTTATGAGAGTTGATATAATAGTGATGGAAAGATTGAAGCTCTGTCATCAAATCAAAGTAAGCTTCAGTTCCAGATTCCTAACCCCTACAAAGGAACGCCGCAATTGCAAAACAATCACAATGCTCATTAGCTTACATATCAACATTGTGTTCAACATATTAATTTTTGGGAAATTAATGGTGTAAATACAAGATAATATAGTCTTGTGTTAAGTTGGACATAATGACGTGCTATCATAGAAAAATAAGATGAATCATATTTAGTTTGGCCCTCTTGACATTTTCTTTAAGTGGACGTGTTGAAGTTGTATCTAAAAAAATGTTACTTGGTGCAATTTATTTTTCTAGTAATTTTGCCAAATACATCAACTTCTTGAAATAGCTAGCTTTTGTATTCCACCAAATTCATATTCTGTCGATTATAATTGTTAAATGAAAATATTCAATATTAATTTGAAATATAGAATTAATTTGTAAAACATAAAAATAAATGAAGAAACACAATGACACTAGAGAATATTAGACTTTATTTGAGATTATAGAGGACATATCTTTAAAAATAATTGAAAGAATTTTGGATGGCTATCATTACACAAAAGAGAATTTGTTCGCTCACTCTTGCAGACACAATTGTTGAAGACAAGGGCAAAATTGGAAAATAATCGAAGTTACACTCTCTCACTTGATTTGTTCGCATATGTGGGAAGATTAAAATTTCAATGGGTCCAAAAAAAAAAAATTCATCTTTTAGTCCCTCATGTTCATTTATGATTTCTATTTAGTCCTATAATATAGTTTTTTAAGACATCTCTACTAGTTTTATATGTCTTTTATGTCAAAATTCTAATGGAAAAACCTTAAAACACACCAATGTGACATAGTGAATTATTAGCATATTGTTATTGTTTTTTTAATTATTAATACACTTATTTTAATGTAAAGTATGAAATATTATTTTCTTTTTTAGAAATATAATGTCTAAACTCTTCACCTACCTCTACAAAAGCAGATTGTTATTTCAGTTTCGAACCCTAGTTCATAGTTCCACTCTCATTGTCTAAAACCCTTGTTGCAAAGAAGAAGAACGTGGAGCGAAGAAGACGCTACTTATCAATTCTCACCATTGTTCATTTCCAGTCTAAGGTACGTTTATGTGTTTACTATTTTATAAAGCAAACCTTCAACATCTTCTCCTACTTCAAAGACTCGTTTATGCATTATTTGGTGTGATAGGTTTGAGTGTGTTATCCATCATGGATGTGTGTTTGTTGAGTTTAACAGATTAGGTTACAACGGGTTAGAGGAGGTTTGGCAAGTTGACCCTAATTTCTAGAGTTATTTTGAGGTGTTGGGTGGATGAAAGGATTTAGGGTACCTAAAAGTGGAGAGTTTATGGTATTATGGTGCAATGGATGATAATGAGCTAGTGTTGTTGAAAAATGATGCAGGAACAAATAGAATGAAAATGATTGCACTAATCAATAGGAATGTACATCTATATGTCATGCATCCAGTTTATGGGGAAGAACAAATACTGTCTCTAGAAAATAATGTAGGACCAAATGGTGTAGAAGAAGACAAATTGGAAGATGACACCTTGGATGATTTGAATAATGGTGTAAAAGGAACTTTTGATGATTTGGGGGCTTTTAAAGATTTGAATAATCTAGGTGACAAGTTTGATGAAGGAGGGACCACTGGTGTAGAAGATACAACTGCAGTTGACCAAGAAGATTCATTTGAGAATGTTAATTTGGATGGGACTACTGAGGGCATTGATCAAAAAGATTCATGCCAGGATGTTAGTTTGGAGGGGGTCATTGTGTCTAAGGATGCAATAGTGGATATTACTTTAGAGGCGATCACTGATTATATGGTATGTGATCAAGAAGCTGATATATTGCTTACGTATTAAATAGTTTTAGACTTACATATTCATGACTGAAATGCAGGGCTTGTTGCCTACACTTTATGAGTTACTACAAAGGTTAACCAAAGGTTTTATGTTAGGTAAACATTATTGTTAAGTCATATTTGATATGTGACATGAGTTATTCTTGTTAGGTACTAAGGTGGATACCTTTGATATGTGATATTCTTGTTAGACACTTATATAGCAACAAATAGAAGATTGAAGAGATAAGAGTGTGCCTGATGCAAAGGTGGGAGTCCAACAAACAGAAGATTGCCAAATTTGATGATAATATTCTACCAAATATAAAAAAGAAGTTGGAAAAGGAATCACAAAGAACAGACAATTGGATTGTTAGGTAATGCTTCATATTTGTTTGAGACATTAACACTTGACTTGATATAACATTGACATCATAATTGTTTTCTGCATTTGTAACCGGCGTGCAAATGTATTTGACTATGAGGTTAGACATATATCATTCAATGGAGAAAAGTTTGTTGTTAATTTATCAAAGCATGAATGTTCATGTAGAAGGTGGATGCTGACAGGGGTACCATGTTGTCATGCAATTTCATGCATGAAATCTCAGCATTTACAAGTTGATGATTTTCTGTTTGAATATTACAAAAAGGAGTGTTATGAGGCTTGCTATGCACGAGTAGTTTATCCAGTCAGTGAGGAATCTCTTTGGACAAAAATATATATTGTTGACATGCAACCATCACCCATAAAAAGGCAACCTGGTAGACCCAAGAAGAAGAGGAACAGGGAGGCTGGATAATAAGTGAGAAATGAGTCACAACTCAAACAAGAAAAATTTGGTATCAAATGCAGTTGATGTCATAAGGATGATCACAACAAGGTCACATGCAAGCTGTCTACAACTTCAACTCATCCTACCATAATTGCTGCTGCTATTGAGCCTAGCCCAACTGCTGCTACTCAGCCTACCCCAATTGTTGTTGCTACTCAGTCAACTGCTGCTTTGAGTCAGCCAACTCAAATTGTTGCTACTTCAAGTCAGCCATCACTACCTGGTGCTTCAAGTCAACCATCACTGTCTGCTACTTCAAGTCAGCCAACACCAACTAGAGGTTCAACTCAGCAACCATCCAAAAATAAAACGAGACTTTAAAAGGCCTAAAACATGTTCTTATGCAACCCTAATACTTATGCTTTGTTCTTAACCATTTTTGTTGGTTCTGTTATGTAACATATGACTTACAATGCCTATTTTGTTGTTTATGACTTATGACTTATAATGCCACATTTGTTGGTTGTGTTATGTAACATATGACTTACAATGCCTATTTTGTAGTTTCTTACTTATGGCTTATAATGTCACTTTTGTTATGATTTATAATGCAACATTTCGTTATGACTTATAAAGCAACCTTTTGCTTTGACTTATGGTTATGTTATATTTTACTCATAAACTCATTAAACAAAATTACATTTGTTCTAATATGTTCATTGGAAACAAAAAGTAACATTTCACTAATAACATCATGACAAATGCATTTCATTCATAAACTCATTACACATAGGTGCTTTTGTTCACCAAATGCAACCAACATACATAATAATATTGACAGATACATTTCATGACAGATACACATAAAAGACAGATAAATTCATAGACTGACAAAATCCAAATCTAAAAATACATTGTTATAAATACAACATTCAACACTAAGCTCAATATTCCAACCACAATGGACACTTTAAACAATCCTCTAGTCTGGCTAATTTCATTCTTCAATTTGTACAATTTCTTCTTCTGTCTTTGAATCTTCAGATCTCTTTCATCAACAATATCATCATCTAACCATTTGAAATAATTACATCCCTTATGCATATGATTCCTGTAATTTCTACAACCCCAAAATTTCCCCCCAAAATTAACATTGTTCATGTCACCCACAATACGAAGGACACTTTCTTTATCGCAATAACACTCCTTCCTCTTGTTTCTACGAATAACCGATCCAATTTCTGTTGGTGTAAGCCCTAGAGGCCAATACTTTTGGTACTTGTATCGAATTATTTAAAGGCATTTTCTTTATTATGGTTGATTAATAAAGTCCCTGGAATAGATAGTCCGTTTAATGTATTAAGTGTGACTTAATCATGAGAACACATTAAACATAAAGACACTATTCTTAAAGTATCCGTAGTCGAGCTTTAGTGTGAAGTGGGATAACATTAAAATATTAAGACTATTATGTTTGTAGACTGATGATCACATCTCATGGATCATGGATAAAGAGTTATCAAGTCTTAAACATAGGTATGAATATTAGGAGTAATATTTATACCGGATTGACCCGCTATGAGAATACTATATAGAAAGTTATGCAAAGTGTCATAAGTTATTCTCATGGTGATAATAGTGTATACCACTCTTCGACCTGAAACCACTATGGATCCTAGATGTAGAGTTGGGTGCTTTATTACTGATCCAACGTTATCCGTAACTGGATGACCATAAAGACAGTTGATGAGTGCTCCACAAAGCATGCTGAGGGACATGAGTGTCCTAGATGGAATTTGCCAATCCTGCGTAACAGGATAAATGTCTATGGCCCCAATATTGAACTGGACAAGGGTGACACGGTCTATACCTTGTGTTCAATATAGACATAAGGGCAAAGGGATAATTATACACATAATTATTATCACAGGAGGTTTTGTCAGATCACATGACATTTTCGTGACTTGGGTAGCAGTGATGTGTTGCTAGATACCGCTCACTGTTTATTATGTTAAATGCATGATTTAATATAATTGCCAACGCCGCGAAAACCTATAGGGTCACACACAAAGGACGGATTGATGAGAGATAGAATAATTAAGGGACATCGTAAGGTACGGTGTACTTAAGTAGAATACGAAATATGGTAAGGTACCAAATACTTAAGTGATTTTGGCATTTTATGAGATATGGGCCAAAATGCACTTAAGTGGGCTTTTTGACTTGAAGCTCACACAAGTGGTTCTATAAATAGAGCTCTTGTGCAGAAGCTTTGTATGGGAATACAACACAACTGAAGAGTTGGAATTTCGTATCTCTCTCTCACTCAAAGCCTTCATTCATAACAGCTAGCACTGCGATTGAAGGAATCCGTTCGTGTGGACTGAGTAGAGACGTTGTCATCGTTCAACGTTCGTGATCGCCCCGTGGATTTGTATCAAAGGTTTTGATCATTATCAGAGATCTGCACCAAAGGTTTGAATCGCCACAAGAGGTAACGATTCTATCATTGATCATGCTCATTCGTAAGGATCACTAAATGGAGAAATTTTTAAATTCCGCTGCGCCTTGGATGACAATTCTCCTACAATTTCTCCAATAGAGGCACATCTTGACAACTTTGACATTTGAGAAGATGAAATTTAAAATCCTAGAAACGAATACGAGATGAAAGTCAACACAACCTTGATTTTAACACAGACAAGATACACAATGAGATTGAGGAAGAAAGTGAACACAACAACACAACTTGGATCACTTTCTGGAATCATATTCTGGAGTGACGTTTGAATATAAAGAAAGAAATAATAGTCATGTTTGATACATGTGATGCCTTTAAATAATAGTTTTTTTTTATCATTTTGATGAGTTATTACACAGTTGGCACGCCACATTGGCAAATACTAACGTTTTCTCAACTAAATTAACATAAGGGACCAACATTACTAACGGAACTAATATTACGGAACCAAACTGTGACGATTTGTTATTAAGGAACTAAAGCGAAACTAAAAATTAACTTAAGACTTTTGGATTGATGGAATCGGATGGAGCGGAGCGGAATGAGATGGATTGGAATGATATTACATTGTTTGGATCATTTAAAATGCAATGGAGCGGAATGGAGTGGTATGGATTTCATTTCATTTCATCACTTACCATCATATTTCTTTCCCTCCAATTTGGACGGAATGAACGACTTGTCTTATTCCGTTTTAAAATTTCCAAACAATGAAATGAGGCATTCGTTCCGTTCTCCTCCATTCCGCTTCGTCCCACTCCGCTCAACTTCATTTCGTTCCGTTCATTTTATGATATTCAAACGTAGCCTAAGAGAACCTGAGGACTAATTATACCTATTATTTATTTAACACAAAATATAAAAGAAGAAAAAATTTATTTTCATTTCATTAGCTTATTAGGTGAACCCACACTCTCTCATTAGAGATCAATAAGTGCCCAATTTACGGTCAATCACAAATAATCAAAAGAATATAACCATAATAATTTAAAAAATTGAAAGAAAAAAAAAACAACTCTTTTCTCTCTTTCTTCATAAGTAGCGTTCTGCAGGTTTTCAACTTTTTCATCCATGCAGGACTCCATCCCTTCATAACCCATAAATCAAACAAAAATAATAATATAAAATTATTTTCAGTAGAGAATCTTCCTCTTTAGTGTCTATTCTTTTTCCTCTTTCTACTTCACTTTTCCTCATTTCCATTTGTGTGTTTCAAACTGCATCATTTTCAGAGCAACACTGCAACGGGGTGCCCATTGTGGTAAAATCACGGTCTCAATGTATTTAGTGATTCTCATCATTTGACCGATGCCCTCAATTTTCATCAACTAAGTTTTGAGGCAGATTTGTTGGGTACAAAAGAGATTAGCCATCAATTTATGAGTTACAGCCAACGTGTATGGCTTCAAGATCTTGCTCCAAGAGGCACCCAAACTAACATGGTAATACAACTTTTTCACTCTTTTTTTTTTTAAATTTAATTTATATTATTTTCAATTATGAAGGAAACAATCCATTGAACATCATGGTCACCTTTCCCGATCCTGGTTGAAAAGCTATTCTTGTATTTTATTGAATATTGTAACTGATGCTAACACGATCATTACAAGTATTTCCTTTAAAGGCAAGTATAACATTCACTGGACTTATGAGAAACAGGCTGAGAATTAGTTAAGAATTTGAACGAAATTAACTCAGAATCAGAGAGGCTAGGATTTGGAATTATGTGATAGGATTTAGAATTATGTGCCCTTAGCATTACCCTTATCTCATTTATACATACTCATGGGGAAGTTAAACACACAAGAAGTATTATACTCTTTTATAGTATAACAGGAAATTCTAGGGCATGATTGGAAGTTCTAATTGGAACAAATTTTGATAAGTTATTTGGATTAGCCTTGTTCACGATAAGAGGATTGGGAATTATTTTAGGGCCATATATGGAGTTACTCTTGTTCAAGATATACATTAGGTCTATTTTGACTTGTTTGACCAGTATTCATGTTTTTTATTTTATTTTATGATATACTCAATTTAGATGTTAGGATGTTTTAACTTGTCACCTCTACAATTCACATTCTTATATATTTTTATAATTTTTAAATTGTTTATAAACAATTTTGAGTAAAAAATATGATTGAAATTTTTATAATTCATTCTAAATTTTTATTAATAGATCAAATTTTCGACAATTTATTTTTAAATTTCCAATAAAAAATTTTAATCGATTTTTTGTAAAAAATATTTAAATATCGAATTTTTCAAAAAATCCGATATAACGTTATTTTTTTCGATTTTTTAAAATTTCGGTAGTTCATATTCAATAATCAAAAAAAGATTTTAACATTATTGGAAATTTTAAAAAATATTGTGATGTATCGGAAATTTTAAAAAATATTATTGTTTATTAAAAAATTTGAAAATTTGATAATATAAAAAAAAATCAAATTTTTGGAATTTTTTGTGAACGAAATTTCTTCAAATTTTTTCTGGAAATATTATCTTTTATTGCATCTATGTGACAAATAAATGATAATTGATGGTTTAAATATTTTGATATTGTAGTTTCTCTGTGTTGTAAATGCTCTACTTTAATTCCTTTTTCTTTGATGTCTTTGTCTAAATGTTAGTCAATTTCTCCTCGCATTTGTATGCTAGGATTTTGACCAGTTGTTTGATTAAAATGGAATCATAAACCCCTTTAGTTTCGATTAATCTTACTAGTCTTGGTGACCCTTTATAAAACGATGTCTGCTACACATTTCTTTCATTCCTGATTGAATTGTTTTTCCTTGAATATTGTTTCACTGTTTTCATTAAGGTAATGTTGTTGAACTTAGAAGATTATGTTTTGCTGTGTTTATTCCTTAGTGTTCGTGTTTTGAAGGGAAAAAATATGAATTAACTACTTTTCATGTTGTAAATTTACTTTCCACCCGTGAAATTGAAATTATTCATTTCTCATTTTAATCCTGAATTATAAACTTTTGTTTCAGTACTTGCAAAAAGATGTGAGATATTGGATCGATCTCTAGTATGGTCGAAGGATAGTTTTTTGATTCGACAATTCGACAGGATCTTAGCATGCCGTCGAAGTCTATTCACATGCTGTAGTCGAAATATGCTAGGATTGTAAGCATGTTGAACTTGACCTATTTGTTATGCTAAATTGTTTAAGGTAATTTATTCTCTAAGTTAGCTTGTGTAAAAACTCATTAGTTTAGTGTGTTAGTTTTCTTATAAATAACATACTAGTTACTCATCATTGTAGAACACAAATCCTAATTAGGGTGAGAGAAGTTATTTGCTACTCTGTAACACTTGTAATCTTTTTCCCAAGAGAAAGTAAAGAATAAAAGTTTATAACCAACTTGTTATGCTTTTCTTACTTCCCTCTTTTCTATTCCTATAAATTTCTTGCTATCAAGGAACCGATTATACTTTGTTATCCCGTCATCGTTTTTCACAACAAATTGGTGCGATGAGCGTAGAGAGGATGTCGTCAACAAAATATGAGATTGAAATGTTCACCAGAGTGAACGATTTCGGTCTATGACGCTTGAAGATGAAAGTCCTATCAGTTCAACGAGGTTGTTTAGAAGCGTTGAAGGGAGCCGAAGCCATGGACGTTGCGTTAACGGACAAAGAAAAAATGACTATGGTAGAGAAAGCCCACAACGCCATCTTATTGAGCCTTGGTGATAAGGTTTTTCGACAGGTTTCAAAGGAGACAACGACGTCGGGGTTATAGGTGAAACTCGAAAGTTTGTACATGACCAAATCGTTGGTCAATCGCCTCTACTTGAAGCAAGCTTTGTATTCATTCAAGATGAGCGAAGACAAAGTTCTGGCTGAACAGTTGGATATGTTCAATAAGCTGATTCTTGATCTTGAAAATATTGATGTCAAGATTGAGGATCAAGATTAAGCATTGTTGTTGTTGTTGTGTGCTTTTCCCATATCACATGCTTTCTTCAAAGAAGCTCTCTTATATGGAAAAGAGTCTCTGACATTTGAAGAAGTTCAATCAGTCTTGTATTTTAAGGATTTGAACGAACGAAAGGAGTACAAGTCATCTTCGACTGGTGAAGGACTGCCGATTAAGGCAAAATTCACAAAGAGACATGACAAGTTCGACAAGAAGAAGGGTATAAGTCAGCATAAGTCTTATCGTGTTGATGCATCTGGTATTCGATGTTATCATTGTAAGAATGAGGGTTATACAAGAAAAGTGTGTCCTAAACGCCTGAAAGATCATGGAGGTAAGGATAATGGAAACATAATTATTGTTCAAGATCATTTTGACTCGTTTGATGTTCTTGTGGTTTTAAGCGGGGACTCAAGTAAAGAGTGAATTATGGATCCAGGTTGCACTTGGCACATGACTCCAAACAAAGACTTGTTCATGGAACCATGTGATCGGGATGGTGGATCTGTATTTCTTGGAAACAATAAATGCTTGTAAGATTGTAGGTGTTGGATCTGTGAGATTCAAGCTCCATGATGATTCAATAAGGTTGTTGACTGAAGTCAGATATGTATCTGATTTGAAGAGAAATTTGATTTTTCTTGATGAATTCGACAAGAAAGGATATGTTTTCCAAGGAGAGAAAAGTATTCTAAAAGTCATGAAATGGGTCGAAGAAAGTCTTAAAAGGTGTGAAGAAACAAGGTTTGTATACTCTTGAGGCTGAAGTTGTTAGTGGTTGTACAAATGTTGCATCCATAAAACCTTTGTCTAAGATAGAAATTTGGCGCATGAGATTGGGTCATGTATGTGAAAGGGGTCTGATCGAATTGGGGAAACAAAATCTACTTGGTGGAGACAAAGTCAAAAAGTTGAAGTTTTGTGAATCCTGTGTACTTGGAAAATCTTGCAGTGTGAAGTTTAATAAAGGCAAACAAAGAATACATGGATCCCTTGATTACATTCATGCTGATCTTTTGGGGCCTGCAAGGTGTCTATCATATTCAGGAGCAATGTATTTTCTATTCATAGTTGCTGATTATTTCAGAAAGTTATGGGTATTCATCCAGAAGACTAAGGATGAAACTTTTGAGAATTTCAAAAGTTGGAAGACTCTGGTCAAAAATCAGACTAGCAGAAAGGTCAAAAGATGAAGATTACAAGGTTGTTGATATCACTCTATACAAGAAAAATGGTGAAGGCTTGAGGTACACTTACAATTTCATACTTGTTTTATGTCGTAGTGTAGGTGTGGTGACAAAATTTATCCACTGACCTAAATTTCGTATGCAAGTGTCGCAACTCGAAAAATACGATCCTTTGTGAAGTCATAGAAAAAATATTTCGAACAGAGTCGTCACTGAACTTTATTTGTTCCAAAAAGGAAAGGAGAAATATCGATAAACACATAAAATATCCATCGATGATTACTCACAAAGGTGGAGTGAAACAAAACAGATTTTCTAGGCTTTGAAATGGAAGACGACATTGGAACGCTTGGGTTTTGATTCGAATGCTTTATTTACAGATTTCCGAGGAAGAAAAATAACGGTAAATATGTTTGTGGTCCTCCTAAATATCTCAAATTTCGTTTTTAGTCCCTCAAAATATTTCCTTCAAAGAATAATCCTCCTAAACTTTTTCATCCACACTTTTGGTCTTTCCTACAACTTAACGACGATTTTTACAACTTAATGACATAATTAATGACGGTTTTAGTGACTGTTTATTACTTAGCGACTGGATTACTGACAATTTTAGTAACGGTTTTCGTATTAGGGACCAAAAGTATTGATGCAAAATTTTAGAAGAACCATTTTTCGAAGAAAATATTTTGAAAAACACAAAACGAAATTTAAGATATTTAGAAGAACCACAAACATATTTGACAAAAAAATAATAATTATCATATTATCCACGTGTCACAAGATTATCCCATATGTTAGTCCACATCAGCTTCCATTACATTCATTTAACATGAGGGATTAAATTTAGGAACGGAAAAAATTTAGATGACCATTGTTTTAAGCAATTTTTTTTAGAAACTAAAATTAAATTATGAGATATTTATAAAGATCCCTAATATATTTAACTCTTAAAAAATGTAACTTGATTCTTGTGTATAAAACAAAATTAAAACAACTGTTCACTCATATAACTTTAAATTTAGGTTTTCAATTATTTGAATCAAAGGGGATTTGGTGTCCATAATTTTTATTAACGAATTTTAACTTTTTCTATAAAACATTAAAATATGCCTATTATATCTAACCAATCTCTAATTCAAGTATAGCGCATGAGGAAAAACTACCTTAACTTGTTTTTCTTTGAATTGAAAAATACTCTTTAAGACTCTAAGATCTGATTACACTTAACACAACTTTAGAATTGCACTGCGAACTACCTTAACTTGTTAGTGATTCAGTGATGACGTGAAGTTTATTTTTGTATTACTTAGAATTATTTCTTTTTGGTATGCCGAAGAAATTTATTGTTTTCTTTTTTCTTGTTTACATGAAATTGGTTATTATGCAAATATATAAAATTGATAGGAGTTGAGTGAAGAAAGGAGAAATTTATGGACTCAAAATCATATAATGTTTCCTTTTTTTTCTTCCCATTGACCACTATTATCTGTCTGATATCTTTCCTATTCATTAACTACAACACACATACCTTACTTTCTTTTTTAATTTATTTATTTAATTATTCTTTTTTTCCTTTCAAATTCAACAATATTAATATTATTATTATTAATGGATTTTTCAAATAACACATTTCTTTAAATAAAATCATAGATCAATTATTATATTTTTAATAATTAAAACATTAAATCAATTAAAGATATAAGAATAAACACTTAGAGATTTGTTATATCATGGTCACGCAAAATAAATCAATTAAAATCGACCGTTCAATCCATGATAAATGAATTAAGATTAAAGGTTCTAACTAACTAATTGAACAAAAATAGTGTTACACACTTAATTAACTTAAAATCAAGACTAGTTGTAAAGGACTATCAACAACATTTTGGATTTGACTTCATCGAGACCTTTTCACCCGTTGTTAAACCAAGCGTCATTCGTGTCATCTTAACTTTGGCACTCATAAACAAGTAGGAACTACAACAAATTGATGTCAACAATATGTTTCTCAATGGCTCTTTGCAATAAGATATCTATATGACTCAACCTCATGTGTTTGAAAAGTAGAATCTTTCCCTAATATGCAAGCTTCAGAAGACGTTATATGATCTCAAATAGGCACCTCGTGCATGGTATGAAAAACTCACTAAGGCTCTTGTTCACTTTGGATTCTCACCTAGCAAGTGTGGTCACTCTTTATTTATCTACACATATCAGGATGTCACTCTCAATGCATTAGTTAATGTGGAAGACATTATAATTAATGGATCTTCTTCCATGTTGGTTCAAGGTGTCACTCTCAATGCATTTGTTAATGTGAAAGACATTATAATTAATGGATCTTCTCCCATGTTGGTTCATAAAGTCATTGATTCACTTCATGCTAAATTTGCTCTCAAGAATTTGGGACATCCTGAATATTTTTTGGGTATTGAAATAAAATGATTGTCTACTATGTGTCTTCTTCTAACACAATCCAAGTACATTTATGACCTCAACATTATCAATACTAATGGTGTCACCACACCTATGTTGACTGGTTGCAAGTTAAGCAGACATGATGTCACACCTCTTTCTAAGCCTCATCACTACCGATCCATGATTGGAGCACTTCAATATATGACTCTTACACAACATGATATTACTTTTAATGTCAACAAGGTATGTCAATTCATGGCGTCACCTCTGCAAACTCATTGGTCTACAATCAAACATATTTTACATTATTTGAATGACACCGCTCATCATGGCTTCCTATTATCACCAGCTCATTCTTCGAATAAACTTTCTCTCTGTGCCTATAGTAACTCTGATTGGGCAAGTGATCCTGATGATTGACGTTCCACATCTGGATCGTGCATCTTTAGTGCCAAGCACATAAAGATACAACATGTTCCTAGCTCTCTTCAGATGGTTGATACACTCACCAAGCCACTTGTTAAAAAGGCGTTTCAAGAATTGCGTCCAAGCTCAAAATCGTGCAATTCAACCCTCCTTAAACTTGTAAGGGAGTAATAGAGTGTAGTGCGTCATGACATAACATGCATGGAACTCTTGTGAGCATATCATAATATATAGTATGCATGAAACTCATGAAAGTCATGAATACGTGAAACACGCATCATGTGTATGGGTAGGAATCAAGCATGCATGGGATGCTATATATAGAGGTTATATCATTTCAAGAAACTAACTTCCATCAATCAATATGAAATGAAGTTCACTAATGCTTTTTCATTATAGATTAATTATTATATTTTTAATAATTCAAACATTATATTAATCACAGATATAAGAATAAGCACTTAGAGATTTATCATATCACGATCACGCAAAATAAATCAATTAAAATCAATTGTTCGAACCACAATCAAAGAATTAAGATTAAAAATTCTAACTAATTAATTAAACAAAAATAGAGGTGTTACACACTTAATCAATTTTTTTTAAATAACCAATTTATTCAAAAAAAAAAATCGAAAATAACCAATTTTTCAAAAAAAATACCAAAATAACCAAGTTTGGTAGAGGATGCGCCAGATGAATTGACGCATCCCCAAAGTGTAAAGAGGAGGTGCCGATAGCATTGGCGCATGCGTTGAGCTCCTCATGAGGAGGCGCCAATGCTAGTGGCGCCTACATTGGGCCTCATGAGGAGGCGCTAATGCTAGTGGCGCCTTAGTGTGTTTTGGTTGGTGGGCGTCAATTCATCTGGCGCCTGCATGTGATGGTCATGTGGGCGCCAATCCCTCGGGCGCCCACAAGTTTTGTACAATTGATGTTCCGTCTCTATAAATACCAGTCCTTGGATGCAATCTTTTTCACTCAAACTCATCTCCTAATACCATAAATTGTCTAGTTCAACCACCATCAATTTCAATTCTCTCTGTTTCAACAATGTCTGCGTACATTCATAAACAAAATGCTGATGTAATATTTTTTGTCGTTGCGGCTCCGGTACAGGTTCGACTTTGGAGAGGATGAACGGATTAGAAGAATATAATGGCTTGTGTCCACGTTCAACCAACATGGAGAAGTGTGTGAATGGATGAATATTAAGACCGACCAAGACGCTCGTAGGATGATGCATTGCATGTTCAAAATTATTTTGATGGTTGTAATCACATAGTTCTTGTATTCTAGTTGTTTTAATTGTTTGTGTTATTTTTTATGTAATGGTATTTTCGTCACAGATGTCTACTATGAAATAAATTTAGTTTTTCATATATTGCAATAAATGTACTATGAAATAAATTTAGTTTTTCATATATTGCAACAGAGGTACATGCGAATTTATCTGGTTGTGCTCGTTCCACCACTAGGACAATTATTACGATTGTGACCTGGTCGATGGCATGAACTACATAGTCTAACCATTTTGTTCGCCATATCCATTTCAGTTCGAATCCGGGTGCTGTTAGGGCGACCCTTTTTCTTCCTTCGCATAACTTCGTTGTGCCAGACGATGTCCCCTTGATATTCTGGCCAATAATCCTCTTTTGCCACTACCGAAAAACTAATTTTATAAACATTTGAAAGGATGGCGACTTTGTAAACTTTATATAGCAAGTAGGATGGATCCCTTCGAACCTTTGAGCATGCCGCAATGACATGGGAGCAGGGGGTACGAAAGGCTTGGAACCTTCCGCAGTCGCCCCAACCTCTATCTAGTTCGACTCTGTACTGTCCCATCGGCATGCCCTCATTGTGATCCATGGACTCGGCAACACTAAATCAACCTTTAGTTCAGTCAAATACCGTAACTACGTGTGTGTTTGCTTTGGCAGCTTCATGTCTGATGAATTTCATTGAAGCATCACTGAACAACTGTCCAAATTGCAACACTGAACTCCATTTTGAGCGTCTGGTTTCAAACAACGCCCCTAGCCTGAAATATGTAGCCTGCACCAAAGCGGTTATTGGTAGGTTACGGATGCCTTTGAAGACAGAGTTCATTGATTCCACAAGATTTATTGTCATGTGGCCCTAATGCTGACCGTTGTCGTATGCCCTAGTCCACTTCTCCAACGGAATACTATCGATCCACTGTACCGCATCTTTGTTTGACAATCTTATTTCCTCGCTGTAGTGTTTGAAAGAAGGTTCTGATAATGCATAACCTGCATTGACAACCTTCTTCCGTAACGTCTTATCTTTGATTTCCCGCATGAAATTCTGAGCAATACGTCTAATACAGAACACATGCATTGAAGGAGGATTTTGCCAGCCATTGTCAATGTTATTATATGCACTGATGATTGAGGGGTGTCTGTCAGAGATCAAACACAAGTTAGGCTAAGGTGCAACGTGCAATCAGAGATTTCTTAGGAAAAAACTCCATCCCTCAGCAGTCTCCCCTTCAACTAGGGCAAAGGCGATTGGAAAAATATTGTTGTTCCCATCTTGTGCCACTGCCATCAGTAACGTTCCTTTGTATTTTCCATACAACCATTTACCATCAATTTGTATAATTGGTTTAGAGAAAGAAAAACCTATGATACATGGTTGATACGCCCAGAATAGACGGTGAAATATTCTATTTCCAACAGCACACGTACCATCTGGTGTATAGGCGGGCAATGTTTCCATCTTGACAATTGTCCCGGGAGCATATTGTTTTAGAGCCAACAGGTATTTTGGAAGTTGTTTGTAAGACTCCTCCCAATTGCCAAACACTTTTTCAACAACTTTTGTTATAGCTATCCATGCCTTCCTATATGATGGAGTGTACTCGTATTCTGCCCTAATATACGAGATTATCGTACTCAACTTTAACGACGGATTGTCGTCAATGACAGACAATATTTCATCGCATATTAGCTGAGAGCTTAATTTACGATGATCCTGCATTGGTTTTGTCAGCATGCATGTGTGATATGGACCCATTGATCCAATCTCCCAAGACTCGCTCCTCTTCGGCTACAAGGCTGACAACCTAAAAATGCAGTGCTCATTCGGACAATAAACTTTATACCTCGATGCGTCAGTTATGTCAACTCTGAAATCAGCTGGTAGTTGCATGTGGAATTTCTTGATGGCTTTTACACATTCCTCTTTTGTGTGAAATGTGTCTCCTTGTTTCAGAGATCCTTGCATATGCACGTAAGGATTGTACCATACATCTGCCGAAGGTTCATCTGAACCCAAATTTAACCTTGTCATGTGTTGGGGTGGGCAGTATACATGACTTGCTGGTATTGGCTCCTCTTCCTCTTCAGCGTTCACCATCGAATCAACCATGATCTCAGGTTCCTCTTCTTCGTCGTCTGGAACATTCACCTCAGCTTGTTCGTCATCAGTCTCACAAATAACTTGTGACTGATCAATGTACTGAAACACCTGTTGTTGATGTGGTAATATATACAACTCTATATCTTTGTAACCGGATTGTTCGTGACTGACAAACATATGTTGAACATCATCATCATCTCGAATCTTCTTCTGATAAAATTTTACCTGGTTTTCTGCAAACCAAACCGGATTTTTATAGATGATCTGACCCACATTACTGCACTGTAATTTCTTTTCTATTCTTTGTTTCATATGTGAAAAATTTGATCGTCGATTTATTGTAAACCGAGTTACCTCTGTGTTTCGAAAACAAAAACCGAACAACTGATGATCAAATATTTCACCTTCGACATGTGCACTGATCATGTAATGTTGTGTGGAAGACATTTTGTTGAAATATTAAATATGTAGATAACTTGAATGGAATTGAATGCATTGCTAAGTTGTTCATCTGCACAACATAAATAGCTTGGTCATTGCTAAGTTGGTCGTTACATTGATAACTTGGTCATTGTCTGTACAGACTTGACCATGCATGCAGTAGAAAGAATCCAACATGCAGAGAAAAGAGTGACAAGAACACACATGCATCAGGGAATCAAAGAATCTCTCTGCTTTGTGCCCTAAGATTCCCACCTAGGCGCCCATTCCCTAAGCGCCATAAAGTAACTGAGGCGCCAAAGGGTTGGGCACCTCTTCACAAGCAATTGCCTTAGACGCCACTAGGAAGGGCGCCCCTTCCCATTGCCCTACACTAAGGCGCCAAGAGGAAGGGCACCTCTTCCTTGCATGTGAGGAATCACATGTAGGCGCCAAGAGGAAGGGCTCCTCTTCCCTTGCATGTGCTTTCTTCACATGCGCCAAGAAGAGATTCCTCACATGCTAGCTTTGTCTCACATTCTGAATTGTGTCATTCCCTTGTCTCCTCTTGCTATTCCATGCAACCAATCACATTCATTTTATGTTGCAAACCTACTCACTCATTCATCTATAAATAGCCTCTCATATCAACAATATCAAATCATCTTCATCAATACTCAATTATATTCTTCTACCACACTTCTTTCATCTACCACACTCAAGCTTTGCAAAATCAAATCATGTCTTTGTTGACTATGGGCGACGAACACAGAGGCACAATCGAGAATATCTTGGCATTTGTATGTTATCTCTCTTTTAACTTTTTATGTTTTTTGTGTTATACCTTTGTTATCTCTCTCTTTTTACTTTCTATGTTTTTCTTACTTCTTATAGATGTGTGTTTGTTGAGTATGTATTTCTTCTTCTAATTGTATTTTCTTACTTTTTTGTTATTAGGATCCGAAGTGGTTTAGATGTCGTGTACATGAATATGTACCCCACGATCCTTTAATAGAATCATATATTAGAGGATGTGGATTTGAAAATCTACTAAACATTATTTCGTACTCGGTGGACTACAAGTTCATTCTGGCTTTGTTGGAGAGTTGGAGACCCAAGACCCACACATTTCACCTTCCGATTGGTGAGTGTACCATCACACTTGAGGACGTGTACATGTTGTTGGGTCTCCGTATAGACAGAAAGGCAGTGAATGGTCGAGTTAACCAAGACAACAATATATGCAATGAATTATTGGGTGCCCCTTTGTTAGACGACGAAACTGAGGGAGACACATCCGGTCAAGCAAGGGGGCAAGGTATACATTTAAAATACCTAAAACAATATTATGCCAGTATAGTATTGTCCGACGATTCAACCGAGTATGAGAAAATAATAAAAACTCGGTGTTATATTATGATTTTATTTGGTAACTTTTTGTTTCTAGAAAGTACAGGTAATTTTATGAATATAATGTATTTACCTTTATTACGCAACATTAATAAGGTAAACACTTATAGTTGGGGTTCAGCTGTGTTGACCCATCTATATAGTGCAATGTGTAGAACTGCAAAAAAGAATAGTTGTACTTTTTTTTCATGTGCGTATTTGCTTCAAGCTTGGGGGTGGTCAAGAATGTCATCGCTCGCCCCGATAAATGAGCGCCCATTCGTGTTCCCGTTTACAACCAAGTAAGTCTAACACTTTACCATTCGCCATTTAGTTAATTATATTTATTATTATAATTAACAGTAAATAATATTTTTCACTTCTTTTTTATCTTAGCTGGTCAGTAAGGGGAATGAACTACAACAGGTGTCTGAAACACGCTATTGTAGTCTATCGAAATCTATTGGACCACATTGGACATGACGATGTAATAATCCTACCGAACTATATTTTAATTTAAAAATACTTCTCAAATTATTTTCCATCTAACCATTTCGTATTGTTTTACAGTTTGTTTGGAGGCCATATCTGGGTCTGAATCATGATGTGAACCATGACGATGCTGCAATTTGGACAGCGAAGACACCGATTATCCGATTCACTACGGTGGAAATGCACCAGAGTGATCGGGTCAAACTGCAGTTCGGAATGCTACAACAGATTCCAGAATCTCCCACGTGTTTGGGGAATTGGCATCAAAAAAAGGTTGATGCACAGTGGGATTATTCTGACTAGAGAGACTTTGGAAAAGACATGTGTCGTCAATGGAGGAATCGACGACAACACATCTTGAACGAACCAGTCATCCAAGGTGCAAGACCCACTCAACAATACATGGCATGGTTTAGGTCGGTAACAACTCAGCAATTTGTATCTGAGTTGCGGTATTTGATGGATCCACGCCAACTTGCTTCGTCATCGTATGCTTCACAACAATTCACCACCCAACACCAATGTAAACCAATCCAAACCCAACAACCAACCACACATAATCAACCGACCACATACACATAACAACCAAACACCCAACATTGCAACCCGTTCATGCCAACCACCCAACAATTAACCATCCAACGTCGCACCCCATTCATACCACCCACCCAAACACAAAATCGAGAATCAAACCCCGCACCCACAACCGTCTACAACCCAGATAATTCATATGGGTCACTTCATCGTAGCCCCCCACCGATGAACACTCAACCATTGCTTAACTATAGTACGCCCTAGGAACCATTGCTTCGTTTCCAAAACGACTCAATGACCCAATTTGTGCAACTATATCGTCCTCAATTCACCCAACCCGAACGCCCTAACTACGATCACATGAGCACTGAACTCCATTACGGAAGCGTCGTTGGCCAGAGCCCCTCCGGATATTGGGAGCAAATGATGACACATCTGTCAAATACCGCTGGAACTTCCGCCGGACCTTCCAACCAGCCATCGCTCGATCAGGTCAGCACCCAAAGACCACAAACACCTCAAAAAATTGTGGGAGACCTCGGAGACAAACTAACACATCGGGATGTGGAACCGGAGGACATTATAATCGGGCGGGTCATTAGTTTATTGTTAGTCCAATGTAACCAATTATTACATATTCAATGAATTTTTTTCATTACTATTTCTTATTTATTAAATAATAAAAATTAAATATTGAAAATAAAAAAAATATAAAAAATAGGGGGGTGTATGCGCCAGATGAAATGGCACATACACCAAGCAAATGAACCTAGGCGCCACTAGCATTGGCGTCTCGTCATGAGGAGCCCAATGCATGCGCCAATGCTATTGGCGCCTCCCTTTTACACTTTGGGGATGCGTCAATTCATCTGACGCATCCTCTACCAAACTTGGTTATTTTAGTATTTTTTTTTTAAAATTAATTATTTTTTATTTTTAAAAAAAAAATTGGTTATTTTGAAAAAAATTTCCACTTAATCAACTTAAATTGTCACGTGGCACGTCACATCATTCTTAATTGTGATTAACAATAAAGAAATATTGTAGAAGAAATTTAAAAAAAAAATCTATAATCGATTATTTTAAAGTACTAAAAAACAAAATATAATTAATTTAAACGACTTTAAAAAATTAAAATTCTTTAAAATTTCACGTTTTGATGAGAAAAAGTTATTAATTCATTAAAAATCTTAAGTTCATTGAAATTGAATTTATTCAAAAAATTATTGAAGTTAAAACATACTCCCTCCGATCTTATTTATAAGCAAAAATCTCATAATTTTTCTATTTAATGTATTTATTTCAAAAATATCTTTGTATTAATTACTAATAAAAAATAATTTAATTGAGGATATATTAATAATTGTGTTATTTCTCTCGCATGAAATAAAAAAAATTAAATATATTTAATTATATTTCTTAATGAATTTAAAATTTGTCTTTTTTTATCGAGTAGTATAGTAATATAGTTTTATGGGAAAAATTGATTAACTAATATATATATATATATATATATATATATATATATTATATATATATATATATATATATATATATATATATATATATATATATATATATATATATATATATATATATATATATATATATATATATATATATATATATATATATATATATATATATATATAAAAGATCTAATAAGTGGATAACCCAAATTCCTTGCACCCAGTGAGTCTGATATTCCTTTCGAAAAAGATTTAATCCATATTTAAAAATTGAAGTAATGTATATATCTAAATTTGATGTATTTTGATTTTTGGACCAAATCTGGAATATAGAAATTGTGATGTTGCAGAGTGTGCAATTGTTGTAATAAATGAAAAATGGAGTGGCCTCTGACCTGTCTTTCTCTTAAAATAAAACTTCACTCCCTCCCTCCCGCCAACACCTTTCATTGCCTTCTCTAGTCTCTCTTTTTTTTGAACACTTGACACTCTCTTCTCCTCTTCCTTTCAAAGATCGGAGAACCATGAGCGCCGTCAACATCACCAACGTCACCGTCCTCGATAATCCTGCTTCCTTTCTCGCTCCTTTTCAGTTCGAGATTTCCTACGAGTGTTTAGCCGCTCTCAAAGATGGTATGCTTCTCTTTTAGGGTTTCATTTCTTGTTGACCTAATTCAACTATGCTTTTAGGGTTTTTCATTTCAGATCTTCTTGCTGCACAATTTGACCTAATTTTACTTTTTGTTTCTGACTTTTGTTAACCTATGATGCTATAGATTTGGAATGGAAGCTCATTTACGTTGGATCTGCTGAGGATGAGACTTATGACCAGTTATTAGAGAGTGTTCTTGTTGGTCCTGTCAATGTTGGAAACTATCGATTTGTTTTACAGGCAACTTTTATCAATACCAATCTTTTCAATTTCCTGTTTTTTGTGTTGCAACTTGGAATTTGTTATGATTTGAACCTATGAATTATGTTTTGATACCAGGCGGATCCACCGGACCCGACGAAGATTCGTGAAGAAGATATAATTGGTGTTACTGTGCTTCTACTGACCTGCTCTTATTTGGGTCAAGAGTTTATTCGTGTTGGTTATTATGTTAACAATGACTATGATGATGAGCAGCTGAGGGAGGAACCTCCGACGAAGGTTTTGACAGATAGGGTTCAGAGGAACATTTTATCTGATAAACCTAGGGTTACGAAGTTCCCGATCAATTTCCATCCTGAGAACACTGAAATCGAAGAGCAACCTGTTCCATCGGAGCAACAACCTGAAACTGTTGAAGATTCACCGGCTATAGGTGAACGCGAGCCCCTAAATGAGGGGGACAAAAAAGAGGATTCTTAGGATTTTGTAGGTATACAGGCCTTTCAATTCTCCAATGTCCGACTTTACATTACCTGTATGGATTAAGATACTTTTTGTGAAATCTCTTATGGATGAAGTTGATGATATGATTCATGAGTTCTTTTGGAAGTAGGAGGAGTCTTTGAATTACTAGGTTCAAGATATTGTAGTGTGTGAAAACCAGTTACTGTCGACAAAGCTTTGCAATACAAATCCATTTTCATAAGTTCCTGTGTTTCACTATATGAGCCAAGAAGCCGTGCTGTAATTTTTTGCTTTTATATTCAGTTTGCCTGAGTTATTTCTAGCTTATTTTTTGAAGCTTCTCAAGATAGCTTATTAAAATCGCTTATTTAGATCTTATTCTGTTTTCTTCTATCTTCAAGTTTTTGTTATAAAATGAAAACAAAAACGTCATGCAAATGGAATTTTTGTGTTAATATCTTTTGGTTTTTGAACTCACTGCAATGGTGGTAAATATTGGTTGATATTGTGGGGTTTTCTGCCATAATGGTGCTGCAATGTGGCCGGTATGGCGGAATTTTATATTGTAGGGTTTAAGCTATCAATTTCATGCTAGTTGATCTGGACTCAACCTAGCAATCCTCGCAAATCTTGTATATGGCAGATAGTAGCAAAAAATGTGTTTTTTTGGGCTTGAGATGCATGATAGCAAAATTGTATTAGTAGCAAAATTGTTTAACATCAAGACCAAACTAACAAGAGTCTTGTACCAATTTTTACAATTCTTCACGGGTATGCTAGGATTTCTCTCTCAGTGATGAATTAGACTGTAGATAATTCTTGTATTAGTAGCGAGGAACCCATTTCTCACTAACACCGGGAAGAAAAGGACGCTATAGCTTTGGTTACTTTTTATTTCCTCTTTGCTTTTGATGATTACGCAAGTATACCATTTTATTATATTATGAAAAAGAAAATAAAAGACATGAATTGCATCGAAAAATAATAGAAGACATTTATGGAAGTCAAAGTCTGGCAGGGAAAGACAACAGAGTTGTCGTGGTGGGAAGAAAGACAATAACATAGATAGCAACGAACCTTTACTATATATTTTGTTACATTGCATGGATATCATTATCCCAGCATTGGAATTTCTTGTAGACTCCGACTAGAAACGGCAAAAGTAAAGTACTGTAATTTTATTGGTGCAAGAAGAGAGAGATAGAGATTGAGAAAGGATGAAAATACCTAGCCCTACACGGAAGCAATCTGTTGGGGATCGTCACATGATCTCACCCACACGCCACAATATGTCCCGATCAGCTCGGAGGAGGAAAAACACCGGTCATTGGTGGTTGTCATCGATATCATGGAGGATGAAGAAGGATGCTGACTCATATGGCTTGACTCCTCAAACTCACCTCTCTTCCAATAGTCCCTACTACAAGGGTCTCACGGATCAATCTCTTGCTATCACTCCCACCTCTCATGAAGAAAACTACGAACACGACAGCACTGTCTCGCCATCGCTCCGGCCTCTCCTCCTTTCATCATCCCCCATCAGTAGTCCTTACTACAAAGGTCTTACGGATTATTCTCTTGTCGTCGATACTTCTTGGACTGCTACTCCTCATCCAATTCCTCATCACAGTTCATCTCTTTCTTGTTACCATGACTCTAGTCCATACTATAGGGGTCTTATTGCTCTTCCTGTTCCTGCCTCCCCCTCCTCTCTCTACTCCCTCAACATCAATTTCAACACCTCCACTACCACGTCCACTCAACCATCAACTCATGATTTTGTTGTCTTTTTAAGCCCAGAAGATCAATCACTCATGGTGACAGAGCCGGAAGCAACTTTAAACGAGGCAATGGTGTTGATCCATCCCGGTATCCAGGGGAAGCCTTTGAGGGTTAATGATCAGTCGTCATCACAAGCAACTCTGGAGGAGATGGATGATGATGATGATGATGATGATGATGATGATGATGATGATGATGATGATGATGATGATGATGATGATGATGATGATGATGATGATAATATTGAAGGTGAGAAGCCTTTGAGGGTTAATAATGAATCGGAAACAATTCTAGAGAAAACAATTTTGGAAGATGCTGTGTTGTTGGTTGAAGAGCATACTAGGAAGCCTTTGAGGGAGGGAGTAACATCAGATTCCGAGAAAGTATTGTTACATCAAGAAAATGATGACAAAACAGATCTAGGTTTGGAGGAGATGGAATTGGTGATTGAACAAGAGAAGCCATATAGAGAGAGTGACGAATCGCAAGCTAGGAATGAGAAAACAGATTCGAAAGAGGAACTTGGAGACTTTTGGTTGGGTGGTCAAAAGACTGTTTCTGAACAAACAGTGGCACTGGAACTACCTTGTGAGCACATGTTGAAGCACACAGCTGAGGAAGGAAATCTGTATGAGTATCTGTGGGCAACCAAATACCAGCCTAAGAAATTGGGAGACTTCATCTGCAACAAAGCTAGAGCACTTGAGTTGAAAGCATTGGTGAGAAGAATCTGATGCTTGATGCTTCGTTCTTTTTCTATTGATTACAAGATTTCAACAGAGATCAAAATTGTTGTATAATTGCTACCTATGTAGGTAAAAGGGGGATGTGGCTGTAATCATTTTATATTCGAAGGACCCCCGAATGTAGGAAAGAGATCCATGATACGAGCTATGCTTCGAGAGGTATTTGGTGCTGACGGAGTGCAGGTATATTCATTCGTCACTCATATCCTACTATTTTTAGCGTATTTATATAACAGAGAAAACTACAGTGATGTTTTTACTTTGCTACTGAATCAGGTCACAGAAGAATATAAAGACTTCAGCTTGAAGGTAATGCCTACTTTTACTACCATTACCACTATTGGTAACTCGAGCTACTTAGCTATGTCACCTTGTGAGCTATAAACATATTTCAAATTTTTCTCTCCGCTCTTTCATGTTTTTCTGGAGTTTGCTGATTGAGATATAAACCTTAGTATTTACCCAAGTTAGGATTGGTAAGTTACCATATAAGTTGTTAACGATATAATGAAAGGAAATGTCTTTAAATATTGTGTGCCTTTGACATGGATAGGGAGAAATGGTCGAAAATCTCCAACTGCGCGTGCAGAAATCACTCCATCATGTTGAGGTAAATCTCTCAGAAGCAAAGGGATATGAAAAACATGTGATTGTTGAGCTATTCAAGGAAACATATGGTAAGGTGATAAATAGCTCATTGCCTTGTAGCCCCGAAAACTGTCAAGGTACGCACTCTAATGCTAAAGCCGGTACTGTTGTTTTGTATGGACCGATCAAGTAATTAATATGTTTAACTGTTTATTATATATCTTAACAAACAAACAAAAGCAATCATTTTGTACGAGGCGGAGAAGCTATCGTTAGAATCGGTGTTGTATATAAAGTGGATGGTAGAAAAGTATAAAGGGTGTAATAAGCTGTTCTTTTGTTGCTCCGATGAATCAAGGCTACAACCAATCCAATCACATTGCACCACTGTCCGTCTCTCATCACCATCAACTCAACAGGTCACTCAGCATTTTCGATCACTTACCTTTCCACTATCATACAATTTCAAACTCTGTTCAATTTCTGTTGTTTCTTAATATTCATATCCGATGAAGTTTTGATATTTTCCCTATCCCTTTGATTTTGAATAAACAGATTGTCAAGATTTTGGAATATATTGTACAAGAAGAAGGAATAAAGTTATCACGCGAGTCAATCAAGAAGATAATTTTGAGGTCCAAAAACAATCTCCGTCAAGCCATTCGTTCATTGGAGGCCACTTACCGACACAAGTGAGTCATCATTTACAGATATTCACAATGTTAACAATACTCTGTTGTCATCTAACAATATACACAAATGATTTCGCTTGCAGGAATGCCCTTAACGACGATGATTTAATTTTAACCGGATGGGAGTACGATATTTTGAATATTGCTAAAAACATAATCAGCGAGCAGAGTCCAAGACAGTAAGTAAATAGCACCTTCTTGTTCTATCTATCTCTTGAACGCTTCGCATATAACATAACCAACGTTTCATGCATAATTTTTTTATAACTGTAAAATTATAGGTTGTACGCCATTCGAAGAAAGCTTCAAAGTCTTATGATTCACGATGTTCCTCCTGACTTTATTTACAAGGTAATACATATTACTAGCTGCGTGTTTTTTATAATTCTAACGACAATTTTTTATTTTTAAGACGCTATCTTGGTTCATGCAGTCTTTGGTTGCACACTTAACAAGTCTAGTTGACGATTCACTGTGCTCAGAGTTTGCCAAACTCGACAAGGAGTACACCGTAAACTCTCAAACTGTTTCGTCTAATTTTAAGTTTTTTGCTTTTTGTTTCTGTTTGATATAGCGAGCCGTGTGAGTTGATTTTATTCCATTTCAGAAAGGTAGTGAAATGAAGCATTATACTGAAAACAAACAAGGAGGATCTGATGAAAAGAGCAGTGAAGTAACAAAAAAGAATGCAATGAACTACTTAAAAGTTGAAGGTAATCTTTTTTAGTTTTTTTTACGAATTGCATCAATAATGCGTGAAATGAATATCATATCATTGTTTCATATTTTCTGGAATTTTCATTTAATGTTGCAGAATTCATAGCAAAGTTCATGAGCTGGTACAAGAATTTGTCTAAGAGTAATGATCATATGCAACTTATTGCTGGAGTTTAACTACGCTTTCGTGTTTCGAATATCAATCCACTTTGTAAATAAAAACACACAGACATTTTGTGTTTTGGAAACAAGTGTCAAATAAGATGTATGATGCATATATACTGCACCAAATATTCTGATTTTATGTGTTTGGATTGCCATAACAAATTATGATATGTTAAAAAAAACAATAATATGGAAACTTGTTAATTTATTGATGTGAAGTAGTTCAATAGGTTTATATAAAATGCTCTTTACTTGTTTTCTTTTTATGCATATTTCACACATTTCTTTATCAAAATTAACAAACTTATCTATGCCAAATTTACTTATCTTTTAAATAGATATGAAACATGATTTAATTGGGAGACCATGTAAGTGTAAGATGTAAAGATTATTGAACTGCAAGTATTTTTAAATTGTTTTTAAATTGTGTGCTATTTAAATTGAGCATATGTCTGATGAGTTGAAGTGTATCCCGAGTTCAATCTCCATGACTTACAAATATTGATTCTAAAGTTCAGATTTTTTAACTATTAATTTTGATTTTGTGTGTTTTAAAGAGTTTGTTGTGTATTAAATGTGTCCGAATTTAAAATCCGAATTCACATGGATGTGTGAGCAACTTATAGAAAATTTTAACAAATACAAATAATTTTTGTCCCGAAGAATATATATTTTTTAAACCGGGTTAATAGATTATCATTATCTAATAGAACCATAGATAACCAATTTTCATCATGATACCATAATTTGAAATCCACACCACGAGGTACGAGTACTATTGTTTCTACTACTACGAAACATACGAATAAATTGAAATCCACACCACGAGGTACCACTTCAGAGCATCATTTCAGATACTATTTGGATTTCATGGAACGATCTGAAAATTCATTCCAGGATATTTTACTGAGTATTGTTTCTAATTGTTACCCGAAAGATAGCTATTTTTAAACAGATTGACATAGAATTTCCATTAGATTAACGTCTTTTCAAGTTCCACCTCGTTCAACATTTTCAAGAATAACGTCTTTTCAAGTTCCACAGCCTTCAACATTTTCAAGTTTCTTTAAATTTCTAAGGTATTTTACATATAAAAGATAGCTATTACTATTAGTGTAGTGCTGCTAATATGTTTCAATATTGAATTTTTTTAGATATTTAAGAGAACCACAAATATATTTAATTTATTTATTAATTAATATTTTTTATAAATTAAATAAATTAATTAAAATATTGAAAAGAAATTTCTATACCTAAAATTATAACACCAATTCTCTATTCAATGGCCCATTGTCATCTAAATCGAGTCAATAGACTTGTGCATGATTAAGTCTTATAAACTCTTATATAATTCGTAAACAAAAACAACATCCCTAAACATCTTGGTAGATTTGAATCCATTGGTGTGTTCAAATTTCGAATGTCCAATGTAAATGTTACATCTCAGGAAAACACATGTTGGTAAAACTTGTGAAAAATCCTTGGAGTTGCCTTCATTTGTTAAGAAAAATTATGCTAAGCTTTTCTATAATGTCATATTTGTCTTAGTGAAAATAAATGCAAAATAATTAACACACCAATTGATAACGGAATTCGGTTAATAATACCTAGGTGAATGAATTAGTAACATAACTTAAACTAGGATAAGAGACTTAGTTGACGATATTCGGACACAAGGATACCTCGGTGTGTATCATGGAAGGATAATTACTATCAACAAATCAAATCGTGAAATAATATATTTTGTATGGAACGTGATGTTTGTGTGAGGGTTAGTGATTAGCAGTTAATCACGTTGTTTTTAACAAACTAGTCATGTATTCAGAAACAACCCCATTGTCATGTCCGTCCCAAAATTCGATGCTTATGAAAAATAAGAATTGGAATATATGCATTAATACTTCGCTCAATCAACTGGATTAGAGTCACATAGATGACGTGGACCTCAAAGTGGGTTAGAGTCTCATACGAGTAAAATGCTCGAAATGGGTTTAGAGTCCCATATGGAGCGACGATTCTTGAAGTTGATTGTTATCAATTGGAATATGAAATCCACACTTAAGTCGAAGTATGATACAAGAATCCATGACCCGTGTCGATAATTCTAGACGTAGGGTTGGCCGGGGAAAGATGTCTTGGTAGGTTTCTGAATAATACTACCTCCGTTTTTTATTATAAGTCGCTTTGGAAAAATATTTTGTACCACAATATAAGTCGTTTTATAATATCAATGAATCATTAATGTTATTTTTTCTATTATATCCTTAAATATTTATTATTCTCTCTTTTTTCAATTATGACAATTTGTTTTTCCAATACCATTAATGAATGACAATTTTGTAAAACCCTTTATAATTTCTCTTTTTTTATACCACTATTATTATATTTATTAATACGTGTGAAAAGTCAAAAAAGACTTATAATAAAAAACGAAAGGAGTAATTGTTTTGAGTTGTTGAACTCAAGCGTACATGTTTCAATACAATGCGAAAATACCCTAGTTGTTTAAGTCTTTATCCTCTTTTGAAGACTTGAGTTAGGAAATCGATTAGAAATCTTGTAAAGCCGAGTGAAACCATAAGATAGGGGAACTCATTGAGATTATTATCTCACCAAAATATTATCGTTGCTTTTCGGATGTTGTTTGCAGGTTTGATATACAGGAAGTTGTATGTTGATGTTTCAAAGGTTTCAACTATTGTAATATTTCGTTGTTGATTGTGTGCAATGAAGAGATTACACTTATATCTTAGTTTTTATTTTCAAGCACTATTGTATAACATGTATCATAAATGTATTTTTAATTTGGACATGTGTATATAACACTGCTATTAGGCTCTTATGTTGTGTCAATACCAAAAATTAACACTTGTATGATATTATTCTAGATATATATTATACGAGTTGTTACACTATCATTCTTCTCAGGTATATTCCTTTTCAGTTACCGAATTCCCCCAACCTTGTCTTGAGCTTTCAAAACATTGTTGAATTCTCCCATTAAGAACCAAAGACCCTTTTGATTGCAGTTGAGCTCGTCAATGTCTTTCCAAAATTTCTTTCTCTAATCTAATTAATTCAAGACATAAATAGCAGTCATCCAATCCCTCAAGTCCCCATTTAACTGAAAGATCCCACAATGTGTCATTTGGTCTATGTTCCTAATCATCTTTATGTTTATTACAACAATAATCTTTGTTTATTTTAAATCATCAAACACATCAAAATATTCAATCCAATAACTATTTTGAATCAATAACTTTCGATTTTCATTTGCATTTAATTTGAATTTTTCACCGCTGTTAAAGATAATAGGAGCTAACACATCAATTTTATCAAAAACAATATTGAAAACTATTTTCCCTTTTTCTTAAAATGTAATATTATTTATTTATATTTATATTTAATAAGATGGGGAATATAAATATTTTAAAAGTTAATAATAATTTTACACAATTATTGAGAGATGGTTGTTTTCGAATGAATGTTATATAATGATAATATATTTTGTGGACTTCTTGAATCTAAAATCTAATTTCAAGGACTATTTTTCTATTTTATATGTTTTTTCTTTTATTATTATTTTTTTCTATTTTAATAAATCTGATAGTAATTTCATTGTATTTTAGAAATCCTCCAATTTTTAGGTTGAAACATGCAGACAACAAAGTTGTGTTTTCAAAACAATATTTATATCAACAAAAAAAACAACAATATTTGACCTAGTAAAAAACCTAAATTTAAGAACTACTCATCCACCTAGTAAGAAACAACGTATCAATATCAATAGTTGAATTGCATGACCCCTATACAAAAATGAAAAAATAATTCAATATAGATTTAGATATTCAACTAAATGCTTACACATTAATATTTTATAAATATAATGTTTTTAAATATATTATGTACTTTAGAATATTACTTTTTATTTAAAAATATTATATTATATTTTCTAATAAAGATGTACATTCAGAAATACATATGTTGTGAAAAAGAAAAGGAAAAAAATCATATATAAATGTATGTTAGGTGGTGGCTTAAGGGGGGATAGTTATTTATAACTTGAGATTTTTAGCACAAGTGTTAAATACTACATACTAGTCGTTACGAGTGGTAAAATAGTTGATTATACATTTATTAATTATATAGAAATTGACAAATACATTTATATGGTTGAGTTTGTACCGTATTAGACACGATTGAAGTTGAACACAACTGTTATAGGAAAAAAAAGGAAGGTGGGGAGAGCCGTCACTGTACATATACTTTATGACAATGATATGTGGGACATATAAGAAAAAAAATAAAATAATGGGTGGCACGTTTAAGATTGAAAGTAGTAAAGAAAAGAAAGGAGGGAGAAAGGTTTGTGAGATTTAGAAAGAAAATGAGTGGCGGTGGTGAAGGAGGAGAAGATGAAACAACACTTGAGTTCACTCCCACGTGGGTTGTTGCTGCCGTTTGTACTATAATCGTCGCCATTTCACTCGCTGCTGAACGTCTCCTTCACTATGGTGGAAAATATCTCAAACGCAAAGATCAAAAACCACTTTACGAAGCTCTCCAGAAAATCAAAGAAGGTAATTACTAACTATTTCTTTCTCTTACTTCAAATTACTAACTAACTAACTATTCAATTCGGAACTTGCAGAGTTGATGCTTCTCGGTTTCATTTCTCTTCTTCTCACCGTTTCCCAAAACGGACTCACCAAAATATGTGTTCCTCCCGGTGTATTGCGTCACATGCTTCCTTGTACTCTTAAGGAGAAGGATCAGAAAGAGTCTCAACTTCCGAAATCACATTCCGCTTTCTCTTTCCCCGGAATCGCACGCCGTCTTCTCGCCGATCGTCTCCTAGCAGAAGCGGAAGCAGCAGAAGAGGCTCATCCGAAAACCTCTTTCTGCTCTAGCAAGGTTTGTTTGCTTCTATACTTATACTCTTCATCAATTGATCGATTGATCTTCGATTTCGTATTGTTCTCTTTTTTTTTCAGAGCAAGGTTCCTTTGTTGTCTCTTGAAGCTTTGCATCATCTCCACATCTTCATTTTTGTTCTCGCCGTCGTTCATGTTACTTTTTCGGTTCTCACCGTTGTTTTTGGAGGCGCCAGAGTCAGTATTCCTTTTTTCTTTTCTTTTCATATTCTCTATTAATTATTTGTTATTGTTTAGGCGTTTATATAGATCTCTCGTTTTTGTTGCATAGATACGTCAGTGGAAGCGCTGGGAAGATTCTATTCGAAAAGAGAATTATGATACTAGTAAAGGTATCCAATTCTTCCTTCTTTTTGCTGATTCTTTAGCTTATTAGTAGTATTATTATTATGCTTTTCACACTCGATTCTATACTGTTGTAATTTATGCTTGCAGTTCTCAAACCAAAGTTTACTCAGGTTCAAAATCATGAATTTATCAAAGGTCGCTTTTCTGGTTTCGGCAAAGACTCTGCTTTAATTGGTTGGTTGGTAAGTTCATTATTACTAGTTTTTCATGCTCTAGAATTTTGGTTGAACATGCTATCTTTAGATTTATATGTCTGCAACCTTTACAAATGCCATGTTTCCTTGCTATTCCCGCTAATTGGTTGGTTATTAAGTTAGTTACTAGATTTTCAATGTCTATAATTTTTACCTGCCCTCTCTTCATTTGAAGATGTATTGACCTCATCTTTAAAGCTTTGTTTGAAAGTTAGGAGGAGGAAGTAAGAGAAGGTCTTTAGAAGGAGATAAGTATAGAGAAAAATAGTTAAATCTTTAATTTATTTTGGAAAAAGTTCTTTTGGTGGTGGAAAATGTTTATGTCTAGAATGATAAATGAATACTTATTATTAATATATTTTTAATATTTAGATTATTATCTCTACATAGATTGGATTTGAAGAATTTATTTAAGCCTTCCCAAACCCTCCTCCAATACAATTTTTGAGTTTCTCTAAATTAAGAGGGTTTTGTGTTATGAAGTAAAGTAAACCATCCCCTCTCAAACCCGTCAATTCATTCAACTCATCCTTCCTTTTTTTTTCTTTTCAAAAGACTCCTCTCCGTTCCCCTCCAAACTCCCAAGCAAAGCCTAGATGTTTATGTCCGCAGCCTTTACAAATGCTATGTTTACTTGATATTCCCACTGACGGTCAGTGTTTAGTCTTGGTTTATGTATTTTCATATCTTCCTGTCTCTTGTATTGGGATTTTTGTACTCTTTTAATGATATTACAAGAGACACTGACTTTTTAGACAATCTAATCTAAGTGAATGCGTGTGCCGTGTTTTTATTTTTACTAATCTTTTAAACTTCTTTCAGCAATCCTTTTTCAAGCAGTTTTATGGTTCTGTGACAAAATCAGACTATGTGACATTAAGACTCGGGTTCATTATGGTAACCTTCTATTGTACCATATTTGGTGTCAAATATTATCAGCTGGCTGTTATTTGCTGGCATCAATAAATAAATCATAATAATATTCTTTGGTATATTTCTTTGTTGTAGACTCACTGCAAGACAAACCCAAAGTTTGATTTTCACAAGTACATGATCCGTGCCCTTGAAGATGATTTCAAGATAGTTGTTGGCATAAGGTAAATGCTTCCGTAAAATAACTTTGTCAAAAGTAGTTGTTTCTATACATATCATTATCACACATATTCATCAATTTAGGTGCCAAGAAAACTGTATTGTTGTTCATCTAATTGCATAAAGTTATTGATTTTTGTAATAGCAATTCTAATTATATTTTCATGGTTGCAGTTGGTATCTTTGGCTCTTTGTGGTCATCTTCTTGTTGTTAAATATCAATGGTATGTGTTGCGACATACATTTATGCTTCATGCTAATATATATATTGCTTGTCATAATTTTTTTATATCATTTTTCATGTCATCATTTAGTTGGCTCGTGCATGAGTGGCATGACTCTACTGTAAAGTGACAGGACTGGCATCCAAAACCTATTTTATGTTTCTTCTTATATCATTATCTGGTCTAAAATGGCCAGTGTTGTTGGTACTTGTATGTATACCATGTACTCGTATACCTTGTATTCTTGTATTCAGAGATGGACCATAACCAATTTACTTGTGTACAAGGACTTACGGAACTAGTAAACTTCTTTTGGTTTTGTTTGTTATCTAAGAACATTACTTTGAATCTCACAATTGATATGTCTACTTTACTCTTTCAGGTTGGCATACATATTTCTGGATTGCTTTCATTCCAGTTATTGTAAGCACCTTAATAAAACTTTTGCCCTTTTTATTGTTCATTTTCATGACCACACATTTAGTTTACTCAGCTTCCAATTATTTTTCTCTATAGCTTTTCCAATTATTATTTTTACTCTTGGTAATAGAAGAGTCATATGCTTTTGCTAGTGTTGCCCTTTCTATCAGTTATGATTTCTTGTTAACCTTGTTTGCTCTGGCATGTTTTTCTCTATGTATAATTTTTTCATGTAAATTGATGTGTTAACTGGCCTTATATTCATAATATCCTTTCTTTATTTCTCTCTTGTCCCTGCATCTTGTATCTCTCTCTGTATCTGTTTCACAGTTTCTTGTTTACATTCTTTCAGCTTTTACTTTCTGTGGGAACTAAGCTGGAACATGTAATAACCCAACTAGCTCATGAGGTAGCTGAAAAACATGCAGCCATAGAAGGTGACTTGGTTGTAAAACCATCAGATGGTCACTTTTGGTTTCATCGACCCCACATCGTTCTCTTCTTGATTCACTTTATCCTTTTCCAGAATGCTTTTGAGATAGCATTTTTTTTCTGGATATGGGTAAGCAATCTTTTCAGAAGCATAACTTATATGCTCTCTGCCAACCATTTTTCTTTTCATTTTTTTGTAAGGGCATACTGTAGGGTTGAGAGAAGTTTTGAATTAGTTATATTCAATGTAATAATCTATTAGCTTTTGTATTCTCAGGTTACGTATGGATTTGATTCCTGTATAATGGGACAAGTTCGTTACATTGTTCCAAGGCTTGTGATTGGGTAATTGCACCACTTGTCTTTTCTTTTATTCATTTCAAGTTCAACGTGTTTTGTTTTTCCTCATGTATTTTGTCCCTCTATGTTGGGTTTATAGGGTATTTATTCAAGTACTGTGTAGCTACAGCACCTTACCACTCTATGCAGTTGTTACACAGGTATCTTTGCACAGCTGTTCAAACTTACACGCAGAATAATTTTCTGAATTTAAATTATCTCCTCTTTGTGCCGATTTTGTTATTTTGACATTGTAGATGGGAACTCACTATAAGAGGGCAATATTTAATGAGCATGTGCAAGTGGGCCTTGTTGGTTGGGCAGAGAAGGTAAAAAAGAAGAAAGCACTAAAAGCTGAAAGCCAAGGAAGTTCTCATGATCAAGAGGGTAGTAGTACTAGTGCAGGAATTCAGCTTGGGTCAGTTTTCCAGAAGAAGGCATCAACTCCGGAAGACAATGCGTCGGTTCCCAAAGCTGAGGGGTCCAACTGATTATGGGTGTCTAGGTTAAGGTTATGTGATTAGACGTTTTGTAGGGCTTGCCTTACTTTGTAAAGTTATTTAACAAATTGCAGTTTTTCTTTATCTTATTTTCTTTGCCAGCCTGGTGAAGCACTGTATTTGTAGGACATGCTGGGCTTGGTATAGGGGTGTGGTGAAGGATGTATAGGGTTGATGCTAGCAATGCTGTGTTCATTTATAAGACACTAAGATCTGCTACCACGCCCATTGACTAGCGTACTACAAATATCATCTGGTTTTTGCTTCCTGCACGGCCTTATAGTAATACTTCCCCAGTCAGTGACTCATACTCAGTTCTTAAATTGGAGAAGCGATTTCAAGTTATTTGATTGATATGTTCAACACAAACTTGATGGATGGGAAGCTTCCTTCCTGTTTGTGCATGTTTGTTTGCACTTTCACTTTGCGGTACAAATATTTGCTTTCCAACCCGTTATAATTATAATCAATACTTGGATCTCGATACTCACTTCATGGACTGCACTTTCCTGTACAGTTTTGCCTAAAATTTGGAGATTTTAGGTTGAAATATATATATATATATATATATATATATATATATATATATATATATATATATCAGGATGTGGTTGTTGTGAGGTTTAAAATTATATTTCTATTTCTACTTTTGTAAAACTTTTGATTATAAAAAAAAGTTTAAAATACAAATAAATATGAGTGGGAGTTCTTGGGGTCAATTCAAGGAAACATTTTTACTTTAATTTAGTTTTTTTTAAGAGCAATACTCCCTTTTAACTCTGAGTCTATTGACATTTTTTCAACTGACCATCTCTTATTTAGTAGGGAGTCTCTTTTTTTACTTGAATCAAAGGTAGTCTGTTTTTTTTTTTTACTTAAATCGAAGTTTCATGATATAGGTCAATTGGGATAGTCAATACAATGAGATCATTCTTATTTTGAACTTTTTCTTTAAGAACACATTTTTATATGAGAGACATATCACGTATTCATCTAAAACTTTAAGGTGATATGTGTGTGAGTTCTTTTACTTATAAATACTTTAAGTCTCAATATTTTTAATCAATGTAAGATTTTTCTACATTATTCATATTTTTAATCAATGTAAGATTTTTCTACATTATTCACATTTTAATTTTTTTCCCAGCAGTAGTGAGAATTTGCAATTAGTTCAACTTATTTGTATAGAATGTTATATTTCAATCCTTAAATCTTATAATAACATACGACCTTTCCAAAATAAAATAAAAAGTAATAATATAATTAAGATTTTTGAAAATAAAAGATATCTTAGATCAATTTTAAAAAATTTGAATTGAATGTGAAAATATTTTCTTTCCATAATGTTTAACTTGAAACAAACATATTTTTAAAAAATATCTTATATTTTTTATTTAAAAAAGGAATATCAATTTAAAGCTCGCACAACAATCTTGGGAGTGTAATTTTGCATAATTCATAATCCACGAGATATAACTTAAAAAATAAATCAATCGAGCGGAAGAGATTAAAGGTATTTTAAAATTAATGTGTGATTTGGTGAGATAAACGTCTCTGATTGGTAGACAGTGTAAAACTATTTTACATTGTCAGTGCATAGTCTTTTTTCTCTTAGTGGAAATGTTTAAACTATTAAAAGAAGAAAAAAAAGTATAAAAAGTGGTTATCTTTTTGTTTTGAATATTTAAAAAATCCTAAAAATTTGTTTGAATTAGTTTTCATGTTTTATTTTTAATATTTTTTTCATAGATCAGTTTTAAAAAAGTATTTATAAAAAAAAGATATTATTCTCTAACTTCTAAAAGTGAGATGAAAAATAAGAAAACTTATTTGGTAATAAAATTTTTGAAAATTATTAAGAGAGTAACAGTAATTTAGGTAGTTTTTTTTTAAGTTTCTTGAAATCTTATTTAAACATTTTTTTTAATTTTCAAAGTATATATATCTTTACACCAAAATAAAAGTGGTTACACGTATCGAGATCTTCACATTAGAAATAACATCGTAGATCAAGGAGGAGACGAGAGGCTACTCAAAAGCAAGTTTATAAGAACGATTAGGTATGTTGAATGGTTAGTTAATATCATTTCAGTTATAAAAGAGAATGGAACTCTTAGAGTCTACATAGATTTTAGGGATCTAAATAATGTTACATTTAAAGATGAGTACCTAATGTCTGTGGCAGAAATACTAGTAGATTCAACTGCATGTCATGAGTATTTAAGTATGTTGGATGGATATTATGGCTATAATCAGATCTTTATAGCTGAAGTCGACGTACCTAGGACGACGTTTCGATGCCCATGTGCATTGAGGATTTATGAATGAATTATGACGCCCTTTGGTCTAAAAAACGTTGGGCCAACTTACCAAAGAACGATGAATTCTATGTTCTACGACTTCATCAAGACTTTCATGTAAGTCTACATCAGTGATATAGTCATAAAATCCTCGTTAGAGAATGGCCACCTATGCCATATTCGACAGTCATTTCAGAGGATGAAGAAATATGGATTGAAAATGAATCTGTTAAAATGTGCTTTATGTGTTCGTGCAAGAGACTTCTTGGGATTCGTGGTGCACAAAAAAGGCAAAGAGATCAATCAAAATAAGGCGAGGGCAATTATCGATCTCAAGCCTCCTTTGACAAAGAAGCAGCTTCAGTCTTTATTGGGGAAAATAAATTTTCTGAGAAGATCCATCTCCAATTTAAGTGGCAAGACCTAGCCCTTTTCTCCACTGCTTCGACTCAAGAAAGACAGCGACTTCATTTGGGGGAATGAGAAGCAAGAGACTTTTGACAACATCAAAGAATATAGGATGAAGCCTCAAGTTTTATTACCTCCAAGTATAAATAAGAGCATGAAATTGTACATAGTTGCGTCATATTCGACCATAGGAAGTATGTTAGCTCAAGAGGATGATAATGGTGTCGAAAGAGTCATTTATTACCTCAATCGAATCTTGCTAGATGCAGAGACTAGGTATAACCCGATTGAAAAATTATTTTATGCATATACTTTTCATGTACTAAGTTGAAGCTTTATATAAAAGATGTGGAAGTTTATGTCTATTCGCATTTCAACTTTATTAAACATACGTTATCAAAGCCTATATTGCATAGTCATATAGAAAAGTGGGCCTTAGCGCTTACTGAATATTCTCTGACTCAATGTCCTTTAAGAGCAGTAAAAGGATAAATTGTATAAGTTTTATCGTCGATCATTTAGTGGTCGAATCGATAAAAGTGTACGTGGGAATTAGGCCTTGGAAGTTATACTTTGACGGTTCCAGACATAAAGATGGAATCGGGTAGGAATATTTATCATTTCTCCAGAAAATATATCAATCAAGTTCAAATTTAAGATCAAAGATCCATGTTCTAACAATGAGGTTGAATATGAAGATTTAATAACGAGCCTTCATATTTTATTGGATTTAGGGGCAAAAGACGTTGAAATATAGGATGATTCGGAATTGGTGGCCAGACAATTGAAAAAGAGTATAAATGCATCAAAGAGAATTTGATGTTATATTTTGTCAGAGCCAACTCTTTGCTGGAACGTTTTGATCATGTTTCAATCGACCACATCCCTCAACTAGAGAATCAAAAGGCCAATTGTAACAACCTAAACCCCATATACAATTTGAATGCATAATTTAATAAAATTGTAATCACAAAGGGTGTCACTTACATCAAACATATTCTGCTCTGTAACACGGATTATAAATTTCACATAAAAACCTATCATTGTATGCTCACCTTCACTTAGGGTATCATCGCAGTGGAATCATAATTAAAGCAATTAAGAACCATATTGCACTCATACCATTTAGTCTCAACTTCAACTTCCATAACAAATAAAGAGTTTAAATAAATCAGCTCAATAACCACATCAGTTATAATACTTCAACATAAACATGACATAAGAAATGAAAGCAACGTTCCCAAACTGATGTTACGTGGTCAGAGCAAGACCCTACTAAAAAAAATGACAAATTATTAGAAGTCATTCCAAGAGCTACCTTCCACTTACTTCAGCAATGCTACTCTTGAGTATCTGCATGATGCTCATGTAAAGGCAACATTCAAACAGAAGAAGTGAGAATTTATTTCAATAATAAATGGTATAGAATGAAGAATAAAGTACAACATCCACACAATCATGTTCAATAATATATCACATTGTCACATCCAAATCATAATCAACATCATACACGACAACATCTACATTATCTTCAACATCATATAAAACCACATCTCAATTATCATTAACGTCATATGCAACAACATCTCATACAGTAACACATCAACGACAACCAATACAAATACAACACTTATGCAATATACTCAACATCGACTTAACATGCATGTGATACCAAATATAAACACTCAGGTTCATCCCACTCCATGATCCCCACCATAGGATTGATTCCCTCTTGGAATCGGAGCACACCAAAATCACTACCATCACCATAGGTAATGTTTCACTAATCCCTCATAATAAGAATTAACTACTCGCACTTGATCCATCACAATAGGATCGAGGCTCACCCAAAAAATAGACTGAAGTCTCATATAACTCTGAAATAATATGAGTGCATGACATGTTATAAGGAAAACAGTATGAATGCATAACATGTTATAAGGATTTAAACCAACTTCCATAGAAAATCACCAAAACATCATTAAAGGTTGTATATTCACCAAAAATTGATATTTCATCATTATCATCCTAACAGGTTCCAAGTATGAACCCAAACTGGGCCTCCAAAAAAACATCATAACATCGTTAATTCCTCAAAAGGATTAAATTAAATTAAATTAAATGTTTTTACTTAATTTTATTTTATTATGAAAAGTTAAAGTTATCAAAACTAACATCACTAATTTTCTAACAAAAAGACTTATTTCAACTAAGAACGAAGATTTTGTTAATTTTAGTTCTATTTATAAAATTATTATTATTCACCAGAAAGATTAAACAAAATTTTGAAATTTATTATAACCAAAAGATTAATCCTCATGGCATTGTCAAAAGTATATAAGTACATAAAACAAAGAAACTCTAATGAGTCTTATGGGTTTTCAATCCCAAACAAACTAAATAAATAAAACAAATAAAACGTAAATTGCTAAAATTTCAGAAAATTGTAAAACGCTGTTTTCGGAACTTAAACTAGCTTAAACGGCTAAAAAATGAATAGTCACTCTGTAGCAAAGAGTTTGATTCCTGAGACGATTCTCTTTCCGAAAATATATAGTAAGAGTTATTCTAACATCGGTTATCAAATTTCCCCTCTGAAATGCGACTTTTTCTTCGATAGATGCAACCAGCCCTCCTACCTCGAATTTTCTAAGTTTTCGCCTATTTCCAAAATTCTGAATTTTTCGACTTTTCTGGAATGCGCGATTTCATTCCCAGCAACGTGCGACTTCGAGAACTTTTACAGAAAAACAGGGTTCATAATTTTTATTTGGGAAAAACATTTTATTAAGATTTTTATATACGAGTTACAAGGTTTTTAACCCCAATATCCTACACAAGTCAATCCTTGGGATATATATGCCTCAAACCTTAATTTTTACACTAACTATCACACTCTCCCTTATGATATATATTATGTTTAATCCAATATTAAGATTAATTTCCAAACATTTAATCTCAAATGAAATATTTATTTAATTGATAAATAAAATAAAATAAATATTTAATTAAATAATTATTCAATTAAGCATCACACTTTTAATATTTAAACAAAATATTTATTTGATTTTAAAAGGAAAATATATTTTTAACATAAGGTGTCACACTATATTTAAATAAGAAAATAATAATAATTATAAGCCTCTTGTCGCATCCGCGAAAAACAACCGGCGGGCTGAAACAAAACAACACAGAGCCGCCACCGTGCGTTATTTATCCCAAAAAGGGAAAGGAAACGCTCGAAGTAAACCTGGGAAAAGCATGGTCTCGCGACCAAAGAGAATGGGATCGGGAGTCGGTTATGCGAAGGGAAGGTATTAGCACCCTTACGCATCCGTCGTACTCGACGGGATCCACGCTCTAAAAGAAAGAAAAGGTTGCTAAAACAAACACCACACACACACACTAAAAACAACACAGGTGGGAAAAGGGGGAAGAAGGCTCGCTAGGATATCGCATCCTATGCCTACGTATCTCGTCTGGAACGAGAATTAGAGCTGCCGTAGTTCGGCTCACGCACGCCAAACAAGACACACACAAACACAGGCAAACCTGGAACCCGAACGCCAATCGCTGGACTTACATCGGCTTCCGAACCAAACAAACACACTCAGGATACGGACAGCCAATCGCTGGGCTTACATCCATATCCTGACACACAAAAGGGTTAACAAGCAAACACACACAAAAAGAAAAAAAGTGCCCGGAGAGACCTCGCACGGTCTCCTGCCTACGTACCTCATCTGGTATGAGGATCAGGGCGACGTAGTTCCCCTGAACGGGAAAGAAATTCTAACCAGATACAAAGGGAGACACACCACTAGGGAGCTGTACTCGAGCCTAGATGTTATCATGCATCATTGCCCTATGTTATGGTTTCTATCTACTTGCACAACAACAAGCTAATCCTAACCAGGAAAAGGCGAAACATGCAAGCATAAACAAAACAAATCAAACATTCACAGTTAGCACACACTATATACAGACAGATGTGGGCTCAATCAAGGGTTAAGTTGCAAAAGCAACACAACTGTGTCAGGGTGATGTTGGCTCTTAACCTTGACATTGAGAGTCAGGGTGAAGCCAGATGAAAGGTGAGTGAAGATTAGACTTCACAGCTCTTATCCCTGGCCAGGGAGAGCTTCAAACAAAGGAGTGTGGGTTCAGAAAGTAGGAACCTGTCATACCCCAAAAATTACCCATCATTTTTCCTAAAAAAATAAAATAAAAAAAAAAAAAAAAAAAAAAAAAAAAAAAAAAGAGAATTTTTTTTTTAATTAATTAATTAATTAATTAATTAATTAATTAAATAATTAAAATAAATAAATAAATAAAATATAACAAATTATTTTGGACTTGGGTCTCCCTCAGTCCAAGCCCATTACCCACGAAATTAGTCTATAAATACTGAAGTTTCAGTAGGGGGAGTTAGACTTGGAGTTTACACTGGGAGATTCACTAGAGAAAGAAGGAAGAGAAGCAAAACACTCTGAGGTTTCCTTGGAACAAAACCTTGAGGAAAAAGAAAGAGAGAGAACAGAGAAGGACGGATAGAAACTTTGGCATAGGAACCCTGCCTACCCGGAGAATTCAGAGTAAAGAAACCCTGAAGGCAGCCCATCTGCACCGAAGCCATCGCCGTCCAATTCCCGCTGCCTAACTTATTCCGATACTACAAGTGGTCAATCCCTTCAACCTTGAATTGGCAAACAGGTTTGCGTATCTCTATTGTTTATACTTTCAATTGGCCATATCTACATATATAATGTATCATGATTAAATGTTGATATATAATTTGCTTTCGTATGGGAATCTAAATACGCCTGAATACCCTGAATGTTTGACCATGTTATTCCTGTGATAAAATGCCATAAAATTCAAAGTTCATAACATGGGGCTGTTTTCAAATTCAAAATCCGTGGCCTTCGCTAGGCGAGGCAGAGGCGAACGAGACAGTACCTGATTCTTCTAGTCTGTTTTTTTTTTATGTTTTTATCATAGCCATGCATTATTCATCCTATCCTATTTATTGTTGTGATATTTCTCCGGTGTAATCTTCGATTGCACCCTGATTTGGTGTTCTGACATGTTTCTTTTTTTGAGTTTCGTAAAGGTTCACATATCCCAGGAAAAGGTTATTGGCTAGGTATTCCACTTTATTTGTGGGATACCCTTGTGGAGTTTCACCATAAATTAATTTTTAATGTATTAATTTCTAATGTATTAATTTTTTAATATATTATTTTTAATAATTTTAATGTGGAGTTTCATCCTAATTATATAATTAATTGTAAAACTTTGCCTTTGAATAAGTGATCTTGGACCTCTCTTTGTTGCCTTACGATTACGATATTACGGTCATGTCCCGCGAACGTGGGGATACCCTTAGCAAAGACCCTTCGGTTAAATCATCATAAAATAAATTATAGTCCCTCGGATGTTGCCTTCGAATATACAACTTTGTCCCTCGATGACCCTCCGATGTTGCCTACGGTTAAAAGATGATAGTCCCTTCGAATGCTAAGGTATCCTCGTAACTGTTGCCTTCAATGACCAATCGATGACCCTACGATGACCCTTTTACATCCAAAGGATAAAACTACTTATTTCTCAATAATAAGGACAGTTTTACCCTCATAAGGATAGGAAATACTCATAAAGACCTTGGGTCGGTATAACTCTTAATTGCTGGCTCACAACCTAAAACATTTTTTCACACCTCACACCTTTCAAAATACCTTCAGAAAATCACCACTTGGTATACATTCATACTAGAATCATTACCGAGTTATATTTTTCTAAACAATTTTCAAAACTAAACGAGATAATCACTTTGTATACATTCATACAAGAATCATTACAAAGTTAAATTCTCTTTTCAAAACAATTTTTCTAAACAATTCACAAACACTTTTTTTTTTAAAAATAATATAAGTGATCGAGCAATTAAGAGCCCATGGATAACCATGGATACAAAGGGTGCTAACACCTTCCCTTTGTATAATGTACCTCCCGAACCCAAAATCTAAATTAAGGTTTTTCCTGTTCTTTTCCACCTTTCCTTATTGGATAAAAGAAAAGTCGGTGGCGACTCTTGCTAACCGCGACATTGCGATTAAAACCACAAAAAAGTCCAGTTCACCGTATGACAGAACTGGCGACTCTGCTGGGGACCTTAAAAAGAGAGGTTACCTTAAAAACAAGATCACTTATTCAATTTGTCTGATTTATTTTTAAGGGATTGCTTGGGTATGTTATGCTTGAGTGAAAGATCCTACACCCGGATCTAGTGTACCTTAGGTAAGTAGCAAGAGATCATCGCGACTGTCCGGCGTATACTGGAATGGTCAAAATGATGGCTACGGTTAATGTGGCACTTTGGATGTCCTGATGTTCCTCATGTTAGTTGAGGAAATATTTGGCATTCGCGTGGTGTCATAAAAGCATTAACCAGACCTTTAGAACCCTAATTGACTCATCCTGGCCATTAGAAAGTAGTGAGATAACTGGCTTCGGTTCCGACTGGAGTTGGTTGAGACTCGATACTACACTCTTTGAGATTAGACTTTAGGGAAGCTTCGGTCAACCACTTGGTGTTGCACTGAAGTGGACTTAAGGAAAGGTCAATGATTTGAGATCCTTCTAGAACCCGGTTACTATTCTAAGACAGGTTGAACCAACCAAACTTCAGTGGGGAGGGTATTTACCTATGGAACTCACGCAAGCCTTAAAACCTAGGAATGATTGTTGTGTGACTTGCTTGTGCTTGTTATTTATCTAACAACATGACATCATAACAACATAACATCATAACATCATGGCATTGTACTAACCATTTCAAGGATTTAGGGATTTAACTCTGCTAAAAAAAAAAACAGAAAAAACAAAAACAAAAGCAAAAACAAAAGAGAAAAAAAAAAAGAAGCTCTTTTTGTTAGTTTATGCAAAGTTAAATCCCGAAAGTCCTTGAAAACATTTCATACATTGCATTGCATCGCATAACAGGTATTCTAAAGGATCAGTGTTCTCACGATTTTCCTATCAAACAGATTCCAACAGATTCCAGCAGATTCAAACAGATTGAACAATGGCTCTCGAACAAACTGTCAAAGATCTCCAGGCCCAGAATGCTCAATTCCAGGAAATGATGCTGAGCTTATCTAAGGGGCAGGAAGAACTGAAAGCTCTTTTGATGGAGAAGAAGAAGGACTAGAAACCTGTGGGTTACATCAACCCGGGGAGAAGGCTTAAGGGACAGGTTACAGGAGTCAAGATTAGAATTCCGAAGGATTCAGAAGAAGAGACCGAGAATGATTCGGAAGATGAGAATCCTAATCTCGTCAATTCTGAGGACGACGATGAAGATTATGAACATGAACAGTACTCTCCGAAGGATGATAAGTACAAGTTGCTGGAAGAACGTATGCTAGCTATGGAGGGGCAGAAAGTGCCCGGTCTGGATTTCGAAAACTTGGGTCTGGTCTTTGATGTGGTCATTCCCCGCAAATTCAAGGTTCCCATTTTCACTAAGTATGATGGTGCCTCTTGTCCTCAGATGCATCTAAGGGCTTATGTGAGAAAGATTCAGCCGCACACTACTGATAAGAAACTGTGGATCCATTTCTTCCAAGAGAGTCTGTCTGGCACACAGTTAGAGTGGTATTATCAGCTTGAGAGCTCTAACATCCGCACATGGACTGATTTAGCAACAGCTTTCTACAAGCACTACCAGTATAATTCTGAGTTAGCGCCTACTCGGCTACAGCTACAAAATATGACTATGGGCTCTAAAGAAAGTTTCAAAGAATATGCTCAAAAGTGGAGAGATTTGGCTGGCAGAGTCAAACCCCCTATGACTGATCGAGAGTTAGTGGACATGTTCATGGGTACACTGACTGGCCCATTCTACAGCCATCTACTGGGAAGTTCCTCGTCAGGTTTCACTGAACTTATCTTGACAGGTGAACGGGTTGAAAGCGACATTCGAAGTGGAAAGATACAGGCAGCTACTTCTGCAAGCACCAAAAAGTCCTATCAGGGAAAGAGTGAATCAAATGCTGTGTACAGTGAGAGGAAGCATAACAAGAAGAATCGTGACCATACTGTTGGGGCAGTTACAATTGCCGCACCGCCATCTCAGAACTTCCAACACAGACAAGACAGGTCGAGAAGACAGTTTACCAAGATCAATATGACTTTAACCCAAGCACTGCAGAGTATGTTAAAGGCCAATTTGATTACCCTCAGAGGCCCTCCTGCAAATCCCAACACTACTTCTCCTCGTTATAATCCCAACGCCAGGTGTGCCTATCACTCCGATAGCCCCGGGCATGATACGAATGATTGCTGGTTGTTGAAGAACAAGATTCAGGATATGATCGACGCTGGAGAAATTGAATTTGATCCTCCGGCGACCCCCAATGTCATCACAGCACCTATGCCTAATCATGACCAGAATGTTAATGTTGTGGACGACAATTCTCACGTTACTGACGTTGCTGATTTAGCATCTCCTCTCCTGATCGTTAAGAAGAATTTATTGCAAGCTGGTTTATTTCCAGGTTGTGCTGAAGGTTGCGATCTCTGTGTACTCCGACCCAATGATTGTTTGAAGTTGAAGAACGGCATTCAACGGCTGATGGATGATCGTACAATTCTATTTGAAAGGGTTCCTAAGGTGGACAACTCTATTGAAGAGGTATCTGTGATTGCTAGGTCCAAAGCTCCAGTGAAGATTACCGCTACTAGAGTGCCTGTGAAGATTACCGCTGAGCCCAAAGGGGCTCCCCTGATTATTACCGCACCTGGCCCCGTGCCATATTCCTCCAGCAAAGCTATTCCGTGGAACTATGGAGGCGACGTTTACATCCATGGCATAAAGCAGGTTGGTAGTTCTGCTAATCCTAATGATATTGTGGGGACTAGTAAAGTTACTCGAAGTGGAAGGATCTACTCCCCAGAAATCTCACCTCCCGCTCCCGAAATTCGAGGAAAAAGACCAGTCAATCCTCCTCAGTCAGAGACATCGGTCGAAGTTACTTCTGAAGATGTTGCCAAACAGGAAATGGAAGAGATGCTGAAAATCATCCGTAAGAGCGATTTTGATGTAGTGGAACAATTGGGGCATACTCCGTCTAAAATCTCAATGTTGTCCTTGTTATTATCCTCTGAATCCCATGCCAATGCATTGATGAAATTCTTGAAGACCGCTCATGTGCCTCAAGAAACATCCGTCGATCAATTCGAACATTATGTTGCTAATTTGACTGTTGACAATGGCCTAGGCTTTTCCGATGCTGACCTGACGCCAGCAGGAAAGAATCACAATAAAGCTCTGCATATCTCCATCGAGTGTGAGGGGATCACCCTGGCTCACGTGTTGATCGACAACGGCTCTTCCTTGAATGTGCTCCCGAAAGCTGTACTCGATAAATTTGACTACAAAGGCATTGAACTGAAACCTAGTGATGTTGTGGTGCGTGCTTACGATGGTGCGAAGAGTGTTGTCTATGGTGAAGTGGTTCTCCCTATCAAGATAGGACCTCAAGTCTTCAACACTACCTTTCACGTGATGGACATTCGTCCCGCCTACTCCTGCTTGTTGGGGCGCCCTTGGATCCATGGGGCAGGTGCGGTAGCTTCGTCGCTTCATCAAAAGCTGAAGTATCCAATAGCAGGCATGGTTGTCACTGTATGTGGAGAAGAAGAGTATATTGTCAGTAGTGTGCAAGCCTTCAAATACGTCGAGATGGATGGTGAATTCTTTGAGACTCCTTCTCAGTCATTTGAAGTGGTTCCTCCACCCAGTCCTGTCCTTAAGCCAACTCCCCTTGTGCCCAAGGTTGTTCGTGCTCCCCCTGTCATGATCTCTCTGAAAGATGCTCAAGCCGCGATTGAAAATGGTGATCGTGCTGGTTGGGGTCAACTGATCAATGTACCGTACAAGTCTGATAAAGCTGGCCTGGGGTTTAACTCTGGAAAGATAGTCAAAAATCAGATTAATGCTATGGAAGATGCTGATAGTGATTGCGACTTAGATAGCTGGATTTTCCCAACAATTGGTGACGGACTCAACAATTGGAAGACTGAAGACATTATCCCGATTTCCTTTAGTCAGGAGTAATTGTTATTGTTTATTCTAGAATTGCAAATTTTAATTTTCTTTTACAATCAAACTTCTTAAAGCATTGTGTCTATGCCCGAGGCACAATGGCTAATTTGTTAGGGGTTTGTCATTTTCATAAGCATATTCATATTCAATAGATCAATGGACTTTTTGCATTCAAATATTGCGCTCTTTATCTTTCCTGTCATTTTTCAAACAAGCTATGTTTCTTGCACACACTCACGTAACAATTTGCCGATCCATATCCACTCTGGATCCTGTTGGTAATGACTCTGCTACTGTTCATTATGACTTTGAAAATCCGATCTACCAAGCCGAGGATGGAAGCGAGGAAGATTGTGAAGTCCCTGGAGAACTTGCCCGACTACTGCGAGAAGAAAAGACTATACAGCCGCATGAGGAATCAATTGAAATTGTAAATCTGGGTACTGAAATAAACAAGAAAGAAGTCAGAGGTTTCTTGGGGCACTCGAATTACATTGCCCGATTCATTCCACACTTGACTGCTACCTGCAAACCCATCTTCAAATTACTGAGACAAAATCAAGAGATGGTATGGAATGATGAATGCCAAGAAGCTTATGACAAAATCAGGAAATATCGCCAAGAACCTCCAGTTCCGATGCCACCAGTTGAAGGAAGACCTTTAATTACGTATTTGACCGTGTTAGAAAATTCAATGAGGTGTGTTGGGGCAACATGACGAGTCTGGTCGAAAAGAGCATGCCATATACTGCCTTAGCAAAAGGTACCGACTGTGAAACAAGATACTCACAGCCCGAGAAAGCTTGCTGTGCTTTGGCCTGGGCTGCTCGCGACTAAGACAGTATATGTTGAATCATACCACCTTATTGACTTCTAAGATGGATTCTATCAAATACCTATTTGAGAAACCTGCTGTCTCCTGAAAGAGTTATCACTGACAATGGTACTAATTTGAACAACAAGATGATTACTGAACTCTGCACGCAGTTCAAAATAAAACACCATAACTCTTCTCCGTACCGGCCAAAGATGAACGGCGCCGTGGGGACTGCTAACAATATCAAGAAGGTCATGCAAGAAATGACAGTAACATACAAAGACTGGCATGAGATGTTACCCTTTACTCTTTACGGTTATCGCACTTCAGTGCGCACTACGACAGGGGCAACTCCGTTCTCTTTAGTCTATGGAATGGAAGCCATCTTACTAGTGGAAGTTCAGATTCCCTCTCTAAGAATCATGAAAGAGGCGGGCTTAGATGAAGATGAATGGATTCAGACTCGACTCGATCAGATAAATCTGATTGATGAGAAGAGACTTGCGGCTGTATGTCACGGGCAGATATATCAGAAGCGCATGACCAGGGCATTCAACAAAAAGGTCAAGAGACAAGTGTATCAAATTGGCGACTTGGTAATCAAACGCATCATCCTACCACAAACTGACCCCAGAGGCAAATGGACTCCCACATACGAAGGGCCATTTGTAGTTAAGAAGGTATTCTCAGGTGGAGCCATGATACTCGCTACAATGGATGGTGAAGACTTCCCACATCCCGTGAACACGGACATAGTTAAAAAATACTACGCATAAAAGAGACCCGCTAGATCGACGTATCTAGGCAAAAGTAAGGGCATCCCGGCGAACCAAAAGGGTTCGGGCGAAAATTAGGGATATATAAAAAAAAATGTACACCCGGCAAGTCGAAAACCTGAAAAGGCGGCTTGGGCAAAAAAGGGTATCCTGGTGGACTGAAAACCTGAAAAGGCGGTCCAGGCAAAAATTAGGGATTAAAGCGTATGACTATGTCCCGTTCTTAGTCAACTTCATCCAAGTTCAAGGGACTGAACAAGCCAATCACTTCCATCCGACAGCAGGGGATGAGATGCTTGAAGACATAATGACAGTAGTAGACTTAAAATCAATAGGACTTCTTCCACATAGCTTTCTCTTTGTTTTCGACAATTTCCTCTTACTAGGATTTCTGTCTCCTTGAACACAAATTGCCTGTTTATAGGCCTTCTTTCAAAATCAATACAACCTTCTTTCAAAAGATGCTTTTGTTTTTCTTTTTCTGTTTTGTTTGCGTAAACGTCCATTGATTTAATTTGAATTAATATATGCATTTGAATATGACCAATGTTTACCAAAATACATGCATAGAATAGCAATAGCAATTACTACAAGACTTCAGGATCGAGGATAAGGTCTAACCATGCTTCCAATGAATCCGCTACCAATTCTCTTCCCCAGCAAGCCTATTTTTCCCAGAAGAAATTGGCAGTATTCCCCGGCACAGCCAGCTATTCCCCAACAGAGGTCGGCATCGCCAGACAGGCTGATCATCTCATCCATCTCCAGCCCGACTCTGCTGAATATTTCCACCATCAGACAGAAATCAAGCATCCCCAGCCGAGAAAGGGTCATCGACACAAATGTCTCAAATCAGTAGATGGGGATTTATTTTCCCCAGTAGAGTCCCCAAGCAGAACTTCTCATACGCATAGCTCATTCATTACATCCTTTCACAGCATACGCATGCATACAACATTCACATTTATTTTAGCATAACACGAAACATCTCATGCATCATGACATAGCATGAAGCTAACTTTTTCTTTGCAGGTTAATTATCCTCCTGATATAGTCAAAATAAAAGGTTCATTCAGACAGACACCTTTATCAATCACATTCAAGATTCAGATACATATTTCAAATACAGTTCATGGGAACATTCATTCTGACAACACTTCGATATCCTCCTAACGATGGCATCTCTAAGCCCATCCCAGACATTTATTGCAAGTACAACATATACAGGTTATCAGATACAGCCTAACGTACGGTTCATTCTGATTCAGCCCAACATATGACTTCTTCAGCAACTCCAATGCGGTCTAACGTACGACCCATTTGGACCTTCAAATCCTCAGATGCTGCCTAGCGTACGGTACATTCAGGGGTGTAGTCTAGCGTACGACTACTTTCTTTTTCAGATGCAGCCTAACGGACGGCTCATTCTACAACTCGGATACGATCTAACGTACGATCCATTCTGAACTTCAACAACCCCAACGCGGTCTAACGTACGACCCGTTTGGATCTTACAACCCTCAGATGCTACCTAACGTACGGTACATTTCTGAAGTGTAGTCTGGCGTACGACTACCGCTTTCATCATCAGATGCGGCCTAACAGACGACTCATTCTGCGACGGTCTAACGTACGACCCGTTCGGATGTCCATCCCCTCAGATGCTACCTAACATACGGTACATTTCTGAAGTGTAGTCTAACGTACGACTACCCCTTTCATCATCAGATCCTACCTAACATACGGTACATTTCTGAAGTGTAGTCTAACGTACGACTACCCCTTTCGTCATCAGATTCAGCCTAACGTACGGCTCATTCGGCAACTCAGATACGATCTAGCGTATGGTCCATTCTGATCCTTTATCCCCAACAGCATATGACACACTCCGACTCCCCAGCGAAGTCGGCAGCCTAATGGATGACTCATTATACGGTCTAACGTACGACCCAGTGTGGCACCCATGTCTTCAAATTGGCCTAATATACGGCGCGATCTGAAGCTTTCGTCATCAAACCTCCCGGATGGCATCTTTAAGCCCATCTCCATCAAGACCAACTGTCGATTCTCAAGTGCAAATTTTTGGGGCATTCTAGTGTTCAATAATCTTCCACCTCCAGACCACGAATGGCATACACGCCATCCTAACTCTCTCGGTTCAAGAATATTGAACAGGGGCAGCTGTCATACCCCAAAAATTACCCATCATTTTTCCTAAAAAAATAAAATAAAATAAAAATAAAATAAAAATAAAATAAAAAAAAATAAAATAAAAAAAAAATAAAAAATAAAAAAAGAGAAATTTTTTTTAATTAATTAATTAATTAATTAATTAATTAATTAAATAATTAAAATAAATAAATAAATAAAATATAACAAATTATTTTGGACTTGGGTCTCCCTCAGTCCAAGCCCATTACCCACGAAATTAGTCTATAAATACTGAAGTTTCAGTAGGGGGAGTTAGACTTGGAGTTTACACTGGGAGATTCACTGGAGAAAGAAGGAAGAGAAGCAAAACACTCTGAGGTTTCCTTGGAACAAAACCTTGAGGAAAAAGAAAGAGAGAGAACAGAGAAAGACGGATAGAAACTTTGGCATAGGAACCCTGCCTACCCGGAGAATTCAGAGTAAAGAAACCCTGAAGGCAGCCCATCTGCACCGAAGCCATCGCCGTCCAATTCCCGCTGCCTAACTTATTCCGATACTACAAGTGGTCAATCCCTTCAACCTTGAATTGGCAAACAGGTTTGCGTATCTCTATTGTTTATACTTTCAATTGGCCATATCTACATATATAATGTATCATGATTAAATGTTGATATATAATTTGCTTTCGTATGGGAATCTAAATACGCCTGAATACCCTGAATGTTTGACCATGTTATTCCTGTGATAAAATGCCATAAAATTCAAAGTTCCTAACATGGGGCTGTTTTCAAATTCAAAATCCGTGGCCTTCGCTAGGCGAGGCAGAGGCGAACGAGACAGTACCTGATTCTTCTAGTCTGTTTTTTTTATGTTTTTATCATAGCCATGCATTATTCATCCTATCCTATTTATTGTTGTGATATTTCTCCGGTGTAATCTTCGATTGCACCCTGATTTGGTGTTCTGACATGTTTCTTTTTTTGAGTTTCGTAAAGGTTCACATATCCCAGGAAAAGGTTATTGGCTAGGTATTCCACTTTATTTGTGGGATACCCTTGTGGAGTTTCACCCTAAATTAATTTTTAATGTATTAATTTCTAATGTATTAATTTTTTAATATATTATTTTTAATAATTTTAATGTGGAGTTTCATCCTAATTATATAATTAATTGTAAAACTTTGCCTTTGAATAAGTGATCTTGGACCTCTCTTTGTTGCCTTACGATTACGATATTACGGTCATGTCCCGCGAACGTGGGGATACCCTTAGCAAAGACCCTTCGGTTAAATCATCATAAAATAAATTATAGTCCCTCGGATGTTGCCTTCGAATATACAACTTTGTCCCTCGATGACCCTCCGATGTTGCCTACGGTTAAAAGATGATAGTCCCTTCGAATGCTAAGGTATCCTCGTAACTGTTGCCTTCAATGACCAATCGATGACCCTACGATGACCCTTTTACATCCAAAGGATAAAACTACTTATTTCTCAATAATAAGGACAGTTTTACCCTCATAAGGATAGGAAATACTCATAAAGACCTTGGGTCGGTATAACTCTTAATTGCTGGCTCACAACCTAAAACATTTTTTCACACCTCACACCTTTCAAAATACCTTCAGAAAATCACCACTTGGTATACATTCATACTAGAATCATTACCGAGTTATATTTTTCTAAACAATTTTCAAAACTAAACGAGATAATCACTTTGTATACATTCATACAAGAATCATTACAAAGTTAAATTCTCTTTTCAAAACAATTTTTCTAAACAATTCACAAACACTTTTTTTTTTAAAAATAATATAAGTGATCGAGCAATTAAGAGCCCATGGATAACCATGGATACAAAGGGTGCTAACACCTTCCCTTTGTATAATGTACCTCCCGAATCCAAAATCTAAATTAAGGTTTTTCCTGTTCTTTTCCACCTTTCCTTATTGGATAAAAGAAAAGTCGGTGGCGACTCTTGCTAACCGCGACATTGCGATTAAAACCACAAAAAAGTCCAGTTCACCGTATGACAGAACCCTTCTACACTCATGACTCTGACTTAACTGATCTTGGGTTAATGTCCCAATGCATCAACACAGTGGTGTGAGCAGAGGGACGACTCAACAAGAATAGCAGGGGATGGATTGCACATCCCTTGGGTTCTGCCAATTGCCTTAATCAAGGTCTTTTCCTGCTTGGGGACAAAGTTAAACAATCACAAACATCGCCTCTTAAGGAAGACTTCAGACAATTGCCTGGCTAAATAACAGGCCAGGTCTTCCAGACTACATGGAGACAAGAGAGTCTACCTCAATTGGTTTATACAACCAAGCAGCAGCACAGCAAGTTCTCAAAGAACTATTAGCAACTAATGTACCTGAAATCAATCAAATACAATCAGTATACCAATCACAAAGTCAAAACAAACAGCATAAGAACCAACAGACAATGTATAATCAGACACATGTGCAAAGCACAATCAACTCAAGTGAGCCAAGCACAAACTCAAATGAAATGAGTCAAGCATCCTACAAAATAAACCAAGTTAGTCCATAACAAGCATATAAACCAAACTCAATCAACTTGAATTAAACTCTTCAAAGCATTTGCTTCTTCAACCTGAAAATCACATTCAAACGTGAGAAACAAGACCACTAGGACAAGCCTAGGGTCAAAAGGAGATGAAAAATCCAAAACAGCAAGTGAAAGTTATCCAAAATCACAATCAATCAATTTAGAAACAAATCCAATTGGTCCCATGCTCATATCATTCATCATTATCATTTCATGAACAAAATAACACAAAACATGTAATTTGCAACCTCAAAGGACCAAACAGAATGATCACACTCAAATCAATATCAAAACATTCCAATAAATTCCAAAAAAATTCAAGTCTAAACATAACACATAACATGTCAAGCATATCAAATTTCAGCTCATTTGGATCAAAGGGAGTAGGTCAATGAAATTTAAAAAGTCCAGACAAGTTCAAGCAAGCCAACACAAGGCATCAAACCAAGCATCAACTTCCATCAATCATAAAACAGTGACAAAACATGATAAATGAATGGGATCAAAACCAAGATGACCTATAATGTGTCTAGAATTCACATGTCAAATTTCACATCCATCCAATTAATGACCAGAATTTCACAAAGCAAATACAAACATGTGTCACAAAAAATCAACAAATGACCAAACAGAGGAGAAAATTCCAATCAATTAGGAAATGCAATCAATAAATCCAGAAACATTCACATGTATTCTCAACATGCATATGATCAATCATGCAAAAATTCAGCTCAATCCAATATCCACAAGCATGGCAAATAAAATCATGAAATTGCACTAAGTATGGTGTGACACAAATTGTCACACCTCTATTCAAAAAATCATATCTCATCAACCAGGAACTCAAAAATTGCAAACCACATATCAAAATCACCAGAAAAGAATCAAGAATATGCATGTAAAATTTCATGAATTTCTATGGAAGCATCAAGATTTTATGATCAAAATGGTCCGACATACACACAAAGCATACATTCAATCAAACCCTAGGCATTTTTTAAATTCACACGTGCACAAAAATATTAAAATTCACCATAAAAAACTACACATCACAAGGAGAATGGTGAAAAAACTCTCATCAAATTTGGATTAAAAATGAATTACTTATGAATTTTCTAAGATGAATGATCAAAGTGAAATAAAAATTGAAAAAAGAAATGAAATAAAATGAAATTAAATGTCACAATGGCAATTTGGTAATTCTGAAGCAACGAGCGCAAAACGCAGCGCTTCATTTTATTCGCTGGCGACGTGCAATTGGTTAATGCTCGCAGGAAACACCAATTCGAAACCAAGGCAAGGCAATATCGAATCAAACGCGATAACTGAAGGAAAATTTGAACACAACATCGTGTTCTTCATGCTCATACCGGACAACAGCAAATCATCACGAAAATCATCATGCCATATATCAAAATGACCGGCGTTCAACATACATCACGAATCTAGCAAGCATTCAACCTAAATCTACTCATACTTCACGGATCGATCAAATTAAGTTTCACATTCAAATGTTCAAATCACGATATCTCATTCAAAACCTAACGAAAATCAATTCTACAAGTTGCAGCATGCTCAGCAAGGAACGAACTATCAAAGCCATATCATGATTTCAACAATTATTGAGATCGGATTCTAACCTCTTGGAGATGGCAGTGTTGGATTCGCGCGTTTTGAGGTCCAAAATGCTGAAACAGATGATGCTTGATGATGTAGGAGTTGACTGGAACAAGTAGCTCAGCTCAATTAGGCTCCAGATGCACGAATGCTCAAACTGCCATGGATGAGTGAGGTGATGACAGCTGCGAATTTCCAGTGCTTTGGCCAAGGCTTTGCTCAACAGTTCTTCATAAGGTCCTGCAGAAGATGGATCAAGCAAGAACACACACGATAGATGATGAATTCCAATGAAAATGATGAAAAAGTGTGAAAAAGTTTGAAGAATTTTGAGAGAATTTTGGATGAAAAGTTTGTTAGATCTGAGAAATGAAATGTGATTATGCATTTTCTGTTATGATTAATGTTTTATACCACATGCTAATCCAAGTGCTAATCACAATTAACAAAATCCAAGTGAAATTAGCAAAGTGAGTTTTATGCATAATTGGCCAAAATGCCCTTTTCTAGATGCATCCAATGTAACAGTAGAAAACCAGTGCAAACAAGTCATATTTGTCATTTGGAATGTGTTGAAATTGGTTTGGTATGCAAAAGCCATGTATTTCACAAAATCACCCTTTTTCCCACCAATTTTCAAAATGAATCACTTGAAAAATGACTTTTTGCTATGATGATTTTTGATGAAATGTGATAATGCATCATGAAAGTACACATCAAATGTGGTTTTCTCAAAGAAAGATCACCCAATTTGGCCATTCCATTCAAAAGTTATGCCACTTTGAATTTCAACATTCTTGGAAAATGATTTGGTCATAACTTGCCAACCACACATGAGAAATTCATGTTCTTGGACTTTTTGGAAAGGTGAGAGCAAGATCTACAACTTTTATGTTGAACAAAATTTCATTTGAAGCATTTTTGGACACGTAATTTTGAGGTGAAAAACTTTCCATTTTTGGCAGTTTCCAATTACAGGTCACCTGCTATTTTTGGAAACTTTCCATCTGACTTTATTTTCTTCATTCTTGATGTTTGAAATGTCAAATGAAACTTGTCTAGACATGAATGAAGTGTCTCTAACCCTCTCCCACCTCCAAATCCATCAATTCAGGCACAGTTGACCACAGTTGACTTTTCTGATTGATAGATGAATCTGGCTATGCACTGGTCAAGTTGAGCCTCAAACTCCTGATGAAATGGCTCAATGATGAAACCCTAGCTTCCATAAGCTCAATATAATCATATGATGATCCCCATATCCATTGTAGACCCCATCTCCTTGACAAGCCCTGATTGGCCCACTACAGATGATTAGGGTTGACCAGTGGTCAAAACCCTAATCTCAAGGTATCTGATGAAGCACTTGGTGATGACAAAACCATGATGATGATGATGTATCATTTAAACAAAGATCAAGCTCAATCTCCTTGAGAAATCAAGAAACCCTAATTCGTACCACACATCCTCAGATGATTAATGATCAATCCAATGAAACCCTAGCTTGCATCTTAACCTCTTTATCTTCTGATCAAGACCTAGGAGGATGACTTGTTCCATGTAACCACATGATATGCAAATATGCAATGCCTAATGACCTACAAAATGATATGCAATATGCTCAGCTAGTCCCAATAGAGGAGGGCAAATTTTAAGGTGTTACAGCTGCCCCTATTCAATCCACTGTGAACCTGTCAATATGAATAGCCTCGGCTTTCAGATGATCAGGGTGAAGAGTGATTGAATACCAAGAACAGACGAACAATTTACGCTCTGATGGGAAAATAATTAACAATGCCTGTCAGAATCGGCAAAGAACACAATCTTGCAGAAAAATCCGTCTGGTACAGAGAAAGTCGGCCTGATCACCGAAACAGAAATGTCGACCTGGATACCAAAATAAATGGTAACGCAGGGATCACCATGGCCTGAACACCACACATCCGCTGGGGACTATCATCTCTTTTTAATGCTTTTCTTGAACCCCGAAAATTTTCTCTCTTTTCGTTTTCTTGAACCCCGAAATTTTCTTTCGCGCAAATGATCCTAGATCTTTGCATTTGAACCCCGACATCTTGTTTGCCAAAATAATGAACCCCATTCTCCATTTGAACCCCAGTCGCCTGACGATAACTTGTGATCGCCATTGTGAACCCCGTTCTCTAGAAAATGTCTCAACATTTCCCTTTCTCCATTTGAACCCCGCTCTCCAGAAAATGCCTCAACATTTCCCTTTCTCCATTTGAACCCCGTTCTCCGCTTTCTTGTGATAATTCCGCTGGCAACGTCGGAAATAACACCAAACACCACTCTGAGGGCGACATATCAGAGGGTACACCTTCACAAAAGGAAAGTAACATGTGCATCTCTTCCTCAAAAGACACCTATAACGACTTCTGTTGGCCTCAGCCAAAGTCTAAGGTGAGACATGAACAGAAGATAATCCTGCGGACCTCATCCCGGATACAATCTCCAACTCCAATCTCCATTTGGACCCCGTTCTCCAGAAAATGCCTCAACATTTCCTTTTCTCCAATTGAACCCCGATTGTCGCGCTGATCGCGTAGCGTCCTTTGATTTTATTTCCATCTCCGCCCGACGGAAAAGTTTCCTCCAGTATCGCACTACTGGAGAACATTGCTGATCTGACATCATGATGCTGAACTCCTCAGAGTAACACCTTTACCCTCGGGCAAAACCAAATCTCAAACGGTAACCACGACTTGAGTCGCGCTGATCGCGTAACATTCCCATCTCTGTCCGACAGAAAAGTTCCCTCCAGTATCGCACTACTGGGGAAGTACTGTTGATAAAAAAAACGGTGCCAAACTTCTCGGAGCAACACCTTCACCCTCAGGCAACCACTTCTTAAACGGTAACCACGGTCTGAGACTAGCTCATGCTTACAATATGATGCATGATAGATTTTTCTGCGTAATGCTCCATACTTATGGAAATGCTACGCGATTCTTTATGCAATATGCTATGCTTATCTACATGATGAATGCATAAAAGGTATCCCCCTCAAGGGACTCTTCTGCGGAGCTCGAGGCGCTCTGCTGAGGAACTCGCCATTACTTCAACTCCACCCTGCTGGGGAATATTGCTGCTGCTGGGAAATAGGCAACCCTTGCTGGGGAAAAACCTCCTTTGCACTGGATCCGCTTGGGGAATTGCTGGGGAAGAATCCACCAACGCACTCTGTGGGGATACACCAGTCTTGACTAGCTGGGGATATCAATCTCGACTCTGCTTGGGAAACCACCACACACAGATACTTCCACTGGGAAAACTGCAACCTTCAGGCCTGGCGACTAGGGAAGCATCAATCTGAAACCTGCTGGGGATAACCATCCTGACCCTGCTAGGGAGATCACAGACCTTGGATCTGTTGAGGAATTAGTCCTCACGACTCTGCTTGGAGAGATGAGGAAACTCTGGTACTGAACACCAGACGACTCGTCGAACCTTTGGTATTCATATCCAACTCCCATGTCAGCTTTCCAATTTTGAGAACTCCCAGACTCGTCTGGACTTTTCTGCTCCATCATCTTGTATTCCAAACCGCTCCGTACTCGACGGAGAACGAACTCCTGGGATTTATACAGACTTTCCAATCTTCCGACTTTGAAGAGTCTTCTTGATTAATTCTCAGGATCGTCGTACGCCTCGTCGTCTTTTCACCGTTCTTCTATTCATTCGTCCCTGATTGGACTCCATGGGGATTTGTTTCGTCAAAAGCTTCCACATCACAACCTGCAAGTGAGGGAAAATACCTAACAGTTCCTGCAAAAAAGATCGTTAGATGAAACCGTGCCCCAGGCGTGTGAAGATTTCAACACTTGGGTCACTCAGCCTTCCAAATAAGATTTCAAGTTTTCAATCTCATATGCCTGCATTGGAAGGGACCTGTATGTCTTAAAATGCAAAGATTCGTTATCAAAATAATCGGATGTTTTTGCAATCAAAGCGGTAATGAAAAACAAAAACAAAATTATTTGACTGAACATGCATTTTATTGATTGAAAAGTGTGGCTCAAATTGAGCAATACAAAGGAAGCAATTCCTGAAAAGAGGTAATTGCGCACAAAAGGAAAAATCTATCCTAATGGCAATGTGAAACCCGTGATCTCATCGAGTTTCAACTCAGTTACACCCCATATGTCCTCAGACTCTCCGTGCTTTCTGCCTTCTGAAAAAGACGCTTCTGATTGATCCCTACCGGGTATTATCCATGATGCCATAACCAAAGCACAAACGATCATGCTGGACGCAGTTGTTCGTTTCAATCCCTCTTTTGCCCGGACCGCCCTTTCGGGTTTTCAGTCCACCGGGATACCCCTTTTTGCCCAAGTCGCCTTTTCAGGTTTTCGACTTGCCGGGTGTACATTTTTTCATTTTATCCCTAATTTTTGCCCGAACCTTTCTTTCTGTTTTTGGTTCGCCGGGATGCCCTTTTTTGCCTGAACTATTTTATTCTTTTCGTCCAGCGGGTCTCTTTATACGAAGTATTTTTTAACTGCGTCCGCATTCACAGGGGATGGAAAATCTTCGCCATCCATGGTCGTCAGCAACAAGGCTCCGCCAGAAAAAACCTTCTTGACCACGAATGGACCTTCATAATTGGGTGTCCATTTGCCCATTCGATCGTTTTGAGGAGGAAGGATCCTTTTTAGCACCATATCACCTACGTGATATACCCGGGGTCGTACCTTTCTGTCAAAAGCACGCTTCATCCGCTGCTGGTATAACTGCCCATGACAGATGGCTGCCCGCCTCTTTTCCTTAATCAGGCTCAGCTCTTCATACCGAATCCTTACCCATTCAGCCTCTTGCAACTTTACGTCCATCAGGACTCTCAAAGAGGGAATTTGAACCTCAACCGGTAGCACCGCTTCCATTCCATATACCAAGGAGAAAGGCGTTGCCCCAGTAGATGTACGCAGATACCCATGCAATGCAAACGGCAACATCTCATGCCAGCCCTTATAGGTCACCACCATCTTTTGCACAATCTTCTTGATATTCTTGTTGGCTGCCTCAACCGCCCCATTCATCTTCGGACGATAGGGAGAAGAATTGTGATGTTCAATCTTGAATTCCCGGCACAATTCCGCCATCATTTTGTTATTCAAATTGGAACCATTATCAGTAATGATCCTCTCAGGAACCCCATATCTGCAAATGATGTCTCTCTTGAGAAACCTGGCAACAACCTGCTTTGTCACGTTCGTATAAGAGGCTGCTTCTACCCACTTGGTGAAGTAATCAATAGCGACTAATATGAACTGATGCCCATTCGAAGCCGTAGGCTCAATCTTCCCAATCATATCAATGCCCCACATAGCAAACGGCCATGGAGACGACATCAAACTCAACGGGTTATGAGGCACGTGCACCTTGTCAGCATAAATCTGGCATTTATGACACTTCCGCACGAAATTAAAACATTGGGCCTCCATTGTCATCCAATAATAGCCTGCCCTCAGCAGCTTCTTTACCATCGCATTCCCACTGGCATGAGTACCGAACGATCCTTCGTGAACCTCTTTCATCAATTGGCTTGCTTCTTTATCATTGACACATCTGAGCAAGACCCAATCAAAATTCCTCTTATACAAAAATCCATCCTTATTCAAGTAGAACACCATGGCCAACCTCCGCAGAGTCTTTCGGTCCTTTTTAGATGCTCCCTCAGGATACTCTTGCGTCTCCAGATAGCGCTTGATATCGTAATACCACGGCTTCTCATCATCAGACGCTGTATCAACAGCAAACACATAAGTCGGTTTATCAATACGACCTACCTCAACACTAGGGAACTGATTCCACCACTGCACCTTAATCAAGGCAGCCAGAGTAGCCAAAGCATCTACCAAAGGATTCTCTTCTCTGGGCACATGATGCAACTTCACCTTGGTGAAAAACGTCAACAATCTCCTCGTATAATCCCGGTATGGAACTAAATGAGATTGATGCGTATACCATTTTCCGTTAACCTGATTAACCACCAGAGCTGAATCTCCATATATGACAAGGTTCTTGATCCTTAAATCAATCGCCTCCTCAATCCCCAATATGCAAGCTTCATATTCAGCCACGTTGTTGGTGCACTCAAATGTTAGCCGTGCAGCAAAAGGAATGTGGGATCCTTTCGGCGTAACCAAAACAGCACCAACACCGCTTCCATTCACGTTAACGGCCCCATCAAACATCAGGATCCATTCGGATTCAGGGTCAGGCCCCTCCTCCGGGATTGGTTCCTCACAATCTTTCGATTTGAGAAACATGATGTCCTCATCAGGGAATTCAAACTTCATCGGTTGATAATCATCAATGGGTTGCTGGGCGAGGTAATCAGACAATACACTCCCCTTGATTGCTTTCTGAGAGGTATACTGTATATCATATTCTGTCAAAATCATTTGCCACCTCGCAACCCGTCCGGTCAATGCTGGCTTCTCAAAAATGTACTTGATTGGATCCATCTTGGAAATCAACAAAGTGGTATGAACCAGCATGTACTGCCTCAGTCGGCGAGCAGCCCAGACCAAAGCACATCAAGTTTTCTCGAGCAGTGAATATCTTGTTTCACAGTCGGTAAACTTTTTGCTAAGGTAGTATATGGCATGCTCTTTTCGACCAGACTCGTCATGCTGCCCCAATACACACCCCATAGACCCCTCGAGGACCGTCAAGTACAGAATTAACGGTCTTCCCTCCACAGGAGGCATCAGAATCGGAGGCTCCTGCAAATATTCTTTTATCTTTTCAAATGCCGCTTGGCAATCATTATTCCACCTGACCGTTTGATCTTTTTTCAACAACTTGAATATAGGTTCACACGTGGCTGTTATATGAGATATGAACCGTGAAATGTAGTTCAATCTACCCAAGAAACCACGAACCTCTTTCTCTGTTCTCGGTTCAAGCATTTCTCTTATTGCTTTTACTTTAGCAGGATCAACCTCGATTCCTTTCTCGCTTACAATGAACCCCAGCAATTTACCGGACCGCACTCCGAACATGCACTTGTTCGGATTCAACCTTAGTCTGAACTGTCTCAGCCGGTCGAACAACTTGGCCATATCTACCAAATGCCCCTCTTCTGTCTGGGACTTTGCTATCATGTCATCAACATAGCATTCGATTTCATGATGAATCATATCATGAAACAAAGTCACCATGGCTCTCTGATAAGTAGCACCAGCGTTCTTGAGACCGAATGGCATCACCTTGTAACAAAAGGTGCCCCATGGTGTAATGAACGTTGTTTTCTCCATATCATCTGGCGACATTTTGATTTGATTATAGCCAAAAAAGCCATCCATGAAGGAAAACACCGAGAATTGAGTTGTATTATCTACCAACACATCAATGTGAGGTAATGGAAAATCATCTTTCGGACTAGCTCTGTTCAGATCTCGGTAGTCCACACACATTCTTACCTTCCCATCTTTCTTCGGGACTGGCACAATGTTCGCGACCCATGGCGGATAATTAGTGACAGCAAGGAAACCAGCATCCCACTGCTTCTGCACTTCCTCTTTAATTTTCATTGCCATGTCAGGTCGAGTTCTGCGCAACTTCTGCTTCACTGGAGGACAATCTGCTCTCAACGGTAGCTTGTGCACAACGATGTCGATATCCAACCCTGGCATATCTTGATAAGACCAGGCAAAGATGTCGACATACTCTTTCAACAATGCCACGAATCTGCTCTTGACATTCGCCTCCTAAGCAGCCCCGATTTTCACTTCTTTTTTGACCTCGTCGGTACCCAGATTCACAACCTCAATCTGCTCTTCGTGCGGCTGAATCACCTTCTCCTCTTGTTTCAACAACCTGGCTAATTCCCCTGGCAGTTCACAATCTTCTTCGTCTTCTTCTTCAGCATGATAGATTGGATTGTCGAAATCATATGAGGGTGTAACACGATTGTTATCAATGAGATCCAGAGAATGATCGCATCTGCATGAATGTGGATTCATGCATTGCTTTAGAACCGGTGCGAGACAAATCGAAAAGAAAAATGAAAACATTGCCATTTTTATTTTGTTTTTATTTTTAAACTGCAAAAATAAATGAAAAACAGGGAACACCGCTTTTAACTGAAAAACATCCTTTTATTAATGATGCGAATTTGCAAATTAAACATGAGGTGGCCCTTACAATGAACCATTACGTGTCGGGCAACACGTATGGCTTTCATGCATATAAAATCAAAACAGGAAAATATTACTCTTCCAGCAGAGTGACCCGGATGATCTTTTCAGCCTTCCAGTTCTGGATTCCCATCCCTGGTGCGCACGGCTTTATCCATCGGTCTATTTCACAATCACTATCAGCTTCATCACTCATCATGCAGATGTGATCCGGATCCAGCATTCCGGCACTAGTGAATGTAACCGACATACGACGTCCTCTTCCTTGTCCAGATGAGCCTCTGCCAGGCTGATACCCCACTCCGAAGCGGTCCTTCTTTGCGGAGACATCCATCATCCTGCCCCAACCAGGAGCCTCTCCATTCTTCACCACCTCGGCGGCCTGTTTGTACGAAGCAATGGACGGTTTCTCCTCTTCCTTTGCAAACAGAGCATTCTCCACCTTGACGGTTTCGAACGCTTGACTCGGCGTCTCCCATATCTCACCGTCCATTTCAACATATTTGAATGAGGACAGGTGGCTGAAAAAGATGTCCTCTTCTCCGCACACAGTGACAACCTGTCCTTCCCAAATATATTTCAGCTTTTGGTGCAAAGTCGAGGTCACTGCCCCAGCAGCATGAATCCACGACCTACCTAACAAGCAACTGTATGCCGGCTGGATATCCATGACGTAGAAAGTCGACTTGAACACCTCCGGGCCGATCTTCACAGGAAGCTCAACCTCTCCAAATACAGCCCGCTTCGACCCGTCAAACGCCCTTACTATCAGATCAGTAGGAGTTAGGATCAACCCTTCACAATTTAGCTTAGCCAGAGCCTTCTTTGGCAACACATTCAATGAAGAGCCGGTATCAACCAGCACATGCGAAAGCACGGCCCCTTTACATTCCATTGCGATGTGTAACGCCCGGTTGTGATTCCTCCCATCCACAGTTAAGTCCATGTCGGTAAAACCCAACCCATGGCTGGCATGCACATTAGACACGACCGTCTCCAACTGGTTAATGGTTATCTCCTGAGGAACATAGGCTTTCTTCAGAATTTTCATCAAAGCCTCTCTATGCCCCTCAGAGCTTAACAACAAAGATAGAATCGATATTTTGGAGGGAGTCTGCTGCAGATGGTCAACAAGCTTGTACTCAGACTTCTTGATGATTCTTAGGAATTCTTCTGCATCATCATCAAGCTTCTCTTCCGACCCAACCGGCGCCGGTGTCACATCAGGAGTACCATTATTCACCACTGCTTTCCCTTTTGCCCTGGCTAAAGCCTCGGCCTTTTCTTTTTTCTCTTTTTCTCCTTCTTCTCTCCTCAACGCGTCAGGAGCAAACAGTCTGCCACTGCGAGTGAAACCGCTGGGACCGGCATTATCCATCTTTGAAACGGTGGTTTCATCCGCAGTCTGCTCTTCCACTTTCTCCCCATTGCAATATACCTCCCCACCATAATGCCATGGCACGGCATCATCTTTGTCATATGGAATTGGTCCAGGTACCGTGATGGTAACTGGAGCCGCCTCAGCTAGAGTAGACAAATCCACCGGGTCAAAATAAATCGTTATGGTGGAGACCTCTTCTTTTCCCATATCAACCTTCTCAATCAGAATACTTCCCTTGTCCATCAGTCCCTGGACAGTCTCTCTCAACAAATCACACCCATTGACAGAAATAGGGCACACAGCACAATCATCACCACAGCCCGGATGAACCCCATTTAACAACAACTTCCGCTTAACCTCAGTCAGAGGAGTCTTCAGTTGATCAACAGTAGACAGCCCAACCCTACTCTCCTCAGAGATAGCATTCACCCCCCTTTGACCATGCGCGGGCATGGGATTAGCATTGACGTTGGGAGATGGTGCAGAGTTGATCGCTTTTGAATCCACCAGGTCTTGAACTACGTGCTTAAAAGCTTTGCAGTTCTCTACGTTGTGCCCGGGCGCACCTGAATGGAATTCACATTTGGCAGTTTCATCGTAATTGGCTGGCCTCTGATCAGGTCTCAAAGGTGCCAGAGTCCTTAACTGTACCAACCCCAAGTCTTGCAATTTCTTCAACAAGAAAGAGTAAGTCACAGGAGGCCTGTCAAACTGCCTATCATTCATTCTTCCCCGCACCTGGTAACCAGCCCTCTGTGGTCTTTGCTGAAATGGTTGTCTTTGTTGTTGCGGTTGTTGTTGTTGTTGTGCAGGCTGATGCTGATTATCAGCAGGAATGGTTACTGCAGCAGTGTGCTGGAAGTAACGATCCCTACTGGGTCCTCTCTGAGCATATACCGCACTGGTATCACCTTCTTTCTTCCTTTGGCCATTACTGAAGGGCTTCTTCGATCCTGAAGATGAAGCATTACCCTGAATCTTTCCAAGCTTCAGCCAGCTCTCGATCCTTTCACCAGCCACCACTATGTCTGAGAAATTGGTGACCGGGCAACCAACCATTCTCTCGGCGTATGCCCCCTGCAGGGTCCCCATGAAGAGATCAGACATCTCTCTGTCCACCAGTGGAGGTTGCACTCTGGCAGCCAACTCCCTCCATCTCTGTGCGTATTCTTTAAACCCTTCATTATTCTTCTGAGACATACCCTGCAGCTGGGTACGACTCGGAGCCATATCAGCATTGAACTGATACTGTTTAAAGAACGCGTCCCCAAGATCTTGCCAATTCTTGATATCAGATGACTTAAGCTTGGTGTACCACTCCAAGGATCCTCCGGACAGACTGTCCTGGAAGAAGTACATCCACAGCTTTTGGTCCATAGTATATGCAAAAATCTTTCGGACAAACGCCTGCAGATGAGTCTCGGGGCAGGAACTCCCATTGTACCTATCAAATGTGGGCGCCTTAAATTTCTGCGGGATCACAATCCCCTCCACTAGCCCCATATTTGACATGTTGACCACCCCAGGAGTGGCATAGCTCTCCAAAGCTCGGATCTTCTCAGCCAGCAGCTGAATCTCTTTATTCTGTGGTGGAGCACCGTATTGACCGAACGGTTCATTGTGCATAGAGAAATGATCTGCCTCTCGGTCTTCCTCTCTGTCGTCATCAACCCCGAAGAAAGGCGGGAACATACTGTCCTTCAGATTCTGACCAGGTTGACCACCAGTAGGAGCACCAAAACCTCCAGCATTGTTATTCACTATACCCACTGTTGTTCTTTTACCACCGTCTCGAGAACCACCCAGCCCCTGGTTGGAGACACCATCCAGGTTGACACCGCTGTTTGCCGCTGAAGCCCGCTCGAGCTTCTCGACTTTATCGGCTAGAGCTTTCTGACCAACTGCAAAACCTTGCATGATGTTGATCAACTCGTTCATCTTGTCTTTCAACTCGAGGATATCTGTGTTCGGGAGATCCATTAGTCTGGGAGTATTACGGCGCGTGAAATATCTATGCGGGCGTGTTGAGTGCAAAGGTACAACTCTACGAGCGTGAGCAATGATTCCTGAAATAATCAAGCATGTTAGAACTGATACCTGCAAAATAAAACACGTCATTATGATCATGCATGGATGCAGTGTTTATCCATATGAGGAACACTTTGTCTCTCGATCCTGACTTCATCGAGACATGATAATCCGGCATCAATATTCTGGCATTCAGCATTTGATTTCACCATACAGATCAGAGATATATGATTTAGCAAAATACCCCCAACCATGTGTGTGTGCTGTGTGAGTGCATACAATAAAGCAAATAAAGCTTGAAGATCGATCACTGAATAAAAATAACCATCACATAGAAAAATGCACAATAAGCGCCATAGTCATACATCAAATCAGATACAAATCTCCAGAATCAGCAAGAAAATACAAGCAAATGAATTCCGTCAACAAGCCTGACGGTAATCCATACAAATGATAAAGCTAGCCTGATGAGGGTCCCACAGAAGGCCCTATCTCATCAACCATCTTTGCGAACTCTGCGGCGAATCTGAGCTCGGTGTTCTCCTGCTGTAATCTCCCCACCTCTTTCTGGTGAATCTTCATTTGCCTGAAGTAATGATCTCTCTCAGCCATATAATGATCTCTCTCGGCGATGATCTTCACATTCTCTGTTTCCTTGATCTTCAGCTTTTCCTCCCACTCAGCAATGAGAACTCTGACTCTGTCATCCCTTTGATCCCTCACGAGAATTTGCCTCCTCTTCTGATCTTCAATGACCTTTGAAGCTCTAGCCAATCTCTCTTTGGTGATGTCGTGCTCCTTTGTTGAAGATGCCAAAGCCTGACTGACCTTCCCATAGTATGCAGTGTCCGTCTCAAAGTGCTTTGACTCTAAGGCATGTCGCTTGTCTTGATCTTCCATCTTCACTCTGATCTCTTGATTAGCCATCTGAACCCGTGCGACACTCATCTCCAATTCCGTTTTCTCCGCAAGCAACTGATCTCTCTCCCGCTTCATCTCCAGGAATTCTTCCATACTAACAGAAGAAGGAGACTCCTCAATCAACGGATACCAAGGATCAACCATAGGAAACGGTAGACAAGTGAGTTCCACTCTCTTACTGAGCCAGTCATCAAACGGAGGAAAAGACCTGTTATTGGCTCTGCCCCAAGAAAACTTGCCTTTCCTTTGAATACTGCGCCATGCATCAGATACCTGCTTCAACCTAGCCTGATTGCCCTCAACCGGGAAGTACACAGTTTCCTGAACCTCACTCTTGAACGGAGGAAGCTCCATAGCGAATCCCATTTGTCTCTTAAGAAGTGTCGGGTTATAATTAATGCAACCCTGAACTCCTATAAGCGGCACATTGGGAAAACCCCCACAACTGCAAATGAAGTCTTGTCCAACCCCACTACTGTGAGTCCAAGCTATGTCTTTGGCCCTCAAACCCATCAACTTGGTCGCCCAATTGACATTTTGGCCAAGAAGAACAAAAGCACCCCTGGTAGGCAAATATCCCATAAACCACTTGTATAGCAACTGAGTGCAACATCGGATCAATCCCCCACGCCGCTTCTCGTTCCTGTTATGGACCGAGTAATAGACATCTCCGATCAAAGTAGGGATAGGATTCCTCTGAACAAACAAGCGGATGGCATTAATATCTACGAAGCTCTTCTGATTAGGAAACAGAATGATCCCATAAATGCCCACAGCAACCACGGCACAGACTGTATTCCAATTACCCAACTCGGCATTCTCCTTGGCCTTAGCTTCTAGGAAACTTAGATGAAAACCAGGCAACTTCCCCTTCTCTTTCAGACTCCCCTTAACCATCTCCAGACTCAAATAAAGAGCACGGGAAATCCCACCAATATCAGGCTCTTCCTTAGTAGCATAGAAAGGAACCTGATTTCTGATCTGAATGCCCAAAATATCAGCATAGTCCTCCATCAAAGGCCCGAGTAAGTAATCTGGGAAGACGAAGCACCTCAAACCAGGATCATAGAACTGGAGGAGAGTATGAATGGCGCTCCTATCTCTGTCAGTGAGTCTGAAAACCGTCTTCAGAATACCCCCATATGCCTCACGAAACATCCCCACATGGCCGGGTGTAATCAAAGCTATCATATCCTTCAACACACTGATCTCTGGTTCAAAGAAGCTATAGGCAACATCGTCCTTTAAACTGGGCCTCCTCATGTCTAAGAAGTCTCTCAACCAGGATCTCGATCAAAAATGTCCCTGCATATGGATAAACATGTGTTAGATGTAGATAAATGCATAATGTGATGATGTTGATGAATGAATGCAATGCATTGGGTCATCCTCCAAGTCGTCTGGTCATTTACTGCACTGAAGCCTGATCTCTGAACTGATCACAACCATCTGAAGGAAAATGCAACCACAAATCCAACTCAAGGGTTCCGAAATAAACGGAAGATACATCACCATCATCATCAGACAATCTCTGAGCAGATCACCATAACCATCTGAATCGGCCCGGGGAATCCCGAAATAAACGGATCCCCACTGATAAATAACTCGGACAACGCTCCGGCGTCTCAGAAATAAATGCCCATAAATCCGACTTATAAATAGGACTCTGATCTGCGGAACCAATAATCACCATCTGAGTCACCCTCTGACAATGCATCTGTAAGAATCACCCTCCCCTCACAAGTAAATTCTAATCAGGTCATCCTAAGGCGGATAATAGTCTCGACAATCAGGCAGAGATACTCAATGGGTTTTCCCTTTCGGGTGTGCCATTGTAGCTCCCTTAAGATCGTCTAAACCAAAGATCCGAGAAATGATCGGTCACCGAAGTCAATAGCTCAAAAGAGATAACCCAACCAAAATGGAAAACCCCACTGAGGAAGAGCACTCTCAGATGAACCTCGTCCGGCTTGTGGTATGTCACGTCGCAACAGCATGCCCAACCGGCATGTGAGGAATGTGAGACCACACTAATCCTAGGTGTATACTCGGGCCTGGGTTTTAGCCCCACTCGGAACACCCACCCCAAAACAAGGAACCACCTGCACAGAGGACGGCAACATGATAGTATGATGCATGCAAATATTTATGCAAATATATACAGTCAGAATAATAAATGCAATAAATAAAGCGGCACAAGCAACCTAAACTATCATAGAACGCTAGGAGAGACTCGCTTAGGGGAGATGGACCAGCAGAAAGGTCAACACCATGTTCCCCAGCAGAGTCGCCAGCTGTCGCATCCGCGAAAAACAACCGGCGGGCTGAAACAAAATAACACAGAGCCGCCACCGTGCGTTATTTATCCCAAAAAGGGAAAGGAAACGCTCGAAGTAAACCTGGGAAAAGCATGGTCTCGCGACCAAAGAGAATGGGATCGGGAGTCGGTTATGCGAAGGGAAGGTATTAGCACCCTTACGCATCCGTCGTGCTCGACGGGATCCACGCTCTAAAAGAAAGAAACGGTTGCTAAAACAAACACCACACACACACACACTAAAAACAACACAGGTGGGAAAAGGGGGAAGAGGGCTCGCTAGGATATCACATCTTATGCCTACGTATCTCGTCTGGAACGAGAATTAGAGCTGCCGTAGTTCGGCTCACGCACGCCAAACAAGACACACACAAACACAGGCAAACCTGGAACCCGAACGCCAATCGCTGGACTTACATCGGCTTCCGAACCAAACAAACACACTCAGGATACGGACAGCCAATCGCTAGGCTTACATCCATATCCTGACACACAAAAGGGTTAACAAGCAAACACACACAAAAAGAAAAAAAGTGCCCGGAGAGACCTCGCACGGTCTCCTGCCTACGTACCTCATCTGGTATGAGGATCAGGGCGACGTAGTTCCCCTGAACGGGAAAGAAATTCTAACCAGATACAAAGGGAGACACACCACTAGGGAGCTGTACTCGAGCCTAGATGTTATCATGCATCATTGCCCTATGTTATGGTTTCTATCTACTTGCACAACAGCAAGCTAATCCTAACCAGGAAAAGGCGAAGCATGCAAGCATAAACAAAACAAATCAAACATTCACAGTTAGCACACACTATATACAGACAGATGTGGGCTCAATCAAGGGTTAAGTTGCAAAAGCAACACAACTGTGTCAGGGTGATATTAGCTCTTAACCTTGACATTGAGAGTCAGGGTGAAGCCAGATGAAAGGTGAGTGAAGATTAGACTTCACAGCTCTTATCCTTGGCCAGGGAGAGCTTCAAACAAAGGAGTGTGGGTTCAGAAAGTAGGAACCCTTCTACACTCATGACTCTGACTCAACTGATCTTGGGTTAATGTCCCAATGCATCAACACAGTGGTGTGAGCAGAGGGACGACTCAACAAGAATAGCAGGGGATGGATTGCACATCCCTTGGGTTCTGCCAATTGCCTTAATCAAGGTCTTTTCCTGCTTGGGGACAAAGTTAAACAATCACAAACATCGCCTCTTAAGGAGGACTTCAGACAGTTGCCTGGCTAAATAACAAGCCAGGTCTTCCAGACTACATGGAGACAAGAGAGTCTATCTCAATTGGTTTATACAACCAAGCAGCAGCACAGCAAGTTCTCAAAGAACTATTAGCAACTAATGTACCTGAAATCAATCAAATACAATCAGTATACCAATCACAAAGTCAAAACAAACAGCATAAGAACCAACAGACAATGTATAATCAGACACATGTGCAAAGCACAATCAACTCAAGTGAGCCAAGCACAAACTCAAATGAAATGAGTCAAGCATCCTACAAAATAAACCAAGTTAGTCCATAACAAGCATATAAACCAAACTCAATCAACTTGAATTAAACTCTTCAAAGCATTTGCTTCTTCAACCTGAAAATCACATTCAAACGTGAGAAACAAGACCACTAGGACAAGCCTAGGGTCAAAAGGAGATGAAAAATCCAAAACAGCAAGTGAAAATTATCCAAAATCACAATCAATCAATTTAGAAACAAATCCAATTGGTCCCATGCTCATATCATTCATCATTATCATTTCATGAACAAAATAACACAAAACATGCAATTTGCAACCTCAAAGGACCAAACAGAATGATCACACTCAAATCAATATCAAAACATTCCAATAAATTCCAAAAAAATTCAAGTCTAAACATAACACATAACATGTCAAGCATATCAAATTTCAGCTCATTTGGATCAAAGGGAGTAGGTCAATGAAATTCAAAAAGTCCAGACAAGTTCAAGCAAGCCAACACAAGGCATCAAACCAAGCATCAACTTCCATCAATCATAAAACAGTGACAAAACATGATAAATGAATGGGATCAAAACCAAGATGACCTATAATGTGTCTAGAATTCACATGTCAAATTTCACATCCATCCAATTAATGACCAGAATTTCACAAAGCAAATACAAACATGTGTCACAAAAAATCAACAAATGACCAAACAGGGGAGAAAATTCCAATCAATTAGGAAATGCAATCAATAAATCCAGAAACATTCACATGTATTCTCAACATGCATATGATCAATCATGCAAAAATTCAGCTCAATCCAATATCCACAAGCATGGCAAATAAAATCATGAAATTGCACTAAGTATGGTGTGACACAAATTGTCACACCTCTATTCAAAAAATCATATCTCATCAACCAGGAACTCAAAAATTGCAAACCACGTATCAAAATCACCAGAAAAGAATCAAGAATATGCATGTAAAATTTCATGAATTTCTATGGAAGCATCAAGATTTTATGATCAAAATGGTGAGACATACACACAAAGCATACATTCAATCAAACCCTAGGCATTTTTTAAATTCACACGTGCACAAAAATATTAAAATTCACCATAAAAAACTACACATCACAAGGAGAATGGTGAAAAAACTCTCATCAAATTTGGATTAAAAATGAATTACTTATGAATTTTCTAAGATGAATGATCAAAGTGAAATAAAAATTGAAAAAAGAAATGAAATAAAATGAAATTAAATGTCACAATGGCAATTTGGTAATTCTGAAGCAACGAGCGCAAAACGCAGCGCTTCATTTTATTCGCTGGCGACGCGCAATTGGTTAATGCTCGCAGGAAACACCAATTCGAAACCAAGGCAAGGCAATATCGAATCAAACGCGATAACTGAAGGAAAATTTGAACACAACATCGTGTTCTTCATGCTCATACCGGACAACAGCAAATCATCACGAAAATCATCATGCCATATATCAAAATGACCGGCGTTCAACATACATCACGAATCTAGCAAGCATTCAACCTAAATCTACTCATACTTCACGGATCGATCAAATTAAGTTTCACATTCAAATGTTCAAATCACGATATCTCATTCAAAACCTAACGAAAATCAATTCTACAAGTTGCAGCATGCTCAGCAAGGAACGAACTATCAAAGCCATATCATGATTTCAACAATTATTGAGATCGGATTCTAACCTCTTGGAGATGGCAGTGTTGGATTCGCGCGTTTTGAGGTCCAAAATGCTGAAACAGATGATGCTTGATGATGTAGGAGTTGACTGGAACAAGTAGCTCAGCTCAATTAGGCTCCAGATGCACGAATGCTCAAACTGCCATGGATGAGTGAGGTGATGACAGCTGCGAATTTCCAGTGCTTTGGCCAAGGCTTTGCTCAACAGTTCTTCATAAGGTCCTGCAGAAGATGGATCAAGCAAGAACACACACGATAGATGATGAATTCCAATGAAAATGATGAAAAAGTGTGAAAAAGTTTGAAGAATTTTGAGAGAATTTTGGATGAAAAGTTTGTTAGATCTGAGAAATGAAATGTGATTATGCATTTTCTGTTATGATTAATGTTTTATACCACATGCTAATCCAAGTGCTAATCACAATTAACAAAATCCAAGTGAAATTAGCAAAGTGAGTTTTATGCATAATTGGCCAAAATGCCCTTTTCTAGATGCATCCAATGTAACAGTAGAAAACCAGTGCAAACAAGTCATATTTGTCATTTGGAATGTGTTGAAATTGGTTTGGTATGCAAAAGCCATGTATTTCACAAAATCACCCTTTTTCCCACCAATTTTCAAAATGAATCACTTGAAAAATGACTTTTTGCTATGATGATTTTTGATGAAATGTGATAATGCATCATGAAAGTACACATCAAATGTGGTTTTCTCAAAGAAAGATCACCCAATTTGGCCATTCCATTCAAAAGTTATGCCACTTTGAATTTCAACATTCTTGGAAAATGATTTGATCATAACTTGCCAACCACACATGAGAAATTCATGTTCTTGGACTTTTTGGAAAGGTGAGAGCAAGATCTACAACTTTTATGTTGAACAAAATTTCATTTTAAGCATTTTTGGACACGTAATTTTGAGGTGAAAAACTTTCCATTTTTGGCAGTTTCCAATTACAGGTCACCTGCTATTTTTGGAAACTTTCCATCTGACTTTATTTTCTTCATTCTTGATGTTTGAAATTTCAAATGAAACTTGTCTAGACATGAATGAAGTGTCTCTAACCCTCTCCCACCTCCAAATCCATCAATTCAGGCACAGTTGACCACAGTTGACTTTTCTGACTGATAGATGAATCTGGCTATGCACTGGTCAAGTTGAGCCTCAAACTCCTGATGAAATGGCTCAATGATGAAACCCTAGCTTCCATAAGCTCAATATAATCATATGATGATCCCCATATCCATTGTAGACCCCATCTCCTTGACAAGCCCTGATTGGCCCACTACAGATGATTAGGGTTGACCAGTGGTCAAAACCCTAATCTCAAGGTATCTGATGAAGCACTTGGTGATGACAAAACCATGATGATGATGATGTATCATTTAAACAAAGATCAAGCTCAATCTCCTTGAGAAATCAAGAAACCCTAATTCGTACCACACATCCTCAGATGATTAATGATCAATCCAATGAAACCCTAGCTTGCATCTTAACCTCTTTATCTTCTGATCAAGACCTGGAGGATGACTTGTTCCATGTAACCACATGATATGCAAATATGCAATGCCTAATGACCTACAAAATGATATGCAATATGCTCAGCTAGTCCCAATAGAGGAGGGCAAATTTTGAGGTGTTACAGCTGCCCCTATTCAATCCACTGTGAACCTGTCAATATGAATAGCCTCGGCTTTCAGATGATCAGGGTGAAGAGTGATTGAATACCAAGAACAGACGAACAATTTGCGCTCTGATGGGAAAATAATTAACAATGCCTGTCAGAATCGGCAAAGAACACAATCTTGCAGAAAAATCCGTCTGGTACAGAGAAAGTCGGCCTGATCACCGAAACAAAAATGTCGACCTGGATACCAAAATAAATGGTAACGCAGGGATCACCATGGCCTGAACACCACACATCCGCTGGGGATTATCATCTCTTTTTAATGCTTTTCTTGAACCCCGAAAATTTTCTCTCTTTTCGTTTTCTTGAACCCCGAAATTTTCTTTCGCGCAAATGATCCTAGATCATTGCATTTGAACCCCGACATCTTGTTTGCCAAAATAATGAACCCCATTCTCCATTTGAACCCCAGTCGCCTGACGATAACTTGTGATCGCCATTGTGAACCCCGTTCTCTAGAAAATGTCTCAACATTTCCCTTTCTCCATTTGAACCCCGCTCTCCAGAAAATGCCTCAACATTTCCCTTTCTCCATTTGAACCCCGTTCTCCGCTTTCTTGTGATAATTCCGCTGGCAACGTCGGAAATAACACCAAACACCACTCTGAGGGCGACATATCAGAGGGTACACCTTCACAAAAGGAAAGTAACATGTGCATCTCTTCCTCAAAAGACACCTATAACGACTTCTGTTGGCCTCAGCCAAAGTCTAAGGTGAGACATGAACAGAAGATAATCCTGCGGACCTCATCCCGGATACAATCTCCAACTCCAATCTCCATTTGGACCCCGTTCTCCAGAAAATGCCTCAACATTTCCTTTTCTCCAATTGAACCCCGATTGTCGCGCTGATCGCGTAGCGTCCTTTGATTTTATTTCCATCTCCGCCCGACGGAAAAGTTTCCTCCAGTATCGCACTACTGGAGAACATTGCTGATCTGACATCATGATGCTGAACTCCTCAGAGTAACACCTTTACCCTCGGGCAAAACCAAATCTCAAACGGTAACCACGGCTTGAGTCGCGCTGATCGCGTAACATTCCCATCTCTGTCCGACAGAAAAGTTCCCTCCAGTATCGCACTACTGGGGAAGTACTGTTGATAAAAAAAACGGTGCCAAACTTCTCGGAGCAACACCTTCACCCTCAGGCAACCACTTCTTAAACGGTAACCACGGTCTGAGACTAGCTCATGCTTACAATATGATGCATGATAGATTTTTCTGCGTAATGCTCCATACTTATGGAAATGCTACGCGATTCTTTATGCAATATGCTATGCTTATCTACATGATGAATGCATAAAAGGTATCCCCCTCAAGGGACTCTTCTGCGGAGCTCGAGGCGCTCTGCTGAGGAACTCGCCATTACTTCAACTCCACCCTGCTGGGGAATATTGCTGCTGCTGGGAAATAGGCAACCCTTGCTGGGGAAAAACCTCCTTTGCACTGGATCCGCTTGGGGAATTGCTGGGGAAGAATCCACCAACGCACTCTGTGGGGATACACCAGTCTTGACTAGCTGGGGATATCAATCTCGACTCTGCTTGGGAAACCACCACACACAGATACTTCCACTGGGAAAACTGCAACCTTCAGGCCTGGCGACTAGGGAAGCATCAATCTGAAACCTGCTGGGGATAACCATCCTGACCCTGCTAGGGAGATCACAGACCTTGGATCTGTTGAGGAATTAGTCCTCACGACTCTGCTTGGAGAGATGAGGAAACTCTGGTACTGAACACCAGACGACTCGTCGAACCTTTGGTATTCATATCCAACTCCCATGTCAGCTTTCCAATTTTGAGAACTCCCAGACTCGTCTGGACTTTTCTGCTCCATCATCTTGTATTCCAAACCGCTCCGTACTCGACGGAGAACGAACTCCTGGGATTTATACAGACTTTCCAATCTTCCGACTTTGAAGAGTCTTCTTGATTAATTCTCAGGATCGTCGTACGCCTCGTCGTCTTTTCACCGTTCTTCTATTCATTCGTCCCTGATTGGACTCCATGGGGATTTGTTTCGTCAAAAGCTTCCACATCACAACCTGCAAGTGAGGGAAAATACCTAACAGTTCCTGCAAAAAAGATCGTTAGATGAAACCGTGCCCCAGGCGTGTGAAGATTTCAACACTTGGGTCACTCAGCCTTCCAAATAAGATTTCAAGTTTTCAATCTCATATGCCTGCATTGGAAGGGACCTGTATGTCTTAAAATGCAAAGATTCGTTATCAAAATAATCGGATGTTTTTGCAATCAAAGCGGTAATGAAAAACAAAAACAAAATTATTTGACTGAACATGCATTTTATTGATTGAAAAGTGTGGCTCAAATTGAGCAATACAAAGGAAGCAATTCCTGAAAAGAGGTAATTGCGCACAAAAGGAAAAATCTATCCTAATGGCAATGTGAAACCCGTGATCTCATCGAGTTCCAACTCAGTTACACCCCATATGTCCTCAGACTCTCCGTGCTTTCTGCCTTCTGAAAAAGACGCTTCTGATTGATCCCTACCGGGTATTATCCATGATGCCATAACCAAAGCACAAACGATCATGCTGGACGCAGTTGTTCGTTTCAATCCCTCTTTTGCCCGGACCGCCCTTTCGGGTTTTCAGTCCACCGGGATACCCCTTTTTGCCCAAGTCGCCTTTTCAGGTTTTCGACTTGCCGGGTGTACATTTTTTCATTTTATCCCTAATTTTTGCCCGAACCTTTCTTTCTGTTTTTGGTTCGCCGGGATGCCCTTTTTTGCCTGAACTATTTTATTCTTTTCGTCCAGCGGGTCTCTTTATACGAAGTATTTTTTAACTGCGTCCGCATTCACAGGGGATGGAAAATCTTCGCCATCCATGGTCGTCAGCAACAAGGCTCCGCCAGAAAAAACCTTCTTGACCACGAATGGACCTTCATAATTGGGTGTCCATTTGCCCATTCGATCGTTTTGAGGAGGAAGGATCCTTTTTAGCACCATATCACCTACGTGATATACCCGGGGTCGTACCTTTCTGTCAAAAGCACGCTTCATCCGCTGCTGGTATAACTGCCCATGACAGATGGCTGCCCGCCTCTTTTCCTTAATCAGGCTCAGCTCTTCATACCGAATCCTTACCCATTCAGCCTCTTGCAACTTTACGTCCATCAGGACTCTCAAAGAGGGAATTTGAACCTCAACCGGTAGCACCGCTTCCATTCCATATACCAAGGAGAAAGGCGTTGCCCCAGTAGATGTACGCAGATACCCATGCAATGCAAACGGCAACATCTCATGCCAGCCCTTATGGGTCACCACCATCTTTTGCACAATCTTCTTGATATTCTTGTTGGCTGCCTCAACCGCCCCATTCATCTTCGGACGATAGGGAGAAGAATTGTGATGTTCAATCTTGAATTCCCGGCACAATTCCGCCATCATTTTGTTATTCAAATTGGAACCATTATCAGTAATGATCCTCTCAGGAACCCCATATCTGCAAAATGCCCTTTTCTAGATGCATCCAATGTAACAGTAGAAAACCAGTGCAAGCAAGTCATATTTGTCATTTGGAATGTGTTGAAATTGGTTTGGTATGCAAAAGCCATGTATTTCACAAAATCACCCTTTTTCCCACCAATTTTCAAAATGAATCACTTGAAAAATGACTTTTTGCTATGATGATTTTTGATGAAATGTGATAATGCATCATGAAAGTACACATCAAATGTGGTTTTCTCAAAGAAAGATCACCCAATTTGGCCATTCCATTCAAAAGTTATGCCACTTTGAATTTCAACATTCTTGGAAAATGATTTGGTCATAACTTGCCAACCACACATGAGAAATTCATGTTCTTGGACTTTTTGGAAAGGTGAGAGCAAGATCTACAACTTTTATGTTGAACAAAATTTCATTTGAAGCATTTTTGGACACGTAATTTTGAGGTGAAAAACTTTCCATTTTTGGCAGTTTCCAATTACAGGTCACCTGCTATTTTTGGAAACTTTCCATCTGACTTTATTTTCTTCATTCTTGATGTTTGAAATGTCAAATGAAACTTGTCTAGACATGAATGAAGTGTCTCTAACCCTCTCCCACCTCCAAATCCATCAATTCAGGCACAGTTGACCACAGTTGACTTTTCTGACTGATAGATGAATCTGGCTATGCACTGGTCAAGTTGAGCCTCAAACTCCTGATGAAATGGCTCAATGATGAAACCCTAGCTTCCATAAGCTCAATATAATCATATGATGATCCCCATATCCATTGTAGACCCCATCTCCTTGACAAGCCCTGATTGGCCCACTACAGATGATTAGGGTTGACCAGTGGTCAAAACCCTAATCTCAAGGTATCTGATGAAGCACTTGGTGATGACAAAACCATGATGATGATGATGTATCATTTAAACAAAGATCAAGCTCAATCTCCTTGAGAAATCAAGAAACCCTAATTCGTACCACACATCCTCAGATGATTAATGATCAATCCAATGAAACCCTAGCTTGCATCTTAACCTCTTTATCTTCTGATCAAGACCTAGGAGGATGACTTGTTCCATGTAACCACATGATATGCAAATATGCAATGCCTAATGACCTACAAAATGATATGCAATATGCTCAGCTAGTCCCAATAGAGGAGGGCAAATTTTGAGGTGTTACACCTCTAATAATTATTATCGTTATTTTAAATAATTAACTAAAATCTACCGCTCTCAACCAAATAGTTTAGTAATTATTAAATTATTAAAATACTCAAGAATACTTTAAAACATCGTAAAACACTAAAAAATACACCAATATCACATAAATAAATTATCAAATAATTATAAAATGCTATAATTAAATAAGTTAGGGGCGTTACATCTCTCCCCAACTTAAAAAGATTTGCGCCCTCGAAAATTACATGGCGAAAACAACTCTGGGTAGGATTCCTGCATTCTGCTCTCCGGCTCCCAAGTCAAGCTACCTCTAGTAGGTCCTCCCCAAATGATCTTCACTAGAGTAATCCTCTTTGCCTCGTAGCTACTTAACCTCTCGATCCGCGATCCGAACAAGAGCTGCTTCAATAGTTAGGTTGTCACGAACTTGCACATCGTCCATCTGGATTACATGTGAGGATCGTGAACATACTTCCGAAGTTGCGACACATGGAAAACATCTTGCAAGTTAGAAAGAGATGGGGGTAAGGCCACACGATAAGTAATTGCTCCCATCATCTGAGTAATCTGGTATGGTCCAATAAAGCGAGGAGTGAGCTTCTTAGACTTCAAGGCTCTTCCAACACCAGTCACTGGAGTGCTCTAAAAAAAAGTGATCGCCATCCTGAAAATATATAGTAAGAGTTATTCTAACATCGGATATCAAATTTCCCCTCTGAAATGCGACTTTTTCTTCGATAGATGCAACCAGCCCTCCTACCTCGAATTTTCTAAGTTTTCGCCTATTTCCAAAATTCTGAATTTTTCGACTTTTCTGGAATGCGCGATTTCATTCCCAGCAACGTGCGACTTCGAGAACTTTTACAGAAAAACAGGGTTCATAATTTTTATTTGGGAAAAATATTTTATTAAGATTTTTATATACGAGTTACAAGGTTTTTAACCCCAATATCCTACACAAGTCAATCCTTGGGATATATATGCCTCAAACCTTAATTTTTATCCTAACTATCACACTCTCCCTTATGATATATATTATGTTTAATCCAATATTAAGATTAATTTCCAAACATTTAATCTCAAATGAAATATTTATTTAATTGATAAATAAAATAAAATAAATATTTAATTAAATAATTATTCAATTAAGCATCACACCTTTAATATTTAAACAAAATATTTATTTGATTTTAAAAGGAAAATATATTTTTAACATAAGGTGTCACACTATATTTAAATAAGAAAATAATAATAATTATAAGCCTCTAATAATTATTATCGTTATTTTAAATAATTAACTAAAATCTACCGCTCTCAACCAAATAGTTTAGTAATTATTAAATTATTAAAATACTCAAGAATACTTTAAAACATCGTAAAACACTAAAAAATACACCAATATCACATAAATAAATTATCAAATAATTATAAAATGCTATAATTAAATAAGTTAGGGGCGTTACATCTCTCCCCAACTTAAAAAGATTTGCGCCCTCGAAAATTACATGGCGAAAACAACTCTGGGTAGGATTCCTGCATTCTGCTCTCCGGCTCCCAAGTCAAGCTACCTCTAGTAGGTCCTCCCCAAATGATCTTCACTAGAGTAATCCTCTTTGCCTCGTAGCTACTTAACCTCTCGATCCGCGATCCGAACAAGAGTTGCTTCAATAGTTAGGTTGTCACGAACTTGCACATCGTCCATCTGGATTACATGTGAGGATCGTGAACATACTTCCGAAGTTGCGACACATGGAAAACATCTTGCAAGTTAGAAAGAGATGGGGGTAAGGCCACACGATAAGTAATTGCTCCCATCATCTGAGTAATCTGGTATGGTCCAATAAAACGAGGAGTGAGCTTCTTAGACTTCAAGGCTCTTCCAACACCAATCACTGGAGTGACTCTAAAAAAAAGTGATCGCCATCCTGAAATTCAAGATCCTTTCTTCACTGGTCATGGTGACTCTTCTGCCTACTTTAAGATGCCTTCATCTTCTCTTGAATTACTTTGACTTTCTCAGTCGTCTATTGCACAACTTCTGGTCCAAGCACAATGCTATCTTCAGAATCATACCAATATATAGGAGTCCTACATCTCCTGCCATATAACGCCTCGAATGGTGTCATCCCAATACTAGAATGGTAGTTGTTATTGTACGTGGAATCTATCAGAGGCAAGTAACTATACTAAGTATCGCCTTGCTCCATAACACAAGTCCTCCAAAGACTGGATAGTCCTCTCCATTTGTCCATCACTTTGTGGGTGATATGTTGAACTCAATCTCAACTTAGTACCCAAAGCGTCTTGTAAGCTTTCCCAAAATTTGGGTTGAAACCTCGGGTCCTTGCCGGAGACGATAATCGATGGAATACAATGAAACTTCACAATCACCTCAATGTAAATCTCTACCAATCTATGTAGTGGAAAACTGATCTTAATCGGTATGAAGTGAGCCGATTTAGCCATCCTATCAACAATAACCCAGATCACATCACTTCCTTTCAGAGTACTTGGCAACCTAGTTATAAAGTCTATAGATATGTTATCCCACGTCCATTCTGGAATATTCAACGACTGCATCAGTCCAGACGGTCTCTGATGCTCGACTTTAGATTTTTGACAAATTAAGCAAGAATAACCAAATTGTGCAATGTCCTTCTTCATCCTTGACCACCAGAACAATTTCTTCAAATCCTTATACATCTTAGTGGCTCCTGGATGAATACTCAAACTGCTTCGATGACTCTCCTCTAAGATCATCCTCTTAAGCTTTGGCATATCAGGTGCACAAACTCTACCTCAAAACTTCAGAATTCCATTCTAATCAATCTGGAAATCCTTATCGTTGCCTTGACCTACTAATGTTAGTCGATCAACCAAAGCCAAATCCAATCTCTGTTTCTCTTTGATTTATTCAAGAAAACGATCGGTTAGCTCCAACATGCCAACTTCACACTATTTGAAGTCACTTCACATACTAATATCAAATCTCTAATTTGTTCAATCATTTCTCAGATGTTCCACACATAACCTCATACTATCTTCCTTCTTCTTCACTAACAACACTGGTGCACCCCATGACGAAACACTCGGACAAACAAACTTCTTTTCAAGTAGATATTCTAGTTGCTTCCTAAATTCACTCATCTGAAGCTGAATTTCTACAAGGATCCACTACCTGGTACTAAGTCGATGGCAAACTAAACCTCATGCTCTAGCGGTAAGTCACAAATATCCTCTAGAAATACATCTGGAAAATCACATACAACCGGCAACTCAACCATTGCAGCTTTCTTTTCGACTTCCAAGGACGAAAATATTGCGAACACACAAGCACCACCTTTCAATAATCATTCTACTTGCGTAACAGATGGAAAAACTCTCCACCGTCATCGAACTCGACTTCACGGTCTGAAATAAAGTCGTAGATATCTCTTAGGAAAAACATCAGAGATCACACACCACTTGCACAACATTATCCATCACATTGCTCTATACTCTCCGAGAAGCCAACATCAACATTACCTGATTGTTCTCCCTAAAGACATCCCAATTTGGCCGACAGACATGAATCTCGAATCCGTAACATCTTCAGTGTCAGGAATAACACAACTTCGGCATTGCATGAGCTCTTGCAATCATCGACACACTGCACCAACTTATCAAAACAATTGGTAAACACTTGGTTTAACTCCAAGCAATTCATTCCCAAAATAACGTCAACTTGTTCCAACCAAATACAAATCGTACATATCCTCAGGGAACACATACTCAACACACCACTAGCTCATCTCTAGCCAAAACATCGTCTTCCACTTTACAAGGAAGTGAACAAATAGAACACCTGACCGTCTTCCCTCAAGGATCACACTATTTTGCTAACTGGAACCATCCTCGAACCTGACCATTCTTCGAATTCAGGAAATGCATAACATTCTCAAAACAGTCGAATTAGACAACAGCGCACTCTCGCTTGTACCAATATGATGTTCGATCTCTCTATATTTTGAACATCCAAGAGAAGCAGTCGCTTCTACCCCCACTTATTTCATTTCCAAACTGCAAATGGAAAACAAACTAAGCATCAACAGTGTTCTCACACACATGTTACATACTAGGGAACAAACATAATTAAAGAACCTGGTCAGACTGACTGACGTGCATTGATACCACTTTATAACACCCTAAACCCCAAATATAATTTTAATGCATAATTTAATATTTCAACCACAAAGGGTGTCATTTACATCAAACATATTCTTCTTCGTAACACGAGTTATAAATTTCACATAAACACCTATCATCGCATGCTCACTTTCACTTAGGATATCATCGCGGCAGAATCATAATTAAAGCAATTAAAAATCATATTGTACTCATACCATTTAGTCTCAACCTCAACTTCCATAAAAAATAAAGAGTTTAAATAAATCAGCTCAACAACCACATTAGTTATAATACTTCAACATAAACATGACATAAGAAGTGAAAGCAAACATTCTCAGCCCGATGTTACGTGGTCAGAGCAAGACCCTACTAAAGAAAACGACAAATTACTAAAAGTCATTCCAAAAGCTATCCTCCACTTACTTCAGCAATGATACTCTTGAGTATCTGCACGATGCCAATGTAAAAGCAACATTCAAATAGAAGGGGTGAGAATTCATTTCAATAATAAACGATATAGAATGAAGAATAGAGTACAAAATCTACATAATCATGCTCAACAATATATCATATTATCACACCTAAATCATAATTAATATCATACACGACAACATCTCCATTATCTTCAACATCATACAAAATCACATCTCAATTATCATTAATGTCATATGCAACAACATCTCATCCAATAACATGTCAATGATAACCAATACAAATGCAACACTTATGCAATATACTCAACACCGACTCGATATGTGTGTGGTACAAAATATGAACATTCAGATTCATCGCACTTCATTATCCCCATCATAGGATCGATTCTCTCTTGGAACCGGAGCACACAAAAATCGCTACCATCACCATAGGTAACGCTTCACTAATCCCCCATAATAGGAATTAGCTACTCGCACTCGATCCATCACAATAGGATCGAGGGTCACCAAAAAAATAGATCGAAGTCTCACCTAACTCTGAAATAATATGAATGCATGACATGTTATAAGAATTTAAACCAACATCCACAGAAAATCACCACAACATCATCAAAGGTTGTATATTCACCAAAAATTGATATTTCATCATTATCATCATAAATAGGTTCCAAGTATGAACCCAAACACCGGTCATAGGCCTCCAGAATAACATCATAACATCATAACATCATTAATTTCTCAAAAGGATTAAATTAAATTAAATTAAATTAAATGTTTTTACTTAATTTAAGTTTATTATGAAAAGTTAAAATTATCAAAACTAACATCATTAATTTTCCAACAAAAAGACTTATTTCAACTAAAAACAAAGATTTTGTTAATTTTAGTTCTATTTATAGAAATTATTATTATTCACCAGAAAGATTAAACAAAACTTTAAAATTTATTATAATCAAAAGGTTAATCCTTATGACATTGTCAAAAGTCTTTAAGTACATAAAACAAAGAAACTCTAATGAGTCTTATGAGTTTTTAATCCTAAACAAAATAAATAAAGTAAATAAATAAAACAAATAAAACATAGATTTCTAAAATTTCAGAAAATAGTAAAATGTTGTTTTCGAAACTTAAAGTAGCTTAAACGACTAAAAAAACGAATTGTTATGCAAAGCAGTGAGGTTGATATCTGAGCCGATTCCCTTTCCGAAAATATATAATAGGAGTTATTATGACATCGGACGCCAAATTTTCCCTCTGAACCGCGATGTCTCCTTCGATGGATGCAATCATCCCTCCTACCTCAAATTTTCTAAGTTTCCGCATTTTTCCCAAATTCTGAATTTTCCGACTATTCTGGAATACTCGATTTCATTCCCAGCAACATGCGACTTCGAGAAGTTTTACAGAAAAACAGGGTTCGTAATTTTTATTTGGTAAAAACATTTTATTAACTTTTTTATATACCAGTTACAAAGTTTTTAATCCATATATCCAACTCAAGTTAATCCATATTTCATTGTCAAAATATACCGTGACCAAATGAGATTATCCCATTTGGACGCAGGTCGATACAATCGATCGATCAAAAATTCCAGAAAGTGACAAATTGGGAAAAATCTCAATTGCTCACAGATCATCATAAACAATTAATTAACAACATAAATTTCATAATTCTTGTATATATTCACATACATATGATTATAAAAAAACATATAATCGATCATAGGGGTTTTGTAGCGGGATATTCGTTACCATTAGAGATATTGACTAAATCCAAGGTAAATCATACAAGTCGAGTCGCCACCGAACTTCTATTTATCCAAAGGAATGGTTAGAAAGCGAACAAAAACCTAATAGTTTTAACAAAAACTAGTAAAAGAAACAGAGATCTGGGTAAGGGGGTTGGTTATGCAATGGAAAGGTGTTAGGCATCTAAAACATCCTAGGTACTCCTAGGGAGCCCTTTTCATACTTGTTGTGAAGGTTGTTTGTTTTGTGGAAAATTTTGTTTGTGCAAACATGATTGAAGAGATGAGAAGAGAATGTACAAATTATTTACATTTTGTGTTTGGATGGATAAACCCATTGCTTACGTACCATCTTAAAAAGATTAGGATCAAAACCTCGTAGTTCGGGGTAAAAATCTCAAAACAAGTGGGTGAATTGATTGGTCCAAAAGCCTTAAGGTCTTTTGTTATCAAAGGGAGAAAACTCAACCAAACCACAAATCCACCATGTGAGGATAGCTTCAACATGCTAGTGAGGTGTTAACCCTATAATAAGCATGGAAGACTTATTGTCCATCACTAAGGTTATAGATGAGTATTACATCTACCACAAGGATAACTCAAACCTAATAGCTGAAGGTTATGAAAGATTTTGATTAAGAAAGTGGCCATTGGAACCACAAAAGACATTTGAATGGGTTATATTTACCAATTAGAAGTATATACAGAAATGGTCAAAGTTGACTTAAAAGTTCAATTCAAAATAAGTGTTATGAAAAGAAAGTTTGAAAATCAAAAGCATAAGGCTTAGGTTTCTAATGTTTAAAAACAATGGTTAAATGTTTGCACAAAGAGTTTTGGATTGGGTTAGAGTGGAGAGAAGAAGAAGAAGGGCTAAATCCTAAACATACAAGAGGTGAGGGGAAAGAGAACAAAACCACACAAGGAGTTCCTCTCTTGAGATCATATTGATGATCCAAGTAGCTCTCATCCTTTGGAATAAGCAATCACAAAGCATAAGCAATCAAACAAGTCTCATAAGAGATCCTCAATGTGTCTTGTATCTTTCACTTTGAATGATCATGGCAATGGTCCTCCAATTAAGCTCAAGTAGAATTCCCTAACACAAAAACACACACATCAAAAGTTCCATGAAGTAAATCAAGAATGGACAAGAGTGAGTTTAGAGATTTGGTCCTTCTAATCCATCTTCTTCATTAAGGTCCATTTACTCCAATTTTGCATAAGGAAAGTCCTAGAATCTAAGTCCAATTCTCCATTCTTTGCATAGGGAAAGTCCTAGAAACTAAGTTCATTTCTTTGCATTTGGTTCACAACAATCAAAATAAAACACAAGCATAATAATATATACACAATTATGTGCTCAAGTGAGCAAAAGGCAAATGGTATTAACATAAACATGTGCTCAAGTGAGCAAAGAGAAAATCAAATGGATAATATGTGCAAGAATAGTAAATTGCATAAAAGTAAAGAGCAAAAAGTAAATGTTTATTGTCAATAGTTAGTGTTAGTAGTTAGTGTGCCATAAGGCAAATTTAGCGCTATGTTAAGCAATCGTAATTGGACTTATGTAGAAGTCACAACTATCTGAGGCCGGTCAATAATAATGTAGGCAACAACACAAGTTAGAAGTCTTGATTAGTGAACCAAGTTCCAACAACTTGCCATGCCAAAAAGAAAAAAGAGAATTGATCTTGTATTGGTTTAAGCCTTTTGCATGATTTAGAAGACAATCTATCCTTAATGCAAAGCCATTCACTTGATCAATTGATCAAGATAAATTAGATTTGAATCAAGGAAGATTAAGTTTCTCTAATCAACGCCAACTTATCAACCTTCAACTCATTGATCAAAAGGAAAGAAGAAGAAGAAGAAGATGAAGAAGGAGATGAAGAAAGGATAAGGAAATGGAAAGATCAAAATGCATAAGATGAAATCATATGTACAATCCATATGTATTGACCAAATGACATTGAAAGTCAAAGTCAAACAATGATATATCAGAAATGAGATGAAGATTGGAGATCAAACAATAAGCATAATATTTTTGGCATTTTCAATATTAAAATAAACTTGAATTAAAAATAATGGAAAGGTCAAACTTCAAAATCACTTCAAATCAACCTTGAAAGGTCCAAGTAATTTATCCTAAGTTCAACAAGGTCAAACAAAGTTTGACAAAAAATTTCAGCATTTTTAAAAGTCAGAAACTATTTTTAATCAATTAAAAATGAATAAAAATAACCTAATTGAACTAAAATCTCAAATCAATTTAAAAATTGATGAGAATATTTTTCATAGATCCATCATCATTCAAATAGGTTAGGAAAATATTTTTGTATTTTTTGAATATCAAAAACTATTAAAAATGAATTAAAAATAACCAGAAAAAGAGAAAATTCCCAAAAAAATATCAAATGACAAAATAAAAAATATTAAAAATCAGAAATAGAAACTAGAATTTATTTGGAGACTAATGCAATTGGTCCCATAATTTTTGGATTAAAAATGAGAGAGATATTGATTTTTGAAAATAATTGGAATTAAAGAAAATAAAATCAGAAAATAAAAAAAGCAAAAAAACAAGGAGCGTTAGATCTGAGCTCATTAATTGAGCTGGCAGATCACACGTTCCAGAGATGCGCTGCCACCATACGCCTTGGTCAACTGAACCACACACAACATTAAAACAAGTCATAACATGGAACGGTCCAGATTAGATCTGGAAACAAGATCGTGTGGCCAGGAATTGATCTGGAGTTGGGATGGCCACCGGAGCCACTGTCTTCTCCGGTGAGCCTCAGAATTCCGGCCAGAGTTGCAGAGATCCAAACCTTAATGAAAATGCACGATCTATACATCTTTGAAAAGCTGGGATGATGTACATCATCCCTGTACCATCCATTTTCACTCTAGATTTCCATGGTGTGAGAAATCAGAGGTTGAAAAATCTGGTGTTCATAATGAACTCAATGGATTTCAAAAATTGAATGCATAAACATGATACCTCTATTGAGAGGACTTCAGCCAACACAAGATCTAAGCAAATAGGTCAATGGATGATGAGATTCAAATGAAATACCAGTTGAAGAGTAAGCTTGAATTCTGGTAACTTGAGCTCAATTCCTTGCTTGCTTTGCCAAAACAGAAGATCAGTGAGATAAATGATGAAGGTTTAGAAGCTTTAGATCTAAGAATTCAACCAGATGAAGTTGAATTTTGGATCTGAAAAATTTGAAGAAAAATGGAAATTGCTTCTTTGGTGAGGTTGGGGAATCACTTCAGCAGGGTTTCAGGCGCCTTTAGGTTGAGTTTGAATGAAGCTGAACCCTTCTATTTATAGCAAAACAAACTGCAAGCAAGGTGAATTCTCATGTGCATGGAATTTGGATCCTTCATGCATGGGCCTATACAGGTGCGTGCAAAGCCCAAAAGCTGATGTAAATGCATGCTGAACACCAACCAAGTTGAATTAGACGTGTAGTTTGAATGGCAATTGCTTGTGTATCAAGATTTCATGTGCATTCCATAATTATGCCTGAATGTTCAACTCTTCGAAAATACCATTTGCCAAATCCAAATATGATCATGTGAGTAATGGTTGGAAAGGTGTTGATGTAAGGAACAATTTTTATGTTGGGCAAAAATCCATTTGGAGTGTGGAAATTTATGAAATTTGAGTTTAAAGTGTGATGTGCAAAACATGTCAAAGCAAAGTTTCTAAATTTGGCCAATGTTCAAGCCCTTCTGTTTTGATGATGCAAGCCTCAAATGAAAAAACCTCCAACATCAAAGTTGTATATCTTTTCAAGAAAATCAAGATGGACTTAAATTTTGCATCATTTGGAATTTTGATCAAGAAGTTATGGGCACTTGAAGTTGGACTTTTTTGCCTTTCAATGCATTTGGCCCAAAAGAACCTATAATGTCTTGCATTATAACATGTATTTCCTTTGACATCTTGAAATTTTGTTCAAAATAACATTTGAAGTAGACATCATAATATTTTCAATGCATTTGATCCCACCTCAAAATCATAAAAAATGAATGAGTTATGTCCTTGGGAAGTTGACCTAAAATTAGGGTTTCAGTCAAAATGACCTATAATGTATTGGAATGGGAGATAGCCTTCCAAGCTTCAAATCAATTTTTGATGAACATTAAAGTTGTTCATATTGTCCTTAAGAACATTTTTTATTTTGGAACCATCTCCATTTTACCAACACATAAAAAGTTAGGTCTCAATGCATTTCAAAATAGTCAAATGGATTAACTGATCAACTTCTGAAGTCCACAACCCATATCTTGATGAATTGATGATTGAGGACACTCAAATAAGTTCAAATATGCATTAAATGATGAATTAAAGAACTTCCCTTGATTGTATTTGATCATGGGTTGAGGTTGCTTCAAGAGCAAGGCATTATGGTACACAGATGAATTAGGGTTTCTTTGGGGAACCAACCTCAAACCCTTTGACTTGCTTTGATCAAAATGATGAATTGAGATACTATGGAGGCATATTTGATGGATGAAAGCTTTGGGAACCATTACCATGCTTTCTATCATCTCCTCTTGACTATGTCTTTGTACCAATGATCTCCTTGAAGCTTTTGACCTTGTGATTGCTCAAGCTACAAACAAAAGATGTTAGTGACATATTTTTGTGCTTTTGGTTAGTAAATAAAATAAGAAAAACAATGATATACAATTCAAACATGCTTGGTGATCTCAAACCACTCACAAGGAGTCCCATCCAAAGGCAAGGGGAACCAAGATGCTTATGATCCTTGAGGCAATTCCAAATGCAATGTTATGATGCCATGAGGGATCTTAGGGACAAAATTGGGGTCTTACAGGTTTTGATCAAACCTCATAGGATTAAACCCAAAAAGTTGTGTTTTGGTTCGATACATAACGCAGAGATAAAATAATAATAATATGGCGTTGATGAGAGGGTAAGGGAAGCCGCGTCATTCTGTTGCCTAAAACCCACATTATAATAAGCAATATCACCCCATTATCTTATCGATTAAGCTTTCAAGGTCTCGATGTTTCTCCCTCTCCAAATCACTACCTCACGATCGCTCCAAATATGGTTTCCCCAGACTCAGATACGCCGTTTAGAGATATGCTCAAACCTTAATTTTTACTCTAACTCTCACGCTCTCCCTTATGATATATATTATGTTTAATCCAATGTTAAGATTAATTCTCAAATATTTAATCGCAAACGAAATATTTATTTAATTGATAAATAAAATAAAATAATTATTCAATTAAGTGTCACGCATTTAATATTTAAGCAAAATATTTATTTGATTTTAAAATAAAAATATATTTTTAGCATAATGTGACACACTATATTTAAATAATTAAATTATTATTATTATCATTATTTTAAATAATTAAATAAAATCTACCGCTCTTAACCAAATATTTTAATAATTATTATATTATTAAAATATCCTCGAATACTCTAAAACATCATAAAACACCCCAAAACACACCAACATCACATAAATAAATTATCAAATAATCCATAAAATGCTATAATTAAATAAGTTAAGGGAGTTACACCAATGACTTGCCTAAGATCACCTCAGGATACAAGATCTCTAAAGAGAGGCTGAAAGATTTAGTCGAGATAAAGGAAAAGTTAGTATTAGAAGAGGACCCTCAAGAGAAATTGTTAATGTCAAAACTTTGGGGGGGAGATGGATTTGAGGAGTCATTAAACATAGAAAAATTTGAGTTTAATAGTTTTTTTAATTACGAAGTTTTGGCCATTGACCTAGTGTCAGAAGCATTCGGGTATTAAACAAGTGTCCGCTAGTGAGTTACATTCTATAATGAAACCATGGCCTTTCAGAGGACGAGCTTTGGATATAATTGGTGAAATTAAGCCCTCTTTGTCAAAAAGGCATAATACATTTTGGTGGGAATAGACTATTTCACAAAGTGGATATAAGTTATACCCATGCCGAATTTCAACCAAGAAGAAGTAATCAGTTTCATTCAAAATCATGTTTTATATAGGTATGGAATAACTGGAACTATTACCACATACAAAGGCTTAGTTTTTACATGGAAAAAAATGGTGGACTTTGCCTCAGAAATAAGGTTCAAGTTGTTAACTTTGACATCTTATTATGCCCAAGCTAATGGTCAGGTCGAAGTGGCGAACAAGATTGTAATTGGTTTGATAAAAAAAACATGTGGTTCAGAAACCTAGAAATTGGCACAAGACCTTAAACCAAGTGCTATGGGCATGTAGAAATACTCATAAAGAATCAATTAATACCACACATTTCCGACTTGTTTATGGACATGAGGTAGTGCTCCCTTTTGAATTCCATTTATAGTCAGTTAGGGTTCAAAGGCAAGTTGAGATCCCAACTGAGTTTTATTGGGGTATGATGTTCGAGGAGTTGGTGGATTTGGACGAAAATAGGTTTGGAGTGTGGAAATTTATGAAATTTAAGTTTAAAGTGTGATGTGCAAAACATGTCAATGCAAAGTTTCTAAATTTGGCTAATGTTCAAGCCCTTTTGTTTTGATGATGCAAGCCTCAAATGAAAAAACCTCCAACATCAAAGTTGTAGATCTTTTCAAGCAAATCAAGATGGACTTATATTTTGCATCATTTGGAATTTTGATGAAGAAGTTATGGGCACTTGAAGTTGGACTTTTTTGCCTTTCAATGCATTTGGCCTAAAAGGACCTATAATGTCTTGCATTATCACATGTATTTCCTTTGAGATATTGAAATTTTGTTCAACATGACATTTGAAGTAGACATCTTAATATTTCCAATGAATTTGATCCCACCTTAAAATCATAAAAAATGAATGAGTTATGTCCTTGGGAAGTTGACCTAAAATTAGGGTTTCAGTCAAAATGACCTATAATGTATTGGAATGGGAGATGTCCTTCCAAGCTTCAAATCAATTTTTGATGAACATGAAAGTTGTTCATATTGTCCTTAAGAACACTTTTGCTTTTGGAACCATCTCAATTTGACCAACACATAAAAAGTTAGGTCTCAGTGCATTTCAAAATAATCAGATGGATTGACTGATCAACTTCTCAAGTCCACAACCCATATCTTGATGAATTGATGATTGAGGACACTCAAATAAGTTCAAATATGCATGAAATTATGAATTAAAGAAATTCACTTGATTTTATTTGATCATGGGTTGAGGTTGCTTCAAGAGCAAGGCATTGTGGTGCATAGATGAATTGGGGTTTCTTTGGGGAACCAACCTTAAACCCTTTGACTTGCTTTGATAAAAATGATGAATTGAGATACTAGGGAGGTATATTTGATGGATGAAATCTTTGGGAACCATTACCATGCTTTCTATCATCTCCTCTTGACCATGTCTTTGTACCAATGATCTCCTTGAAGCTTTTGACCTTGTGATTGCTCAAGCTACAAACAAAAGATGTTAGTGACATATTTTTGTGCTTTTGGTTAGTAAATAAAATAAGAAAAGCAATGGTATACAATTCAAACATGCTTGGTGATCTCAAACCACTCACAAGGAGTCCCACCCAAAGGCAAGGGGAACCAAGATGCTTATGATCCTTGAGGCAATGCCAAATGCAATGTTATGATGCCATGAGGGATCTTAGGGACAAAATTGGGGTCTTACAAATACCCCTATTTAAGGTCATTCTAACCGGAGAAATGAAGGTTAAAATCTTCGTCTCGACGGGGTAGAATGGGCTTAAATAATAACGAAGAGACGAATTTTGGTCCCTAAGAGACCTCATGATGCAGATGTATGCGTGCAAGTGGTAACACTCAGTGGGGGTATGTGTCCACAAAGGCAAAGATTAGGAGAAGAATTAACTATTCCCATGAATAATTCATTCTATGGGGCAGAGACTCTAACGGGGAGTAAAGGGATGAAAACGCGTGAGCAGGTCACGACTCAAAGCTTGGGGAACAGAATTCCAAAGGGAATAAATCCAATGGAAAGACTCGGGCTGACTCGAAGACGTCCGTATTGGGGAATATGCCAATACAGCCAAAATTATCCATAATGGATACTTTGGATAAAAATCCGGACTCAGGTGAGGATGTCCATTAAGGACTCAGCTGAGGAAGATCCCAACAACACTCTCCTGGGGAAGCAAGGGGATGAGGTATTATCGGTTACTGGGTAATAAGCTCAAAGAGACGTGTGGCCTGAACACCGGTATAAGGGTGAGAGAACAACACACTCGGGAAGAATGAATATCTAAGACCGGTATAAGGGTGATAGATAGCAATCGACCAAATCATATGAGGAAGACCTAGAAAGGTATATCTCAACTCAGGAAAATTTGACTCCACAGGGGATAAAAAGTCATAATAGGGAGCAGAAGGAAGGAACACCAGGGATGCCGGTTACTGGGCATATAATAGGTGACCAACCAAAGCGTGAATTGGGGAATATTCCCAAAACACTCATCATCCAAAAAAGAGGGCAAAAAGCAAACTCGATTAAGGGATGGACATTTGATTCCAAAACATGGATACGAATCTTACTCAACTGGGGAAGAACAAAAAGCTTCGACCAAAGAGTGCATGAGATATATTATCTATTACTGTCAGAACGTAGATAATATACTCGCATGGAATATTATCCACAACCAGTTACTGGGTTAATAAAGGATAAATCGCCCGACAAAGAGAAAGGCATCAGGATACCAAAACTAGGTATATAATGATGACCATTCAAGGGGAGCAACAAACATTACCGGCAACCGGTATGAAAGATGATTTGCTGGGGATAAATTGTCTAATCAGAGCAATTATCCAAGAGAAGGGAATATCATCACCGAATATTGGATAATGATAACCATCAAGGAGGGGATTACATCTACCGGATACTGGGTAGAAAACCACAGAAGAGTAACCGTCATCGATTAGGATGAACAAGGAGGTTAACTCTGCAAAGGGGAGAAAACAGGGGACAACTACCGGTATAAGGGTAGAAAATCACAGGCTCCGTCGGGGATAAGATGAATGATTACTGATTGCTGAGCAATTATTCATTTATACCACGGGGAAACACAGGAAACAGTCATAAGAGGCCAATTTAGGATCAAACCAAAGAGGCAAACTGAATCAAGACTCGTCCTAGTGAGGATATAACTCAATAGGGAAACCCATCCCAATATATGTGTTGGGAGGAAACGAAAACAACCGTCGTCCACGAGGATATAACTCGGTGGGGAATGCGGAAGGAAAGATAAACACTTTCTGCTTAAGGGGTTGACTCTACATTGAGGGATCAGACACCGACATCTGCTTGGGGAATGTATTACCAACTAGCAGAGGATAACAAACAAAAATATATGACAAAGAATGCAATATGAATATTCGAATGTTTGAAAATTATATGCACATATGCGTGGTTTATGTATGATGAATGCTGACAAACAGACATTTCTAACATAAACGGCTCCAAGGAGTACAAATATCCTGTACTACATCTCAAGAGAGAAAGCCAAAATCACCAGAGAGTACCCAATCTGCCAGGAATCAAAGATACCAGGAAGCAAAGACCTCTGTAGGGCATGAATCATCAGTCATTCCCACTAGGGAAAGGAATTCATTGCACGGGTAAAATCTGCCATATAAGCAACTCCACTGGGGAATCTATCCAAGGGATAAAGGGATTCTGGGGATCAACCACCAAGTGCAGTACCCACCAAGGAGATCACATCTGCTGAGGAGGAAAGGTTGTTACTCCGCTGAAGGAGAGAGTGGTGAATATCTCAACAAGCATACTACTCAGTAGGATAAACCACAAAAAGGCTCCGGAGGAAGAAGATACAGTCACGCCAGGAATATGAACAACTGTCTTACCCTGTTGGAGATCATACCATCCTTGGGAGAGCAATGAGGATCTCCTAAGTATCCTTTTCATCATTGTGAATGTTCACTTTGTTTAAAAACAAGTTATGAAAAATTCATTTTTTCGAAACAATGATATTTTCTCAATTAAAAGCATGCAAAACGTTTGTTGAATAGAAACAAATAAGAGTGCAAATAATTGGATAAAAGGCTCAAGTTTATTTGATGGAATGGTAGTCTGCAAATGGCAAGACTCCATAGATCTTTACAAATTTGAAATTGGTGATATATATTGGAAAAGGGCTACATTGAACATAATGACCATTTCTCCACCAATTCTGAATTCGATGTATTCGAAGCTTCGGTTGATGACGAATGAGCAAGAATCTCCGACGGATGACAGTTGTAGAACAAAGTCTTGTTAGGATGCAGTAACTTGCCAAATCCCTAATTTTTTCCTAGATTACCCCAGGGTGAGGTACTCAATCTAGCGGGATACAAATATTCATTTTTTTCATGTCTCTAACTTTTGCCTGGACCGCCCTTTCGGGTTTTCAATCCACCGAGACGCTCATTTTTGCCTAAGCCACCCTTTCGGGTTTTCAACTTAGCGAGCCATTCTGTTTTTATTTCTAGGCGAAGTATTTCTTGACTGCATCTGAATTCACAGGACGAGTGAAATCCTCCCCATCCATAGTTGTAAGCATCAAAGCACCGCCTAAAAAGGCTCTCTTAATAACATATGGACCTTCATAGTTTGGAGTCCACTGCCCCTGGAATCGGGCGTGAAAGACAAAACTTTCTTGAGCACAAGGTCACCTTCTCGGAACACGCGAGGCTTGACCTTCTTATCAAAAGCTTTCTTCATTCTCTGTTGATATAACTGACCATGACACATGGCAGTCAATCTCTTATCTTCTATCAAATTCAACTGGTCATAACGACTCTGAACCCATTCAGCATCAGTCAACTTGGCCTCCATCAAGACTCTCATTGATGGGATCTCCACCTTTACTGGGAGTACAACCTCCATGCCATAAACAAGAGAGAAAGGGGTCGCCTCTGTTGAAGTGCGGACAGACGTACGATATCCATGCAAAGCAAATGGCAACATCTCATGTCAATCTTTGTACGTGACAACCATCTTTTGGATAATCTTCTTGATATTCTTATTAGCAGCTTCAACAGCCTCATTCATCTTGGGTCTATAAGGAGAAGAATTATGATGGGCGATCTTGAACTCACTACACAGCTCTTTCATTATTTTGTTGTTCAAGTTGGATCCATTATCAGTAATGATCTTATCTGGCACACCATAACGGCATATGAGTTGATTCTTGATAAACTTCACGGCCACCTGCCTGGTCACATTTGCATACGACGCTGCTTCAACCCATTTGGTGAAGTAATCAATTGCTACGAGAATAAATCTGTGCCCATTAGATGCCTTTGGCTCTATCATGCAATCATGTCAATTCCCCACATGGAGAAAGGCCATGGTGACGAAATCACATTCAAAAGTGTCGGGGGAATATGAATCTTATCCGCATAAATCTGACACTTGTGGCATTTCTTCACATATTTGCAGCAGTCAGACTCCATTGTCAGCCAATAGTAGCTTGCTCTCAACATCTTTCTAGCCATGGCATGTCCATTGGAATGAGTACCAAATGAACCCTCATGGACCTCAGTCATTAACAGGTCTGCTTCATGTCTATCCACGCATCTAAGCAGAGCCATGTCAAAATTCCTCTTATAAAGCACATCACCATTGAGGTAGAAACTGCCTGACAATCTCCTCAAAGTCTTCCTATCTTTCACAAATGCCCCAGGCGGGTAAACTTGGTTCTGAAGGAAACACTTGATGTCGTAATACCATGGCTTATCATCTTTTACTTCTTCTACTGCGAATACGTGAGCTGGTCTGTCCAAGCGCATTACAATGATATTGGGAACTTTATTCCAAAGTTTCACCACAATCATCGAAGCAAGTGTAGCAAGAGCATCTGCCATCTGATTCTCATCTCGAGGAATATGATGGAAGTCAACCTCAGTAAAGAACGTTGAAATCCTCCTCGCATAATCTCTATATGGGATTAGGCCAGGCTGATTCGTCTCCCATTCACCCTTAATCTGATAAACAATAAGGGTTGAATCATCATAAACATTAAGATGCTTGATCCTTAGATCAATGCATTCCTCTAAACCCATAATACAGGCCTCATACTCAGCCATATTATTCGTGCATTTGAAAGTTAGCCTTGCTGTAAAAGGAATATGTGTGCCCTGAGGAGTAATAATCACTGCCCCAATACCATTTCCATACTGATTTACAGCGCCATCAAACACCATACTCCATCTGGAACCAGGCTTTGGCCCTTCATCGAGTGTAGGCTCATCGCAATCTTTCATTTTCAAATACAAAATCTCCTCATCTGGGAAGTCATACTGAACTGACTGATAATCCTCGATCGGCTGATGTGCCAAGTGGTCAGCCAAGATACTACCTTTAACAGCCTTCTGAGCTCGATACTCAATATCATACTCGGATAACAACATCTGCCAACGGGAAATCCTCCCTGTTAAAGCAGGCTTCTCAAAGATATACTTAATTGGGTCCATTCTGGATATCAACCAGGTCGTATGATTTATCATATACTGGCGTAAGCGCTTAGCAGCCCAAGCCAAAGCACAACATGTTTTCTCAAGCATTGAGTATCGAGACTCACAATCAGTGAACTTCTTACTCAGATAGTAAATAGCATACTCTTTCTCCCCTGATTCGTCTTGCTGACCAAGGACACAGCCCATTGAGTCTTCAAGAACAGTCAGATACATGATCAAAGGTCTTCCTTCTACAAGCGGAGATAGAATCGGAGGTTCAGACAGATACTCTTTAATACTGTCGAAAGCTTTCTGGCAATCCTCGATCCAATCATGGGACTGATCTTTCCGGAGGAGCTTGAATATCGGCGCACATGTGGCAGTCATGTGGGATATGAAACTGAAAATATAATTCAAGCGGCCCAGAAAACCTCGGACTTGCTTCTCAGTTTTGGGCGCAGGCATCTCTTGTATTGCTTTGACCTTTGCAGGATCAACCTCAATACCTCTTTCACTAACAATAAAGCCCAATAACTTGCCAGAACGGACTCCAAATGTACACTTGTTGGGGTTCAGACGAAGCTTGTACTTTCTCAAACGCTGAAAAAGCTTCAACAAGTGCTCTACATGTTCAACTTCCGTTCTTGACTTAGCAATCATATCATCAACATATACCTCGATCTCCTTGTGCGTCATATCATGAAACAAGGTGGTCATAGCTCGTTGATACGTGGCTCCGGCGTTCTTCAAACCGAAGGGCATCACTCGATAACAGAATGTTCCCCAAGGTGTGATGAATGTTGTCTTCTCCATATCCTCGGGCGCCATTTTGATCTGGGTATATCCGGAAAATCCATCCATAAATGAGAAGACATTGAATTTAGCTGTATTATCTACCAACATATCAATGTGTGGTAGAGGAAAATCATCTTTCAGACTAGCTTTATTCAAGTCTCTATAGTCCACACACATCCGGACTTTTCCGTCTTTCTTAGGCACGGGCACAATATTGGCCACCCATTGAGGATATGTAGAAGTCACCAGAAACCCTGCATCAATTTGCTTCTGAACTTCCTCTTTGATCTTTACTGCCATATCAGGATGAGTTCTTCTGAGCTTCTGCTTCACAGGCACGCACTCAGGCTTCAAGGGTAGAAAATGTTGCACAATATCTATATCCAGACTAGGCATGTCTTCATATGACCATGCAAAGACATCAATGTATTCTCGTAGCAATTCGATCAACCCCTTCTGAACAGATTCTTCAAGGAGTGCACCAATCTTTACTTCACGAACACAATCCTCAGACCCCAAGTTGACTGTTTCCAGATTCTCAAGATGTGGCTGAATGATCTTCTCTTCATGCTCAAGTAGACGGGTAATCTCGTCAGGAATCTCTTCAACATCATCTTCTTCCGCCTCAAATACAGGGAATTCAAAATTGGGAGATGGTGTTGGATCATTATGTTCAATGGGTTTGATCAACCTGCATAATGATTTTGGATATGAAAAGCTTTTAGAATTCAAACAAGGCAAATCATTATGCAGATGAAAAGATTGATTTTATTCTAATTTTTAGGTTTTATGTGATCACCAAATTTCATGCAAAAAAGCAAAAAAGGAAAATGATAGGAAAAACAAACATTTAACATGAATTTATTGAATGAAAATATCATTGTATTAATGTGCCAACAATGTCATCGCTCCTCCTTTTGGCATGGGAGGAGGGTTTTTAAACACGGTGAACATTACTTCGACTTATGGATTACTGTTGGAATATCCACAACGACCCAATTGTTGCAGACCCCTCCAGGGATGATGAAATTGCCAAAATCCTCTGTATCTTCTTCCAAAATGGCAGCAGCTTCTTCATCCTGACCGGTGTGGATGAAACCTCCACTCTTGAATAGCCCTTTGGTGTTGAAAACCCCAGAAGAAAAGCCTATGCCAGCCAGAGACTTGTTGTCTTCTAGCTCAATCATTTTTCCTAAACCAGCAGTCGCATCACACTCAATGGCCAACTTTACATCTTTATAGGAAGCAAATGAAGGAGTTCTCTTCTCAATAGGCTCAGCAATAGATAAAGCTTGGAAAGGAGTTCCAACTTCATCCTCAGCATCTATATATGAGAAGGAAGACAAGTGGCTAACCAGGAGAGCCTTGTCTCCCCCTACCACCACCAGTTTCTTATTCTTCATAAATTTCAGCTTCTGGTGTAGGGTGGATGTCACGGCGCCCGCCTCATGAATCCATGGTCTGCCTAGGAGACAACTATACGATGGGTGAATATCCATAACCTGGAAGGTAATCTGGAAATCACTCGGTCTGATTTTGACTGGGAGATCAACTTCCCCAATCACAGTTTTACGCGACCCATCGAAAGCTTTCACAACAATTCCACTCTGCCTCATGGGAGGCCCTTGATATGACAGTTTCGAAAGAGTGGATTTTGGCAATATGTTTAGTGATGACCCAGTGTCCACCAGCACATTGGACATGGTGTCGTCTTTGCAACCCATAGATATGTGTAATACCAAGTTGTGGTCCCTTCCCTCCTCAGGGAGATCAGAGTCACAGAAACTCGGGTTGTTACAAGCGGTAATGTTTGCAACAAATGCTATCGAATTGTTCTATTGTGACACCATGATCCACATATGCCACATCCAAAACCTTCTGCAGAGCCTCTCGGTGTGGTTCTGAATTTAATAGCAATGATAACATCGATATTTTGTATGGCGTTTGTAGAAGTTGGTCTACAACATTGTACTCGCTTCTCTTGATGAGCCTTAGCATCTCATCACAGTCTTCTTTCACATTGCCACTCGGGCCAACAGAAGTAGGAGTTATCAATGTAGAGGAGGGCTTAACAACAGGTGCCGGATTCGAAGTGCTCACAGCATTCCCAATCGGGCGTTCAACAAAATCAACATTAGCCTGGGGCTTGGGAGGTGCTGAAAACACACAACCGTTGCGGGTCAAACCATTTACATCCGCAATGTTAACAACAGAGGAGGATGGTAAGGACACTTCTTTCCCACTTTCTACAGCGACAACGTTGTAGCGATAGGGAATTACTTTTTCGGAAGAGTATCGTACCGGTCCGGCCGACTTAATGATCAGTGCAGGAGAGACCTTCTGCTTGCTACCATCATACTTGATGATAATAGGTTCGGGAATCCGAAACACTGGAGAAATTACGTTGACTTCGGGCTCGTCTTCATCAACATTCCTATTCTGAAGGATTTCAATAACTCCTTCATCCAGCATTTCTTGCACATCTTTGCGCACCTGGCGACAACCTCTCTGGTTGACAGAACAGACTCGGCATCTATCGTGGTCATGCTCATAATGACTATACTCACATAGCAAACGATGCATCTCGACCAGCGATTGTCGAATATGACTGACATACTTGACTTTGTATTTGCCAGGGCAGCCCTGGACCATATTGACAGATTTCCCATGCTCGGGCAATGGGTTCTTCTTCACATTAGGACCTACATCCTCGAAACACAGAATGCCACACCTCACAAGGTCTTGAACCTTGGTCTTCAAAGGGTAACAATTCTCCACGTCATGGCCGGGAGCACCAGAATGGTAAACACAGTGTAACTCGGGCATATACCACCACTGGGGGTTAGCAGGTATAGCTGGCGGGTCTCTCGGAGTAATCAACTTCCTCTCTATCAAAGAGGGATATAATTCTACATATGTCATTGGAATAGGATCGAAGGTGACCCTTTTCCTCTCGTAACTCGTGCTGGTTTGATTACTATTTCGTGGCTGGTAGGCCTGCTGCTGCAGACGGTGCTGTTGATGCTGATATTGCGGATGTGGTTGCTGATTATTGTTATGTTGCTGGTACTGTTGATTGTCTCTGAAGACAGGTGCTATATGAGCCACCTGGTGCTGGTTATTAACAGGACGCACAGTCTTCCTCCTCACAAAGGGTCTTCTTGGTTTCACATGGGAGGTCACAGCATGTGCCTCTCCATCTTTCTTCTTTGCAAACTCCCCATAACGTTTGGCAGAAGAGCCTTCTTCTCTGGTTAGACGTCCTTCTCTAACCCCTTCTTCTAGACGCATCCCCATATTCACCATCTCGGTGAAGTTAGAAGGAGCGCTAGCGATCATCCGCTCATAATAAAAAGAACTCAAGGTCTTCAAAAAGATCTTGGTCATCTCTTTCTCTTCTAGCGGAGGCACGATATGTGTTGCTAACTCTCTCCACCTCTGGGCGTATTCTTTAAACGTTTTCTTGTCCTTATGGGACATGGCCCTCAATTGATCCCTATCGGGAGCCATATCCACATTGTACTTGTACTACTTGACGAAGGTCTCGCCAAGGTCGTTGAAGGATCGGATGTTCGCGCTGTCTAAACCCATATACCAACGCAGAGCGGCACCGGACAGACTGTTCTAAAAGTAGTGGATGAGCAATTGGTCATTGTCGGTCTAAGTCGACATCTTCCTGGCATACATGACCAAGTGGCTGAGAGGACAAGTATTTCCCTTGTATTTTTCAAAGTCAGGGACCTTGAATTTCACCGGGATCTTCACATTGGGGACCAAGCAAAGTTCGGCAGCAAACTTGCCGAAAAGATCCTTCCCTCTGAGAGTTTTTAATTCCTTGCGAAGCTCAAGAAATTGATCATTCATAGCGTCCATCTTCTCATAGACATCTGGGCCTTCAGATGGCTCAGAATGATAGATGGTGTCGTCTACCCTGGGCATAGTATGCACGACAGAAGGAGGAGCGACAAGGATCGGGCTAGATACCAGCATAGAAGCAAAGGTAGGAGCAGGATCCTCAGGCATGAAATTGGGAGGCATCCCCCACGGGAACCCGGCTGGCATGGCCGTTGGAACAAAGTGTGCACTGGCTGCAGGCACCATCGAGGAGACAATCTCAGATATGACTGTCCTCTGGGGAGGAGTTGAAGGTGTCGGAGAAGACTAGCTCTGAGTAGCCAAGAATGATTCCATCAAGGCACTTAATCTGGCCACTTCCTCTTTCAGCTCGCGGTTCTCTTGTTCCAGGTGATCCATCAGTCTTGAAATGTTGGCTCTAGTGTAGTACCGGTGAGTCAGCTTGTCTTCAAAATAAATGAAGAACACAGAGTTAGACCACAGGACAAGAAGCCGGGAACAAAACCTGCTTATGCACATGATGCATGCAATGTTTGTGCATATGGTTTGTTTTTTTATTTATTTCAAAGGAACTCTAGGGTTTTATTCGCAAGTTTTGGAAATATTAAATATTTATCACGTATGGAAATATCTCATCAAATAATATCGGGGAAAAGAAGTACAACATTGTCAATCATATACAAGAGAAAAGGAAAATAATCATCCTATGGATCCCTAGAAACAATCATCCAAAGCTCGGGACACAGGAAGATAAGATGCGTGAAGCCTCTTCACCTCTCTCTCGTAGGTTACCTCCATATCCACCTTCTCCTTGGCGAGTCGATCGTACTTCCTTTTCCAAAACTTGGAAGACTGAGGAAGTAGAGAAGTCCATGCATCACCAGAATCATCAATAACCTGGTGTTCGAGGAACTCTATCAAAGCATCCTTCTCCTTGATCTGCTGAAGCAACTCTTCCCCTTCACAGATCCAGGCACGTGATCGGTCTTCGTCTCTCAACTCCTCTACTCCTTGGTTAGGTAGGGTTGAAGGCCCAACCATAACCAAAGGTGTAGGTCTCGGATACTCGTAAGGCATGAGATACTCAGACGCTCGCTTCCTAACCCAAGCAGTGTACGACTCCATAGCAACACAATTCTTAGGACCAAACTCATTCCTTCCTTTCCTATGAATCTTGCGCCAGGCGCAGACCATTCTGCCCTTCAAGTTTTGGGGATCTTTACCCTCCTGAAAGAACACACCCTCTAACAGAATGTTATTAAGTTTATCCTTTTGGGGGAACCCAAGCTGACGACGTGCCAAAACAGGGTTGTAGTTAATCCCACCACATGTACCAAGAAGAGGTACATTGGAGAATTCACCACAAGAGTCAATAATCTGCACACCATCATACACACGGTTGTACCAAGAGATATCATCATTAGTGAGAGACATGAGTCTCGTGGACCACCGTAAACATCCCTTGTTCTCCTTGAAGGCGACCGTCTGCGGTAAGTGAGAAATAAACCACTTATACAACAGAGGCAAACAGCACACAATGGCACCACCACCCTTTGCATTCCTCATATGCAAAGAGAAATAGGTATCACCCAACAGAGTCGGAACGGGATTAAGAGTAGAGAAAATCCTAATAGCATTCACATCCACAAACTTGTCGATGTTGGGGAACAATACCAATCCATAAATGAGAAGTACAAATATGGCTTCAAAGGCATCCTCACTCATGGCCTTCCCATATACAGTAGCTTGAGCAATGAGGAACTCAGAAGGGAGACCTTGAATTCCACCTTTGGTAGCCATATGAGCACCAACCAGAGATTCATCTATGTGCAACATGTCAGCTATCTCTTGAGAAGTAGGAATACTCTCTAAGCCACTGAACGACAACTGGTCTAGGATAGGTATGCCCACAAGATAGGCATGCTCCTCAAGGGTAGGCAAAAGCTGGAAATCCGGAAACGTGAAGCAACGGTACAAAGGATCATAAAACTGCACCAATACACTTATCAACCCTTCGTCCACCTGAGTAGTCAGAAGAGGAAGAAGCTTCCCAAAGCGAGCTTTGAAACCCAAAGGATCTAATACATAGGATGTCAAATTCCTTAACTCTTTCAAATCTGGTTGCCTGAAGCTGTACTTCTTTGTATTCCTTCTTTGTCTTTCCATGTCTGAAAATTTTGCAAATAAATCCCTTAAGTTCCTTGAAAATTTTCTTCATTATTGATGGTATGGATGCAAATGAGTGCATGAATGCATGAATGCAACAATCACACTCAAGGATCGAGCAAAGCACACCAAACAAAGGTCATGGGATGGATCATATCATCCTTAATATCAATCATCCATTTTGGTGGATTATGGTTTACACCTTATCAACACCCAAGTTCCATTGATATTAAGGATACATGAACGGATCAACCATGAATCAAGGGTTTGTTGCAAGTCATGAGCATGGAGTTTAGGTTAAGAACCACCCCAAAGGGAATGCACTAGGGTGTAAACCTGCCAAACATGTTCTACAAGAGGTTCCCATAGTCATCATCCCATCTTTCGGATATTATCGGATAAACGACTACTCGTATTCCAAAAAATATTCTCAAGAGAGACTCTTATGAGTGTAGTATCGCGTAACAATCGTATCAAATCTTACACTTGAACGACTTTCGCACTACATCCTAAAAATAGGCCAAGATGGGCTTGGTAAACTAAGGTCCTTGGCTTCTAAGGTCTATATTGGAAAGAGTAATGTCTAACCACAACTTACTTGTGTGACATTATTGATCCCAACATGACCTCCACCAAGTGAATGGACTTGCAAGTCAACTTGCTAAGGAATAACTCCACACAAGTCAACAAGACTATGCCATTCTCCTATCCTAAGTGCACTCGAGTCCGGGTATAGAACTCATCTCACAAAGATCACCAAGCATACAAGGAATTAATATAAAGCAAATCAATCATTACATACAATACAGTAATCCCAAATTGCACAAAAATATGTCACAAAACAATACAATACAATAAATATGAAAAGTAGGCAAAACCCACTAGGCAAAAGTCCCCAGTAGAGTCGCCACTTTTCTGTAGCGGGGTAAATCCAAGGTAAATCATACAAGTCGAGTCGCCACCGAACTTCTATTTATCCAAAGGAATGGTTAGAAAGCGAACAAAAACTAGTAAAAGAAACAGAGATCTGGGTAAGGGGGGTGGTTATGCAATGGGAAGGTGTTAGGCATCCAAAACATCCTAGGTACTCCTAGGGAGCCCTTTTCATACTTGTTGTGAAGGTTGTTTGTTTTGTGGAAAATTTTGTTTGTGCAAACATGATTGAAGAGATGAGAAGAGAATGTACAAATTATTTACATTTTGTGTTTGGATGGATAAACCCATTGCCTACGTACCATCTTAAAAAGATTAGGATCAAAATCTCGTAGTTCGGGGTAAAAATCTCAAAACAAGTGGGTGAATTGATTGGTCCAAAAGCTTTAAGGTCTTTTGTTATCAAAGGGAGAAAACTCAATCAAACCACAAATCCACCATGTGAGGATAGCTTCAACATGCTAGTGAGGTGTTAACCCTATAATAAGCATGGAAGACTTATTGTCCATCACTAAGGATATAGGTGAGTATTACATCTACCACAAGGATAACTCAAACCTAATAGCTGAAGGTTATGAAAGATTTTGATTAAGAAAGTGGCCATTGAAACCACAAAAGACATTTGAATGGGTTATATTTACCAATTAGAAGTATATACAAAAATGGTCAAAGTTGACTTAAAAGTTCAATTCAAAATAAGTGTTATGAAAAGAAAGTTTGAAAATCAAAAGCATAAGGCTTAGGTTTCTAATGTTTAAAAGCAATGGTTAAATGTTTGCACAAAGAGTTTTGGCTTGGGTTAGAGTGGAGAGAAGAAGAAGAAGGGCTAAATCCTAAACATACAAGAGGTGAGGGGAAAGAGAACAAAACCATACAAGGAGTTCCTCTCTTGAGATCATATTGATGATCCAAGTAGCTCCCATCCTTTGGAATAAGCAATCACAAAGCATAAGCAATCAAACAAGTCTCATAAGAGATCCTCAATGTGTCTTGTATTTTCACTTTGAATGATCATGGCAATGGTCCTCCAATTAAGCTCAAGTAGAATTCCCTAGCACAAAAACACACACATCAAAAGTTCCATGAAGTAAATCAAGAATGGACAAGAGTGAGTTTAGAGATTTGGTCCTTCTAATCCATCTTCTTCATTAAGGTCCATTTACTCCAATTTTGCATAAGGAAAGTCCTAGAATCTAAGTCCAATTCTCCATTCTTTGCATAGGGAAAGTCCTAGAAACTAAGTCCATTTCTTTGCATTTGGTTCACAACAATCAAAACAAAACACAAGCATAATAATATATACACAATTATGTGCTCAAGTGAGCAAAAGGCAAATGGCATTAACATAAACATGTGCTCAAGTGAGCAAAGAGAAAAGCAAATGGATAATATGTGCAAGAATAGTAAATTGCATAAAAGTAAAGAGCAAAAAGTAAATGTTAATTGTCAATAGTTAGTGTTAGTAGTTAGTGTGCCATAAGGCAAATTTAGCGCTATGTTAAGCAATCGTAATTGGACTTATGTAGAAGTCACAACTATATGAGGCCGGTCAATAATAATGTAGGCAACAACATAAGTTAGAAGTCTTGATTAGTGAACCAAGTTCCAACAACTTGCCATGCCAAAAAGAAAAAAGAGAATTGATCTTGTATTGGTTTAAGCCTTTTGCATGATTTAGAAGACAACCTATCCTTAATGCAAAGCCATTCACTTAATCAATTGATCAATATGAATTATATTTGAATCAAGGAAGATGAAGTCTCCCTAATCAATGCCAACTTATCAACCTTCAACTCATTGATCAAAAGGAAAGAAGAAGAAGAAGATGAAGAAGGAGATGAAGAAAGGATAAGGAAATGGAAAGATCAAAATGCATAAGATGAAATAATATGTACAATCCATATGTATTGACCAAATGACATTGAAAGTCAAAGTCAAACAATGATATATCAGAAATGAGATGAAGATTGGAGATCAAACAATAAGCATAATATTTTTGGCATTTTCAATATTAAAATAAACTTGAATTAAAAATAATGGAAAGGTCAAACTTCAAAATCACTTCAAATCAACCTTGAAAGGTCCAAGTAATTTATCCTAAGTTCAACAAGGTCAAACAAAGTTTGACAAAAAATTTCAGCATTTTTAAAAGTCAGAAACTATTTTTAATCAATTAAAAATGAATAAAAATAACCTAATTGAACTAAAATCTCAAATAAATCTCAAATCAATTTAAAAATTGATGAGAATATTTTTCATAGATCCATCATCATTCAAATAGGTTAGGAAAATATTTTTGTATTTTTTGAATATCAAAAACTATTAAAAATGAATTAAAAATAACCAGAAAAGAGAAAATTCACAAAAAAATATCAAATGACAAAATAAAAAATATTAAAAATCAGAAATAGAAACTAGAATTTATTTGGAGACTAATGCAATTGGTCCCATAATTTTTGGATTAAAAATGAGAGAGATATTGATTTTTGAAAATAATTGGAATTAAAGAAAATAAAACCAGAAAATAAAAAAAGCAAAAAAACAAGGAGCGTTAGATCTGAGCTCATTAATTGAGCTGGCAGATCACACGCTCCAGAGATGCGCTCCCACCATACGCCTTGGTCAACTGAACCACACGCAGCATTAAAACAAGTCATAACATGGAACGGTCCAGATTAGATCTGGAAACAAGATCGTGTGGCCAGGAATTGATCTGGAGTTAGGATGGCCACCGGAGCCACCGTCTTCTTCGGTGAGCCTCAGAATTCCTGCCAGAGTTGCAGAGATCCAAACCTTAATGAAAATGCACGATCTATACATCTTTGGAAAGCTGGGATGATGTACATCATCCCTGTACCATCCATTTTCACTCTAGATTTCCATGGTGTGAGAAATCAGAGGTTGAAAAATCTGGTGTTCATAATGAACTCAATGGATTTCAAAAATTGAATGCATAAACATGATGCCTCTATTGAGAGGACTTCAGCCAACACAAGATCTAAGCAAATAGGTCAATGGATGATGAGATTCGAATGAAATACCAGCTGAAGAGTAAGCTTGAATTCTGGTAACTTGAGCTCAATTCCTTGCTTGCTTTGCCAAAACAGAAGATCGGTGAGATAAATGATGAAGGTTTAGAAGCTTTAGATCTAAGAATTCAACCAGATGAAGTTGAATTTTGGATCTGAAAAATTTGAAGAAAAATGGAAATTGCTTCTTTGGTGAGGTTGGGGAATCACTTCAGCAGGGTTTCAGGCGCCTTTAGGTTGAGTTTGAATGAAGCTGAACCCTTCTATTTATAGCAAAACAAACTGCAAGCAAGGTGAATTCTCATGTGCATGGAATTTGGATCCTTCATGCATGGGCCTATACAGTCGCGTGCAAAGCCCAAAAGCTGATGTAAATGCATGCTGAACACCAACCAAGTTGAAATGGACGTGTAGTTTGAATGGCAATTGCTTGTGTATCAAGATTTCATGTGCATTCCATAATTATGCCTGAATGTTCAACTCTTCGAAAATACCATTTGCCAAATCCAAATATGATCATGTGAGTAATGGTTGGAAAGGTCTTGATGTAAGGAACAATTTTTATGTTGGGCAAAAATCCATTTGGAGTGTGTAAATTTATTAAATTTGAGTTTAAAGTGTGATGTGCAAAACATGTCAATGCAAAGTTTCTAAATTTGGCGAATGTTCAAGCCCTTCTGTTTTGATGATTCAAGCCTCAAATGAAAACACCTCCAACATCAAAGTTGTATATCTTTTCAAGAAAATCAAGATGGACTTAAATTTTGCATCATTTGGAATTTTGATGAAGAAGTTATGGGCACTTGAAGTTGGACTTTTTTGCCTTTCAATGCATTTGGCTCAAAAGGACCTATAATGTCTTGCATTATAACATGTATTTCCTTTGACATATTGAAATTTTGTTAAACATAACATTTGAAGTAGACATCATAAGATTTCCAATGCATTTGATCCCACCTCAAAATCATAAAAAATGAATGAGTTATGTCCTTGGGAAGTTGACCTAAAATTAGGGTTTCAGTCAAAATGACCTATAATGTATTGGAATGGGAGATGGCCTTCCAAGCTTCAAATCAATTTTTGATGAACATTAAAGTTGTTCATATTGTCCTTAAGAACATTTTTTATTTTGGAACCATCTCCATTTTACCAACACATGAAAAGTTAGGTCTCAGTGCATTTCAAAATAGTCAGATGGATTGACTGATCAACTTCTGAAGTCCACAACCCATATCTTGATGAATTGATGATTGAGGACACTCAAATAAGTTCAAATATGCATGAAATGATGAATTAAAGAACTTCCCTTGATTGTATTTGATCATTGGTTGAGGTTGCTTCAAGAGCAAGGCATTGTGGTGCACAGATGAATTAGGGTTTCTTTGGGGAACCAACCTCAAACCCTTTGACTTGCTTTGATCAAAATGATGAATTGAGATACTAGGGAGGCATATTTTATGGATGAAAGCTTTGGTAACCATTACCATGTTTTCTATCATCTCCTCTTGACCATGTCTTTGTACCAATGATCTCCTTGAAGCTTTTGACCCTGTGATTGCTCAAGCTACAAACAAAAGATGTTAATGACATATTTTTGTGCTTTTGGTTAGTAAATAAAATAAGAAAAACAATGATATACAATTCAAACATGCTTGGTGATCTCAAACCACTCACAAGGAGTCCCATCCAAAGGCAAGGGGAACCAAGATGCTTATGATCCTTGAGGCAATTCCAAATGCAATGTTATGATGCCATGAGGGATCTTAGGGACAAAATTGGGGTCTTACAGGTTTTGATCAAACCCAAAAAGTTGTATTTTGGTTCGATACATAACGCAGAGATAAAATAATAATAATATGGCGTTGATGAGAGGGTAAGGGAAGCCGCGTCATTCTATTGCCTAAAACCCACCTTATAATAAGCAATATCACCCCATTATCTTATCGATTAAGCTTTCAAGGTCTCGATGTTTCTCCCTCTCCAAATCACTACCTCACGATCGCTCCAAATATGGTTTCCCCAGACTCAGATACGCCGTTTAGAGATATACTCAAACCTTAATTTTTACTCTAACTCTCACGCTCTCCCTTATGATATATATTATGTTTAATCCAATGTTAAGATTAATTCTCAAATATTTAATCGCAAATGAAATATTTATTTAATTGATAAATAAAATAAAATAATTATTCAATTAAGTGTCACGCATTTAATATTTAAGCAAAATATTTATTTGATTTTAAAATAAAAATATATTTTTAACATAATGTGACACACTATATTTAAATAATTAAATAATTATTATTATCATTATTTTAAATAATAAAATAAAATCTACCGCTCTTAACCAAATATTTTAATAATTATTATATTATTAAAATATCCTCGAATACTCTAAAACATCATAAAACACCCCAAAACACACCAACATCACATAAATAAATTATCAAATAATCCATAAAATGCTATAATTAAATAAGTTAAGGGCGTTACACCAATGACTTGCCTAAGATCACCTCAGGATACAAGATCTCTAAAGAGAGGCTGAAAGATTTAGTCGAGATAAAGGAAAAGTTAGTATTAGAAGAGGACCCTCAAGAGAAATTGTTAATGTCAAAACTTTGGGGGGAGATGGATTTGAGGAGTCATTAAACTTAGAAAAATTTGAGTTTAATAGTTTTTTTAATTACGAAGTTTTGGCCATTGACCTAGTGTCAGAAGCATTCGGGTATTAAACACGTGTCTGCTAGTGAGTTACATTCTATAATGAAACCATGGCCTTTCAGAGGACGAGCTTTGGATATAATTGGTGAAATTAAGCCCTCTTTGTCAAAAAGGCATAATACATTTTGGTGGGAATAGACTATTTCACAAAGTGGATATAAGTTATACCCCTGCCGAATTTCAACCAAGAAGAAGTAATCAGTTTCATTCAAAATCATATTTTATATAGGTATGGAATAACTGGAACTATTACCATATACAAAGGCTTAGTTTTTACATGGCAAAAAATGGTGGACTTTGCCTCAGAAATAAGGTTCAAGTTGTTAACTTTGACATCTTATTATGCCCAAGCTAATGGTCAGGTCGAAGTGGCGAACAAGATTGTAATTGGTTTGATAAAAAAACATGTGGTTCAGAAACCTAGAAATTGGCACAAGACCTTAAACCAAGTGCTATGGGCATGTTGAAATTCTCCTAAAGAATCAATTAATACCACACATTTCCGACTTGTTTATGGACATGAGGTAGTGCTCCCTTTTGAATTCCATTTATAGTCAGTTAGGGTTCAAAGGCAAGTTGAGATCCCAACTGAGTTTTATTGGGGTATGATGTTCGAGGAGTTGGTGGATTTGGACGAAAATAGGTTAGTTGCTCTAGATGTCTTGATGAGACAGAAAGACAGACTGGCTAAAGCTTATAATAAAATATTTAAGTCTAAGACGTTCAACCTATAAGACTTGGTGCGGAAAGTCATATTGCTCATGGATAAAAAATATAAAACATTAGGCAAGTGGTGTCTGAATTTAGAAAGGGCCATTTAAAGTTTTGCAAGCGCATACGAATAACACATATGTAGTTGAAGAATTGACCCTTCAAGGTCGAACCCTGCGAATAAATGACAAGTATTTAAAATAATATAGGTCTATTTTATAGAAAATACATATCAACGCAAAATAGAAAAAAAACTTCATAATTAAGAAGGCTAAAAAAATAATAGCCTTAAATTGTCGAAATGCCACATGGGCATATTTAGAAGTTCCAAGATCCAAAAATCTTACTAAAAGTGATTGGATACTTAAAGGAAATGGAAGATAAAGTTCAGCCCTATAAAGGGAAATGAGTCTTGAATTTTTCATAATGAAGCTTGGTTAAGTTTAGTCGACGGTCAGGCTGAGAAATTTGGGAAGTAAAGCTAGTTAGCTTGGTGTCAAAAGTGGTCACATTTTCTAGGTGTTGGATCCCATCTTAGGTCTCTTCATCTATTTGTAATTGATTGACCCCCCGAATGTATTTCTTTTCTCCTTCGACCTCTTGCATCTTCTGCTGCAAGGCTTCGATCTCCTGTTTCCAATCAAGGATTTTAACATCCAAAGCAGCAACAACTTCATTCTCTAGGAGAAGTTTTTCTTCCAATTGCTCAACGTGTTGGTCAAATTCGGTGGCCAGGTTCCATTCCTTCGACCTCTTATTTTCTTTAGATATCATCTTTGTTTCAACATTATGCTTTATCTGGAAACCAACAATGATATGATCGAAGAAGGGTCCAAAAGTCATAAAGAAATCAAAAACTTCACTGGGGGCATCTAGAACGTCGAGCTTTTTCAACAGCATTTTGATGTCATAGCCATAAATAAAATATTTCTCTAATGTTTCAAATAGTTTAGTTCATATAAGTTGGACCTTCAATTGTTTCAGGACCTCATCGATGGTCTCATGTCCATTATTTCCTCCAAAAACAATCGAGTAGCTTGAACAACGGTCAGTGGAACTGCCCTTGTTGCTCAACACCATCTTTATTTGAGCACGGGGATTGGTTTGCTTTAATGCATCTAGTTATTCTTGAGACATGATATTTCTTGGTGAGGGGTTGGTTTTATTGTCGACATCAGTTTAGTTGTTTGTTTAACAACTGGATTGGTTTCCACGGCAAGTTGTTTAACATTGGTGAAAGTTTTAGTAGTTTTTGGTTGGTGAGCATCAGGAGTTGGCTGAGGGCTACTAGAAGGAGTCGTGTGTTGAGGTTCTTCTTTCTCAAAATTCTTCCTTGGAGAAGTTTTATCCATATTCGTGTGATGCCCTTCGCCTTCATTAGACATTGAGAAAGCCAATGAGGATGGTTACACTTGTTCATTCGAACGGTGAGAGGTATTGTCATCGAATTATACAGGTTTGTTGACCTCTTCAGCAGTGTCTGCAGCAGGAGTAGGTGTGTGGGTGAGATGTCTACTTAGGGCATTGTTTGAGTAAAGGATGATACAGGTTTGATCAACGCCTTGTCCTGCAGAATTCAGGTTCTTAACACTTAGAAAAAAATAGAGATACAAAAAGGGGATAAGAAAGAGGATGCTTACTTCTAAAGTTTTTGCATCTGAGCTAGAGTTGGCACTCTCGTTAAAAGCTAATTTCCTTGCAGTGTCATTCATTTTCCCCAGGGGAGCTTTCCTCTCCTTCCTCGCCTTGGGAGTAGGAGCAATTTTAGGTTGGCTGGAATTTTTCTGGCACCAATACCAGGGTTCTTTATTTTTATTTTTTGTGGGGGAGGCTCAGGAGACAAGTTCTCTACATGAATGGGCTCAGGATTTGTTGCAGCAGCATCACCTTCGACTTCGCATCATCTACCTGCACAAAATAGAAAAGTTCAAGTTATGAAAATTCTTTAAGTTAAAAATGTTAAGTATTTTAAAAATCTTAGCATTATGAAGTGAAATATACCTGAACAGGCTTGGAGGAAGTTCCTTCGACGTTGGATTTCTCAAGTGCTACTTTAGCACTAGCAGTGTCCCTCGTTATCTTCCAGTGCTCGACAGTTGTAAACAAATAAGTTTTTCATTAGTACAAAGAAAGAGTAGGTCAAATATTAAAAAGATGGAGACTAGATATTTCCTTTTCCTCACCTTCATATATGGGGGTTTCCACCATGACATGTTTTATGTCGACATGAAGGTGGCCTTTGAAACTGTAAATGTCGTGCTTAGCCGGAGTCACTCGTTGAGCAAGTTTCAGGCATTCATTCTTATGCACCTTTAGAAATTCCCCATAAACAAACCACCGTGGAAACGGAGGGGCGAAAGTCCTAGCCATTTTGCTGGTGGGCAAAGGGGGGAATTTATGAGTATGTAATTTTACGACGAACAAATACTTGTCCTTTACATAATCAGGAATGCATAAGTTAGGAAGCTTCACATACACTTTTTCTTTTAGAGTAACAACAGATTCATATATTGTCCGACTAAGGTCGTCGGGATCATACACGGTTTCAAAATGTTTATGGAAAACCTGAATCTCTTTGATATATCGAGCTTTACCTTTGTTGAACTTTTGTTGCAAGGAAGAATAAGCATCAGTTAGATGTTGGGTCAATGTTGCAACAATCATGAATTCCTTGGCATGATATGCCTGCCACCAAGTGTCAAATTCTGGAGTACAGTAAAAGGAGGGTTAGAAGGCGAATGGAGTTAGCTTGGGGAGTTCATTTGCATGTCGAGTTATCCTTCAAAGATAGTCGTCTTCGGAGTAGTCAATCGTACAAAGGCACAAGTCACTTTTTCAATTAAAGAAGGAATTAGGTTTGGTTTGACTAATCCCAAACTGGTGCGACATCAAGTTGGGTTGGTATCATATAATCTTCATAGTTTCTTTTGAAGTCCCAAAACAGTTAGACAGAAGTCTAAGAGTCAAGAAAGCTGCCCATAGTTTCCTTGATTCAGCTTCATTATCACTAGTGGCTAGAAACTCTCGGGTGAACCATTATGGCTTATGGGTCCTTCCAGCAAATGGAGTCATCGTTGCATTGAAGTGATATCGCTTGGTGAACATCATGAAATAAGACATAAAGGTTTTTTGATCTGATATATTCTTGTCAGTCGGAGTCAGTAAATTTAAGTGAGTTCCTTTGACGCGACGCTCCTTAATGGATTCGTCAACTTCATTAGCAAGTTTAACATCTAGAGAAATCTCAAAGGTGGCGTTGATCCAGAGTTGAAGTAGCGAGAAAGGTCTAGATAGCAGTAAGCCATCTTTTGGCTGGATGTTCCTTAAAGCTTCAACTCCTAACCCTAGGGATTCATAAAGGGATCCTAGGATCAATTGACTAAGGCAAAAGTCTTTGCCTTTATGTATTTGGTTGGCTAAAGTGATATATATTTTCGCCACTTTTAAAGACCTACAACAGAAAATGCACCTTGATAGCCAAAACGCAAGAAAAACGATGTGCTTTTTGTCTGGAACTTCATCTTTGTCAGTGACATGGAAATCCTCAATACATCGACTAAAATTGGCGCGATTACCGCTGAAGTTTATGGTATCTTCGTCAATCTCGTTTAGGTAGAAGGTTTCATCTGTTGGGCAAAGGCCAATGATGGTCGCCACGTCAAAAAGTGTGGGTGTCAGCATCCCATAGGGGAGTTGAATGGTATTAGTTGTGCTTTCCCAAAAGTACAGGGAAGTGACCAACATATTTTGGCAGTAGGCGAGACCAGTCCTCGACAATTGGATGAGGTCGAAAATACCTTTTTCCTTATAGAATTCACTATTTTTTTCCCTTAATATTGTTCATCAAAACGATGTAATCCTCATGTTTCTTAGTGGGGGGAGCTGAACAAAATACACATAAAGAAGTGGTCATATACTACAAGTTCAAAGGTCCTAAAATGCTAACTATGGGTTTCGTCCTATGGTAAAAAGGAAAGAAATCCTTGATATTGGTAAGATCTGCAGCAGGGTCATACATAGGACCCATGAGTGCATAAGTTTTCTAAAAAATAGAGTACATAATTAATACTTGAGATTTGTAAATACTCAATTTTCCCTCATGGTTGGGGGGGTCGGTAACATACTCTTGGTTCCCAATCACAAGAGCACAGGGGAACATGTTGGCCATTGGGAGAGAATCTTTGGTAGCTTTAGTGTTCTTGGATTTGGATGTCATTGTTTTGAGCTTGATATTTCTAAATTTTTTTTAAAGAAGAAGCTTTGAAGTGGAAGTTCTAAAGACAATGGAGGAAATACGAAGAAAAGTGAAAGAAATCATACTTATAGTGAGGAAGAATAAGACTCTTCAATCTTTACACTTGACAAATAGCGCGAAGTAAGTGGCACGTGTCATTTCCTTAGAGGGAAGATCGAAACGATTTGACGCATGTAGCCACGCCACCCTACAAAATCGGAGCCATGATGATGAAAGTCATGGTATAGTGGAAAACATATGTTTTCAAGGTGATGGTTGATGGAAAGGTCATTATGATTATGACGCCAGCTCACTAGCTGAACAATGTCAAAAAAATGTTAAAAAAAAGCCCTTATCTCCTAGTTCGTCAAAAGAGGCCTTTTTGGTGGGTAATTTGTTAGATGAAAATTTGGACAAGGGAAAATACCTCAGTAAATAGGTCAAAGTTAGGGACATGTTGACTTTTGATGATGTGTACACAGTTTGGAGTCCCAAGCGAAGAGAAATCGGGACTTATTATTTTTTGGGAATATTGTGGAAACATTTTGACAACGAAGTTCTCGACAACACCAAGTGCGTCGAAGAAGCGGTTAATTGGGCTCGCAGATATCACGTTCAAATATGGATAACTAATTTGAAGTTACTTTCTAAAGGGCATGTGGAGAGAATGCAAGGCGAAAGACATGCATGCTTCTATGTGGTGAAGGCTGAAGATGTGAATGTTGAAAGCAAATATTTCTTACTAGTATATATAGGAGTCTCATTTGTAGAATTCAGGGTGTTCATTCATCATAAAATCTCACTTACACCTGAAGTACCAACGCTGGGAGAAAAGAATTTTTATTGAGACAATGTATGAACTATGAAACACCAATATTTACTTTAATGCAAAAGTCTTTCAATTAAATTTACTTTTCGGCTAATTTCATTCATACACCATTTTAGTGCTTTCCTTTTACTTTTGTTTTACTGCAATATTTCGCTTTATCTCTGTCAAGATTACATATTTATGCTTTTATTACAATTGTTTCGACCCAGTCGAAATTGTGTTTTATTTCCAATGAAAACCACAAGTTAAGAACTTTAGCCTTATGTTCTATGATTAATTAAGTGATACTACATGTAACCTTTAATTAAGAGACTAGAGGTTATTTATGAAATTCTAACGTAAACAGGGAGATAACGAAGATATGATGCTATTGAGCCTGCCGCTTGTAGCGGGGTTTTCGTTACCTTTAGGTTTATTGACTAAACCAAAAGTAAACATACAATTTGAGTCGCCACCACACTTTTATTTGTCCAAAGGAAAGGCTAAAAAGCGAACAAAAGCCAAGTAAGAAGTTTTATCAAATCAAAAACTAATAAAAATGTCAGAGATCTAGGTCAGGGGGTTGGTTATGAAATGGGAAGGTTCTACGCACCCAAAACATCCTTAATACTCTAAGGGAACCCTTTTTGCAAATATGTGTTGTAGGTTGGTATTTGTGAAAATATGTGCAAAAGATTGGAGGGATGAGAAGGGAATAGATTATATTTACAAATTTGTTGTTTGAATGGATGAACCCATTGCCTACGTACCATCACAAAGGTAGGATCAAAACCTCGTAGTTCGGGGTAAAAATTTCAAAAGATTGGTGAATTGATTTGATCAAAAGCCTTAAGGTATTTTATTATCAAAGGGAGAAAACTCAACCTAAACCAACAATCCACCATGTGAGGAAGACTTCAACATACTAGTGAGGGGTTAACCCTATAATAAGCATGGAAGACTTATAATCCAATCACTAAGGATGAGGTGAGATTTACATCAACCACTATGATAACTTAAACCTATGACTAATGTTTATGAAAAGATTTAACAAAGGTGGTCATTGGAACCACAAAAACAACTTGAAGTGAGTTGTATTTACAAGTCAGATTTATTTAAAAAAATGAAGTCAAAGTTGGATTAAGATTCATTCACAATGAGTATTTATGAAAAGATTTTTGAAAAGTCAAAGGCATAAGGCCTAGGTTTCTAGTTTGAAAACAATATCAAAGTTTTAAAAAAAAGATTTTTGGCTTGGGTTAGAGTGGGGAGAAGAAGAGAAGGGCTAGTCCTAAAGCATAAAAAGATAAAACCCTTAGAGTTCCTTTTCTTGAAATCATAGAGATGATTCAAGATGATCTTTTCCTTTGGACTTAGAAATCAACAAGAAATCACACAATTTAGATTCAAGCTCCTAGAATCTCCATTTGGCTTGTCTCTCTTAACTTGGCTACTCATGACAATGGTCCTCTTTACTATCTCAAGATGGAATCCCTATCACACAAGAGCAAACATAAAAAAGTTCACAATACAATAAGAGGAATGGACAAAGAATAAGTTTTGGAAAGGAAGTCCTTTGAAGTCAACTTTTAAATTTAGCATTCTAAAGGCATGAGGTCTAGTTGCTCTTCAACCAATTTAGCATTCTAAAGGCATGAGGCCTAGCTGCTCTTGAACTCCTTTAAGCATGGGTAAGTCCTAATTCTAAGTCCTTTCTCCTTTTTGCATTTGGTTCACACAAACAAACACAAAACAAACACAAGATAACAATATATTTATATACCATAATGAGCTCAAATGAGCAAAAGGAAAATGACATAAACATAAAATATGTGCTCAAATGAGCAAAATAAAAAGCAATATGAATAAATGAGCAAGAAGTAAATTGCATTAAAGTAAAGAGCAAGAAATTAAATGCTTAAATTAAAGTTAGTAATTAGTGAAGTTATGTTAGTTTGTCATAAGACAATGTAGCGCTATGTTAAGCAATCGTAAGTGGACTAATGTAGTAGTCACACCTATCTGAGGCTGGTCAATAAAACTATAGGCAAATAAACACAAGTTAGAGATCATGACTAGTAAGCCAAGCTCCAAAAACTTGCCATGCCAAAACAAAAGGGGAGAGGCCTTGTATGTGTAACACCTCAAAATTTGCCCTCTTCTTTGGGACTAGCATAACATATTACATATCATTCTTAGGTCATTAGGCATTGCATATTGCATATCATGTGGTTACATTGTGCAAGCCATTCTCCCAAGTCTTGATCAGAAGCTGAGGAAGTCAAAATGCAAGCCTAGGGTTTTATTGGACTGATCATGGGCCATTTGAGGATTGGGCTGCAAATTAGGGTTTCATGATTCTCAGAGGATATTGGTCTTCATCTTGATTGAAATGATACATCATCATCATCCTGGTTTGTTTTCATCAAGTGTTGAGGCAGATTCCTTGAGATTAGGGTTTTGACCATTGGTCAACCCTAATCAGTTGCATTGAGCCAATCAGGGCATGATTAGGAGATGGGGTCTATGATGGTTATGGGGTTCATTATGTGGTTATTTTGTGCTTATTGAGGCTAGGGTTTCACCCTTGAGCCATTTCAGTTGAAGATTGGAGCTCAGATTGATCTATGCATTGCCAGATTCATCTATCAGTTGAAAAAGTCAACTGTGGTCAACTGTACATGATCTGATGGATTTGGAGGTGGAAATGAGTTGGATACACTTCATTCATGTTGGAACAGGTGATACATGACCTCTCAAAGCTTAAAAATGAAGAAAATCAAGTCAGGACAAAAACTGCCAAAAATAGAAAGTGACTTGTAATTGAAGTTTCCTAAAATGGAAAGTTTTTGACCTCAAGACCACGTGTCCAAGGAAGCTTCAAATGAAAATTTGTTCAACATGAAAGTTGTAGATCTTGTTCTCACCTTTCCAAAAAGTCCAAGAACTTGAAAATCCCATGTGTGGTTGGAAAATTATGGCTCAGTGAATTTCAAAAATGACCCATAATCAGGAGGCCATAACTTCCACATGGTTTGTCCAAATTGCAAGTTCTTTATATGCACAAACTCCATTTGACATGTACTTTCATGGTGCATAATTGGATTTTCTCAAAAGTGGTCAATGCAAAAAGTCAATTTTCAACTGGACAGTTAAAATGGACCAAGGGCAAAATTGTCCAACTTGTGAAATAATTGGAATTTTTGAGTGGGGATTTTTGCAACACCTCATAAATGGTATTTGAAAGTTGTTGGAATCATCATAACATGGCTAGGCCTTGTGATTTGGAAATTGGCTTGAAAAATGAACTTGTAAAATTGGACAAAGTGCCATCACATAGTGAATTTCAAAAATATGCATCCAATGAGAGTGAAACAAGTTGCAACAGCTCACACATGTCATTTTGAGAGTGTGTGAGCTGTCAATGAGCTGGCATTGGCTTATATGTGAAAGTACCATTTTGTCCCTAACTTGAAAATTAACCATTTCACTAACACATTCCAAATGGTTAATTAACATGGTTAATCATGGATTAAGGTATCATATATATTCCTAATCACTTCCAAATCATAACAGAAAAACACATTTCCCAAAATCAGATCTCAAATTCTTGAAATTCTCTCAAATTCTCAAGAACACCAAAACCAAAAATTGACAAGAACTTCTCCAAATCTTGATCAATCTTCGAATTTCTTTTTGCATCAATCTCCTTTCATCATCCTCATCAACTGTTTATGAAGTTTGGAAGGCAAGAAGCTGTGGATCGTGACTGCACATACAAGCTCCATCAATGGCAAATCGAGTTTTCATGCACTAAGAGTGAAACCAATTGGATCTAAGCTTTGCATCTCACTGCCACGAGCCTCTACTCCATCTGTTTCACTAAATTGAGCGCAAAGGCCACACGAACAGCCACTGCACATCAGGTATGTCAAAATTTCGAATGTCACGATTTGTTCGATTGGCATGTGCTTTGTGTAGTGCGTTTCATGTAGGTCATGGTGATGTTTGTAGTTTTAGGAATGGTGAACTGTGGCTCATGCAATCTGGAATTTAAGTTTCGAACCAAAACCCTAAGTTGATCGATTCAGGAGATTTAGGAATAGTTAGGTTAAATTAGGTTGATATTTGGATTGTGCGTAGTGAGACGAGTCCAACGGATATCCACTTGTCCATTTTGGTGATGGTTTGAGATTCACGCGTTCTTGAGGAGTTCTGGGGAAGACGATGGATTTCTGGGAATATTTGAGTGTTTGATCCAAAATTGCGTTTGAATTTTTGAATAACACGTTTACCGCCCCCGCGCTCCACTATTTACAACTCTGCCATTGGAGCATTTAATTAATTATAATAATTCTAAAAAATTCTTAAAAAAATCATTAACACCTTAGAAAATTCATAAAAAATCAATAAAAAATCAGAAAAATGTAGGAATTTTTGTGTTGACTTCCTTGTTGACTGTAGAATTTTTTTGACCTATTGGTTGAAGTTGTGCATGGTAGAAATTGTGTTTGACCTAGGTTTGTTTCACATGTGCTACATTTTGATACATTCTACCATTTTGATTGTGAAATGCTCATAGTATAAAAGAAATTCCTGAAAATTTTTGTGATGATTGTGGACTGGTTGATGCTTATTTACATGTAAATTTCATGAATTTTTGATACCTGGTCATTGAGTTACAAATTTTGGAACTTAGGTGTGACAATTGGTGTCACACCTCATTTATGTCAATTTGCTGGATTTATTTGAATGACCTAGGCTTGTTAGAATGATGTGAAATTTTGCATGGATGTTCATTAAAATGTTAAGATGCTATGTGAATTTTTGTGGAATTTTATGTGGCATTTTCAATTTGATTGCTATTTTTCATCTCTGTTGGTCAAATGTGCAAGCTCATGTGACATATGTTGGTAGATCTTTTGTGAAATGCTCATATGGTATTGAATGATCATGAAATTTGGTAGGAATGTTATAGACACATTGTATGACATCCCTGTTTTGGTCTCACTCATTTCTTTACTGTTTTCATTGACTTGTGAATTTTTGAAGTGGAAGCATGTGTTGATGTTGTGATTTGGAGCATGTAATTGTGTCTGTTTTTGTTGATTTTCATTGACATGGTTCCCTTTGCCCAAATGAGCTAAAATTTGACATGCTAGACCTAGAGTATCCCCTGTTTAGGTGTAAATTATTTGAGAATTTTTAGAATTGTTTTGATATGGAATTGAATGCAATAGTTCTGTTTGCATGTTTGGTGCTCCATTTGAACTAGTTTGAATAGTTTTGTGCATGAAATAAATATAATGAATGATATGGACATGGGATTAATTGTGTTGGCTTTTGTTTGACATTAATTTGAGTTTGGTTAGAGATACCTTGCTGTTTAGGAATTTTTCTTGCCTTTGGACCCTAGGCTTGGCCTAGTGGTCTAGTTTCTAACATTTGATTGATTTTTCAGGATGAAAAGGTGCAATGTGTGTGGAGAATGATCCAAGTCAATTTAATTGATGTTGTTTGATGTTTGTACACTAACACAACTTTGTTTTGTAGGTTGTGAAGTTTGGGCTTGAGCTCATAGCTTGCCTTTGTTGTGCATTAGTTTGTATAGTCTGACTGATTAATACTTGCTGTTTATTTTGGTATGTCTGAGTACTAACTGTGTTTGACTGTTTCCAGGTACTTTTAGTTGCTCAGTTCCTTGTGAACTTTTGCTTTGCTTTGCTTAAGCAACTTGCATCGAGGTATAACTTCCTAACTTCATGTAGTCTGGAGACCCGGTCTGTTATTTGGCCGGGCAAATAAATGTCTGAAGTCCTCCTTAAGAGGCGATGATTGTGATTGTTTAATATTGTGCCTAAGCAGGTAAAGTCCTTAATCAAGGCAATTGGTGGAAGGTAGGGATATGCAATCTATCCCCCACTATTCTGTGAGTCTTCTCCTTGCTCCCATTACATGGTTGTAGCATTGAGATCACAAGCCCAAGATCTTGTGCAGTGCACATTGTGTCAGAGTCTCTGAGTATAGAAGGGTTCCCCCATTCTGGACCCATGCTCATTTGTCAGAAGCTCTCCCGGGTCAGGGATAAGAGTTGTGAGGTCTGATCCTCACTTCACCTCTCATCTGCTTCACCTTAGCCTCGTAATGGCAAGGTTAAGAGCAAACACAGCCCGTACAGATGACTTGCTGAGGCAGTCAAACCTATTGTGTGAGCCCCTTGTTTGGCTATAGTGCGTGCTATGTGGATATCTGTTTGAGATGCTTGTTCTCATTTGATGTATGCTTGAATTATTTTGTATGCTTGTATGCTTGCTTCTTTCCTGGATAGGAGTGGTTTGCTTATGCAAGTAGGATAGAAAACTGAACTTAGGGTAACGATGCATGACAACACTAGGCTCGAGTCCAGCTCCCTAGTAGTGTGTCTTCCCCTGGTTTCCGGCTAGTAATTCAGTCCCTTTCAGGGGAACTACATCGCCCTGATCCTTGTTCCAGACGAGGTATGTAGGCAGGTGGTCGTGCGAGACCACTCCGGGCAACCTTTTTCTTTTTTGCGTGTGTTTACTTGTTATCTGACTGTGTGTTTGGTTCGGATGCCGACATAAGTCCAATAATTGGCTGTCGGGCTCCACGTTTGCCGTTTTGGTTGTGTTTTGGTTCGGATGCTGACGTAATTCCATCAAGTGGTTGTCGGGCTCCATGTTTGCCACCCTTGTGTGTTTGTATGTTTTGTGTTGTTTGGCGTGCGTAAGCCGAACTACAGTGGCTCTGATTCTTGTTCCAGACAAGATATGTAGGCATAGGATGCGACGTCTTATCGAGCTCCCTTCTCTTAACCCCACCTGCGTTCCCCGTGTGTGTGTGATGTTTAGCAACCTATTCTTTAGTCTAGGACGTGGATCCCGTCGAGTACGACGGACGTGATGGGTGCTAATACCTTCCCCTTGCGTAACCGACTCCCTTACCCTGTCTCTTTGGTCGCAAGACCATTTCCTTTCCAGGTTTCTCTGAGCGTTTCCTTTCCCTATTTTGGGATAAATAACGCGCAGTGGCGGCTCTGTGTGTTTTTATTTTTAGCTCGCCGGTTGATTTTTCGCAGGATGCGACAGCTGGCGACTCTGCTGGGGACTTCCGATGTAGACCTATGCTGGTCCATCGTCCCTAAGCGAGTCCTTCCTAGCGTTTTAGGATTAGTTTGGGTTGCTTATTGTGTGTCGTTTATTGCATTTATTATTCTAACCAGTGTGTATCTATATTTGCATTAATGTCTGCATGCATCATACTATCATATTGTTGCCGTCCTCTGTGCAGGTGGTTCCTCTGTTTGGGATGGGTGTTCCGAGTGGGGCTAAAACCCAGGCCCGAGTATACACCTAGGATTAGTGTGGTCTCATGTCGCCTCTTTCGTGTTAGGTTAACACGTGCCTGGCGGCGTGATGTACCACAAGCCGGACGAGGTTCATTTGATAGTGCTTTCCTCTGTGGAGTATCCACTTTGGCTTAGTTACTTCATCTGAGCTGTTGACTCTGGTGACCGATCATTTCCCGGATCTTTGGTTTAGACGATCTTAAGGTTGCTACAATGGCACACCCGAAAGGGCAAACCCATTGAGTATCTCCGCCCGATTGTCGAGACTATTATCCGCCTTAGGATGACCTGATTAGAATTTACCTGTGAGGGGAGGGTGATTCTGTCAGATGCATAATCAGATGGGCTCAGATGGTGACTTTTGTTTCGTGGGTCTTATTTATAAGTCGGATTTATGGCCGTTTATTTCAGAGACACCGGAGTGCTGTCCGTGATTTATCAATGGGGATCCGTTTATTTCAGGATTCCCCGGGACGAGATATTTATCAGTGGGGATCCGTTTATTTCAGGATTCCCCGGGCCGATTCAGATGGTGGTGGTATGTCTGCTCAGAGACTGATGATGATGATGATGTATCCTTCTTCCGTTTATTTCGGAACCCGTGGGTCTGATTGATGATTGTACACTCCTCAGATGGTTATGATCAGTTCAGAGACCAGATTTAGTGCAGATGATCAGATGGCTTGGAGGATGGCAACGCATTGCATTCATTCATCAGCATCATTACATTTTGCATTAATTGCATCTAACACATGTTTACCCATATGCAGGGACATTTTTGATCGAGATCCTGGTTGAGAGATTTCTTTGCTCAGAGATGAGGACCGGTTTGAAGCCCGATGTTGTCTACAGTTTCTTCGATCCGGAGATTGGTGTGCTGAAGGAGATGATAGCATTGATTACTCCCGACCATGTGGGGATGTTCAGAGAGGCATATGGTAGTATCCTGAAGATGGCTTACAGACTCAGTGATAGTGACAGAAGCGCCATTCATACTCTTCTCCAGTTTTATGACCCGGGGCTGAGGTGTTTCGTATTTCCAGATTATCTGTTGGGACCTCTGATGGAGGACTATGCTAGCATCCTGGGTATTCAGATCCGTGATCAGATTCCTTTCCACGTCACTAGATCAGAGCCAGATGTCCTTGGAATTTCACGTACTCTTTATTTGAGTCCGGAAATGGTCAAGGAAGGATTGAAGGAAAAGGGGAAGCTACCCGGGTTTCATTTGAGTTTCTTGGAGGCTAATGCCAAGGAACATGTTGCTATGGGTAACTGGAAGACTGTTTGTGCTCTGATTGTTGTGAGCATTTATGGGATTGTTCTGTTTCCTAATCAGAAGAATTTTGTGGACCATAATGCTATCAAATTGTTCATGCAGAGAAACCCTATTCCTACTCTGGTCGGAGATGTTTACTACTCGGTGCATAACAGGAATGAGAAGAGGCATGGTGGCTTGATCAGATGCTGTTCTCAGTTGCTCTTCCGATGGTTTATGGGGTATTTGCCTTCTCGAGGTGCCTTTGTTCAGATCGATCCCAGTGTCAAGTGGTCCTTCAGGTTGATGGGTTTGCGGGCTGATGATATTGCTTGGACTCATAATGGTTTGGCTGGAAGAGATTTTATATGCAGTTGTGGGAGTTTACCTAATGTGCCTTTGGTGGGAGTTCAGGGTTGCATTAATTACAACCCAATGCTTCTCAGGAGACAGATGGGGTTTGCTATAGAGGGTCCTCCTCTCGGGCGAGAGATTCAGGAGTCCTTCTATTTCCCGATTGATGGTAACCAAACCAAGCTGAGGCAGGTATTGGATGAGTGGCGAGATATTCAGAGGAAGGGTAAGGTTCCTTATGGTAAGGTCAATAGTCGGTATTTTCCTTTGTTTGATGACTGGTTGCGGAAGAGGATTGAGGTTACATTTCTACCATTTCCGGGAGGTGATCCTGTGTGTCCTATGATTGAGGGTCCAAGTGCTTCTGTCAGCATGGAGGAATTCCTTGAGATGAAAAGGGCTAGAGATCAGTTACTTACAGAGAAAGTGGAATTGGAGATAAGTGTTGCTCGGTTTCAGGCAGCTAATCAGGAGATCAAAACAAAGATGGAAGATCAAGACAAGCGACATGCCTTGGCAGCCAAGCGCTTTGAGATGGATACAGTTTACTATGGGAAGATCAGCCAAGCTTTAGCATCATCCAACCGGGAGCACGACATCACTAAGGATAAGCTGTTCAGAGCGTCGAAGGTTATTGAGGATGAGAAGAGAAGGCAAATCGTGGTGAAGGATCAAAGAGACGACAAAGTCCGAGGTCTCATTGCTGAGTGGGAGGCAAAGCTGAAGGTTAAGGAGTCAGAGAATCTGAAGATCACCGCTGAGAGAGATCACTACATGGCAGAGAGAGATCACTACTTCAGGCAGATGAAGATTCATCAGAAAGAAGTGGGGAGACTGCATCAGGAGAACACCGAGCTCAGGTTCGCCGTAGAGTTCGCGAGGATGGAGGATGAGATAGGGCCATCCGTGGGACCCTCATCCAGTTAGACCTTTCATTTGCGTGGATTACCGTCAGGCTTGTTGACGGAATTCCTTGGCCTGTATTTCTTTCCCAATTCTGGAGGATTGTATTTGATTTGTCTGGTTGATGTATGACTATGGCACTGTTTGTGCACTTTTGGTTATGTGATGGTGATTTTTCATTCAGTGATTGGTTTTCAAGCTTTATTTGCTTTGCCGTATGCACTCACACGAGCACACACATGGTTGGGGGTATCATGCTAAATCGTATATCTCCGATCTGCACGATGAATCAAATGCTGAATGACTGAATATTGATGTCGGATTATTATCTGTCTCAATGATGCCAGGATCGAGAGACAAAGTGTCCTTCATATGGATAGACACTGCATTCATGCATTGATCATAATAACTGTGTTTTATTTTGCAGGTGTTTGTTACTAACGTGCTCGATTGTTACAGGAATCATTGCTCGCGCTCGAAGAACCGTACCTTTGCACTCAACACGCCCTCACAGATATTACACCAGAAGAAATACTCCCAGACTCATGGAGCTTCCCAGTGCAGATATGCTTGAGCTAAAGGATAAAATGAATGAGCTGATCAACATAATGCAAGGCTTCGCAGTTGGTCAGAAGGCTCTGGCAGACAAAGTTGAGAAGCTCGAGCGGGCTTCTGCAGCAAACAGTGGGGTTAACCTGGATGGAGTCTCCAACCAGGGGCAAGGATCCCGAGACGGTGGAAAGAGGACGACTGTGGGTCTCGTGAATAATGCTGGTGGTCTTGGTGGTGCTGGTGGCCAACCGGGTCAGAATCAGAAGGATAATTTTGTGCCTCCATTCTACGGATTCGACGAAGATCAGGAGGAGGATAGAGAGGCTGATCAGTTCTCGATGCAGAACGAACCGTTTGTGCCTTACAACGTTCCACCTCAGAATAAGGAGATCCAGCTGCTGGCTGAAAAGATAAAGGTGTTGGAGAGTTATGCCACTCCTGGGGTGGTGAACATGTCGAATATGGGGCTGGTCGAGGGGATTGTGATCCCACAGAAGTTCAAAGCGCCCACGTTTGACAGATATAATGGGAGTTCTTGCCCAGAGACGCACTTACAAGCATTCGTCCGCAAGATCTCTGCGTACACGGCAGACCAGAAGTTGTGGATGTACTTCTTCCAGGATAGCCTGTCTGGAGGCTCCCTGGAATGGTATACTAAGCTGAAATCGTCCGATATAAAGAATTGGCAGGATCTTGGGGATGCTTTCTTCAAGCAGTACCAGTTTAACGCTGACATGGCTCCGAGTCATACCCAGCTGCAGGGTATGTCTCAGAAAAATAATGAAGGATTCAAAGAGTATGCTCAGCGGTGGAGGGAACTGGCTGCGAGAGTGCAACCTCCGCTTGTGGATCGTGAAATGTCTGACTTGTTTATGGGGACCCTGCAGGGGCCGTTTGCGGAAAGGATGGTGGGTTGTCCTGTCACCAATTTCTCAGACATTGTGGTGGCAGGAGAGAGGATAGAAAGTTGGTTAAAGCTGGGAAAGATTCAGGGTACTGCTTCTGCTTCTTCTTCGGGATCGAAGAAACCGTTTGGTAATGGTGGGCAGAGGAAAAAGGAAGGAGACACCAGTGCCGTTTATACTCAACGTGGACCCAGTAGGGACCGTTACTTCCAGCACACTGCTGCGGTAACAATTCCTGCTGAGCCTCAACCTGCACAGCAACAACAGCAGGAACAGCAACAGAGACAACAACCCTTTCAGCAGAGACAGCAAAGGGCTGGTTATCAAGTTCGGGGCAGAGCACAGGACAGACAATTTGATAGGCCTCCAGTGACTTATGCTTTCTTGTTCAAGAAGCTGCAGGATTTGGGCCTAGTGCAAACCAGAACTCTGGCACCTTTGAGACCTGATCAGAGGCCAGCCAGTTATGACGAGAACGCAAAATGTGAGTTCCACTCAGGTGCGCCTGGGCATAATATTGAAAACTGTAAAGCTTTTAAGCACACAGTTCAAGACTTAGTGGATTCAAAGGCAATCAATTTCGCACCGTCTCCTAATGTTAATGCCAATCCCATGCCTGCGCATGGTCAGAGGGGGGTGAACGCCATTTCTGTGGAAAACCGAGTTGGGCTGTCTGATGTGGATCAGTTGAAGACGCCTTTGGCTGAGGTCAAGAGGCAGTTGTTAAAGAATGGGGTTTATCCGGGCTGCGGCCGCGAGTGTGCTGAGTGCACTGTTTCTGTGAATGGGTGTGAGCTTCTGAGGAAGTGTGTCCAGGGTCTGATGGACGAAGGGGTTGTCTTGATTGAAAGGGCTGATGAAGGAAAGGAAGAGGTCTCCACCATAACCATTTATTACGACCCGGTGGATTTGTCTAACCTTAACGAGGAGGCTCCAGTTACCATCACGGTACCTGGGCCGATTCCCTATGACAAAGATGATGTCGTGCCGTGGCATTATGGTGGGGAAGTTTATTGTAATGGGGAGAAGGTTGAAGAGCAGTCTGCAAGTGAAACCACCGTGCTAAAGGTGGATAATGCCGGTCCCAGTGATTTCACTCGCAGCGGTAGGCTGTTTGCTCCTGATGCATTAAGGAGAGGGGAGGAAGAAAAAGATAAAAAAGAAAAGGCCGAGGCTTTAGCCAGGGCAAAGGGAAAGGCTGTGGTTGAGAATGGTGATACTCCTGTGGTGACACCGGCGCCTGCGGGGTCGGAAAACAAACTTGATGATGATGCTGAAGAGTTCCTGCGAATCATTAAGAAGTCGGAGTATAAACTTGTTGATCATCTACAGCAGACTCCTTCCAAGATCTCAATTCTTTCATTGCTGCTGAGCTCAGAGGGGCATAGGGAGGCCTTATTGAAAATTTTGAAGAAGGCGTATGTTCCTCAAGAGATCACCATCAATCAGCTGGAGACGGTCGTATCCAATGTGCATGCTAGCCATGGGTTGGGCTTTACGGATATGGACTTGACATTGGATGGAAGGAACCACAACAGGGCGCTACACATAGCGATGGAATGCAAAGGAGCCGTGCTTTCGCATGTGTTGGTTGATACCGGCTCCTCTTTAAATGTGTTGCCAAAGAAGGCCCTGGCTAAGCTAAACTGTGATGGGTTGATTTTGACCCCGACTGATTTGATTGTGCGGGCATTTGATGGGTCAAAACGAGCCGTATTTGGGGAAGTTGAATTGCCGGTGAAGATTGGACCTGAGGTGTTCAAGTCGACTTTCTACGTCATGGACATTCAGCCGGCGTACAGTTGCCTGTTGGGTCGCCCATGGATCCACGCTGCGGGAGCAGTCACATCGACTTTGCACCAGAAGTTAAAGTATATCTGGGAGGGCCAAGTCGTTACCGTCTGCGGAGAGGAGGACATTTTTGTCAGCCACCTGTCTTCGTTCAAATACGTGGAGATGGATGGTGAAATCTGGGAGACGCCTAGCCAGGCTTTCGAAACCGTTAAGGTGGAGAATGCTATGTTCGCGAAGCAAGAAGAAGAGAAACCATCCATCGCTTCCTACAAACAGGCTGCTGATGTGGTTAAAAGCGGAGAAGCTCCTGGTTGGGGCAAAAGGATGCAGGTCCCTGAGAAGAAGGACAGGTTCGGAGTTGGGTATCAGCCTGGCCGAGGCTCAGAGCGAGGAAGAGGACGTCGTACGTCAGTAACCTTCACAAGCGCCGGAATGCTGGATCCGGATCACATCTGTATGATGAGTGAAGATGCTGATAGTGACTGCGACATCGACCAGTGGATAAAGCCGTGCACACCAGGGATGGAAATCCAGAACTGGAAGGCCGAAGAGATCATCCGGGTCACTCTCCCTGAAGAGTAATATTTTTCTTGTTTTCATTCTTATTTGCATGAAAGCCATACGTGTTGCCCGACACGTAATGGTCCATTGTAAGGGCCACCTCATGTTTAAATTTGCAGAATTTTGCATCATGAATAAAAGGATGTTTTTTCAGTTAAAAGCGGTGTTCCTTGTTTTTCATTTATTTTTGCAGTTTAAAAATAAAAATAAAATAAAAATGGCAATGTTTTCATTTTTCCTTTTTTCAATTTGTCACACCGGTTCTAAAGCAATGCATGAATCAACATTCATGCAGATGCGATTCTTCTCCGGATCTCATTGATAACAATCCTGTTACACCCTTGTATGACTTCGACAATCCGATCTATCTTGCCGAAGAAGAAGACGAAGAAGATTGTGAACTGCCAGGGGAATTAGCCAGGTTGTTAAAACAAGAGGAGAAGGTGATTCAGCCGCATGAAGAACAGATTGAGGTCGTGAACCTGGGTACCGATGAGGTCAAGAGAGAGGTGAAAATCGGGGCTGCTTTGGAGGAAAGTGTTAAGAGCAGAATGGTAGTATTGTTGAAAGAGTATGTCGACATCTTTGCCTGGTCTTATCAAGATATGCCCGGGTTGGATACCGATATTGTGGTGCACAAGCTACCGTTGAGAACAGATTGTCCTCCAGTGAAGCAGAAGTTGCGCAGAACTCGACCTGACATGGCGATGAAGATTAAGGAAGAAGTGCAAAAGCAGTGGGATGCTGGTTTCCTTGCTGTCACTAATTATCCGCCATGGGTTGCGAATATTGTGCCAGTCCCGAAGAAAGATGGGAAAGTGAGAATGTGTGTGGACTACCGAGATCTGAACAGAGCTAGTCCGAAGGATGATTTTCCGCTACCTCACATCGACGTGTTGGTAGATAATACAGCTCAATTCTCGGTGTTTTCCTTCATGGATGGCTTTTCTGGCTATAATCAAATCAAAATGTCGCCAGATGATATGGAGAAAACAACGTTCATTACGCCGTGGGGTACCTTTTGTTACAAGGTGATGCCATTTGGTCTCAAGAACGCCGGTGCTACTTATCAGAGGGCCATGGTGACTTTGTTTCATGATATGATTCATCATGAAATTGAATGTTATGTTGATGACATGATAGCAAAGTCCCAGACAGAAGAGGGGCATTTGGTAGATCTGGCTAAGTTGTTCGACCGGTTGAGACAGTTCAGACTGAGGTTGAATCCGAACAAGTGCACGTTCGGAGTGCGGTCCGGTAAATTGCTGGGGTTCATTGTGAGTGAGAAAGGAATCGAGGTTGATCCTGCAAAAGTGAAAGCGATAAAAGAAATGCCTGAACCGAGAACAGAGAAGGAGGTTCGTGGTTTCTTGGGTAGATTGAACTACATTTTGCGGTTCATATCTCATCTAACAGCCACGTGTGAACCGATATTCAAATTGTTAAGGAAAGATCAAACGGTCAGGTGGAATGATGATTGCCAAGCGGCATTTGAAAAGATCAAAGAGTATTTGCAGGAGCCTCCGATTCTGGTGCCTCCTGTGGAGGGAAGACCGTTAATTCTGTACCTGACAGTCCTCGAGGGGTCTATGGGGTGTGTATTGGGGCAGCATGACGAGTCTGGTCGAAAAGAGCATGCCATATACTACCTTAGCAAAAAGTTTACCGACTGTGAAACAAGATATTCACTGCTCGAGAAAACTTGCTGTGCTTTGGTCTGGGCTGCTCGCCGACTAAGGCAGTACATGCTGGTTCATACCACTTTATTGATTTCCAAGATGGATCCAATCAAGTACATTTTTGAGAAGCCAGCATTGACCGGACGGGTTGCGAGGTGGCAAATGATTTTGACTGAGTACGATATACAATATACCTCTCAGAAGGCGATTAAGGGGAGTGTATTGTCTGATTACCTCGCCCAACAGCCCATTGATGATTATCAACCGATGAAGTTTGAATTCCCTGATGAGGACATCATGTTTCTCAAATCGAAGGATTGCGAGGAACCAATCCCGGAGGAGGGGCCTGACCCTGAATCCGAATGGATTCTGATGTTTGATGGGGCCGTTAACGTGAATGGAAGCGGTGTTGGTGCTGTTTTGGTTACGCCGAAAGGATCTCACATTCCTTTTGCTGCCCGGCTAACATTTGAGTGCACCAACAACGTAGCTGAATATGAAGCTTGCATATTGGGTATTGAAGAGGCGATTGATTTGAGGATCAAGAACCTTGTCATATATGGAGATTCAGCTCTGGTGATAAATCAGGTTAGCGGGAAATGGTATACGCATCAGTCTCATTTGGTTCCGTATCGAGATTATACGAGGAGATTGTTGACGTTTTTCACCAAGGTGAAGTTGCATCATGTGCCTAGAGAGGAGAATCCGTTGGCAGATGCTTTGGCTACTCTGGCCGCCTTGGTTAAGGTGCAGAGGTGGAATCAGTTTCCCAGTGTGGAGGTAGGTCGTCTGGATAGACTGGCTTATGTGTTTGCTGTCGATACAGCGCATGATGATGAGAAGCCGTGGTATTACGATATCAAGCGCTATCTAGAGACGCAAGAGTATCCTGAGGGAGCATCAAAAAAGGACCGAAAGACTCTGAGGAGGTTAGCCATGGTATTCTATCTGAACAAGGATGGGGTCCTATATAAGAGGAATTTTGATTGGGTCTTGCTCAGATGTGTTGATGATGCAGAAGCAAGCCAATTGATGAAAGAGGTTCATGAGGGGTCGTTTGGTACCCATGCCAGTGGGAATGCAATGGTGAAGAAGCTGTTGAGAGCAGGTTATTACTGGATGACAATGGAGGCCCAATGTTTCAATTTCGTGCGGAAGTGCCATAAATGCCAGATTTATGCAGACAAGGTGCACGTGCCTCCAAATCCGTTGAGCTTAATGTCGTCTCCATGGCCGTTTGCTATGTGGGGCATTGATATGATTGGAAAAATCGAACCTACAGCTTCGAATGGGCACAGATTCATATTAGTGGCTATCGACTACTTCACCAAGTGGGTTGAAGCAGCCTCTTATACGAATGTGACAAAGCAGGTTGTTGCCAGATTTCTCAAAAGAGACATCATTTGCAGATATGGGGTTCCCGAGAGAATCATTACTGATAATGGTTCAAATTTGAACAATAAGATGATGGCAGAACTGTGCCGGGAATTCAAGATCGAACATCACAATTCTTCTCCCTATCGTCCGAAGATGAATGGGGCGGTGGAGGCAGCCAACAAGAATATAAAGAAGATTGTGCAGAAAATGGTGGTAACCTATAAAGACTGGCATGAGATGTTGCCGTTTGCATTGCATGGGTATCGAACGTCGGTACGTACATCTACTGGGGCAACTCCTTTCTCATTGGTATATGGGATGGAGGCTGTGTTACCCGTTGAGGTTCAGATTCCCTCGTTGAGAGTCCTGATGGACGTGAAGTTGCAAGAGGCTGAATGGGTAAGGACCCGGTATGAAGAGTTGAGCCTGATAGAGGAAAAGAGGCTAGCAGCCATCTGTCATGGGCAGTTATATCAGCAAAGGATGAAGCGTGCTTTTGACAAGAAGGTGCGACCTCGGGTATATCACGTAGGTGATATGGTGCTGAAAAGGGTCCTTCCTCCTCAAAACGATCGAAGGGGCAAATGGACACCGAATTATGAAGGTCCATTCGTGGTCAAGAAGGTCTTCTCTGGCGGAGCCTTGTTGTTAACGACCATGGATGGCGAAGATTTTCCATCCCCTGTGAATGCGGACGCAGTTAAAAAATACTTCGTATAATTGACCCGCTGGACGAAAAGAATAAAATAGTCCAGGCAAAAATGGGCATCCCGGCGAACCAAAAAACAGAAAGAAAGGTTTGGGCAAAAATTAGGGATAAAAGAAAAACTGTACACCCGGCAAGTCGAAAACCTGAAAAGGCGACTTGGGCAAAAATGGGTATCCCGGTGGATTGAAAACCCGAAAGGGCGGTCCAGGCAAAAGAGGGATTGAAACGAACAACTGCGTCTAGCATGATCGTTTGCGCTTTGGTTAAAGCATCATGGACAATATCCGGTGGGGATCAGTTGGAATCGTCTTGTTCAGAAGGCAGAAAGCACGGAGAGTCTGAGGACATATGGGGTGTAACCGAGTTGGAACTCGATGAGATCACGGGTTTCACATTGCCATTAGGATAGATTTTTCCTTTTGAGCGCAATTACCTCTTTTCAGGAATTGCTTCCTTTTGTATTGCTCATTTGAGCCACACTTTTCGATCAATAAAATGCATATTCAGTCAAATAATTTTGTTTTTGTCTTTCATTACCGCTTTGATTGCAAAAACATCCAGATATTTTTGATAAAGAATCTTGCATTTTAAAACATACAGGTTTCCTTCCAATGCATGTTTATAAGATTGAATGCTTGAAATCTTATTTGGAAGGTTGAGTGACCCAAGTGTTGAAATCTTGACACGCCTGGGGCACGGTTTTATCTGACGATCTGTTTTGCAGGAACTGTTAGATATTTTCACTCACTTGCAGGTTGTGATGTGGAAGCTTTGTAATAGATCCCCAGAGAGTTCGCTCAGGAACAAATGAATATGAAAGAATGACGAAGACGTTGAGACGTACGACGATCCTTGATGATAATCAAGAAGACTCTTCAAAGTCGGGAGACTTGAAAGTATGTAATTCCCCGCAGAGTCCGAACAGGGACGAGTGCATATGAAGAAGGGACGGAGAAACGACGAGACGTACGACGACCCTTGAAATTAATCAAGAAGACTCTTCAAAGTCGGAAGATTGAAAATTCTGTGTACATCCCAGGAGTACGTTCTTGTCGGGCGCGGAGCGATTGGGAATACAAGATGATGGAGCAGAAAAGGTCCAGACGAGTCTGGGAGTTCTCAAAAGTGGAAAGTCGGTACGAGATTGGGAGGCGGATACCATGGTTCGATGAGTCGATGGGTGTTCTGTACCTACTTTTCTCATTTCCCAGCTAGGTCCCCAAGCAGAATTAAAGGACCAAATCCCCTGCAGATCCAAGGTCTGTGACTTCCCCAGTCGAGTCAGGATGGTTATCCCCGGCAGGTTTACAACAGCGGTGTTTCCTCAGTAGCCAGGTCTGAAGGTTGTTCTCCCCGAGTGGAGCGGGTTTCAATGAAATATATCTCCAGCAGTGTTCATCCTATCAGTGGGTTGAACAAGTTCCCGTAGCGGACGGATTTTTGCATCTCCAGCTGAGTTGATTTTACCTATGGATTGCATGGGTTGTCCCCAGCGGAGTAGTATGCGTTTCTCTAGCAAGGTCAGGAGGGTTATCCCCAGCAGGTAATAGAGTGATGCATCCCCAGATAAGTATGGAGATTGCTATTCCCCTAGCAGAGTCTCTGTGAGTGTTTCCCCAGTGAAGTCAACAGGTATCTGTGAGGGTTTCCCAAAGTAGAGATGGATGTACATCCCCAGCAAGTCAAAGACTGTTGTATCCCCATAGAGTGTTGGTGGTGCTTATCCCCAGCAGTTTCCCGAGCGAATTGGATGCAAAGGAGGTTCTTCCCCAGCAAGGGTTACCTTATCCCAGCAGCAGCAGTGCTGTTCCCCGGCAGGGTGGTGATCGGAGCGGTGACGAGTTCCTCAGCGGAGTGTCTCGTATTCCCCAGAGGAGTCCCTTGAGGGGGATACTTTTTTTATGCATTCATCATGAAAAAATAACATGGCATATTGCATAGAAAAATAATAATCGCGTAGCATTTCCATGTTTATGGAGCATTACGCAGAAAAAATCAATCATGCATCATTGCAAGCATCAGCTAGTCTCAAGCCGTGGTTGCCGTTTGAGAAGTGGTTTTGGCCAGATGGTGAAGGTGTTACTCCGGGGAGTTTTGCCTCATGATTTGATCAAAGGTATTTCCCCAGTAGTGCGATACTGGAGGAGTTTGTTTCCGTCGTGCAGAGATGGGAAATATTTTGCGACCAGCGCCATTCAAGCCGTGGTTACCGCTTGGAGTTTTGTTTCATCGGGTGGTGAAGATGTTACTCCGAGGAGTTTAGCATCACGACGTCAGATCAACAATGTTCCCCAGTAGTGCGATATTGGAGGAGATGTTTCCGTCGGACAGAGATGGAGATAAAATCAGAAGACGTTATGCGATCAGCGCGATTTCGGGGTTCAAATGGAGAAAAGAAATGCTGAGGCATGTTCTGGGGTTCAAACGGAGAAAAGGAGATACTGAGGTATTTTCTGGGGTTCAAATGGAGATGGAGTTGAAGATTGTATCCGGGATGAGGTCCTCAGGATTATCTTCTGTTCATGTGTCACCTTAGACTCTGGCTGAGGTCAATGGAGGTCGTTATAGGTGTCTTCTGAGGAAGAGTTACACATGCTACCTTCCTTTTGAGAAGGTTTACCCTCTGACATGTCGCCCTCAGAGTGGTTTGGTGTTATTTCCGACGTTGCCAGCGGAATTATCACGAGATTGGAGAAAAGGAAATGTTGAGGCATTTTCTGGGGTTCAAATGGAGAAAAGGAAATACTGAGGTATTTTCTGGGGTTCAAACGGAGAAAAGGAGATGTTGCGGCATTTTCTGGAGAATGGGGTTCATATTGGCGATCGCGAGTTATCGTCAGGCGACTGGGGTTCAAACTGGAGATTGGGGTTCATTATTTTGGCAAAAAGGAGTGCTACGGCATTTTCTGGGGTTCAAATGCGGTGATCTGAGGATCATTTGCGCAAGAGAAAATTTCGGGGTCCAAGAAAAGAAAATAAAAAGAGCAGAGAAAATCTTCTGGGGTTCAAATGCAGAGATCTGAGGATCGTTTGCGCAATAAGAAAATTTCGGGGTTCAAGAAAAGCAAGAAAAAAGAGGAGATGATAATCCCGCGTGGATGTGTGGTGATCAGACCATGGTTATCCCTGAGTTACCATTTATTTTGGTATCCAGGTCGACGTTTATCGAGTTTGTTTCTTCGCCGATGCTGACGGGCGTTGTTAATTATTATCCCATCAGAGTGCAAATTGTTCGTCTGTTCTTGGTATTCAATCACTCTTCATCCTGATCATCCGAAAGCCAAGGCTATTCGTATCGACAGGTTCACAGTGGATTGAATAGGGGCAGCTGTAACACCTCAAAATTTGCCCTCTTCTTTGGGACTAGCATAACATATTACATATCATTCTTAGGTCATTAGGCATTGCATATTGCATATCATGTGGTTACATTGTGCAAGCCATTCTCCCAAGTCTTGATCAGAAGCTGAGGAAGTCAAAATGCAAGCCTAGGGTTTTATTGGACTGATCATGGGCCATTTGAGGATTGGGCTGCAAATTAGGGTTTCATGATTCTCAGAGGATATTGGTCTTCATCTTGATTGAAATGATACATCATCATCATCATCCTGGTTTGTTTTCATCAAGTGTTGAGGCAGATTCCTTGAGATTAGGGTTTTGACCATTGGTCAACCCTAATCAGTTGCATTGAGCCAATCAGGGCATGATTAGGAGATGGGGTCTATGATGGTTATGGGGTTCATTATGTGGTTATTTTGTGCTTATTGAGGCTAGGGTTTCACCCTTGAGCCATTTCAGTTGAAGATTGGAGCTCAGATTGATCTATGCATTGCCAGATTCATCTATCAGTTGAAAAAGTCAACTGTGGTCAACTGTACATGATCTGATGGATTTGGAGGTGGAAATGAGTTGGATACACTTCATTCATGTTGGAACAGGTGATACATGACCTCTCAAAGCTTAAAAATGAAGAAAATCAAGTCAGGACAAAAACTGCCAAAAATAGAAAGTGACTTGTAATTGAAGTTTCCTAAAATGGAAAGTTTTTGACCTCAAGACCACGTGTCCAAGGAAGCTTCAAATGAAAATTTGTTCAACATGAAAGTTGTAGATCTTGTTCTCACCTTTCCAAAAAGTCCAAGAACTTGAAAATCCCATGTGTGGTTGGAAAATTATGGCTCAGTGAATTTCAAAAATGACCCATAATCAGGAGGCCATAACTTCCACATGGTTTGTCCAAATTGCAAGTTCTTTATATGCACAAACTCCATTTGACATGTACTTTCATGGTGCATAATTGGATTTTCTCAAAAGTGGTCAATGCAAAAAGTCAATTTTCAACTGGACAGTTAAAATGGACCAAGGGCAAAATTGTCCAACTTGTGAAATAATTGGAATTTTTGAGTGGGGATTTTTGCAACACCTCATAAATGGTATTTGAAAGTTGTTGGAATCATCATAACATGGCTAGGCCTTGTGATTTGGAAATTGGCTTGAAAAATGAACTTGTAAAATTGGACAAAGTGCCATCACATAGTGAATTTCAAAAATATGCATCCAATGAGAGTGAAACAAGTTGCAACAGCTCACACATGTCATTTTGAGAGTGTGTGAGCTGTCAATGAGCTGGCATTGGCTTATATGTGAAAGTACCATTTTGTCCCTAACTTGAAAATTAACCATTTCACTAACACATTCCAAATGGTTAATTAACATGGTTAATCATGGATTAAGGTATCATATATATTCCTAATCACTTCCAAATCATAACAGAAAAACACATTTCCCAAAATCAGATCTCAAATTCTTGAAATTCTCTCAAATTCTCAAGAACACCAAAAACCAAAAATTGACAAGAACTTCTCCAAATCTTGATCAATCTTCGAATTTCTTTTTGCATCAATCTCCTTTCATCATCCTCATCAACTGTTTATGAAGTTTGGAAGGCAAGAAGCTGTGGATCGTGACTGCACATACAAGCTCCATCAATGGCAAATCGAGTTTTCATGCACTAAGAGTGAAACCAATTGGATCTAAGCTTTGCATCTCACTGCCACGAGCCTCTACTCCATCTGTTTCACTAAATTGAGCGCAAAGGCCACACGAACAGCCACTGCACATCAGGTATGTCAAAATTTCGAATGTCACGATTTGTTCGATTGGCATGTGCTTTGTGTAGTGCGTTTCATGTAGGTCATGGTGATGTTTGTAGTTTTAGGAATGGTGAACTGTGGCTCATGCAATCTGGAATTTAAGTTTCGAACCAAAACCCTAAGTTGATCGATTCAGGAGATTTAGGAATAGTTAGGTTAAATTAGGTTGATATTTGGATTGTGCGTAGTGAGACGAGTCCAACGGATATCCACTTGTCCATTTTGGTGATGGTTTGAGATTCACGCGTTCTTGAGGAGTTCTGGGGAAGACGATGGATTTCTGGGAATATTTGAGTGTTTGATCCAAAATTGCGTTTGAATTTTTGAATAACACGTTTACCGCCCCCGCGCTCCACTATTTACAACTCTGCCATTGGAGCATTTAATTAATTATAATAATTCTAAAAAATTCTTAAAAAAATCATTAACACCTTAGAAAATTCATAAAAAATCAATAAAAAATCAGAAAAATGTAGGAATTTTTGTGTTGACTTCCTTGTTGACTGTAGAATTTTTTTGACCTATTGGTTGAAGTTGTGCATGGTAGAAATTGTGTTTGACCTAGGTTTGTTTCACATGTGCTACATTTTGATACATTCTACCATTTTGATTGTGAAATGCTCATAGTATAAAAGAAATTCCTGAAAATTTTTGTGATGATTGTGGACTGGTTGATGCTTATTTACATGTAAATTTCATGAATTTTTGATACCTGGTCATTGAGTTACAAATTTTGGAACTTAGGTGTGACAATTGGTGTCACACCTCATTTATGTCAATTTGCTGGATTTATTTGAATGACCTAGGCTTGTTAGAATGATGTGAAATTTTGCATGGATGTTCATTAACATGTTAAGATGCTATGTGAATTTTTGTGGAATTTTATGTGGCATTTTCAATTTGATTGCTATTTTTCATCTCTGTTGGTCAAATGTGCAAGCTCATGTGACATATGTTGGTAGATCTTTTGTGAAATGCTCATATGGTATTGAATGATCATGAAATTTGGTAGGAATGTTATAGACACATTGTATGACATCCCTGTTTTGGTCTCACTCATTTCTTTACTGTTTTCATTGACTTGTGAATTTTTGAAGTGGAAGCATGTGTTGATGTTGTGATTTGGAGCATGTAATTGTGTCTGTTTTTGTTGATTTTCATTGACATGGTTCCCTTTGCCCAAATGAGCTAAAATTTGACATGCTAGACCTAGAGTATCCCCTGTTTAGGTGTAAATTATTTGAGAATTTTTAGAATTGTTTTGATATGGAATTGAATGCAATAGTTCTGTTTGCATGTTTGGTGCTCCATTTGAACTAGTTTGAATTGTTTTGTGCATGAAATAAATATAATGAATGATATGGACATGGGATTAATTGTGTTGGCTTTTGTTTGACATTAATTTGAGTTTGGTTAGAGATACCTTGCTGTTTAGGAATTTTTCTTGCCTTTGGACCCTAGGCTTGGCCTAGTGGTCTAGTTTCTAACATTTGATTGATTTTTCAGGATGAAAAGGTGCAATGTGTGTGGAGAATGATCCAAGTCAATTTAATTGATGTTGTTTGATGTTTGTACACTAACACAACTTTGTTTTGTAGGTTGTGAAGTTTGGGCTTGAGCTCATAGCTTGCCTTTGTTGTGCATTAGTTTGTATAGTCTGACTGATTAATACTTGTTGTTTATTTTGGTATGTCTGAGTACTAACTGTGTTTGACTGTTTCCAGGTACTTTTAGTTGCTCAGTTCCTTGTGAACTTTTGCTTTGCTTTGCTTAAGCAACTTGCATCGAGGTATAACTTCCTAACTTCATGTAGTCTGGAGACCCGGTCTGTTATTTGGCCGGGCAAATAAATGTCTGAAGTCCTCCTTAAGAGGCGATGATTGTGATTGTTTAATATTGTGCCTAAGCAGGTAAAGTCCTTAATCAAGGCAATTGGTGGAAGGTAGGGATATGCAATCTATCCCCCACTATTCTGTGAGTCTTCTCCTTGCTCCCATTACATGGTTGTAGCATTGAGATCACAAGCCCAAGATCTTGTGCAGTGCACATTGTGTCAGAGTCTCTGAGTATAGAAGGGTTCCCCCATTCTGGACCCATGCTCATTTGTCAGAAGCTCTCCCGGGTCAGGGATAAGAGTTGTGAGGTCTGATCCTCACTTCACCTCTCATCTGCTTCACCTTAGCCTCGTAATGGCAAGGTTAAGAGCAAACACAGCCCGTACAGATGACTTGCTGAGGCAGTCAAACCTATTGTGTGAGCCCCTTGTTTGGCTATAGTGCGTGCTATGTGGATATCTGTTTGAGATGCTTGTTCTCATTTGATGTATGCTTGAATTATTTTGTATGCTTGTATGCTTGCTTCTTTCCTGGATAGGAGTGGTTTGCTTATGCAAGTAGGATAGAAAACTGAACTTAGGGTAACGATGCATGACAACACTAGGCTCGAGTCCAGCTCCCTAGTAGTGTGTCTTCCCCTGGTTTCCGGCTAGTAATTCAGTCCCTTTCAGGGGAACTACATCGCCCTGATCCTTGTTCCAGACGAGGTATGTAGGCAGGTGGTCGTGCGAGACCACTCCGGGCAACCTTTTTCTTTTTTGCGTGTGTTTACTTGTTATCTGACTGTGTGTTTGGTTCGGATGCCGACATAAGTCCAATAATTGGCTGTCGGGCTCCACGTTTGCCGTTTTGGTTGTGTTTTGGTTCGGATGCTGACGTAATTCCATCAAGTGGTTGTCGGGCTCCATGTTTGCCACCCTTGTGTGTTTGTATGTTTTGTGTTGTTTGGCGTGCGTAAGCCGAACTACAGTGGCTCTGATTCTTGTTCCAGACAAGATATGTAGGCATAGGATGCGACGTCTTATCGAGCTCCCTTCTCTTAACCCCACCTGCGTTCCCCGTGTGTGTGTGATGTTTAGCAACCTATTCTTTAATCTAGGACGTGGATCCCGTCGAGTACGACGGACGTGAGGGGTGCTAATACCTTCCCCTTGCGTAACCGACTCCCTTACCCTGTCTCTTTGGTCGCAAGACCATTTCCTTTCCAGGTTTCTCTGAGCGTTTCCTTTCCCTATTTTGGGATAAATAACGCGCAGTGGCGGCTCTGTGTGTTTTTATTTTTAGCTCGCCGGTTGATTTTCGCGGATGCGACAGTATGGACTTTAGGTTTTTTGCTTGACCAAGAAGTAACCTATCTTGGACACAAAACAACTCACTTAATCTTGGATCAAGTTGAGTTTGGTTTGGATCAAAGAAGGTTAAACCTCTCATTTGTCAAGACCAACCATAAGACATTAACTCATTGGCCAAAATAAAAAGAAAGGGATGAAGATGAATTGAATGGAAAGAGAACTCAAGTGTCTAATTCAATTGATCAAATATGAACCAAATCATCATCAATCAATGTCAAACAAAAGAGAAATGAAGGTTACAAGTCAACAAGTCAACCATATTTTTTTTGGTATTTTTTGAATTAAAAATAAATGCAAAAATAAAATAAACAAATTATGGTCAAACCTCAAATTCAATTCAAATCAACTTCAACAAGTCCAATTAAATTCTCATAGGTTTAACATGGTCAAACAAACTTTCTCAAATTTTTTCAACAATTTTTGAAATCAGAAACTATTTAAAAATAATTAAAAATAATGGAAAATAACACAATATGAATTAAAATCTCAAATAAATCTCAAAATAAATAAGAAATTGATGGACTATTTTTCATTGATTTATCATGATCCATAGGTGTTAGGAAAATATTTTTGGATTTTTCAAATATCAGAAAGTAATTAAAAATGAATTAAAACTATCAAAAATCAAATATTTCACAAAAAATATTAAATGAAGTCACAAAAATAATTAAAAATCAAAATATGAAACTAGATTTTTCAAGAATTTTTTTGGCATTGGTCCCATATTTTTGTGACTTCAAATAAAATATTTATGAATTTTTGAAAATAAAAGGAATTAACTGAAATTAAAAGAAAATAAGGAAAATAGAAAAAATCCAGCACCATCAGATCATTTCATTAATTGACGTGGCAATGATCACATGGCTCTAAGGCGCGGATACACGGTGATCTCAAGTCAAGCGCGCAACACATGGTATTAAAACAGGTAAACACATTGGACGCTCGTGATTAAAACGTTGAGGCACGATCCAAAGGCTGGGAGGCTACCACGTGGGGATGGTGGTGGAAACCACCATCTTCTCCGGCAATCCAACAAGATCCGGCCACCACGCGCAGGAAAATGAATTGCAATGAAAATGAAATATAAGTACATCAAAATGAAGCTAAGGTGATGTACATCGCCACTATAACCATGGATCATCCTCACAATTCCTATTTAGAGAGAAATGTGAGCTTGAAAATCATGGTGTCTCAACTGGAATGGCACGATTTGCACAATTAAGACCACCACTGGCCTGCCTCATATGAGAGGACTTCAGAAAACAACACAAATCAAAGAAAATCACATTGTATTGCAAGATCTAAATCAAAAAAAATTGAGGTTCTACCTCTGAAATGAAGCTTTAAACAACACGAATCCTTCAAGCTCTTGATCTGCTTTTACTCTGGAAGTGTGATGGTGATGCTAGGTTAAGGAATTGAGCTTTGAAAATCAACTAATGATGTTGAATTTCAAGCTTGAAAGAGAAAGAGAAAATTGAAAATTCCTTTAGTGAGGGTTGGGATTTCAATTTAGCAGCAATTCAGATCTCCACTTCGTTGCCATTTGAATGAGAATGCACACTTATTTATAGCTGAAATGTGCTGAGAAGCATGGTTCCCTCGTGTGCATGAGATTTGAATCCTCCTTGCATGGGCCTGTACAGGCGCATGTAAGGCCCAATGATGTGTGATGAGCCATGTTGAACTCAAATGGAATTGGATTGGACGTGCAATTGGATTGGCATTTGCTTGCACATGAAGTTATAACATGAAATGCAAAAATGGATCTAAATAGAAAGCTCTTCGAAACTCACACATGGAAAGTCCAAAAAAGTAATGTGAGTGATGGTTGGAAACCCCTTGAAATAAGGAACACAAGTCATGTTGGGCAAAAATTCATTTGGAATTTGGAAATAAAAGAAAACTGGTTGTGAAAGTTTGGGTACAAAACATGTCTAAGTCACCTTTGAAATTTTTTACCAAAAGCAAACATCTTCAAGCCCTTCTGTTTCAATTATGCAAGCCTCAAATGGAAAAATCTCCAACATCAAAGTTGTATATATTTTCAAGATGATCAATTTAGACTCAAACTTTGCATCATTTAGATTTTTCATGAGAAAGTTATGGACATTTGAAGTTGGACATTTTTCAAATTCAATGACTTAGGTCCAAAGTGACCTATAATGTTTTGTATTATCACATGTGTTTCTTTTAGGACTATGAAATTTTGTCCAACATAACATTTGAATTAGAAATTTTAAATTTTCCAATGCATTTGGTATAACCTCAAAATCATAAAATTTAAGGAAGTTAGGTCCTTGGGAAGTTGACCCAAAATTAGGGTTTCAGTCAAAATGACCTATAATGTTTTAATATGAATGATGACCTTCCAAGTTTCAAATTGATTTTTGATGAACATGAAAGTTGTTCATATGGTTCTTAAGAACATGTTTTATCTTGGGGTCATCTTCATTTGACAAACACATTAAAAGTTGTATCTCAGTGATCTTCAGTTTAGTCAGATGACTTGACTGGTCAACTTTTCAAGGCCAAACTTCCAATCTTGATGAATGAATGATTGAGGATCCTCAAATAGGCTCATATATGCATAAAATAATGAATTAAAGAACTTAACTTGATTAAATTTGATCATAGGTTGAGGTTGCTTCATGGGCAAGGCACAGTCAAAGCACAATTGAATTAGGGTTTCCTTGGGAAACAATCCTCAAGCCCTTTGGGTTATCTTGATCAAATTGGAAAATTGAGATACTTGTGAGACACATATGATGATTAGGAACTTTGTGGACCATTGTCATGCTTTTTCTCATCTTTATTTAGCCATTTCATTGAGCTTAGGAGACTCCTAGGAGCATGGGAGCACATGATCACTTGAGCTTCAAAACAAAAAGAGTTAGTTGACATATTTTTGTGCTTTTGGTTAGTAATCAAAATAAGAAAAGCAACAATATACATTACAAGCATGCTTAGTGGTCTCAAACCACTCACACAAGTCCCAAACCTAGGGTTAAGGAACCAAACCTACTATGATCCTTGAGGCAATGCACTGAGCAATGATATGATGCCATAAGGGATCTTAGGGTCAAAATTAGGGTCTTACACCGCTCTCAGTTGTCGCAACAGTCGTCAACAGAAACTATGTAGAAAAGATATACCGCTGCTAACTACCATTTGGACACATTCTAGAATGACTAATTATGATTTTAGAAACCTGTAAACAACAAAATATAGAATTATTGTTTATGCTTGCAAGGATTTATCCCAATAGGCAGACCAAGGAATGTAAAGGGAAAAATACATATGGAACATGATAGAAGTCAGGTGCAACAGAAAGAGAATTTGGATAAGCATTGAAGCCCCAAATTATACTCCCGTGGAAATTTACGTGAAGCCCAAATACAAATTTGAATTAGCGTAAAACATATTTGATGGACGAGATGTCATCTCAAGTAGGTTGCCCCATGGTTAAGGTGACGTCTACGAACTACATAATGTCAAAAGCCAAGTTATCCTGAAGCTGAAACGATTTAAAGTTCAAACAAGTTGTAACATTTTTTAATAGATCGGTTAATCCTTCAACAACAAGAATGAAATGAAATGGAGATAACATATTGCCTTATCAGAGGTTTCTTTCTGCTTTAAACTCTATTGTATGGCTACCGTTAATGAGTGTAGAAAGTGAACTGAAACACACACAAGATTGGATCCATTTAATTCATGTCTTGTCAAAATTTATTCAAGATGTATAAAAGATATTCTCACGAAACTGAATCAAATACCTTCTTAAAATCAAATTTGAAAACAAAGAGAACTTTGTTCTTTGTTCGGGCGAAATCTACGACTTCATTAACAACAAAGACACCATCGAAAAAGTTTCTATTATGAATAAACACAATTTAGGATGAGGATATAATGATAAATGTTAAGTTTACTTTACAAAAATATGAAGAAAAAATGGTGAGCTAAAATCCTTAAATTGATAAAATAAAGGGGCCATTAAGTCAAACAAAAAACGTGATATTTTTAAATAATCACTTTTTTCAATTAAAGTTCTAAAATAACCTATTTTTAAAAATATTTACCGGAATAACCACCTTTCATGAAGCATGCGCCAGTTGGACTGATGCATCTATTTGCCCATTGAACATATGCACCAATGGCCCGGGCGCGTGTATGTAATGAAGCCAGTTGTATTGGTGCATGCATACAATACATCATGTGTATGTGCCAATGCATGTGGTGTAACATCCTAATTTTCCATACCTTAAATAATATATATGATTATAATTGAGACTTTAACATCGCTAATTATTACAAACTAAACATTGAAACTAGCCGCTATAATAATTAATTTATCAACTAATTACTCTTTATTTTATTATTAATATTATTATTCAATTTGAATATCATCATTTTATTTTACAAACTAAACTTTGAAATTAGTCATTTAAATACTTAATTTTAAGTTAATTAATTATCCATATTATTTTTGTTATTATATTATTTGATGTTATTTGATTTGAATATCACTATTTTACTCTACAAACTAATAGTAAATAAAATAACATTAAGTTAATAAATGTATTAAATAATTACCCTTGTTATTATTATTATTATTATTATTATTATTATTATTATTATTATTATTATACTTATCCTTTCATTTTATAAAAGAAATATATTTTATTTTACTATTAATATTCTACATGATCATATGTCATGAAATAGTAGAAAAATCAAACTTTCATACATTTCTCACCAACTATTTTCACAAAGTCATATTAGAACACCTATAAAACTATTCATGCAAGACTTGTAAAGATTTGACAAAGACATATTTACTAGCAAGAGTTGAAAAGTTAGAAAGCATGGGCAAAAGGAGATAAATTTACATTATTTTAATATCTTACAACTAGTATAAATAGGGGTCTTTCTCACCCCATTTTCATTCATTCATTCACAAATCATCTTTCTTACCTCTTTATTTCCTTCTTTCTCTAATTTCTTCATATAGAAATATTAGTTTTAGTTGTCGAAGTTTTCACGGTGTCGGTTTGTAGTTTTTAGAGTTATTTTAGGGTCAAAGTTCTTCTAAAGTTTTAAAGGAGTTTGATACGTCAAAGTTCTGCTCAAATCATTTTCATAAGTAACCGGTAAGTCGTTATAATTTAATTATTTTATTTATATAAAGGTTATTTTAAGAATTTGATTTAAATTTCCGTTAAGACGTCGAGATATTGAACTTATAAAGTCCAAGATAAGTTTTACCATTTTAAGTTGTTATAATGCCCAAGTATTATTATAAAATTAAAATGTTATTAGGAATACACTATTGATAATTTTCTAAAACAAACAAATCCAAACGGGAGTATAGTCTAATTTATACTTGAATTTAATAACGATTTAAATATAGTGGAGGTTACTATTAAATATTTTAAATAAATAAATATTTTAATTTGTAACAGAATCATGTTTATTTAACCGTAAATTATATTCTAATTATTTTATAAATTTCGTACAATTCAACGGTTATCGTAAATTAGGTTCTGGGCAAACATCAGAGAAAACGCTCGTGGACTTTCAACAACGATCAACAACAAAAGGTGGGGGCAAGGTCTCGTATACGTTGGGACGGTTAGCGTAAAATAGCTTAATATATATATATGTGTGTAGTGGTGACACAAGCCCTACCAGCGATAAATAAGTAAGGAGAGCCTATTCTCGAATAATGATTTTCCCAAATCACTAAGCGAGGTTATGCCGACCTTAATTATTTATCATAAGAATGATCTATGACAATTTGAGGTTCTATTGTGCTTACATTGTTTGATTAATTGTCTAATTGTTTACTTTATTTATACTTGAATGATTGTGATTGATAGACTAAGAAAATGATCTATTAAGGAGAGAAACAACAACATTGATTAGATATTAAGTGTTAGATCCCCAATGGAATAAAGGAAGTTGGATACATTGAGTAGTTGTATTTGGTTGGGTTCTGGCTAAGGAAAAGACTTGGTCGACCATGTCCTTTACGGTCCACCTCTCTTACCTGGGAAGTCAACCATACATTATTCACTGTATAAACTGAACTAGTTATATAGAGATAAGGATCACGCCAAGGAAAAATAGACAAGACATTTAATGGATTTGACACTTAACCGAAGTATTAAATAATAACTATGACCTGAAAGGTTGATATGATATTTCCCAAATATTAACTAAATACTTATGGTTGAGAGTTACTACAAGATGGTTGAGTGATCATATAGACTGCATTGAGGAATGTGTAAGTCCACTGTCGTGCGGTATGGGACGTACGAGGTTAATCAGTCTCCTACAATCCCGACGGGGATTATTATTTATGCATGCTAGGCAAGACGAGGGTCTTGGCCTGAATCCTCAGGGACGATCGACTTATAACACCTGGACTCCATGTGAAGTTAGGTGGCGTAGCTCTTGGTAATTGGGAGTACGTTGGTGGCATGTGGTCTTGTGATATCTGATCTTGGTAAATGGTATAGGTATCCTTGATAGCGTTTAGTTGTCTGAGTCAGCATATAGTTCAAGGATGCATTAGAATAAATACTTATAAAGTATAGGTAAATATGGGATAAAGATGCGCTTGTTCGAATAATTGTGGTTGTCATGTATATATATTACTATTTTACATCCTATTCCCACTTTTAAACTTGTACGTAAATCTTAGCCCTGTATTCTTTTTGTCTTGCATCTTTGGATTGATCTATGACGATCAGGCGACGAGCTAGACCATTTAGGAGGGAAGACTATGGAGTGACAGATTACGATAATGTCAAGGCTGAAGGTTGCTAGCGTTTTGTCAAACGCTTATTACATCTTTACTAGTACGTAATATTATATATAGTCAGTATAAGTGTCAGTCCTGTTGGACTTAGGAGGTCCTTCTTGTAACACCCCAAAATTTGTCCTCCTCATTCATGCATTTATTTTTAGGTCATTTAGCATTTCATATTGCATTTCATCATGTCAGTCAGGATTAGCTCCAAGAAGCTTGAACATCATCTAGGACACTTTGTGGGTTCTATTTAGATGATCAGTCAACACAAGGGAAGGACCTGAGTTACTTCCAACAGGGGTCTATTCGTCAGTCAAAACGTTAATCTTGAAGGAGCAAAAGTTTGTTCGTGAGTTGTCATACTCGCTAGGCGAGCAGAATGGATCGCCTAGCGAGTCCCAAGAAAAGCCACCAGAATCACCTACACTCAGAGGAATTTCTTGAACTGTCATGCTCGCTAGGCGAAGCCCACGTGTTTAATATATATATATATATATATATATATATATATATATATATATATATATATATATATATATATATATATATATATATATATATATATATATATATATATATATATATATATATATATATATATATATATATATATATATATATATATATATATATATATATATATATATATATATAAAATAAAAACGAAAAAAATATATAACAGAAATTTTTTGGACTTGGGCCTCTCTCATTTGAGCCCACAGGTCCACAAAAATCAGGTTATAAATTCAGAGTTTTAGTGAAACAAAAGGTCATTCTATTCCTATTACCCTGGCTGGGAAAAAGATAGTGAGAGAAGAGCTAACAGAGTTCAAAGCAACCTCCAGAGACTGAAAAGAACTCATCTGCAAAGAGCCAATTCCATCTCATATAAACCCTCAAATTGCTTTGCAAACCCAACCGGACAATTCAATTTCATTCGATCTCTCCAGTCAGGTTTGCCTTATTCCCATTACTTTATGCTTTTAATTTGAATGCTCTGAATGTATGAGGTATTATGGGTGAATTTGATACCCTTTTGATGCATGTGTTTGACAAGATGTTTAGGCCTCCTACCCTTGGTTGCTTTTTGTGAGCTTTTTGTGAATTTTAATGGCATGATTCATGTGGTTACATTTTAATTTGGGGGCAACTCTTGATTACCCTATCTTGTTTCTTTAACCTGTTTGTTGAGTTTTATTTTGCGAGGGCTCATATGACTCTTGCAGAGATGGCTTGCCTGGTGTTCCACTTTATTTGTGGGATACCACCTGGAGGTTTATCCCGATTACCTGTACTGACTCGCTTTCTTTGATGGTGCTAGCTTGAGAGATCTTTGGGTTTCTTATCTCTTTATTTGCTGTTGCTTCGGATCTTTATCCGTGTGTTAGATCTCTTAACCCCCTTTATTTTTCCCGCATTTTACTACTTTTTGCCTAAAGACCTCCATGAAGAGGCAATTGACGGATAAAAGGGATCAATAGTCAATCCCCCGTTATTCAGTGCGTCGTTCTTTAAGATCACACTATGTGTCGATGCTTCAGAACAAAAACCCCATATCTTTTGTCCGGTCAGTCAGTGAAGAGGGTTCCACCTTTCTGAACCCCCACTTTTTGTCATGAGCTCACCCTGTCCAGGGTTAAGAGCTATGGGGTCTTATCCTCATTACCCCTTTTTGCATGAGCATCCCCAAAACCACAAACAAACTCATTGATTTTTCTTCTCCTAAGAACACGTTTACTTCTTCTACTATAGGCGAGTAAGTCTCCAAAGGTCGAGCATCCGGTAGATTGCGTAGTAACGTCGTTCATCCCAAAACTTAACCCGTAGTTAGCCGAACTACGACTTGCTCTGATTCTCATTCCAGATGAGATACGTAGGCATAAGACGCGATGTCTTAGCGAGCACACTCCCCCCTAACCCCTAGGTGGCCGAGCTACGAAGACTCTGATTCTCATATTCAGATGAGATACGTATGCAGTGGATGCGACATCCGTACGAGTCATTTCCTTTTGACCCTTTTTTTTAGTAAATAGTACATTAGATAACCCACACCCTTTAGACAAGAACTACAAGAGTGGATCCCGTAGAGTACTACGGATGCGTAGGGGTGCTAATACCTTCCCTTCGCATAATCGACTCCCGAACCCAAGATTTGGTTGTGAGACCTTGTCTTTTCCTTTCCTTTTTCCAGGTTTACTTCGAGCGTTTCCTTTCCCTCCTTTGGGATAAATAACGCACGGTGGCGACTCTTCTGTCTTTCCTTTTTCGCCGGTTGTTTTTTTCGCAGGTAGGTTGTGACACTTCTGTTAAGCTTTCTTTTGATTTTCTTCATGTACTTTTATTTTAAGTTTTATCTACGTGGCAATGCCACTAGTCTTAACGGTGTCAAACTTTATGTAAAACATATTTGAAGCATATATATGTGAAGTAGTATATTTTGATTAATTCAATCTTGTTATTTAAAAAAATTTAATTTTCTGTATTTTATTTTAGAATTTCACTAATGGGACATAGGCTGTCTCATTTAATGGTATAAGAGTTGGTCGATTCAGCTCGGTCCGTAAGTGTCTAGAGTTATACTGACTGTATCAAGTTGGATTCCAAACAGGATGATAACTTTTCTTTTGTGCGTTGAGTCTTCCTCTTGATAGCCTTCTAATATACTTGTAGGTGTTTAATTGGCTGCATTATATGGTAAAACACTAGCTGGATTCTAATGTCTTGACTGATGTCATGACATGGTGTGTATGTGTGACTGCATTGTAGGTTAGAATATCTAACTATACTCTAATGTCTTGATTGATGTCATGACACACTTGAGTAGTTACTGCAGGATTAGCTAATACAGGATTTATTGAATGTCAAACTGGAGACTGTGACATTCATCCCTGTCAGCAGCTACTGAGGAATAGAACAGTTGGTGTTCTGTTAGAGCTCAGTATTCATTTGCAGTCTGGTTATAAAGGAAGAACCAGACCTGGCATAAGGCCTACTGTATGAATGTCAAACTGGATGTTATGACATTCATCATGGACAGTATATACTGAATAATAGACAGAGTGGGGTTCTGCTACACTTCAGTATGTTTCTTAGTTTGTTCTCCAAGAGGATAACAGAACTAACTTAAGGCTAAATGTGTAAATGTCAAATTGGATGCGTTGACATGTATTAATGTAAGCTGTTACTATAGAATGGACAGTTTGGTCCTGTACAGTTCAGCAAACTTGTACAGTCTGTTTTCAGGAAAAACAGACTTAGCATATGGTCCTTGATGTCAAACTGAATGTTGTAACATTCATTCCTGACAGCATATGCTAGATTGTAGGTTGTTTAGTTTTTCTGTTTCAGCATTTTTCTCAGGCTAAAATCCAGGAAACCAACAACCAAGCTACAATTAAGGAACCTAACAAATAGCCTATTTGTTAGCACACTAATATGTGGAAATTAGTTAGAATCCTATGTGGCATTATTTGTGGAGGTCTTGAGATATTTTAGGAACTAAATATGGAGATATCTTAGGAACTAAATATGGAGACATTTTAGGAACTAAATATGGAGATATTTTAGGAACTAAAAGATTGAAGACCTTGTTTGTAGCAGAAAGTTTCTGCTGATGTTGTAACAGCAAAGGAGAAGTTTGCTGTGATTTCTGAAGGCCCAAATCCACTTGGGTGATTAGGTTATAATAGCTGATTGTAATCTGGTCTTTGTAAGCCTCTTAGAATGAAAATTTAGGGGTGTGTGTGAGGTAAACCTCCCAATCTGTGGGAAGGTTACCATATGTCTCTCAGTGGTAAAAGCTGAGAGTATTTGTAACTCAAAGCCTGTAGGCAAGAGTGATTATGTTCTTGAACAAAGCTGTGAAGCAAGTTCAAGTTGTGTTCTCAGTGTTCAAAGCTGAGAGTATTTGTAACTCAAAGCCTGTAGGCAAGAGTGATTATGTTCTTGAACGAAGCTGTGAAGCAAGTTCAAGTTGTTTAGCATTACATTGTAATTGTGGTGATAGGAATGGAAACTGGAGGTTTCTATCTAGGAGTTCCTAGGTATAGATTGCATTGGGTAGGGATTAAGTGATAAGTTGTAAACGGGTGAGTTTAGCTTTGAATTGATACTACTAATAGTGGATCTTCTTCCTGGCTTGGTATGCCCCCAGACGTAGGTGATGTTGCACCGAACTGGGTTAACAATTACTTGTGTTTTTACCTTTTGCATGTTATAACTTTGTCTGTTATAAAATAAGGTAAACCTGTAATGCTGTAACAGATGATGTTCCAATCAATGTTGAGACATCATGCTGATAACTGTGCAGGCTCAACAGAAGTAAGTGCTATGTTTGATCTCTGCTGTGCCTGTGTACCAGATGGACAGAACTGGGTGTTCTTCCATTATATGGTGATATAGTAGCAGATGTCGTGACATCTGTGAATGTGTGCATATCAGTACTAGGTTGTAATTTGTATAACTGTATTGCTGTATTAGTTACAATGTTAGATCAGATGTCATTACTTGGAATAGAACATCTAAACTCTGACTACACCAGAATTTCAATACTGATCTAGGAAGCGTCTTTAACACACTTAACTTATTCTTCTTTCTTTTTCCCCTAACGGTCACAAACCCAACGGTAACGTAACAGACACTTCACAAAATTCACTATATAAATACTTCACACCTATTCATTATTTTCATATCAATTTCAAAGTACTTATCCATACCTTACAAATGGCTAAATGTTTTCTTTTATTCATCACTCTTCTTGTCATTATCTTGTTTCTTATTGGTATTATCAAGCATGAAGAATTAGGTAAAGATTTCTTAGCAATAATGATAATTATAGTGTTACCATTACTAGTCTTAGCTTGGTTTATTAATAGAGGTTTTTAAATGAAACATGGTCATGGTTCTTGTAATCGTTGTTATTGAATAAATTGATATGCTTTTGTTTATACACTAAATATTGATTATCTTTGCCAAAATTCTAGATATAATCATAACTAACGTTAAGCATTAATTCAACATATTAAACATAACATTGCATGTGAGAGAATTGACAAAATCCTTATCGATGAATTATTCATTGGGATATAAATATACATATTTATTATGTTCTTTATGTCTTGTGGATGATTGAACCTAATAACTTATCCTTTTCAGGAAGTTATGGTTCAAAACGCCAGAAGCGTGAGGCGTGGTAGGAGTGCTGGTAGAGGCGCTAGTAGAGGTGTAGGTAGGAATCTGAGTGGTGAAGCTACTCCCGAATGGGTAGCTAACATCCCCATAGGACGAGAACATCATTCCCAAACTGGAACAAACTCTCAAGCTGGCACTCGAGATGTTCGTGAACTTGTTGCTGCTGTGTTAGTTCAAACACAACAAAATGCTCAAATCCTGCAAATCACTCGTGATCATCAACTTTTTCAGCAACAACAAACAGAAATTGTGCATTAAGATACAGGATTGAACTCGTTTCTGAAAGGTAAACCACCACAGTTTGGTGGTGACTTTAATCCGGAGGGTGCTGAGAAATGGTTGCAAGAGATAGAGAAGATATTCTCTTTCACTCACTGTAGAGAGAATAGAAGAGTCGGTTATGCAACATTCATGCTGACAGGTGACGTTGAAGCCTGGTGGAGAGGAAAACATAGATTATTGGAAGAGGAAGGAAGAGAGATCAATTGGATCTTGTCCAAAGGAGAATTTTTGGGGAAGTATTTTCCAAAGCTATGTAGGAAAGAGAAGGAGAGATGATTCCAGAACCTGCGTCAAGGTATGATGACGGTGGGAGAGTATACTAGGAAGTTTGAATCCTTGCTAAAGTATTTTGAATTTTACCGCTTGCATCCAAGGGGAGAATGAATGTGTGAAAAGTATCAAGATGGATTGAAATATGATATTCAGAGGGTGGTTCTACCTCTGCATATTATGCGCTTTGGTGAGCTGATAGAAAGATGTTTGGAGTTGGAAGGAATTGACAATAGGAAGAATCAATATGGATCAGGAGTACCAACCCGAAACAACAATCACAAGGGCCATTTTAACCGAGGCCATGGAGGAAGGACCCAACAAGGGGGTAGGCCATATCAAAGGCCCACACCATATCATAACTAGGATTCTAGGAGGTTAATGTTCAAGTGTTACAGTTGTGGAGGGGCAAATCTTAACAAAGATTATCCAAATAGAAATATTGGAGCTTGTTTTCGTTGTGGTCAGAAGGGCCATTTTCTCAAAGATTGTCCCCAAGGACAAAACCAACCAACAAGCCAGAAGAGTGTCCTAATAAACAATAACAATGTAGGGAGAGCAAGGAACGGAGGCCCAAATGTTGGTCAAGGACCTCAGAATCAGAACAAGCCAACCACAGGAAGAGTATTTGCAATTAGAGGAGTTGAGATCTCCAAGTCAGATGGGTTAATCCAAGGTATGTATCTAATTGGAGATAAGTTGGTATCATTATTATACGATTCAGGAGCTACACATTCATTTATATCTACATCTTGTGCGGAAATTTTGGGATTTGAAATTGTTGATCTCAATAATAAGTTGACCATTACAACTCCCTCGGGAGAAAGAATGGTAACTTGTTCAGTCTGTGCAGACTGCCCTGTAATTTTAGAAAATAGAAGATTCTTAGTAGATCTTATAGTACTCCCGCTAAAAGACCTAGATGTCATCTTAGGAATGGATTGGTTATCAGCCAACGATGTAAACTTAGGGTGCAAGAAGAAAATTTTAACGTTTGGAGAAGATAATGGAGAAGTCATAAAGGTGGAAACTCTCACCCAAAAATTTATGATGTTATTCTCTATGTCAGAAGGAGAAACCCCTAGTGTTGAAAATCTTCCAGTGGTCTGTGAATTCCCGGAAGTTTTTCCATAAGAGGTTCCAGGTTTACCACCGGTTAGGGAAGTGGAGTTTTCTATAGAGTTGGTTCCAGGCACTGGACCAATTTCTATATCTCCTTATCGAATGTCACCCTCAGAGATGGTTGAGTTAAAGAAACAGTTAGACGAGATGTTAGAGAAGGAATTTATTAGACCGAGTGTATCGCCATGGGGAGCTTCAGTCTTGTTTGTCAAGAAGAAGGATGGTTCTTCTAGACTTTGTGTAGATTACAAACAACTTAATAAAGCTACTGTAAAAAAACAAGTATCCTTTGCCTAGAATCGATGACTTGATGGACCAGTTAAAGGGAGCATCGGTATTCTCGAAGATTGACTTGAAGTTTGGATATCATCAGATCAGGGTGAAGGAGGATGATATTCCAAAAATAGCTTTCAGATCCCGTTATGGACACTATGAGTACTTAGTGATGCCATTTGGTTTGACTAATGTTGCAGCAGTATTCATGGATTACATGAATAGGATCTTTAGGTCGTACTTAGATCAATTTGTTGTAGTTTTCATTGATGACATTATGATTTATTCCAAGAATGAGGTAGAGCATGAAGAACATTTGAGAATTGTGCTACATATATTAAAGGACCGCCAATTGTACGCGAAATTCTCGAAATGTGAATTTTGGTTGAAGGAGGTACAATTTCTTAGTCATGTTATCAGCAAAGAAGGTATTGCAGTAGACCCGAGTAAAGTCGAAGCAGTAACAAAGTGGGAAAGTCCAAAGAATGTTGGTGAGATTCGAAGTTTTCTTGGACTAGCTGGATATTATCGGAGGTTCATTGAAGGATTCTCAAAGATCGCTTTGCCTATGACTCAGTTAACGAGGAAGGGTAAGAACTTTGAATGGACAAAAGAGTGTGAAGAAAGTTTTCAGAAGTTGAAGGAAAGATTGACTTCATCACTAATACTCATCTTACCAAACCCGTTAGGACGATTCGATGTGTATTGTGATGCGTCATACCAAGGTCTTGGTTGTGTGTTGATGCAAGAAAGGAAAGTGATAGCTTATGCATCAAGACAGATGAAGGTGCACGAGAGAAACTACCCAACTCACGACTTAGAGTTGGCAGCAATTGTGTTTGCCTTAAAATTTTGGAGGCATTATCTTTATGGATCAAAGTTCACTGTGTTAAGTGATCACAAAAGCCTGAAGCATTTATTTGATCAGGAAGATCTAAACATGAGACAAAGGCGTTGAATGGAATTTTTAAAGGACTACGATTTTGAGTTACAATATCATCCAGGAAAGGCCAATGTTGTAGCAGACGCCTTGAGTCGAAAGAAACTTCATGTATCTGCAATGATGTTGAAGGAAGAAAAGTTGTTTAACCAATTCGTGGATTTAAACTTAAGAGTACATCACAGTGAAGGAAGTATGTTCATAGGCACTATTGTCGTGTCTAATGAATATCTAAAATGGATCAAAGATGAACAACAACTTGATGACCAATTAATGAATATAAAGGAAACTATCAAAGATGGTCAAAATGAGGATTTTAACATAAGGAGTGATGGAATCCTAAGGTTTGGAGAAAGGTTGTGTATACCTCAAAACCAGGATATTCGAAAGTTGATCTTGGAAGAAGGCCACAAAAGTAAGATGAGTTTTCATCCAGGAGCCACAAAGATGTATCAAGATTTGAAGAAAATGTTTTGGTGGTTTGGAATGAAGAAGGATATAGCAGAGTATGTTCAAAGTTGTTTGATATGTCAGAAGGCAAAGATTGAACATCAAAGGCCATCTGGATTATTACAACCTTTAGACATTCCGGAGTGGAAGTGGGATGGAATAACTATGGATTTTGTAACTGCTTTGCCCAAAACTCAGAAGAAGCATGATGCAATTTGGGTAATCATTGATAGGTTGACAAAGAGTGCACATTTCATTCACATCAACCAAACGTTTAGCTTAGAGAGACTAGCTCAGATATATGTAAAGGAAATTGTTAGATTACATGGGATACCTACAAGTATAGTCAGTGATAGAGATCCCAGATTCACATTAAAGTTTTGGCATCAGTTGCATTTAGAGCTAGGAACCAAACTAAGGTTAAGTTCAGCTTATCATCCCCAAACAGATGGCCAATCAGAAAGGACAATTCAGTCGTTAGAAGATCTGCTAAGAGCGTGTACTCTTGAACACAAAGGAAGTTGGGATGAGTTCTTACCATTGATTGAGTTTACTTACAACAATAGCTTTCACTCAAGTATTGGCATGGCTCCATATGAAGCATTGTATGGACGAAGGTGTCGAACGCGTTTATGTTGGTATGAAGTTGGAGAAAATAAAATATTGGGTTCAGAATTTGTGCAACAAACAACATACCAGGTTAAGCTTATTAGAGAAAAGATGAAAGCTGCACAGGATCGTCAAAAGAGTTATAGTGATAAAAGGAGAAGACCTTTGGGATTTGAGGCAGGAGATCACGTGTTCATTAGGGTAACTTCTAGAGTGGGAATTGCACGAGCAATCAAAACTAGGAAGTTAACACCAAGGTTTATCGGGCCTTTTCAAATTCTACGACGGATTGGACCTGTAGCATACCACATTGCTTTACCGCCAAACCTGTCTAATCTTCATGACGTATTCCATGTATCACAACTAAGGAAGTATTATCCTGACCCTCCACATGTCATTGAGCCTGAAAGTGTGGAACTTAGAGATAACCTAGAATATGAGGCTTTACCTGTCAAAATTTTAGATCATCGAATTAAGGAACTTCGTGGAAAGCAGATACCATTGGTTAGAGTTTTGTGGGATGATGTAACTGGTGATTCTACCTGGGAAAGAGAAGAGTACATGCGTCAAAAGTATCCACATATGTTTTAGGTACGTTAAATTTCGAGGATGAAATTTCTTTTAAGGGGGGTGGTAATGTAACATCCTAATTTTCCATACCTTAAATAATATATATGATTATAATTGAGACTTTAACATCGCTAATTATTACAAACTAAACATTGAAACTAGCCGCTATAATAATTAATTTATCAACTAATTACTCTTTATTTTATTATTAATATTATTATTCAATTTGAATATCATCGTTTTATTTTACAAACTAAACTTTGAAATTAGTCATTTAAATACTTAATTTTAAGTTAATTAATTATCCATATTATTTTTGTTATTATATTATTTGATGTTATTTGATTTGAATATCACTATTTTACTCTACAAACTAATAGTAAATAAAATAACCTTAAGTTAATAAATGTATTAAATAATTACCCTTGTTATTATTATTATTATTATTATTATTATTATCCTTTCATTTTATAAAAGAAATATATTTTATTTTACTATTAATATTCTACATGATCATATGTCATGAAATAGTAGAAAAATCAAACTTTCATACATTTCTCACCAACTATTTTCACAAAGTCATATTAGAACACCTATAAAACTATTCATGCAAGACTTGTAAAGATTTGACAAAGACATATTTACTAGCAAGAGTTGAAAAGTTAGAAAGCATGGGCAAAAGGAGATAAATTTACATTATTTTAATATCTTACAACTAGTATAAATAGGGGTCTTTCTCACCCCATTTTCATTCATTCATTCACAAATCATCTTTCTTACCTCTTTATTTCCTTCTTTCTCTAGTTTCTTCATATAAAAATATTAGTTTTAGTTGTCGAAGTTTTCACGGTGTCGGTTTGTAGTTTTTAGAGTTATTTTGGGGTCAAAGTTCTTCTAAAGTTTTAAAGGAGTTTGATACGTCAAAGTTCTGCTCAAATCATTTTCATAAGTAACCGGTAAGTCGTTATAATTTAATTATTTTATTTATATAAAGGTTATTTTAAGAATTTGATTTAAATTTCCGTTAAGACGTCGAGATATTGAACTTATAAAGTCCAAGATAAGTTTTACCATTTTAAGTTGTTATAACGCCCAAGTATTATTATAAAATTAAATGTTATTAGGAATACACTCTTGATAATTTTCTAAAACAAACAAATCCAAACGGGAGTATAGTCTAATTTATACTTGAATTTAATAACGATTTATATATAGTGGAGGTTACTATTAAATTGCTTAAATAAATCAATATTTTAATTTGTAACGGGATCATGTTTATTTAACCGTAAATTATATTCTAATTATTTTATAAATTTCGTACAATTCAACGGTTATCGTAAATTAGGTTCTGGGCAAACATCAGAGAAAACGCTCGTGGACTTTCAACAACGATCAACAACAAAAGGTGGGGGCAAGGTCTCGTATACGTTGGGACGGTTAGTGTAAAATAGCTTAATATATATATGTGTGTAGTGGTGACCCAAGCCCTACCAGCGATAAATAAGTAAGGAGAGCCTATTCTCGAATAATGATTTTCCCAAATCACTAAGCGAGGTTATGTCGACCTTAATTATTTATCATAAGAATGATTTATGACAATTTGAGGTTGTATTGTGCTTACATTGTTTGATTAATTGTCTAATTGTTTACTTTATTTATACTTGAATGATTGTGATTGATAGACTAAGAAAACGATCTATTAAGGAGAGAAACAACAACATTGATTAGATATTAAGTGTTAGATCCCCAATGGAATAAAGGAAGTTGGATACATTGAGTAGTTGTATTCTGTTGGGTTCTGGCTAAGGAAAAGACTTGGTCGACCATGTCCTTTACGGTCCACCTCTCTTACTTGGGAAGTCAACCATACATTATTCACTGTATAAACTGAACTAGTTATATAGAGATAAGGATCACGCCAAGGAAAAATAGACAAGACATTTAATGGATTTGACACTCAACCGAAGTATTAAATAATAACTATGACATGAAAGGTTGATATGATATTTCCCAAATATTAACTAAATACTTATGGTTGAGAGTTGCTACAAGATGGTTGAGTGATCATATAGACTGCATTGAGGAATGTGTAAGTCCACTGCCGTGCGGTATGGGACGTACGAGGTTGATCAGTCGCCTACAATCCCGACGGGGATTATTATTTATGCATGCTAGGCAAGACGAGGGTCTTGGCCTGAATCCTCAGGGACGATCGACTTATAACACCTGGACTCCATGTGAAGTTAGGTGGCGTAGCTCTTGGTAATTGGGAGTACGTTGGTGGCATGTGGTCTTGTGATATCTGATCTTGGTAAATGGGATAAGTATCCTTGATAGCGTTTAGTGGTCTGAGTCAGCATATAGTTCAAGGATGCATTAGAATAAATACTTATAGAGTATAGGTAAATATGGGATAAAGATGCGCTTGTTCGAATAATTGTGGTTGTCATGTATATATATTACTATTTTACATCCTATTCCCACTTTTAAACTTGTACGTAAATCTTAGTCCTATATTCTTTTTGTCTTGCATCTTTGGATTGATCTATGACGATTAGGCGATGAGCTAGACCATTTAGGAGGGAAGGCTATGGAGTGACAGATTACGATAATGTCAAGGCTGAAGGTTGCTAGCATTTTGTCAAACGCTTATCACATCTTTACTAATACGTAATATTATATACAGTCAGTATAAGTGTCAGTCCTGTTGGACTTAGGAGGTCCTTCTGTTAAGCTTTCTTTTGATTTTCTTCATGTACTTTTATTTTAAGTTTTATCTACGTGGCAAGGCCACTAGTCTTAACGGTGTCAAACTTTATTTAAAACATATTTGAAGCATAGATATGTGAAGTAGTATATTTTAATTAATTCAGTCTTATTATTTAAAAAAATTAAATTTTCTGTATTTTATTTTAGAATTTCACTAATGGGACATAGGCTATCTCATGTGGCGCATGATCTATGTAAAAATATTTCTTAAAAATATTATATTTTATACTTATAAATAATAAAATTAAATAGGTAAATGAAAAATAATTATTAATATTATAATATAAAGTTAAAATACATAACAATTGACAAGTAAATTAATGACCCGCGTGATTGAAACGTTTTATGTTCCACATCCCGATGCATTAGTCTGTCTTCGAGGTCTCTCACGTTTTTTTTTTTGGGGGGGGGGGGTTCGACAACGGCGCTTCCGTAATTGAGTACGGTGCCCATGTTGTCATAGTTAGTTCATTGTATTTTGGTGGTTTGTGGACGATATGATTGCCTGATTTGGGACATTGAATCGTTTTGGAAACAAAGCAATGGTTCCCGTGGTGTACTAAAGTCAAACAATGGTTAGGTGTTGTGGCGATGTGATGTTTGGATGTTCCTAAATGGGGGGATACGATGGCATGAGGTTGAATCATATGAATCATATGTGCTATATATAGATGTGGTGGCCGCGTATGGTTGTTGGTGGTTAAGGTTTGATTCCTGGTTTTGAGTTTGGGTGTGTGGCATGAATTGGTTGCAAGGTTGAGTGTTTGGTGGTTGGGTGTGTATGGTAGGTTGATGGTGTGAGGTTGGTCGTTGGGTTTGAGTGTATTGATATTGTTGTTGGGCGGAGATTTATTGTTGGGCGTTTGATGATGAAACTCGTTGGCGTTGATCAATCAAATACCTTGGCTCATACACAAATTATGGCGTTGTAACTGACTTAAACCATGTCATATAATGTTGAGTTTGTCTAGCACCATGTATGACTGGTTCGTTTAAGATGTATTATCGTCGATTCCTCAAATGACGACACATCTATTTTGCGAAGTCTCTCCGATCGGAATAATCCCATTGGTCATTGACTCTTTGTTGATGCCAATCTCCTAAACACGTCGGAGGTTCTGAAATTTGTTGTTGCATGCCGAACTGCAGTTTTACACGGTCACTCAGGTGCATCTCCATAATAGTGAACCATATGATTGGTATTTTTGATGTCCAAACTGCAACATCATCATGGTTAACTGATGATCAAGACCCATATACGACCTCCGGATAAACTGTATAAGAATTTTACATGATTAAAGGATATGCAATTGGTTAATTTTTTAAAATCAAAAGTAAATTTATTTAATAATAATACATCTTCTGATCCAATGTGTTCTAAAAGATTGCGATAGACTACTACAACGTGTTTGGGACACCTGTTGCAGTTCATCCCCTTAACTGATCATCTAGATCGAAAAGATTGAAAATATATTAGTTAGAGTTAGTTGTAGTATAAAGTCTAACAAATTAGAAGATTTAATATAAACTTACTTTGTTGCATATGGGAATGTGAGTGGCTTCTCGTTGACCATGGCGAGACCATCACAAACTCAACTCTAAGTTAATATGCGGTGAAATTTTGTATGTCATTAATGATAATCCGTCGTTAAAAGTGAGTACAATAATCTCGCATATTGTTACACAATACAACTATACTTCATCATACAAGAATGCATGGATAGCTAAGACTAAGGCAGTTGAAAAAATGTTTGGCAATTGAGAGGAGTCATAAAAGAACTTCCAATATACTTGGTGGCTCTTAAATATTATGCTCCAGAGACTATTGTTAATTTGGAAACGTTGCCGGCGTATACCCCATACGAGACTTGTGCTAGTGGTAATGACATATTCCACCGACTCTTCTGGGTGTATCAACCATGCATCAAAGATTATGCTTTCTATAAACCTATTATACAAATTGATGGTACATGGTTGTAACAGAAATATAAAGGAACACTACTGATGGCACGGACACAAGATGGCAACAACAATATTTTTCCAATCGCCTTTGCATTAGTTGAAGGGGAAATTGCTGGGGAATGGAGTTTTTTCCTAATAATATCCGATTGCACGTTGCTCCTCAATATAATTTATGTTTGATCTCAGAAAAACGCCCTTCAATAGTGAGTGCCTACAAAAACATTGATAATGACTGACAGAATCCTTTTTCAACGCATGTCTACTGCATTAGATATATCGCTCAAAGTTTCATGCAGAAGATCAAAGACAAAACATTGCGGAAGAAAGTTGTCAATGTAGGGTATGCATTAACAAATTATTCTTTCACACACTACCGCGAAGATATCAGATTGTCAAACGCAAATGTAATAAGGTGGATCGACAATATTCCATTGGAGAAGTGGATTAGGACATACGACAACGGTCAACGATGATTCCACATGACAATAAATCTTGTGGAATCAATGAAATCTGTCTTTAAATGCATCAGAAACCTACCTATAATCGCTTTAATGCAAGCAACCTATTTCAGGCTAGGGGCGTTGTTTGAGAACAGGCGTTCCAAATGGAGTTCGATGTTACAATCTGGGTAATTGTTCAATGATGCTTCAATGAAATTCATTAAAGAGGAAGTTGCAAAAGCTAACACAGATGTGATCACGATGTTTGACTGTACTAAAGGTTGGTGCAGTGTTGCTGAGTCAATGGATCACAATAAAGGCATACAAAGGAGACACTATCGAGTGGAACTAGATAGAAGTTGGTGCGATTGCAAAAAGTTCGAAGCCCTTCTTATGCCCTACTCCCATGCCATAACGACATGTTCAAAGGTTCAACAGGATCCTTAAAGTAATTAAACAACAACACAAGATACTACAACAAATAAAATAACATCACAAACAAATACAACACATATACAACATAACTATGTGATTACAACCATCAAAACAATTTTGTGAAAAGTATAGATCATCATTTAGACGTCTCTGTCAGTTTTAATATTGACCCAGAAACAAACTTCTCCATTTTGGTTGAACGTCTTATCAAGCGATTGAATTTTTCTGATCACTTCACCATTTGCAATGTCTCTATCTAACCAACAGTTCAAGGTCCTGTGAAGATATCTGAATATATCTATATTTCAAAGTCGGATCTTCATCGGAGACTGCCTAAAAATATTAAATCGGTATTTCTCTTGTGAATATAAGGACAGAAGTCTGAATATGCAAACATTTAAAAAAAATTGAAGGAGATTGAAGGAAAATGGAAGGAGGGGATAAGAAGTTGTGTGAAAAATTATGGAAGAGTGATATTGTATTTATAAATGAGTGGTGGAGAAATAGTCACATGCATTTACGTATACATGAAAACACTATGTATGCAACATTGTATGTGGCGCCTACGCATGCATGCGCCATTGCATGTGGCGCCAATGGATACTATTTTCATTGTATGCATCAAGACCATTGAGGACTATGTTCAATGGAAAAATAGATGCGTCAGTCTAACTGACGCATATGAAAGGTGATTATTCCGATAAATATTTTGAAAAATAAATTATTTTAAAATTTTAATTAATTTTTTTTGGATATTTTAAAAAAGAATTCAAAAAAACGTCACAAGATTAAAAAAAAAACAAAAAAACAAAAACATAACGCCGCAAGCGAAAAAAGAAGAGCGAGAGAGTGGCCGGAGGGAGGTAGCGTTCGAAAAACTGAAAACCCTAATGCTGATGCAAGAGAAACTTTAACGAATTCCATTTCTTACTTCAACTCCAATCAATCGAGAATCATCATCATCATCACCACCATCATGACGATTCATTCCGCAGTTATACAGAAGCTGCTGAGCACCAATGCCCACATTGGTCGTCAAGTCGCCACTCATCATTTCAAAGACTACACTTACGGTTTCCGCAACAGAATGGCCATTATCGATTCCGATAAGACCTTAATCTGCATGCGTAGTGCCTTCAACTTCATCTCTTCCCTCGCTCGCCAAAACGGACGCTTCATGTTCATCAACACCAACCCTCTCTTCGATGAAATCTTCGAGCTCATGACCAAAAAAGTTGATTGCTATAGTCCCTCTTCCAATTCTCTCTGGCGCACTGGTGGATTCCTCACTAACAGTAATAGCCCTAAGAAGTTTCGCTCTCGAAACAAGAAGCTATGTTTCGGTCCGACGCAGCCTCCTGATTGCATCGTTATTGTTGATACTGAGAGCAAATCTTCTGTTATCGATGAGGCTTACAAGCTTCAGATTCCGATTGTGGCGCTCGTCGATTCTGCTATGCCGCTTCATACTTTCAGCCGCATTGCTTATCCCATTCCTGTTAATCCCTCTGTTCAATTTGTCTATCTGTTCTGTAATTTGATTACCAAAACTCTGCTTCTCGAGAAGAAGAATTTGCAGCTCTCTAATCCCAAAATTGATATTAGGTATAGTAATTTGCCTTGCCTCATTCTCTTTTTTGATTCACTGTACTGTTCTGTTTTATCATTTCTTTTAATGATTCTGTTATTATTAACTGTAAAGAGAAGAAGCTATCAGAATTGAAGATAAGAAGCGGAAGAATAAATTGGCTAAAGTTGGCTTCACTGTTATCCCCTACGATGATTTAGCATCCTTACCTGAAGGTAAACCATTGTTGAAGAACCTTAGTGCTTTCTATTTTCTCTGCATCCATCTTTATAGTAGTACTGAGTAATTTGACGTTGAAAGCAGACATAGAAGAAACTAAGAAACTTTTGGACAAGTTTGTTGTTTTGAAGGTCAATCATGCCTCTGGAAGTAAAATGGGTTTTGAAAACCCCAAGTAAGCATTCTCCAACACTACAAGTACACTATCCATCTAAATTGGAACTGTCATGCATATGTTATTTTATGTTTGTTTTGAATTACAATGTTGGCTTGGTTTGAGGCTGAGTAGTGTGTTTATTTATTGAATTTCCCAATTTGAAAGCACACACATCCATGTCAATTCCCTTATGTTATTTGTGGTATCATGCCCAGAGTAGTCAATCCCGGATAGCGAAGCAGAGTGGCCGACCCCAAAAATGGGTTAGCGGGATGGCTGCCATTTGATAATTTTTTTCGACAAATTACATGAATAATAGTGATAAACACATGAAGTGCAAGGGGAAGAATGAAGTGCAGAGAGAGGTGAGGGAGGAACTTGTGATTTTCTTTTGAACGACTAAAGTGCAGAACCGTCGGTGAAGGAAGGTTAGGGTTGAGTCTCAACTCAAATTTGATTGAAAAACCCAAAATTATCCTTAAAACATTTTAAATTTAAGGGGGTAATTTGGGTTTTTCATAGGGGAAAAGGATAGCGGGACAGAAACCACTCCGGGCTGGTAACCGCTCCGCCCCCGCTACCTGCTTTTTATCCTATAGCAGCTGCTATACAGCTATAGTGTTCTGCACTGCTAAGGCTCTTCCCTTAGTGGCCAAGCCTCTACTCCGCTATAGTGAGATAGCGCTGCAATTGACTACCCTGATCATGCCTTTCTTGTTCCTTATCTTTTTCTCCTCCTACTTGTCTGCTGCTGTTTTTAACCCTTCTTTGTTTATTTTTATACAAAAAACAACAATAAAAATATTTTCACACAAGTGGGACAGATTGGTTATATGGATCAAATCAAACGATGCCATTATAAGATAAGTATTAGAGGTTTGCTGAAACTAGGTAGATAGTGCTTTGTACTTGATTTGCACATGCATATCTATGTATGCATCACATGTTTAAGGTCATTTTCGCGTCCTTGTTTGTTCGTGCTTCCACCATCCATGGATTATTCAAAATGCCTCACTTGACAAATTTATACTGATGAAATTTATCTGTTTCATGTAGATCTTCAATAGATATTGGTGATGGAAAGACATTTCTTGACTTGATCATTAACCAAATTGAGGTCAGACATTTATACTTGATATAGTAGTTATGGTATTCACACATACACACACATACAATGTCATTTTCCTCTGCAAGTCATTGGCTTATTCCTTGCGGGGTGTTAGCCTGCTACAAATATTCACCGGCTTAGTCCTGATTGTGCATATACCTCATATATTATCTGCAACTCTTATTTTCTGTTAATATATTATTGCCATTAACTGTTTTTTTTTTGGTTTTGACTATTTTACTGTTGTAATTTTCTCTAGATCCTCAACTCCAAGTATGGATGCCAGGTTCCATTGTTTATTTTTAACAAAGATGACACTCACGATAGTACTTTAAAGGTGAAATACCATGTCAACTTCTTCCATGTTTGATTGTATTACTACCTCTACTATTATTGAAGTCTTCAACTTCATCATCTTCCATAGGTTTTGGAAAAGTATTCGGAGTCAAGCATTGATGTGCACACTTTTAAGCAGGTTTGCATTTGTTCCATTTTTTATGAATGAATTGATGTTGATTTGTGATTTCTCATGATCCATACATCATAATGTATATAGGGTGAACATCCAGAGTTAACAATATCAGGCGAACATGACAGCAAAGAGGAAGTGTATGTCTTCTTTCAAACATTCGTCTCTTAACTGAATTTTAGATGTTCAATCATATGAACACTTGTAGAGTAAGAGATCTTAAGTTTCAGCTCTAAACGTTGGCTATTACTAGGCGTACTATTTAGTGGATTGTTAATAAAATATTCAACTTCATAAAGAAATGAGAAAGTCTTATTATCATAAAATATTTCAAAGTACCCAGAGTTTTCTACTTTAATAGAAACAAAATATTAACAGTAAATATTTAATGCTTGTAATTTAGAGATGTCAAAATGATAATGCCTAGCAGTTAAAATATCTTTCAAGATATCAAATTATTTTCTCCATGATTTGAAAATTGCTTACATGATAAATATTATCATTTTGAACTAACCCGCTAATTATATATGTGTGAAGGCAAACATTTGACGACGGTGATATATTCCGTTCACTGATGATAGATGGAACCCTTGATTTATTATTGTCACAGGTATAGGCTTTTATGCAGCTGAGCACTCTTCATATATCTCCTTTTTCCCACTCATTTAAAACTTTAAAACTTTAAAACATGAGCCGTAAGACACTTAAGTGTATTATATGACAGTAAAGACACAAACTGTAATTGAACATGCTCAAATATGTACATACTTAGGATTTAGAATTTGCTCATATTTGTTTGTAGATTTCTTACTATCTCTTCATGTATTTTTTTAGGGAAAGGAGTACATCCTTGTGATGAAGTCAGACAATGTGGCTACAATCGTTGATCCAAGTATCCTTCATATAATTTTAATCATGAACTATAATATTCTTTGAGGTCACAACTTCATAACTGAGCATTGGGACTCAATATTTTGATTTTTGTCAGCCTTGACTGTGTTTGTAGATATATTAAATCATTTGATGACAAATACTATTGATTATTGCATGGAGGTAAACAAAACTATTTTCATGTCATGTGTAAAACTGCCACTTCAATTTTAAGGTATCTGAGTTACCTGATTCACTTTCTTTCCTTTTTCTTTTTTCAGGTGACACCAAGCCATTCATCTAATTTAATCTTAACTCCAATGAATTTTAAGGTGTATTTTCTTTTACTTTACTTTTTCCTCCCCCATTCAGTGTCCTTAACATTTGTTATTGGGCTTGTCACTGTTTGATGCTAAATTAATTGTTCTTTAGTATTTGTGCTAGATTTACCTTGTGGCTGTATAAATTCTATTATGGAAAAGCGTCTTGCTAATAAACAAAGATTTTTGAAAGTTAAGGGCCCATTTGATTTTTATTTTCGTCTGTAATTGCTAAAAATGTCCATTTGTTTTTTGTTTCCCATTTTCTTAGTTTTGCATAGAAAACAGTGAAACAACTTATTTTTGTTTTCACTATTTCCTATGCAAATCCTCAAAATTAGAATCAAACTGACTCGACATAGCAGTTTTGTAATAAAAAATTAAAACATGAAATGGAAACAAATCCAAGAGGCTCTTCAATTTTTCACTTACAGCATGAAGATGCTATGGTTAAACACACTTTATGATTGATGCGAGTCCATTGCACTTATGTAGTGGTCTAGGTCCTGACTCCTGAATCATGTCCTAGTAATTCTAATCAAATACATATTTCGTAATCGGGTGATTTTGTTGCTTTGCTGCTAGTAAACTTGAACAGAGTGAGTTAACCATTATATGTTTTGTAATCTGTCCAGCTTCAGGAGATTGCTCGAAACCAAGATAAACATGTAAGTCTTTTTATTTATTGTCATAACTCACAAATATTTATACTATTTTGTTTCAAAATTATGTAATAATTTTAGAAGTTTTATACTAGGTTGCCAACAAGATTTGTGCGAGTATTATAATTCAATTTATCTTTTACATTTTTGTTTATTTTCCCTGATTGGGTTTATTTCAGTTGAAGGACAAATTCAAACTCATAGATACAACAAACATGTGAGTGAAATGCTGGTTTTCGTTCAATTTCTTACCTATGTTTACCAAATGTGGTATATTTCATGGGTTGTCCTCTGTATAGGTGGGTGAGTTTAAGAGCCATTAAGAGACTAATTGATACTAATAGACTAAAGCCCAAGAAGCCCTCAATTTTGAAGGTACCATTCCCTATTATTAGTTCTGTATTCTATTGTTAACTCTGACAAATGAATTGAAAGGGTTAATGTTCCCAGGGGAGTGACTATGATCAAACTCTTCGGCAAGAAACCAATGCTGAATCAGCAGTACAGGTATATTCATTATTGTTTATGCTTTTTCCTGGTGTCTTCTTCTAAAATGGGTTTTGCTTAGGCAGCTTCAAATTTAAGACCATAGTATTAGCAAATCGCGATTGCATTCCTAAATATAAGACCAGTTAATATATTTTTGTATATCAAATTTAAATTAAAATTTCTTAGAGTTAGGTTTTTTCTTCTTAATATACTATTCTTCTTGCTGTAAAATAGCAGGGGGCTAATGATGGACTATACTTTAGGTCCAGGGTGCATTGGGAATTAGGAGACTTTTTGGTATTTAGAATCTTATTAGGATTATTTATCTTTTGGCTCTGTGTGACATTCTTATTTTATATTGTCTATGTAGCTTTTTTCTCACAAAGTGCCCTCTGTAATATATTTGTTTTTCATTTTTGTCTCTGTTGTTTTGTTTTAGTTTCCATGTTCATTTTTTTGTTTGTAGAGACTAAAACAGTGAGGACCAAAAGAGAAAACATACAAAAAGTATATAGAAACGACAATGTATAAATTATACTTTATATAAACACTCATTCGCAGCATCTTTTATTTTTTGCAAGCTTAACTAAAATATACATTGATGATGTCATTAATCACACTGTTTGCATCTTAGTGAGAAAAACAAGTGAAAATAAACTATTGATTGGTACCAACGAAGCTTTTTTTTCCGGTTAGGTATGAAGTTACTAATATCAGTTTTTAATGTATTGTCTCTATTTATGTATTCCAGTTCTTTGATAATGTAATCGGTGTCTCAACACCCGAATCTCGTTTTCTTCCCTTGGACGCAACCTCGGATTTACTGCTTCTACAGGTAGCAGACCTAATTTCTATGTAAATTCTGTTACTGAAATATGTACTTTGCTGTACATAACTGACCCCCCTCCATCAATTATGCATCCTTGCAGTCAGATCTATACACTTGTAGAGAAGGTGTTTTAACACGTAATCCCGCTAGAACCAACCCATTAAATCCTGTGTTTGACTTGGGACCGGAATTTGCTAAGGTAAAAAAATTCTGATTCCTCGAGTTACCTATTATTAGGTTTTTATATTGGCCATCCCCTTTCTTATGCATTGTATATATGCTATGTTCCATTCTCAGATTGGTGATTTCCAAAGTCGGTTCAAATCCATTCCAAGTATCATTGGGTTGGATAGTTTGGTAGTGAGAGGTGATGTGTGGTTTGGATCTAATATTACTTTAAAGGTATGCTAGATGTTCCTTTTTTAGTCAGTCATCATGCATGTGGAGTAGCTGCTTTGAATTCCCTTTAATTATTTGGTGTGTCTGGATTATACTTGCTTGGTATTTCGTATAAATCTGAGAACTACGTGCAGTATTTTGTTTGTCCTTTTTCTGAGTATCAGGGAAAGCTTATTTTTTGTTACACAAGCTTGATATATTTTTTCTCTTTCGTACTTATGAATATCATGGTAGCATGCCTTATCATCCCCTCTCTCCCCTCTTTTTTCATCTGCGAGTGAGATGCATAGTGTCATAGGAACTTGACATAAGGCGAGGCGATTGAGTTTTTGATCTTGCTAAGATTCTAGTGGAAGTTCAACACTACTAAAAGATAGAGAGAAAAAGAAGTCTAAAACCGTAAAAAAAATGGATTTTTTATATGTCAAAAGACATACAATTGTAATACAATATTGAAACTGATTTGTTGACATAAGTGGGTCCAAACTTGGTATTGACGAGACTAATACATGCACAGGCGGAAACCACAGATCTACCTTTTATGTCATGAAGTTTTGTTGATGTGACCAAGTTTGTTATATTGTTTTAATTCAATATTACTTTTAGCATCAAGCTTCTCCTATTAGCTCCCTTTAGGAATTAGGATACAGAGTTATCTCATCATGTGGGAAGTTAAAGCAGTTTTGCTTGAAGATATTTCTGATCTCAGTGGCAACTCCCTCAAATGAATAGCTGCTTAAGCTTGTAATTATAGGCTAAGGTTTAATTTGTACCCTCATGCAAGAATCTTTTGGGTTTGAAAAAGAAAAAACATGGACAACACAACACACGGGCTCAATTTTCCTTGTGCCGAAATTCAGCTCTGTTTTAGTATAATGTAGGGGTTGCAATGGTCAAACTCTTAACTGTTACCTTTCTTAAAATTTGGGTTGGGCTTTACTCAATCCTATGAATCGCATGGTAAGGTGAGGGATGTTTCTCACATATAAACCCTTTTTCAGGACAGATGGCATCAAACATGGGACTCACTCTAAACAACCTTGTAAAATTCCTGAGCTTTATGTTGCAGAGGCTTTTGTTATCATGTGAAGGAGCATAAGCTATTAGATGAAACATTCTCAAATTTAGCATGTTTATGTTTAATGCTTACTGGACCATAAGATATTCTAGATCTCTTAATACTCTAAAAGAGATCTAGAATATCTTGAGATAGTTGGAATAAACATCACAACCCTAACAAAATTTAGGATTGTTCTTTCTCTCTGCCAAATTTCCTTCAACTTATCCACTTACTCAAAAATTGGCAATCTGCTTTACTCGGGGAATGGAAAATTGAGATTAGCTCAACCTGAAGTGGAACTCTTGTTATAGCTTGTTGTAAGAATTCAAATTCAATGAAACTCCAGCTATTTAACTAATTTGTGATGCCAAATTCATGTCATTGTCTGTACATATTATATATAATTGTGTTGGGTTAGTTTGTCTTAACTGTTTGGAAATTTTATGAGTTCTCGTGTATTTGCATTACTGACCCTTTATACACACTATCAGGGACAAGTGACTATTGCTGCAAAACCTGGCTCAAAATTGGAAATTTCAGATGGGGTAGTAATTGAGAATAAGGTACAATACAAATTTAAGTATGAACTTTTGAATTTCTTTATAGCCACACTGTTCCTTTCCATGATTTTATAGGCTTGTTTCTTAATTTATTGGGTGGTGGTTCTTGGGTTGGATGTGTTGAAAAAGCATGTTTCGTTTGTACTGGTTTAATATGTATATCTTTGGTTTGGTTCCATGTTTTGTGATCAAAACATGGGTATTTATGTCATTGGAATCACAGGGTAGCCCTATTAATTATATATCCAGACCGCAGATAGCATTCAAAATATATCCAGACTGCAGATAGAGGATGATAGCATTTAAGAATTAAACACACAATTCTGAATTAATTACTGATAGAATCTGGTTTTAGGTTAGATTTCAATTACAAACACCGGGCTTCCCTCTGACAAGGAATCACCTCTTCCGCAAATCTGACAGAAAAAACACAACGTAATATGATAGCTTCTATACCCTATTAATACAAATAACTGACACATTTATTTAATAAGCCAAACAATTTTATATAACCAACACAATTAGCACAAGAAGGGCAAAAAAAAAGACTGCAAAATAATAAGCAGAGGATGAACCCAAGTAAAACAATTTACAAAACAAAATATCCATCCGACCCCAAGAGAAACAAAAGACCACCCAACACTAATTTCCAAACAAATCACCACACCCAAAACTTACTACGGGGTTAGTTAACCACCCTGCAATTATCAGATAGGACAAGTTCAATATAATCCTTAAGGGCGCGTTTGGTTGTGAAGATAAATTGAGAAGAGAGAAAGACAGGGGAGAGTGTGAGAAGAGCGAAAGAAGTATGAAATATAGTAGATTTGATAGTGTTGGCATGTGCTTCGTCTTGATTCACCATCAAACCTTTTCCCAGAGTTTTACTTTTGATAGTTTTCTTACAGTCACTTTTTGCTGATTTACAGGAGATCAACGACCCTGCCGATATCTAAGGATGAATGTCATGGAAGTTGATGATATATTTGGTTCTAGCAAATATGTGAACTACCGAAGCTTTGCTTTGTTAGTGCAATACAATTTATATGTCACATTTGCAGCCTGCTTTTCTTTTTACTCGGGTCCAAACGGCTGCCGAAGCAAATAATTTCTGGCACATTATTTTTTCAAGTGTGGTGGTGGTAATGAAATAATGGACTCCACCCATTCATTTAATCTTGTAGCTTTAGCTTTTAGAGCAAGGCTTGATGTCTGAGATGAAGAATAGAAAATCATTAGTTTTTTTGGTGATCTTTTGCCCCCAATACTAGAGTCACACCACTGTGCCAAAGAGTTGGAGCCTAGCATGCATTTTTGTCGTTGGCTAACATACACTACTACAAATTATTGTTTTGTTATTCATCCAAGGAAGAATGTGTTCTGTGAAATAATGTTTTCACGAACATCTGTGAACTTATTGTTTTGTTATTCAAAATGGTTTCTTTCGAAACTCCTAAAGAATAACCAATTCGGATATTTAATTTTACTTGACTTTTAGAAAATTGTTTATAAAGTTAGTAACCATGTAAGGCAGATAATCAAGGTAGATAGGGAGCAATTCACGTAATAATTATAAAATTGAATTAGGTCAAGATACCTTTTAAAATTAAGAATTAAAAATTTAAGAGATGGAAAATAGATTAGTTAATTGGTCTATTTTACGAATTAAACTTAAAGAAATTTATAAAATTAGTACATTTGATTTTCAAAGTAAAACAAATTATTCATACCATTGAATCTATCAAAATCATATCATTTAACTAATAATTTGTTAGATAGAAAGTTCTTAGAAAATTATCATAGAGAAGATTATATTAAGATTAATTCAAATGTCCATAAAACCTTTATATAAGTTAGGATATAACACCCCTGTCAGCTTTTTGTGATACTCGTATTAAATATTTTTATAATTTAACTATTATTATAGTTGAATCTAACCTTAATGATGATGACAATTTACTTTAATTGTCATCCTAATCACTCTATGAGTTTGTCGGATGAATTCATCAAAAACTCTTTAATCATATATGTTCAAGGCCTAGTAACACCTTCAATCTTGGAGTGGAGTGATTGACAAAACTAAACCATTATCTTTAATTATAATTATAGAATTGATTAAGGAGTTGTAAAACTAAAATATCATCAAAATAAACTATTAAAAAAATATATTGTATATATAAAACTAAACCATTGTGACATTTTTCACCATCATACATTGTATATATAAAAATATAATAGTATTATTAAGAGATATTTTTTACTATATTAAATTTATTTACCATTGTTACATTTTTCACCATCATACATATATATTTTAAAAATAGTGTCCATAATATTTGGTTTGCGTTTCTACCATTGTTGAGAAACACAAGCTTATTCAGAGATGCATATTCGAAAAGTATTATGGATATAAATTAATGTCATTTCCTGATCTGTCGTGGATGTAGACTGATGTTATTTTTTGATTTTTTCTGGAAAAATGGTTGTAACACAATCCTGACAGATTGAGATTCGGCCATGAAACCCAACATGCGTTCGTTCGATGTGAGAGGATTGGACACGAGAATGAGCAGGTCAGGGTTAGACGAGGAACCATCCCTAGGCCTCATGACGAGGAAACATCGACTTCTAGGAGTTGTCTGTCTCAGGGGTCTTCATCCCACAGGCACGTCTCCCCTACTCATGAAGACCAAGATGAACCTGAAGCTTCTGAGACTTATTCACATGTAACTCCTGTTGTACATGATGGTGTCCATGTAGAGGGTTATCAAGGAGGGTCCTCTGACACCTCCTTACTAATATACTATAAAGATCATGATGTTGGATATGTATGTGCCAAGATGTATATTTGTTAACGATTGTTATTTATAGGTTTTATACAAATTCTAAGCGACTGATATTATTATATTTTTTAACAGAAGCGCATTTGAAGTCTGTTAACCACAACAAAAAGATTTTGGTTTTTTACTAGTCTGAGGATGATTGGTTTTAAAATGTCATTCGATACTCGAGTCAGCTCTTGACAACACCGTCCGTAGACATCCTGATAACATACTAGCGGATTACGAGAGACATATGGTACTCGAGGAGTATCAGAGGATGTCAACCACATGTCAATGGCCTTTTGTGGACGGTTACATAACTTGGTTCTATAATGTGTCATACATTGTCATGACACCATACGCTTTTGGACGTCCATCTAGGCCAGCTCACGAGGAGATCTTGGAGAATGAACATGCCTGAGATGACCATGCCATTTATGTGTTGCCGATATGCCAAAATATTATGTGCCTTATGTATGAGGCATAAAGTCTGGGCAATTTGAGAGAGGTGACGATGATGCAGATGCCTCACACATGTTATTGTTACCGAGTCAGAGAATGCCTTGGATTATCGGTGCCAGAGAAGGAGCCATGGGATTAGGATTAGGTATGCACAGTAGATTATTCTTTTTTTTTGAATGTTTTAGTATTATTTTTCATGCTTTGAGAACATTGTTTGTAATATTATTATATGTTTTTTTAATTAATGTATTAGTTTGTTCTATAATCTGCATGTTTATTAATGTTTGAATAAAATTATAACACTGTTAATTGACTTAAAATAATTTTGGCTCCAAAAAAATAATATAAACTTAGGACAATATTTTTCCTAAGATGCATATCCAAAATAATGATGTTTAAATAGGTTAAAATGCACTCAGTTGGATTTTTAGAGGTGCATCTTAGAATATCTCAACAGTATCAAAAATATCCAGTTTAAATAACTAAAAATGCATTCAGGGAGAGAAGTTTTTGGAGATGCATCTTCGAATATATCCCATAAAATTTTCGCAGATGTATCTCCGGACGAATTTTGGGCAAATACGGGGTGACTACTTGATTTATGAAGGATGAAGAGATTTAAGATGCGTTCGAAGATGCATCTTCAAAAATACCTAAGAATAATTTCAGATTTTCAGAGGTGTGAGCTGCACCATAAAGATGGAAAAAAAATTCTAAATTTTATTAGGCTTTATTGGGCCGTCTTTATGAGTAGAGGAAAGGCCCAAAATAAAATGAAGTCGGGTCGGGTTGTAACACAAATACTGTAAAATGAAATCCGTAATCCATAGCAAAAAGAAGATAAGACTTGTTTTTAAAAGCATTGTTGTCTATGGCTCTCTCTCTTCTCACATAACAACTTAACTAACCATTGACACTTAGAGCATCCATCCATCCATCATGTCGCTCGCTTCCATTTCTTCGGCATTCTCCTCATTCTCAATTTCATTACCCTCCTCCTCCCGTTCTACTTCACTTTCATTCTCAACTTCAATTTCCAAGAATCCCTCTTCTCAATTCCTCAAATTGCAGCAACATGATAGACCAAAAAGACGAGTGGTTGTCATGAGTATGGAGGCTGGCGTTGGAGTCATGGCTACCAAACTCGGAATGATGACTTATTTTGAACCTAACGGAGAAGTTGTTCCCGTTACCATTGTCGGTTTCAAAGAAGGCAACATTGTCACTCAGATCAAAACCGAAGCCACGGACGGTTACAACGCTGTCCAAGTCGGTTACCGTAGGGTTAGGGACACCAAATTGACCCAACCCGAATTGGGTCATCTTAAAAAGTCTGGAGTCATTCCTTTGCGCCATCTTCAGGAGTTTCGTCTTCAAACTGTTGAAGGATTTCAACCTAATCAGCTCCTTGTCTTTGATGAACTTTTCAAAGAGGGTGATCTTGTTGATGTCTCCGGCACCACCATTGGCAAGGGTTTCCAAGGTTTGCAATTGCATTACTTACCTTTTCATTATTATTATTTTAAACAAGTACAAGTATATTAGTATTTTTTTAAACCTAGACCAGTGGCTTGAATAAGTGGAATGTTGCCGGGGTTTGAATTCACGCCCCTACATCTGATGTTTCTGCATAGCTATAACTGTTCTTAAGGTAGTGTGTGTAAGTTGAGTTGATGATAATGTATCCTTGGATTCAACAATGGATGAATTTTGACAGGTGGAATCAAGCGATATAACTTCAAGAGGGGTCCGATGAGCCATGGTTCCAAGAGTCATAGACAATTGGGTTCAATTGGTGCCGGAACTACACCTGGTCGGGTATACAAGGGAAAAAAGATGCCTGGGAGAATGGGTGGATCCAACACAAAGATCAGAAAGCTTAAGATTGTTAAAATTGATAAAGAGCTTAATGTTATCATGATCAAAGGTGCTCTTCCTGGTAAGCCTGGGAATCTTTTGCGGATAGCTCCGGCCAAGATTGTTGGCAAGAACATTCCAAAGAATTAGTCTCTTGCTCTTGTAAGGTTTTTGTTTTTCTTTTCTTCTTACTTTGTGTTATCTTTGGTTAGCTTGTCTGTAACTGTTGTTAAATTTATTTATACACTACTTTTTGCTTTCTCAATCCATTGAGTTGATTCTGTTATACACCCCCCTAACAATTATGAAAGCAAGCACTGTCTTAATCAATCAACAAACATGATTATTGTTCTTGGAAATACAGTTCATCCCTAAAGACGAAAATAACAATGAAAACATTTCTCACTGGGTGAGATTGGTTGCAACATTGTCATGTTTTACACTATATCATGTAGTTTAGTGAGTAACATTCTCTAAACTCTTGTCATGGAATTGGGTTTTGATGCAACTCCCGTTGTTGTCATGAGTTTAGTGAGTAACATTCCTATATTCAGCTAATGGTTTGGTTGTAACTTTTCCCTAAAATTCTAGTGGTTGTGGTTGCTGCAGACAACCACCAAGTTCTTGTGATCCGAAGTTCAACCAAACTGTCTTGGATACATGGCCTCTGGTCATGTGTTTGCAATAAACATTGCTTCATATTTTAGAGATTTATTGCACACTTATTTTATTTTTTAAAAGTTTATTTCTCTTTTGGAATAACAGAAAACTTAAGACAGTTAGGGTATATTTTCAATTAATTTGATCACCATCTATGTTACAAAAAATAAAACATCAGATGCATACGGATAGAGTCTAGGGTGTCTGTCAGTATTATCTGTGTAGTTGTGCTATGATATGAAGCACGGACACCCCAAACACGACACTGACACCGTCACGGCAACGTTGGTAATAATTTTAAAAATGAATAAATTAAAGCTAATCACAAGTGTCGGTGTCCGACACGTACGGACACACCATTTTTCAGAGATGTTGGTGCAATGAAAAATTGACTGATTTTGAATTTGAATTTGATAATTAAACATTCCATGAATTCGGTTTTTTTAAGGGATAAGCCGGTGAATTCATATAGAAGAAACTAGAGATGAATTTGTGGCTACTACTAATAATAAAGGACTTGAACAAAGTATAAGGAATACATTGAGCCAGGTAAAGAAACAAGACTCCATATGGCCTCTTCCAAATAGAATGACTCTAAAGCACCCGCATGGCCAATAAAACAAAAAGGAGATTGTTAATTACTCCACCCACTCTGCATTTTTTATAGGCTTTATAGAAATCCGAAATTGCTCTTTCTTAAAATTATCTTTAGGACGCATTCCTGTTTTCAATTGGTTAAAAGATAACTTGAGGACATTATAAGTAAGATAACTTTAGGATACACCCTTTCACCTTTCCTGCCTAAAGCTAAACGAACAACAAAGTGTGTTAAAAAAAATAGAATTAACCACAACATTGGCAACCCAATTAAACAAAGTAATTCTATACCAAGACTTGCTGCTCTCTATACATAACATAGTAAGAATGACAATTTCAAAGGCAACACTCCATCTGTTATTAATACTGTGGAAGTTCTGAGCTAATGACAAATAGAGTCAAACACCCTAAATGCCTAATTTCTAATCCATTTTTTCGATTCTTTCTCAATTGGTAGACCAAAGTATTTAAACGGCATGAGATCTATTTAACAATTAAGAATGTTAGTGGTCTCTTCAATCCATCTTTGAGATATATTAACCCCTACCAACGAGCTCTTATAATAATTTACTTTTAATCCTGACATCAATTCAAAGAGAATATATTTGTCATAGTGATCCACATATTCAACCACCTCCGCATCTCAACTGCTATCTTCATTAACATACTAAAGTATTCAAGTGCAATTAGAAAAAGGAATGGTTATAACATGTTTCATTGTCTTAACCCTCGACACATCTGAAACTCCTTCAATTATTTTATTTGTCATAAGGATCTCGTCAAGGATTTTCTTGCCTAATATAGACATTGATTTTGTAGTTGAATTGACTAGGTTAACAAGTTTTTAGTTTATTTATCAAGATCTTTGATAGGACTTTGTATATACATTCCGCTAATGATATCTGCATGAAATTTTATTTTTTCACCAAATTATTTTTCTTTGGGATAAGTACTATGAAGGAACAATTTTTCCCTTTTGACCATCGGTTTGCATGAAGTTCAAACATTAGTCTCATACAATCACTTTAAATGTCTTCATAAAATTTTCTTACAAATATGAAATTAACTTCTTCATGATCTTGACATCTAGACCTTTCCCATTTCTAAACCACTTTATGAACTTCGTCTTTTGAAAACTCCCGGACTAGGTCTTCACTAGCCCCACCATCCAATATTTTGAAATTGACACTAGCAATGTTTAATCTCACTCTCTTATAAAAAAATGTTTCTAGAAGTGCTCAATTTTTTTTATAGTTTCATCCACTTCTTTTTAACTTTCTTCGATTCACTTCTAAAGATAGAATTTCAATGAATTTTTTCCTATAATTAAGCACCCATGATAATACTTGGTATTCTCATCTTTGTCCCCCAACCACCTAATTTTGGATCTTTGCTATTGAATGTCGTAATTAATATTTCAGAGCTTATGTAGTTTTACCATTGACTCTTTCTTCATATGTATTTCTTTATATGAGAAATCTATTGGGTCATAATGAGGAGTATCTACGTTAGGTCAAGAGCAGCACACAAGTGATAGAGACACCACATATTCACCTAAAATCTTAAGGTGATAGGTGTATGTGTCATCTCACTTATAAAATGATCAATATCAACTTTTCTAAGCAATGTGGAACTTCCAACTCACATTTGTACACAACAATCTCCCTCTCAAGTGTGAGTTCATCGACTATACTCCTCCCAAAACGGAAGCTCTTTCATCCATATACTCTTGTACCGCCGTTACAAACACTACAACAGAACACGTCGTCTGACCACCACATTGTCAGAAAGACTTTCGATACAAGGAGTCAGTCCCTTAGTTGAACTATTAGCTATGATACCACTGTTGGGTCATAATGAAGAGCATTCACATTGGGTCAAGAGCAATACATAAGTGATAAAGACACCATATATTTACCCAAAACCTTAAGGTGATAGGTGTATGATTCCTCTCACTTATAAAGTGTCAAATCTTCACTTTTCTAAGCAATGTGGAGCTTCCAACTCACACTTGTACACAAAAAAATGTTAGCGCATGAGACACTTTTGTGAATAGAGAAAAGAGAAAGAGAATATGAAATAAGGATTACTATTATTGAAGAATGAATGTGTTACAAACTGATTTACATATTTGTGTATTTATATACAAAGTTACTTGACTACTAAGTGACAAACTAAGTAACAAACCATAAACCCTAATTGACTTTGGACTTAGGCCACACACAACTTGAATTATATCTTATATCTCAATTTCATAAATATCATAATATTCGGTTAAAACAATTTAAAAACAACAACTAAACGATAATTTAAACAATAATTAAACAACAAAACAAACAAATACAAAGTCAAACACTGTGACCACATGTGTGTTAGCCTTGACAGCTTCCTCCTTAATGAATTTCACTGAAGCATCATTAAACAGTTGCCTCGACTGTAACACTAGGTTCCATTTTGAACGTCTAATCTCAAACAGTGATTCTAACCTAAAATAGGTTACTCTCACCAAAGCAGTTATTGGTAGATTTCAGATGCCTTTGAAGACAAAGTTCATTGATTCCACGAGAATTATTGGCATGTGGCCCCATCGTTGACCACTGTCGTATGCCCTGGTCCACTTTTCCAATGGAATATTACCGATCCACCTTACTACATCTGCATTTGTTAATCTGATGTCTTCACGATAGTGTTTGACGAAATGTTCTGTTAATGCATACCATGCGTTAACAACCTTCTTCCGCAACATCATGTCTTTGATCTTCCGCATGAAAGTTTAAACAATGTGTCTAATGCAGTAAACATATGTTGAAGGAGGATCCTGCCAGCCGTTATCAATGTTTTTATAGGCACTCTCAATTGATGGATGTTTTTCTGAAATCAAGCATAAGTTAGGCTGGGGAGCAACGTGTAATCCAAGATTTTTTAGGAAAAAACTCCATCCACAAGCATTATCCCCTTCAACTAGAGAGAAGACGATTGGAAAAATATTGTTGTTGCCATATTGTGCCACTGCCTTGAGTAAAGTTCCTTTATATTTCCCGTACAACCATGTTCCATCAATTTGTATAATAGATTTACAGAAAGCAAAACCTTTGATGATTTGTTCATACGGCCAAAAGAGTCGGTGGAAAATGCCATTTCCACTAACACAAGTCCCGTCTGGGGTATATGCCAGCAAAGTCTCCAAAATGACAATAGTCCCCAGAGCATAATGCTTAAGTGCCACCAAGTATTTTGGAATTTCTTTGTACGACTCCTTCTAATTTCCGAACACTCTTTCAACCGCCTTAGTCCTACCTATCCACACTTTCTTGTAAGAGGGAGTATAATTGTATAGTGTAACGATTTGCGAGATTATTATACTCAACTTCAACAATAAATTGTTGCTAATTATAATATTCTGGGGATGAACTACAAAAGATGTCCCAAACATGCTATAGTAGTCTATTGCAATCTTTTGGACCACCTTGGACCAAAAGATGTATTATAATTAAACAACTATAAATTTGGTTTTAATATTACCAAATTACAAATCTTCTAATCATTTACTTTTCTTATACAGTTTGTCTGGAGGCCGTATATGAGTCTCGACCATCAAGTTAACCCCGATGGTGTTGCAGTTTGGATAACAAAAACACCAATCATCAGGTTCATTACTGTGGAGATGCACCATAGTGACCGTGTCAAATTGTAGTTCGACATGCAACAACAAATTCCAAACTCTCCGACGTGTTTGGGAGAGTGACATCATTTAAAAGTTGATGCCCAATGGAGGTTATTCTGATTGAAAATACTTCGCTAAAGAGATGTGTCATCAATGGAGGAATCTACAACGACACATCTTAACCGGTCCTATCATACATGGTGTTATACCAACTCAAAATTATATCAATTGGAATATGTTGGTTACAACAACACATTTTTGTGTCTGCCGAGGTATTTGATCGATCCACGCCAACGAGCTTCGTCATCACACACCCAACAAAAAACCCCGTCCAATAACCAATCCCACACCATTACCAAAACCAATAACAATGTCAACCCACCCAAAACCAACGACCAACCTCACAAAGTCACCATACCGGATACATCAAACCATCAAACCATCAAACACCTAACCCCGCAAACAATTCACGCCATACACCCAAACACAAAACTAAGAGCATGACCCATTCCGCTAACAACTATATAGCCCCGATAATTCATTCGATTCCATCCCATCCCACCATAACCCCCACCAATGTACACCCAAACATCACATTGTCAAAGCACCCAACTACCATATGACTTTCTCACATCACAAGAATCATTGCTTAGTTTCCAAAATAATTTAATGTCCCAATTCAACCAACCAACCCGTCCACACGTAACCCATCCACCTGACCCAACTACGAGAACATGGGCACCGAACTCGACTACGCAACCCCCGTTCCTAGAGAGAAATGATTAGAAATATTTTAAATATGCCATGATCCTCCCACCAATCACCTTTGCCCCAGACCAATACTGAGAAACCCCAAATACCTCAAAAAAATCGTGGGAGACCTCGAAAATAAGTAAACGCGTCAAAGTGTGGAACCAAAGGTTGTTACGATCGACCGGATCATTGATTTTCTATTCAATCATTATGTAATTGAATTTAATGAAATAATATCATAAATTAATTTTAATTTTTGATTTTATTTCCCCTTTCTTTTTTTTTAAAACTAATTAAATAAAACACAAACGAAAGAGTAGCCACTGCCAGTGACACATACTCCTATTGAATGCATACATGCGTCACTTGCAGTGACATCATATGCAAGCATGCGCCACTAGGGTTGACGCCTATATTAGAAAACGCATGCATGTGCCACCCAAGTGTCTACTCCTCTTCTCGTTTCATTAAAAAATAATTAATTGATAAATCTTTTGAAATAATAATTATTTGAGTATTTAATTTGAAGAAAAAATGAGTGAATTTTACACTGTGAACCAATGACGACCATGCATCCCGCCAAGTCAGACTCAAAATTTTAAAATATTTGTATGACATGATAAAATGATATATTCTTATTAGATGACATTGTAAATATTTTTTACATGTATCACCCTAAACCCAAATAGGTGGGTTTTCTTTTTCTTTGTCTAAATGTAAGTAATCCAATTCATCACCATTAAACCTTTGAAATAACTTAGTATTCTTTTTCTTTCTCTAAATGGAAGTAATCCAATTTTTTATTTTATTTTATTTTTGTTTTTGTTGTTGTTCTTTTGAAAGTAGTAGCTTGCCTATTGTACTGAAGATCGTTAGGGTTTAGGTGGCTGTTCCGTCGTAGTGAATAATGGAAGGAAAGAGAAACGTGCGCATTTGCTGTTTATGCAACGAAAGAAGAGCTTCTCTCAAGAGACCTAAAACCCTTCAACAAATTTGCACTGAATGTTTCTACCTCGCCTTCGAAAACGAGATTCACCAAATCATCCTTTCCAACCGTCTCTTCTCCCGCGGCGACCGCGTCGCCATCGGCGCTTCCGGCGGTAAAGACTCCACCGTCCTCGCCTACGTTTTATCTAAACTCAACCGCGTCCACGATTACGGCCTCCATCTCTTCCTCCTCTCCGTCGACGAAGGCATCACCGGCTACCGCGACGATTCCCTTGAAACCGTTCATCGAAACCAGATTCAGTATGGATTGCCTCTCAAAATTGTTTCCTACAAGGATTTATACGGTTGGACGATGGACGAGATTGTCAAACTCATCGGTCTGAAGAACAATTGCACTTTCTGCGGCGTCTTCCGTCGCCAGGCGCTTGATCGGGGAGCTGCTTTCCTGAAAGTGGATAAACTGGTGACAGGACACAATGCCGATGATATAGCGGAGACGATTCTGTTGAACATATTGAGAGGAGATATAGCTAGATTGAGTAGATGCAGTTCAATTGTAACAGGTGAAGATGGGCCAATCCCTAGATGTAAACCTTTCAAATATACTTATGAAAAAGAGATTGTTATGTATGCTTATTTCAAGAAGCTTGATTACTTTTCCACTGAATGCATTTATTCTCCAAATGCTTATCGTGGTTTTGCTCGCGAGTTCATCAAGGATTTGGAGCGAATCAGGTGCTAAACCCCTATCCATTTATCCTGTTTGTTTGTTTGTTATTTATCACAATATTACATCATACTCATGTTCATGAAAATGCAGACCCAGGGCCATTCTCGACATCATAAAATCCGGGGAGAATTTCAGGATTTCTACCACTACTAAAATGCCCGAGCAGGGAACGTGTGAACGTTGTGGTTATATTTCAAGTCAGGTATTTTCCTATGGTTGAATATTAACATAGTTTCATATATATACAATGATACTTTTCAATCCAAATTGATGGTTTCCTTTGAATAAGATTGTTTCAGCTAATCTTGCTTTCATACCACTATAAACAAATCTTAATTTGAGTAAGCTTATGGCTTGATTAAGTTATTATTTTATATTGCTAACTTTGTTTTTCAACTTTGATATTCTTACTCATTTCAAAAGACTTCCACGTGATTCAACTTGATGATCAGTTTCATCTTCTGTTTTCCTTGGGCTCAATGAGCTGTATTGTAATGGGCTTTCATAGTCCTTAAGATATTGTTCGGTCTTTTTCTCCGTTTGATTTCACTATTGGGTCATCTGAACTAGAACAGCTGAGATACAATAACCTTTTCATGTACAGAAATGGTGTAAAGCTTGTGTTCTGCTTGATGGATTGAATCGAGGTTTGCCTAAACTGGGAATTGGACGGAGTCGGGTTGAAGTTGGTTGCAAGGAAGAAAATGAAAGCCATGGAAGAAAAAGCATTGAGAGCAAACAATGTGGATCTTTAGACTTCTGATTTTCTGTGTAGGCATCATTATAACAGCGGGTTCTAATTGATGATCAAAGGTACTTGCAGTTAATATCTATCAGTAAATTCCATGGCAGTTGGTTAAATGTCAGTATATCTGATGTCAAAAAGTATAAGGCAGGTAGACTTTGCAGAACATTGTAGTAATATAAAAATAATGATTATTGATTAAAACAACAAGTCTTGAATAGTTGCATTATTCACAGATTTTGTTACTTTTCCTTGTAGTTAATTAAACATCTCTAGCTTCATTTTGTGAGCAATATTTTGCGGTACAGTTATTTGTATCTTTATACTCAGAATTCGTCCATACAACTCAACAATGTACTACTGTAGAATGCAACCTCAAGTACTGGCTTGCATATCCTTGAGACATGCAACTTGAGTTTTGATATTGCAATATTGCTTATGTTCTTCTCTAGCAATGGCTTTCTTGAAGAAAGCAAGAATAATTGAGCACTGTTTTCACATTGGTATATTATTGTGTTATATGAAGTTTTCTATTTTGTTAGTTTTACCAGAGAGCTAACATGACTTAGTTATAGGATACCAATAAGGATGAGTGTTAAGCTGGGCAAGCTGTATTTCTAAGGAAAAGGCGTGTTTATTATTGGTGGCAGTGGTTACTTGATTAATTCCACCGCAATCATTGTGATAATATCTTAATTAAAAAACAGGGAGGGGAAGCAATCCAGGTAATTTAAGTATTGAACGAAAGAATCATGGTTTGGGAAGTCTAAATTCCGGAAACCGTTGGTGTTTTCCTCCATAGTTTTGTCATGTAAATATTTATGGGTGCTGGATGCCGACACAGTTGTGTAGTGGAAATTGTAATCTTTATAACAAATGATGAATAGGGAAAGAAGTTCCCTTGATTTCTATTTTATTGAGTTTTTTTTGTGAAGATTGACTTTTGAGTGCCCCACAAGGAGAATCTGATGGATTGATGAAGTATGCTGTAGGGGAGGAATAGTCTTTGGTCATTTTTTTATTATTATTATTTTTTATGTTCTCTTTATGCTCAAAAGTTTTGAGATTTTGTTTTCTGGCTTGAGGTTGGATTGGGATCTTTTCGGTTTCTCAAAATTTGAGGACTTAATTTGAAAAGAAATAGACACAAGTAGATGGATTTTTTTTTAAAAATAATCATGTTTTTCAAATTAAATCTCTAAATAATCATTTTTTTAAAAAAATATCAAAATAACCATATTTCCAAACAGATGCGCCATGTATCCATTTACATTTCAAAGGAGGCGTCAGTTCCATTGGCATATGCTTTCAATGGCATTGCATGAAGGCGCCATGGTTGTTGGCGCATGCATGTGTAGTTTAGCACATGCACCCATGCATCTGACACATGCACCCATGCATCTGACACATGCATGTGTGTTTGTGTGTGGCACCTAAGTCTTTGATGCATGCATTTCATGGTTCATTTATAAATATCCTGCGTATCTCACATATTTTTTCACATAGCTTCTTATCCTCCAACCTTATTTTCTTTCATTCTACTTCAACTACCTTCAAATTTTTTTTTTTTTAATCATGTCTGAATACATTCAAAAGGGGAATGTTGATTTAATCTTTTCAACCGTTGCACCGTCGATAAAGATTCGACTTTGAAATATAGATTCGTTAGAACGTCTTAATTGGACGTTGAACCGTTGGTTAGAAGGAGAAGGATTCAATGGCGTGAGTCCATGTTCAACCAAAATGGAGAAGTGCATGAATGAGTGTATATTAAGATTGATAGAGACGTTCGCAGGATGATGCATAATATGTTCAAAATTATTTTGATGGTTGTAATCCCTTAGTTATAATAATGGTATTTTAATTGTTGTAGTTGTTTGTGTTGTTGTTTATGTGTAACTTGTGTGTTGTATTTGTTTGTAATGGTATTACCTCACAAAGTTATCATATGAAATAAGTTTTGTTTTTTTATATATTGCAAAAGAGGCACATATAAAATTATCTTGTTGTGTTCGTTCCAACACTAGGATATTTGATACGATTGTGACCTGACTGTCGGTATGAACTACATAATCGAACCATTTTATTCGCCGTATCCATTTCGGTTCGAATACAGTTACTATTTGGGCGATCCTTTTTCTTTCTTTGCATAACTTCATTGTGTCAGAGAATGCCCCATTGATATTCTGGTCAGTAATCCTCTTTTGCAACTATTGAAAAACTAATTTTGTAAACATTGAATATGCTTATGACTTTGTAAACGTCAGATAGTAAGTAAGATGTATCCCTTCAAACCTTTGAACATGTTGCAATGACATGTGGGCAGGGCATACGAAAGGCTTGGAACTTTCCGCAGTCACACCAACCTCTATCTAGTTTCATTCTGTATTATCCCATCGGCATGCCTTCATTGTGATCCATGGACTTAGCAACATTGTACCAACCTTTAGTACGGTCAAACACCGTGACCACGTGCGTGTTTGCTTTGGTAACTTCGTATCTAATGAATTTCATTGAAGCATCACTGAGCAACTATCCAGATTGCAACACTGAACTCCATTTGGAACGTCTGATCTCAAACATTGCCCCTAGCCTGAAATATGTTGCCTGCATTAAAGCGGTTATATGTAGGTTTCAGATGCCTTTAAAGACAGAGTTCATTGATTCCACAAGATTTATTGTCATGTGGCACCGAACTCAATTACGGAAGCGCCGTTGGCAAGAACCCCCGAGCTATTGGAAACAAATGATGACACATATATCAAATACCGCTGGACCTTCCACCGGACCTTCACACCAGCCACCATTGGATCATGTCAGCACTCAAAGAACCCAAACACCTCAGAAAAATCGTGGGAGACCTCGAAGACAGACTAACGCACCTGGATGTGGAACAAAGGGACGTTTCAATCAGGTCGGTCATTGAATTTTTGGTCAATTCCATGTAATTTTTATTATAACATAAATAAATAAAAAAATTTAATATTTTTTTTATTTAATTATTAAATTAACATTTAAAATAAAAAAAAATAAAATTAAAGTTGCATGCGCCAGATGTATATGCACATACACCAATGCATACGTGCATGCGCCAAGAGGCATGATGCCTACATGCATGACCATTGGGAGCATGCGTCGGTTTCAATGACGCCTCCTTTGAAATGTAAATGGATGCGCCAGTACAACTGACATATCTGATTGGAAACGTGGTTATTTTGATATTTATTTTGAAAAAAAATGATTATTTAAGAATTTAATTTAAAAAATATGATTATTTAAAAAAAATCCAAATAGATAGTGGGTTCCATCATCGTCATCATTATTAATTTTTTTATTTTATTGTGTCGGTTTTTCTTCAAATGGCGTGGGTTCACAATTTCTTACTACAAATATACAGAATTCTAACCCAATTTTTTATAATGATTGTGGAAGTCGGTTTTTATTTTTATATTCGTTTAAGCTATTGTATTGTGGAAATTTTTTAGATGGAAACAACCATAACACATATTTATACACATTCAATCAAAAAAAAATTATTACTAAAAAATAAAAATAAAATTTTCTCCTTCGTATCACAACTACTTCACGAATCCAATAAAAAAAGAAATTAAATTTTAAATAAATTTAAAATTTTCTTATTTCTTATTATCGGATGTTTCAAATAATATGAATTTATGTGTTTCTATGGAAGTACTTCTCTTGTATTGTAGTTGTCTGCACTTTATTTAATATTTGGGTTGGCAAAAATTCTAACAAACCAAACTAAAAATGTAGTTTAAAGATAATTTTGTGGTCAATCTCAAACCAATGAATATAATCGATTAATGTATATAAATGTTTATATTTCCTAATGTTAGGATCTAGGATTTGATCAGCATTGTTATCGTAGGTGTCAAAATGCTATGACCGTTGTCCATTTGACACAAACATAGAAAAACAAATGAGTTGGATTGTATGTTTAATACTCTCTCCAACTCAATATCGGTATTTCATTTAGGTTTTTTTAAATAATTTCTCTTATAATTTTTCTAGATCTTTCTCCATCTTTAACTATTTGATTCTTCTTTATGTGGTATATTCTCTATATCACAGTATCTAAAAATCTTCTCTCTACATGCCCAAATTACCGAAGTCTATTTTCCACCATTTTGTCTTATGTAAGTGATATCGCAATGCTTTCTTTAATATTATCATTTCTAATCTTATTATGTCTTATCTTACCATGCATCCAACACAATATCCTCATCTCTGTTACGCTTACGAGTTGATTCTTAAAGGTCCAATATTTTGTTCCATATAACATCACATATTTTACCACAGTCCAATAAAATGTTTCCTTCAACTTGAGCGGTACTTTTCTATCACATAAAATTCATGATGCTCTCCTCCATTTCAACCATCCATCTTGGAATCAATGGTTTACATCCTCGTTTATTTGTCCATCATTTTGTATTAAAGACCCAAGATATTTAAACCGCTTGACTTGTGGGATGATATGGTCTCAAATTTTTACCTCTAGGTTAGAAACGACTCTCCTTTTGCCAAACTTACATTTCATATATTTTTTTTATTTCTGCTTAGACAAAAGTCATGTATTTCTAAAGTTCACCTCCAAGTCTCCAACCTTTCGTTTAAATTCTCTTTTGACTCACCCAGTATGACTATATCATCTACGAAAAAACATGCATTTTGGTGCTAGCTCGTGGATGTGCTATGTGAGTACATCTAAAATTAAAGTAAAAATGTAAGGTGATGACGATCTGTCATTGCATAAGTTTAGTTGAAGAATAAGAGCAAAACAAGTGAAAGATGAGCCAAAATCAAGAATTACCAAAGAATGAGGAAAAAATAGTTAAGTGTGAAGAATGTGGACTTGGTGAAAATTTGAGTGAAAAAAGAGCAAAAAAAGGATGCAACTTCGGAAATAATCACAGACACCATCACGCGTGCGATAAGGCCATAAAAGCTGCATCGTGCACGCAATGCAAGTTATCACGCACGCGTTGGTCACTTTTTCTGGGCTTTTCAGACGAGTTTTGGTATATTCGGAAGCCGATAAAAAGGGATTTTTTGCACTTTCACAAGGGTTACGATTTGGAGAGAGCAAAATACGATTTTGATAGCACAAAGGGTGATTTTTAGAGCATTTGAAGCTATTGGGGCCATTACTTCAAGGGAATTCATATGTTATTTTCATCTATCAATTGTGGTATTGTTATTTGAATTATGAGTAGTTAAACTCATCTAGTTTATATTGTGTTATGATGAACCTATTTTAATACTGTTGGATTCTATATTGATTTAACTTTGTATGGACCTTTTGATCTATAATGTCACTCAATTGCTTATTGTTCTTAATACTTTTTATGTGGGATACTCTTTTTATCTGATTATGGACACATAGAAAATACTGACCATTAGTCTATATGTTGGGCCTAAGGCAATTGTTGTATTTACGTTGATTGAATATAAATAAGAGACCCTGAATAGTGGCATAAGGAATTAATGTTCTATACATCGCCTAGCCTTGCTTACGCTGACGGACTAGGGATAGAAAGTTCAGAGTAATGGTTAATGAGTTATTTCGTGAGGGATATACTATAATCGTTTTGTTAATTCTCCGTGAGGTCATTCATACAAGACATCAAACATCAACAATAGAGGAATGGAGGATTCTAAAACACAATCTGACCACTTTAGTAATTATGTTTACTCGTTTATTTATTTTCCGCACTAAAACTCGAAAACCCCTCATTTTTACTAGTTTCTATTATACATTGCACACATTTTATCCTGCCTGAAGGTAGTCCCTGTGGGTTCGATCTTTTTATTACTACGATATTATCAATACAATTATTGAGAAGTCATCAAGTTTTTGACACCGTTGCCCGGGACTGTTGATATTTCAACAAGGCAACACTTGTGCAACGTTTAATTTTGTTTTTTGTTTATTTTTATTTTTTAAAATGTTTTTTTTTGTAATTAGTTATTTTTGTTTCTTCTTAAATTTTCTTTCCTATTCTTTTTGTTTTTATTTTTATTTTTTTTATCTAGTGCAATGCTACTAATATATTTTTCTTTTTGTTTGAATGCAAGGTCACGACAATCATGCAAGATGACGTCTATGCTACCTTTGCAAAGTTTGAAGCTTATGCAAAGGAACTTGCAACAAAAACGTTCATTATAGAAAATGCTAGAAATTATTCAGAACCAGAACCTTACACTGATCATTCATGGGAGAATGATTCATCATGTCAACTTGAAGAAACCTTGACTCAGTTTATAAAGATGACTCAACTCAATTTCGAGAAAATCAACAGGCATCAAGAAACCGTGCGAAGTAATATGGAAACATCCTTCGAGAATTTAGAGATACAACTTGGTCAAGTATCTAGTTAATTAGCATTAAAACTGAGATCTAGTGGGGAGTTATATGAAAGTATGTTAGATAGTCCTAGAAATGCGGAAATTGAAAAACATGAATGTGAGGTAGTCGATGAAGGAAGAGTTGAAAAAGAGAAAGAAGAAGAAAAGTGCACACCCTCTGATGAAGAAATAAAAGCAAGAATAGAAGAAGCGGGTGTGAAAAATGTATGTGAGAAAAAAATAAGAATGAAATATGAAGATTATATAGTTTCGGATGAAACTTCAAATTCAATCATTCATTTAGATATAGATATCCAACTACAAGATTTTCAACAAAATAATAGTCTTACACCTAGCAACAAGGCTAATAAAAGAAGAGAAATAGATGAAGTATTGTATGAGATTTATACCTTGTTAGATACTATCAAACTGAAGAAAATATGGAAGAAAAACCTTTAATTCCTGAAAGTGATAGAATTCCTACCAAACAAAAGGAAGAAGAATGATTATGTATTTTTCGTGTCATATATGTCGTCCTAACACACAAAATAAAAAGAGTCAAGCTTTGGACCTTAAAGAAGCGCTGGGTGAGAGGCAACCTACCGGTTTTAACTAGTTTTTTTTGCAGAACTTTCTTTATTTTTATTCAAGACCTTCCATAAGAGGAATTAGCTACTCGAGCATAATCCTTCCATAAGATTTATGCTTTCTTTAATAAACAAGTTTGTAGTTTGTGTTTTATTTGATTTGCAAGTTTAGCACTTTAGCATTGAACAAATGATCTTAAAGAATCTTGATCATCACAATAACAACTAGTAACTTGAAGGTGAAGGATGAGAAAAGAATCAATGGACTTGTAATCAACCTACAAATACCTCATCTAGTAAGGTTTAAGCAAATAACTTCCATTGTTCACTTTTCATTCTTTATGAGTATATCCATGCATTATTATTTTATCTGATTGGATTTATTTCCGATTAAGTTTATCTGGTTTGACCGATACACATTAAGGCAATTTTTTGTTTATAACTTTAAGCCTTTTTAAACCACCTTGTAGTAATATGTATATCCATTGCTAACCACTTTGAGCTTTAGCCTTTCTTTCGGTGACGTAGCCTAAAATTATTAGCTATATGACTTGAAAGATCTTTTCTTTCCACCATCTCTTTGGATTTAGGTAGAAGTATAGTTCCTAAAGTGTATGAAAAAGATTAAGTTTGAGGTTGCTCTTGGAAGTGAGCAATGTTTAAGTTTGGGGTTGTGGTACTACAAAATATTGGCCAAAAATTTCAAAATTTATGAGAAAAAATAAGTGGAAAAAACACTTCTTCAAAAAAAATGACAAAAGAAAAGAATGACTAAAAATATCTAGTACCGTCAAAAAGGAACAAAAAAGTATAATGATAGAAGGAAAATTAGGCACCTAACTTCAAAGATTTAAACCTACTTCCCTAAAGTTATCCTACCTAAACATAAGTCAAGTTACAACCAGAAAAGACCTCTAATGTGTGTGTTGTGATTTCTGTGATGAACTCTATTAGAACATGATCAAGCTAAGCATAATTTATTTTGCATGTTGATTGAGAGATTACCCTATCTATTGAGTGAGTTAAAGTGAGATGAGAGACATGTTAAGTACTCAACAATAATGAGGACATTTTATGAATTTGCCGGATAGAAGTTGGAAGCTAGAACAATGATCAGGTAAAAGAAATATTTAAGTTGGTGAGGTTATATTGATATTGTGCGGCTTATTTTCTGTTGAAATGTGCAGTTGCATGCGAGTTACTTTAAGACAATCAACCATTCAAGTTTGGGGTTGTGATAACAGTTCGTCATTGCATAAATTTAGTAATAGAATAAGAGCAAAACAAGTGAAAAATGAGCCAAAAGGAAGAACAATGACCAAAGAATGAGAAAAAAATAGCTAAGTGTGAAGATTGTGGAGTTAGTGAAAATTTGAGTGAAAAATGAGCAAAAAAGGATGAAACTTAGGAAATAATCCAGGCAACATTGCGTAACATCGCGCGTGCGATAGGGCCATAAAAGTTGCATCGCACGCGATGAAAGGCATCACGCGTGCGATGGTCACTTTTTCTGAGCTTTTCTGACGCATTCTGGTCCATTCTGAAGCCAATAAAAGGGGATTTTATGCACTTTCATAAGGGTTGCGACTTGGAGAGAGCAAATCACGATTTTGAGAGTATACAGGATGACTTTTAGAGCATTTAAAGCCATTGGAGGTCATTAGTCAAGGGAATTCATGTTATTTTCATCTATCAATTATGGTATTGTTATTTGAATTATGAGTAGCTAAGCCCCTCTAGGTTAGGTTGTGTTATGATGAACCTATTTCAATATTGTTTGATTCTATGTTGATTTGACTTTATATGAACCTTTTGATCTATAATACCACTCAATTGCTTATTGTTCTTAATGCTTTTCATGTGAGATACTCTTTTAATCTGATTATTGGCACATAGGGAATACTGACCATTAGTCTATATGTTGGACCTATGGTAATTGTTGCACTTACGTTGGTTGAATAGGAATAGGAGACCCCAAGTATTGACATAGGGAATTAACATTATATACATTTGCCTAACCCTTCTTACGCTAGAGGACTAGGGATAGAAAGCTTTGAGTAGTGGTTAGTGACTTATTTCGCGAGGGATCGACTATAATGGTTTTTCTAATTCGTCGTGGGATTATAGTAATAAGACCATTCATACAAGGCATCAAACATCAACAATAGAGGGATCAAGGATTCTAAAAGATAACATGACCGCTTTAGTGATTCCGATTACTCATTTATTTACTTTTCACACTAAAACTCGAGAACCCCCATTTTTACTAGGTTTTATACATTGCACACATTTTGTCTTGCTTGAAGGCAGTCCCTGTAGATTCGATCTTTTTATTACTGTGACATTATTAGTACACTTGCCGAGAAGTCATCATAAGGAACTAGGGATGAACCTTGGTGCAAACTTATTGCAATTCTAACCCCTATATATTCGAGTTATCCAAGAAATGTATAAAAGGATATCGACTAGACACAATAAAATAAAAATCAAATTTATTAAAAAATAAAGTAAAACATAATAATTTACATTAACATCGTGTGTTTTTCTTAAAATACTTTTTGTAGTAAGGTGTAAGAAAATAATTTCAATTGATTATTGATTATGAAAAAAATGGGATAGTATCATTTGTATTTAGTTTCACTTTCGAACAATAAAAGTTAATTTTTTATTTATAATTTAGGACAGAAAAATACATTTTTTGTTTTGTTTATATTTTGGGACGGAGTATCATACTTCTATGATTTTTTTGAAAACAAAACAAAGTTAATCCTTCGATGTAGAAATGGAAGAATGTTCCACTATGAGAGGAGGAAGATGGTGTGACGATGGTCGAGGAAGTGGAAATAAAATACAATCGTAAAAAAACTTATTTGGAAAGCTATGGACTTTTAACTCCTTCAATGTTAGGGATTTTAAGAGCACAATGACCCAACCATGGAGGTTTAAGAATCTAATCAAAATATAAGATTTAGACAAAAACATGTTTCTATTTCGGGTCGAAAAGGGGTGTGGATATTGTTGGAACAAAATTGGTTTGTCTTATATCCCTTAGGTTTTAAAGAACAATTGAGTATACTAGTGTTTGTTCAAGTATGAAGAAGCATAGACTAAAATTTTAAATAAAATCCAAGTATTTGTTCTGACTCAGAATATTCAATAAGAAGCGTAAAGATCAAATTCTAATGGATCAGAAGCTGAAGACCAGACTCTGAAGAAGTCATCTTTTGAAGAGGTTAGCATCCAAAGATCAAAGTCTGAAGGAGTCAGCCTCTAAAGACTAGACTTTAGAGAAGTTTGCTTCTGATGATCAGAACGTGAGCCAGTCAAAGAGCAAGGACCAAGGTGACACTGATATGTCACTGTTCATCTCTGACCTAAGCTCTATCTTCTTCATATAGTCAGTTGGGATTCAAATAATATTTCCTTTTGTAGCAAAGGCTTTTTAAACTAGTTTTCACCTAACCTGACTATTTGGTGAAACATCCCAACATCTCTTTTAAAGCTTCTAAAAGGACTCTACAACGTTGCATCCTAAACAACTCTTTTCTTATCTATTTAAGTAGCTAAAATACTTGAAGAACATTACACAAATATAGATCAATTGACAACAAAAGAGAAGTTACTCTATCAAAGTAATACCATAAACTAAACTTAGGATTTCTTATCCTTATATATCTTAGAAATCCTTAAGTTTGTAAGAGTCTATTTGTTATGTATTCTTTATACACCTCTAATTTTATACCAAGTGTATTTTCCATACAATCATCTATCTTCTAGCTAGATCGTAAGAAGTCTCTTACTAAGTGTTTGAGCAAAGGAAGTCTCGAGTTTGTGTTTGTATGCTTGAGTAAGAAAGTCTCTTACTTGTGTGTTTTCAAGAAGGAAGTCTCTTGCTTGTATGCTTGAGAAAAGGAAGTCTATTACTTGTGTGTTTCAAAAAAGGAAGTCTATTGCTTGCGTACTTGAGAAAATTGCAATTTTGTGTGATTATAGTGAAAATATCTTGTAAGTACAAAGGGACTGGATTACTCTCGAGTTGTGAGAGGAACCAGGATAACTCTGTGTTTTATTCTTCTTTCTTACATTTTATATTTGTGGCCTATATCTGACTAAATTAGATTCTATAACTTGTTTTTAGAATCTGAACTAAGAGTTTAAAAAGAAAGGAAAAGTCAACACAACCGACCCCCCTTCTTGTGTTTTTCTCACCTTCAGTTGGCATCAGAGCACAATTTGTTCTTAACACTTAACACCGGTACAGAAAAGATCCTAAGAAAAACATATTGAAATATGTATGTTGTTTATGAATCTGGAAGTGGTACTCCTACTCTACATGCTGCTATAAATAATGATTATAACAATCCAGAAAAGAATAATTACATAGCTAGACCTCCAACCTTTAGTGGAGATTCTACTGAGTTTAAATGGCGGAAGAGCAAGATAGATACTCATATAATAGGCCTTGATGATGAGTTTTGAGACATTATAGAAGATGAAATTGAAATTATAGTACATGGAGTTGAAATGATGTTTGATAGAAAATCCCCCAGACCAACTCAGAAAAAGTTCTATAGAAAATATCGTAGAGTTAGAGGCATCTTGGTTGATGCTCTACCTCATTTAGAGTACATCAAAATCATTGACAAATATATTTCTAAGACCATTTCCAATTCCATATGTGCTACTTATGAATGGAATCAACAAGTTCAGGAAGTTAAGGCTAACCTTCTGGTTCAACACTATGAGCTGTTTAGAATGAATGAGGATAAAGACATTGAAACCATGTTTTCTAGGTTTAAAGTTATTGTATCTACACTTCAGGTTTTGAACAAGAGATATTATACGTCTTATTAGGTCAAGAATATTCTTAGGATTTTTCATGTCAGATACAGACCTAAAGTGACAGTTATACAGGAGGCTAAATACTTAAACACATTAAGTCTTGAGAGTCTCATCAATAATCTTTAGAGCCATGAGATAGAGCTCAATGGAGATGAACCTGTCAGAAAGTCAAAGCCTCTAGCTTTGAAATTTGTTGCTAAAACTGCAAAGGCTCCTCAAGTTTTGGAGTCTGAAGAAATTTCTCATGCAAAAGATTCTGAAGATGACTCGGATGATGAGGAAATGGCCTTCATCATTAAAAGGTTTTAACATCTGGCCAGGAAGAACAAGATATTCTCTGGCATAAGTAGTGGCTTCATAGGATCTAGCTCCAGAGAAAAGAAGGATGATCGGAAAGGTTACTTCAACTACAAGAAGCCTGGTCACTTCACTGATTAATATTCTAAGCTAGAAATGGACAAGCCAAAGAAGGGGAACTTTCAGAAAGATATCTTCAAGAAAAAAATCAAGAAAAGTCTCATGGCAACGTGGGATGAACTAGGCAACAAGGAAGACTCTGAAAAGGATGAAGATCAAGCCAACCTTGCATTGATGGATATTATATCTTCGGAAGCATAATCTAACTCAGATTCTGGCTCAGAGTTCGAGGAAAAGGATGAGGTATTTTCTAAACTATCTCGTTCTGATTTAATAACTTTTATTCAAAAGCTCATGGGAAGATGTCAAGAGAAAGCCAGACACATGAAAATATTGAAAAAGCAATATGATCTTTTGAAAGATGAGTTAAAATTTGTTCAAAATAAAATGAAGCTCTAGAGAAAGATCGTATTGCTCTAGTAAAGGAAATGTCTCACAAAAATCTTGATGAGCGTTAACTGACTCTTCAAGAATTTCTCATAAATGGCTTCAATAGAACTAAACTTGCTTCGATGATTTATGGAGTAAGTAGAAGCAAATGGGAAAGTCTTGGTTACTATCAAAAAAATTTAATCTAAGGTTTAAAACCTTGAGAAAACCAACATATCCCTCATCTTCAAGCTCTACTCAGAAAGGGCTTGACTCTTATTTTTTACCTGCTACTGAAAATGCAGAGGTTCTGATTCAGTCAGAACCTAAAGTTGTTGAGGTAAGGGTTTTGAAGAAACTAGAGCCTAAGACTTTAAAGTCCAACGTTCTGAAGAAGCCAAAACCTAAGATATCAGGAGCTAAGGTTCTGAAAGGCTTAGAGCCTAAGGTCAAGGTTCATTCAAGACAACAAACTTTTAAATCAAAAGTCATTAAAAATCCTAAACCTTATCGTATGAAAACAAAGGTACAAAGCAAGAAGAAACATGTCATAACTAACCATAAAGGACCCATAAGATTATGGGTACCTAAATCTAAAATTGTCTTTGCTACAAATATGCTTCAAGGGAAAAGAAAAGCAGCAGTCATGGTACACGGATAGTGGTTGCTCATGACATATGACAGGAGAAAAGCTTATGTTTCAAACCCTAACTCTAAAAGAGGGAGGAACTATGGGATTTGAAGGAAACTAGAAAGGAAAGATCACCGGTATGGGTACTATTAGTAACTTCTCTATTTCAATTAATAATAACTGGCTTGTAGATAGACTTAAACATAACCTACCGAGCATTAGCCAATTTTGTGACAGTGGTTATGAAGTCATGTTTAATAAGAATAACTACATAGCCATGAATGAATCTGAAAAGTCCATAGTATTCAAATGTAAGAGAAAGGGCAATGTTTATAAAATTAATTTTTCTAAATTGGTTGATCAGAAGGTACTTTTCCTTCTATCAGTGAGTGATGAGAAGCGAATCTAGCACAAAAAGTTAAATCAGGCTAAGTGGAGATTAATCTCTAAGCAAGTTGAAACTTGTTACAGGATTTCCAGATCTCAATTATCACTCAAATGCTCTTTCTGGAGTATGTCAAATAGGGAAAATATGTGAAACTTCTTTGAAAACTAAAAACATTGTCTCTACCTATAGACCCTTAGAACCGCTTCACATTGATTTGTTTAGTCCTGTTAGTACTGCTTCAATAAACTGGGAGAAATATGGTCTAGTCATTGCTGATGACTATAACAGATTGACTTGGGTTAAATTCCTGAGAACCAAGGATGAATCATAGATGTGTTCAGCATCTTCTGCATACAAGTACAAGCTGAAAAGGAATAAAAAAAATCTAAAGGTAAGAAGTGATCATGATGGTGAGTTCTAAAATAATCCATTTGAACTATTTTGTGAAAAACATGGAATCTCCATTAGTTCTATTCTCCCTGAACTCCACAACAAAATGGAGTTGTAGAGAGAAATAACATATTTTTACAAGAAATGGCCAGAATCATGATCCATGAAAACAACTTACCTAAGTACTTGTGGGCAGACGTTGTAAACACAATATGTTATGTTCAGAATAAAATCTATATTAGACATATTCTGAATAATATATCATATAAGATGTTCAAGGGAAGAAAGCCAAGCATCTCTTATTTTCATCAGTTTTGATGTACTGGTTACATTCTAAACAATAAAGTATATCTGAAGAAATTTGATGCTAAAGCTCAAAAGAGTGTCTTTTTGGGATACTTTGAACGCTCTAAAGCATACAAAGTGTATAACTTTGAAACAAATATGGTTGAAGATTCAATACACATTGAATTTGATGACAAAGAGTCTGATAGTAAAATGTTAGAGCTAGTTAAAATTCTTTCAGAAATCTGTGTATCTGAAGACACATCAGGAGCTAGAGGTCAAGAAGATGGATGTTCATAAGTAATCAATACATCTGAAGTTAGATGCTCATAAGTATCAGAACTTCGGAAGCTAATGATCCAGAAGTTGATCCTGCCTCATAAGCGTATCCTGATAATGAGTAATATGAAAAAGCACAAAATGGCTCCTCAGATGCATCACAATCCAAGAAGACCTTCAAGTACAAGTCTTCTCATCCAGAAGAGTTAACTCTTGGAAACAAAGATAGCCCTAAAAAGACAAAGTCGAAATTCAAAGAAGAGCATTCTGTAAGACCCCAATTTTGTCCCTAAGATCCCTCATGGCATCATAACATTGCATTTGCATAGCCTCAAGGATCTTTAAGCATCTTGGTTCCCCTTACCTTTGGGTGAGACTCCTTGTGAGTGGTTTGAGATCACCAAGCATGCTTGAATTATATATCATTGCTTTTCTCATTTTGTTTACTAACCAAAAGCACAAAAATATGTCACTAACATCTTTTGTTTGTAGCTTGAGCAATCACAAGGTCAAAAGCTTCTAGGAGATCATTTGTACAAAGACTTGGTCAAGAAGAGATGATAGCCAGCATGGTAATGGTCCCCAAAGCTCTAATCCATCAAATATGTCTCCCTAGCATCTCAATTCATCATTTTGATCAAAACAAGTCAGAGGGTTTGAGGTCTTGCTCTTCAGAGAAACCCTAATCATCTGTGCACCACAATGCCTTGCTCATGAAGCAACCTCAGCCCATGGTCAAATACAATCAAGGGAAGTTCTTTAATTCATCATTTCATGCATATTTGAACTTATTTGAGTGTCCTCAATCATCAATTCATCAAGATATGAGTTGTGGACTTGAAAAGTTGATCAGTCAGATCATCTGACTATTTTTGAAATATACTGAGACCTAACTTTTTATGTGTTGGTCAAATGAAGATGGTTCCAAAAGAAAACCTGTTCTTAAAGACAATATGAACAACTTTCATGTTCATCAAAAATTGATTTGAAGCATGGAAGACCATCTTCCATTCCAATACATTATAGGTCATTTTGACTGAAACCCTAAATTTGGGTCAACTTCCCAAGGACATAACTCACTCATTGTTTATGATTTTGAGGTGGGATCAAACGCATTGGAAATTTTAAGATGTCTACTTCAAATGTTATGTTGAACGAAATTTCAAAATCTCAAAGGAAATACATGTGATAATGCAAGACATTATAGTTCCTTTTGGGTCAAAGGCATTAAAAGTAAAAAAAAGTCCAACTTCAAGTGCCCATAACTCTTTCATCAAAAATCCAAATGATGCAAAATTTAAGTCCATTTTGAATGTCTTGAAAATATCTACAACTTTGATGTTGGAGATGTTTCCATTTAGAGCTTGCATCATCAAAACAGAAAGGCTTGAAAGTTGGCCAATTTTAGAAACCTTGCCTTGACATGTTTTGCACATCACCCTTCAAGCTCAAATTTCACTAATTTCCAAAGCCCAAATGAAGTTTTGATCAACATGACATTTGTTCCTTATGCAATAAGCTTTCCAACCATTACTCATAAGCTTGCATTTTGATTTTGGACATGGCATTTTATAAGGTTTCAATGAAATAGTGCATTTTATGAAAATCATTCCAATTGCCATGCATGATCCATTAACATCCAATCTGCACGTCCAATTCATACTTGGTGATGTATATCTTACAATTCCAATCAGAATTGGGCCCTCCATGCGCCTGTACAGGCCCATGCATGGAGGCCATCTTCTCCCATGCACACGAGTTTGATGATGCTTGCAGCTCCCTCCATCTATAAATACAATGCATTGCCCTCTCAATTCTTCAACCTGAAGGCGCCTGAACCTCTGCTGAATTGAATCCCCACCCTCACACCAAAGGAACTCTCTCTTTTCTCTAAAAATTTCAGATCTAGAATTAAGTTTCCTCGACTGTTTTCTTTGATCTAAAAGTTCCTAGACCTCTTCACCTTGATCCATAGAACTTCTGTTTTAGCAAGGCAAGCGAGGCATCATGCTCAAATCACCAGAACTCAAGCTTGCACTCCAACTGGTAATTTCCTCGATTCTCTTCATCCATGGACCTTTTTGCTTGGATCTAATGTTGGTTGAAGTCCTCTCAATAGAGGCATTTGATTTGTGCTTTCAATTTTGCAAAAACATGAAGTTCATGATGAACACCATCATACTTCCAGCTCTGATTTCTCCGTTTATAGAGATCTAGAGTGGAAGTGCATGGTATAGGAGTGATGTACATCACTTCCTCTTTCGATTGATATATAGATCGCCTCATTTGGTGGCCATTTGCGTTTCTGCAATTTTTTGAAGTGGCCGGAGAAGACGGTGGCGTTGGCCACCGTCTGGTCTCCAGTTTGAATCTGGACCGTGTGATTCATTTTCCAGATTGAATCCTGATCTTTCTTTGTTATGACTTTTCTTTTACTTCCAAATGCACGCATTGACTTGGATCCACCATAGGCGCGCGCTGAGGATCCTTAGATGTGCCACCTCATTTAATGAGGTTGATCCAACGTGCAAGGATTTTTCTCATTTTCTGAATTTCTTTTATTTTTGTTTAATTCCTTATATTTCAAAAATCATATCTCTTTTATTTTTTATCCAAAAAATATGGGACCAATTGCATTATTTCCTAAATAAATTCTAGTTTCTATTTCTGATTTTTAATATTTTTTATTTTGTCATTTGATATTTTTATTCATTTTTAATTGATAAAAAATAGTTTATGACTTTTAAAAATGCTGAAATTTTTTGTCAAACTTTGTTTCACCTTGTTGAACTTAGGATAAACCATTTGGACCTTTCAAGGTTGATTTGAAGTGATTTTGAAGTTTGACCTTTCTTTAATACTTTAATTCAAGTTTATTTTTAATATTAAAAAATGCCAAAAATATTTTATTCTTTCTTGACTCCCAATCTTCATCTCACTTCTGTTTTTGATTGTTTGACCTTGACTTTCAATGTTATTGGTCAACATATGAGGATTGGTACATTGTATTTCATTTAATGCACTTTAATTTTGTCATTTCCATTTCTCTTATTCATCTTCTTCTTCTTCTTCTTTTTCTTTTTGATCAATGAGTTGAAGGTTGATAAGTTAGCATTGATTAGAAGGATTTAACCTTCCTTGATTCAAATCTGATTCATCTTGATCAATTGATCAAGTGAATGGCTTTGCATTAAGGATAGGTTGTCTTTTAAATCATGCAAAAGGCTTAAACCAATACAAGATCATTTCTCATTTTCTTTTTGGCATGGCAAGTTGTTGGGACTTGGTTCACTAATCAAGACTCCTAACTTGTGTTTGTTGCCTACATTATTATTGACCGACCTCAGATAGTTGTGACTTCTACATAAGTCCAATTACGATTGCTTAACATAGCGCTAAATTTGCCTTATGGCACACTAACTACTAACACTAACTATTGACAATTAACATTTACTTAATGCAATTTACTTTATGCAATTTACTTTAAGGCAATTTACTATTCTTGCACATATTATCCATTTGTTTTTCCTTTGCTCATTTGAGCACATGTTTATGTTAATGCCATTTGCCTTTTGCTCACTTGAGCACATAATTGTGTATATATTATTGTGCTTGTGTTTTGTTTTGATTGTTATGGACCAAATGCAAATGGACTTAGTTTCTAGGACTTTCCCTATGCAAAGAAATGGAGAATTTGGACTTAGATTCTAGGACTTTACTTATGCAAAATTGGAGTGAAAGAACCTAAATGATGAAAATGGAATTAGAAGGACCAAATCTCTAAACTCCCTCTTGTCCATTCTTGTTTTACTTCATGGAACTTTTGATGTGTGTGTTTTTGTGCTAGGAGTTTCCATTTGAGCTTAATTGGAGAACCATTGCCATGATCATCTAAAGAGAGAGAGATGCAAAAGTCATTGGAGGATTCTTAGAAGCATTCATTGCTTGTTTGGTTGCTTATACTTTGTGGTTGCTTTATTCCAAAGGATGGGAGCTACTTGGATCATCAATATGATCTCAAGAGAGGAACTCCTAGTGTGGTTTTGATTTCTTATCCCTCACCTTTTATTTTCCTTAGGACTTAGCCATTCTTCTTCTTCTCTCCACTCTAACCCAAGCCAAAACCTTTTTGTGCAAACATTTAACTATTGTTTTCCAACATTAGAAACCTAAGCCTTATGCTTTTGTTTTTTTTAAACTTTCTTTTCATAACATTTATTTTGAATTGAACCTTTTAAGTCAACTTTGACCATTTTGTATATACTTCTAATTGGTAAATATAACCCATTAAAATGTCTTTTGTGGTTCCAATGGCCACTTTCTTAATCAAATTTTTCATAACCTTTAGCTATTAGGTTTGAGTTATCCTTGCGGTAGATATAATACTCACCTATATCCTTAGTGATGGACAATGAGTCTTCCATGCTTATTATAGGGTTAACCCCTCACTAGCATGTTGAAGTTATCCTCACATGGTGGATTTGTGGTTTGGTTGAGGTTTCTCCCTTTGATAACAAAAGACCGTAAGGCTTTTGGACCAATCAATTCACCAACTTCTTTGAGGTTTTACCCCGAACTACGAGGTTTTGATCCTAATCTTTTTATAAGATGGTACGTAGGAAATTGGTTTATCCATCCAAACACAAAATGTAAATAACTTGTACATTCTCTTCTCATCTCTTCAATTATGTTTGCACAAACAAATTTTCATAAGACAACAACCTTCACAAGTGTGAAAAGGGCTCCCTAGGAGTACCTAGGATGTTTTGGGTGCCTAACACCTTCCCATTGCATAACCAACCCCTTTACCCAGATCTCTGTTTCTTTTACTAGTTTTTGTTAAAACTATTAGGTTTTTGTTCGCTTTCTAACCATTCCTTTGGATAAATAGAAGTTCGGTGGCGACTCGACTTGTATGATTTACCTTGGATTTAGTCAATATCTCTAATGGTAACGAATACCCCGCTACACATTCAAAGTTAGGACTACTCTCCATGACTGAACCTACTTTTGTTGATGAAGCGCTTTCTAATGATGGTTGGATTGTGGCTTATGCG